>NW_022631086.1:4740936-5341853 GCF_010015895.1 Lontra canadensis | reverse complement strand
CCCCTTTCTCCGCATCCTCGCCAGCATCTGTCATTTCCGGACTTGTTAATTTTAGCCATTCTGACTGGTGTGAGGTGGTATCTCATTGTGGTTTTGATTTGTATTTCCCTGATGCCGAGTGATATGGAGCACTTTTTCATGTGTCTGTTGGCCATCTGGATGTCTTCTTTGCAGAAATGTCTGTTCATGTCTTCTGCCCATTTCTTGATGGGATTATTTGTTCTTTGGGTGTTGAGTTTGCTAAGTTCTTTATAGATTCTGGACACTAGCCCTTTATCTGATATGTCGTTTGCAAATATCTTCTCCCATTCTGTCAGTTGTCTTTTGGTTTTGTGAACTGTTTCCTTTGCTGTGCAAAAGCTTTTGATCTTGATAAAATCCCAATAGTTCATTTTTGCCCTTGCTTCCCTTGCCTTTGGCGATGTTCCTAGGAAGATGTTGCTGCGGCTGAGGTCGAAGAGGTTGCTGCCTGTGTTCTCCTCAAGGATGTTGATGGATTCCTTTCTCACATTGAGGTCCTTCATCCATTTTGAGTCTATTTTCGTGTGTGGTGTAAGGAAATGATCCAATTTCATTTTTCTGCATGTGGCTGTCCAATTTTCCCAACACCATTTATTGAAGAGGCTGTCTTTTTTCCATTGGACATTCTTTCCTGCTTTGTCGAAGATTAGTTGACCATAGAGTTGAGGGTCTATTTCTGGGCTCTCTATTCTGTTCCATTGATCTATGTGTCTGTTTTTGTGCCAGTACCATGCTGTCTTGATGATGACAGCTTTGTAATAGAGCTTGAAGTCCGGAATTGTGATGCCACCAACTCTGGCTTTCTTTTTCAATATTCCTTTGGCTATTCGCGGTCTTTTCTGGTTCCATATAAATTTTAGGATTATTTGTTCCATTTCTTTGAAAAAAATGGATGGTACTTTGATAGGAATTGCATTAAATGTGTAGATTGCTTTAGGTAGCATAGACATTTTCACAATATTTATTCTTCCAATCCAGGAGCATGGAACATTTTTTCCATTTCTTTGTGTCTTCCTCAATTTCTTTCATGAGTACTTTATAGTTTTCTGTGTATAGATTCTTAGTCTCTTTGGTTAGGTTTATTCCTAGGTATCTTATAGTTTTGGGTGCAATTGTAAATGGGATGGACTCCTTAATTTCTCTTTCTTCTCTCTTGTTGTTGGTGTAGAGAAATGCGACTGGTTTCTGTGCATTGATTTTATATCCTGACACTTTACTGAATTCCTGTACAAGTTCTAGCAGTTTTGGAGTGGAGTCTTTTGGGTTTTCCACATATAGTATCATATCATCTGCGAAGAGTGACAGTTTGACTTCTTCTTTGCCGATTTGGATGCCTTTAATTTCTTTTTGTTGTCTGATTGCTGAGGCTAGGACTTCTAGTACTATGTTGAATAGCAGTGGTGATAATGGACATCCCTGCCGTGTTCCTGACCTTAGCGGGAAAGCTTTCAGTTTTTCTCCATTGAGAATGATATTTGCGATGGGTTTTTCATAGATGGCTTTGATAATATTGAGGTATGTGCCCTCTATCCCTACACTTTGAAGAGTTTTGATCAGGAAGGGATGCTGTACTTTGTCAAATGCTTTTTCAGCATCTATGGAGAGTATCATATGGTTCCTGTTTTTTCTTTTATTAATGTGTTGTATCACATTGATTGATTTGCGGATGTTGAACCAACCTTGCAGCCCTGGAATAAATCCCACTTGGTCGTGGTGAATAATCCTTTTAATGTACTGTTGAATCCTATTGGCTAGTATTTTGGTGAGAATTTTTGCATCTGTGTTCATCAAGGATATTGGTCTGTAGTTCTCTTTTTTGATGGGATCCTTGTCTGGTTTGGGGATCAAGGTGAGGCTGGCCTCATAAAATGAGTTTGGAAGTTTTCCTTCCATTTCTATTTTTTGGAACAGTCTCAGGAGAATAGGAATTAGTTCTTCTTTAAATGTTTGGTAGAATTCCCCCGGGAAGCCGTCTGGCCCTGGGCTTTTGTTTGTTTGGAGATTTTTGATGACTGTTTCAATCTCCTTACTGGTTATGGGTCTGTTCAGGCTTTCTATTTCTTCCTGGTTCAGTTGTGGTAGTTTATATGTCTCTAGGAATGCATCCATTTCTTCCAGATTGTCAAATTTGTTGGCATAGAGTTGCTCATAATATGTTCTTATAATTGTCTGTATTTCTTTGGTGTTAGTTGTGATCTCTCCTCTTTCATTCATGATTTTATTTATTTGGGTCCTTTCTCTTTTCTTTTTGATAAGTCTGGCCAGGGGCTTATCAATCTTATTAATTCTTTCAAAGAACCAGCTCCTAGTTTTGTTGATTTGTTCTATTGTTTTTTTGGTTTCTATTTCATTGATTTCTGCTCTGATCTTTATGATTTCTCTTCTCCTGCTGGGTTTAGGGTTTCTTTCTTGTTCTTTCTCCAGCTCCTTTAGGTGTAGGGTTAGGTTGTGTACCTGAGACCTTTCTTGTTTCTTGAGAAAGGCTTGTACCGCTATATATTTTCCTCTCAGGACTGCCTTTGTTGTGTCCCACAGATTTTGAACTGTTGTATTTTCATTATCATTTGTTTCCATGAATTTTTTCAATTCTTCTTTAATTTCCTGGTTGACCCATTCGTTCTTTAGAAGGATGCTGTTTAGTCGCCATATATTTGGGTTCTTTCCAAATTTCCTCTTGTGATTGAGTTCTAGCTTCAGAGCATTGTGGTCTGAAAATATGCAGGGAATGATCCCAATTTTTTGATAACAGTTAAGACCTGATTTAGAACCAAGGATGTGATCTATTCTGGAGAATGTTCCATGTGCACTAGAGAAGAATGTGTATTCTGTTGCTTTGGGATGAAATGTTCTGAATATATCTGTGATGTCCATCTGGTCCAGTGTGTCATTTAAGGCCTTTATTTCCTTGTTGATCTTTTGCTTGGATGATCTGTCCATTTCAGTGAGGGGGGTGTTAAAGTCCCCTACTATTATTGTATGATTGTCGATGTGTTTCTTTGATTTTGTTATTAATTGGTTTATATAGTTGGCTGCTCCCACGTTAGGGGCATAGATATTTACAATTGTTAGATCTTCTTGTTGGACAGATCCTTTGAGTATGATATAGTGTCCATCTTCATCTCTTATTATAGTCTTTGGTTTAAAATCTAAGTGATCTGATATAAGGATTGCCACTCCTGCTTTCTTCTGATGTCCATTAGCATGGTAAATTCTTTTCCACCCCCTCACTTTAAATCTGAAAGTGTCTTCGGGTTTAAAATGAGTTTCTTGTAGGCAACATATAGATGGGTTTTGTTTTTTTATCCATTCTGATACCCTGTGTCTTTTGATTGGGGCATTTAGCCCATTAACATTCAGGGTAACTATTGAGAGATATGAATTTAGTGCCATTGTATTGCCTGTAAGGTGACTGCTATTGTATATTGTTTCTGTTCCTTTCTGATCTACTACTTTTAGGCTCTCTCTTTGCTTAGAGGACCCCTTTCAATATTTCCTGTAGAGCTGGCTTGGTGTTTGCAAATTCTTTCAGTTTTTGTTTGTCCTGGAAGCTTTTAATCTCTCCTTCTATTTTCAATGATAGCCTAGCTGGATATAGTATTCTTGGCTGCATGTTTTTCTCGTTTAGTACTCTGAATATATCATGCCAGCTCTTTCTGGCCTGCCAGGTCTCTGTGGATAAGTCTGCTGCCAATCTAATATTTTTACCATTGTATGTTACAGACTTCTTCTCCCGGGCTGCTTTCAGGATTTTCTCTTTGTCACTAAGACTTGTAAATTTGACTATTAGGTGACGGGGTGTGGACCTATTCTTATTGATTTTGAGTGGGGTTCTCTGAACCTCCTGGATTTTGATGCTTGTTCCCTTTGCCATATTGGGGAAATTCTCTCCAATAATTCTCTCCAATATACCTTCTGCTCCCCTTTCTCTTTCTTCTTCTTCTGGAATCCCAATTATTCTAATGTTGTTTCGTCTGATGGTGTCACTTATCTCTCGAATTCTGCCCTCGTGGTCCAGTAGTTGTTTGTCCCTCTTTTGTTCAGCTTCCTTATTCTCTGTCATCTGGTCTTCTATATCGCTAATTCTTTCTTCTGCCTCATTTATCCTAGCAGTGAGAGCCTCCATTTTTGATTGCACCTCATTAATAGCTTTTTTTATTTCAACTTGATTAGATTTTAGTTCTTTTATTTCTCCAGAAAGGGCTTTTATATCTCCCGAGAGGGTTTCTCTAATATCTTCCATGCCTTTTTCGAGCCCAGCTAGAACCTTGAGAATCGTCATTCTGAACTCTAAATCTGACATATTACCAATGTCTGTATTGATTAGGTCCTTAGCCTTTGGTACTGCCTCTTGTTCTTTTTTTTGTGGTGAATTTTTCCGCCTTGTCATTTTGTCCAGATAAGAGTATATGAAGGAGTAAGTAAAATACTAAAAGGGTGGCAACAACCCCAGGAAAATATGCTTTAGCCAAATCAGAAGAGATCCCAAATCGTGAGGGGGGGTAAGGTGATAAAAAGAGGTTCAGAAAGAAAAAAAAAAGAAAAAAGAAAAAAGAAACAAATAAAAAAAAGAAAACCAATAATGAAAAAAATATAAAAAGGAAAAAATATATATATATTAGATAAACTAGTTAAAAAACGTTAAAAAAGAAAAGGGTAAAAGTTTAAAAAAATTTAGCAGAAGAAGAGAAAAAAATTGAAAAGGAAAAAAAATTAAATTAACTGCAAGGCTAAAGAATCATGGGGAGAAAGCCATGAGTTCCGTGCTTTGCTTTCTCCTCCTCTGGAATTCCGGTGCTCTCCTTGGTATTGAAACCACACTCCTCGTAAGTGAACTTGGTCCTGGCTGGGTTTCTTGTTGATCTTCTGGGGGAGGGGCCTGTTGTAGTGATTTTCAAGTGTATTTGCCCCAGGCGGAGTCGCACCGCCCTTACCAGGGGCCGGGCTGAGTAATCCGCTCGGGTTCGCTTTCGGGAGCTTTTGTTCCCTGAGCGCTTTCCGTAGAGTCCGGAGGACGGGAAGGAAGATGGCGGCCGCCCAGTCTCCGGCCCGGAGGAGCCGAGAGCTCGGGGTCCCACTCCTCAGTGCGCCCTCAGGGAACAGCGTCCAATTACTCCCGTCTGCCTGGCCTCCGGCTGCGCTCCGAGCTCACCGAGCCTGCGACCGGTTCAAGGTAAGCCCGAGCTGTGAGCTCACTCCTCGGCTCCGTCTCTGTAGCCGGCTTCCCCGTTCTAATACCTGCGAGCTCTGCGACACTCAGACACCCCGATCCTTCTGTGACCCTGCGGGACCTGAGGCCACACTGGCCCCGCGTGGGCTTCACCCCAGTTAAGCCTCTGGAGCGATGTCCCTCAGCGGAACAGACTTTTAAAAGTCCCGATTTTGTGCTCCGTTGCTCCGCCGCTTGCCGGGAGCCGGCCCCTCCCCCCGGGGTCTGTCTTCCCGTCCCTTTGGATTCACTTCTCCGCCAGTCCTACCTTTCAGCAAGTGGTTGATTTTCTGTTTCTAGAATTGCTGTTCTTCTTCTCTTCGATCTCCCGTTGGATTTGTAGGTGTTTGCAATCTTTAGATAAGCTATCTAGTTGATCTCCCGCAACCTGAAGTAGTCTCAGCTGCTACTTCTCCGCCATCTTGACTCCTCCCCCCAATTCTTTTTTTTTAAATCCAGACCATTTTAATCCCCAACAATAAAGCAAATATTACTTTACTATGATCTTGACTCACAGAGAAAGTAAAGGGAAGTGTGTATAAAGAGGTGGTATATATGCTTCCCCCTTCCAGCTTCTCCCCACCTGAGTACATCTGCAGAGCAATGTCTTTCCTGTACAGGCTGAACATCTTAGTACGAATGGAGGGATCTGTATGAATGGAAAAATTTAGAAATAATGTTTCATCATATAATTTTAAAAATGTTGCTATTACACATATGGAACAATTAAATGATGCTTTATAATTCTGTAAAATGATGTTTGCTTAATGTTAAGATAAATTATTGTTCTTTTATTACAACATAAGTGAGTTCTACTTTTAAGTAGGGAACATTTGACTGTGGTTAACTATATTTTTATTTAATATAAATTTTCTTGTTTTTCAACTTGTTCATTCAATGTTGAGAAAAGACCATAAACAATGACATGATTTGTTGGTGGAGCATGCTGTTAGGACTGGGTTTAGTTCACAGTTAGTAGAGAAATGAAACAAATTTCTAAACAGCTCTCTTCCCCAAGCCCCACTTTCGTTGTCATTTATTTGTTGTTTGGGATTAAATTTGATTGTTTTACTTGAGCTTAAACTCATTTCAGCCTCATTTAGGTAGGCAGTCTTTGTTTCAGAAAGATGAAAATTTGCATATTTTGGTTCTAAAAAAAGCCATAATAAAGGATTTTAAATCTTTAAATGGTTAGTTTAAATAAGATATACCTAGAAAAAGGCTGGGCTACCTTTTAATTCTGTTTGTTTCCTGAGTACTACTGAACCTTGGGGCAGCCAGCTCTTGTTGATGGCAGTAAAGGGGACAGCTAGTACTTTATTCTGTGTCTGGACATTTAAACCTTTGTTCCCATTCCTCTTCCCAGGGTGGACTGCATATGGTGTCCATGTTCCATCTCATGCCTTTACCATAAGACATGTCATCAACATTATGTAGAGCTGATGAGGACTGCAAATCATAAGACTCTTGAAATACATTTTCTAGTACTGCCTTCAGTTGTGCAAGTCTTCCAAAGTTGTCCTTAAATTATGCAAATTGTGTTATAAAAAGGAAACAACTTAAGAAGAGCTATGTCAGTGTCACATCAAAATGACTATAATACCATGGAAAAGAAAAATGACTTTTAAATTTGATTTTGTTCATTTATTACTGGTAACATGCTTTTAGATACAGAAAACTTTCCTAGTCACATAGGCCTACCTGGAGTTCTAAAACACAGGACTTGGTATATCCCAAACATCCCTGAGGGGTTAAAATCAAATCATTCATGTTTTCAGTTCTCAGCTCTTTCCCGAGCCATTGCTGCATGTTTGGCTTGGTTTTTAGCATTACACATGCAATGGTCAGTGTGGCACTGGGGTCCTTGTTCTCAGGTTTCTCTTCTAGCGTTAAGGAAAATAAACCAGTGACCAAATGCATATGTAATAGAGGCATCAAACAAGCGTAGAAAAATAAAGCAGGGTAAGGAAGCAGGGACTGAGGGAGATGATACTTTAGAGACTGTTATCCAAGAAGGCTTCTTGGAAGTGGAGACATTTGAGTAAAGAATCTACGTGCAGCAAGAGAGGAAATTATGTGTGGCTCTAAGAAAAGAGTTTCCCAGATGGAAGGAACTGCAAGCATCTTGAGGTGGGAACAAGTGGGCTTATTCAGAGAATAGCAAAAGCCTGGCCTGACCCAATGGAGTGCAGGGGTCGGTGATGTAGGGAAAGCCAGAGGGGCAGGGTATGATTTGATTCAGTTTAAAAAGATTGCTGGTTGTCCTATGGAGATGATGTTGTAGGCAGACAAGTTTGGGAACAGTATTTATTCATTAGTGTTTACAGACAAACCATTCCAAGATGTAGTAGTTTAAGACAGTAGCTACTGTATTTTAGCTCTCAAGTCTGTGGGTCAACAATTTGGGCTGGACTTTGCAAGCAGATATTCATGATGAAATATTTCAGTTCAGAAGGGCAGAGTATTAATAAATGTTGTGTGGGTAGAGAGGAATTATGAAGTGATACTTGACCTGTTTTGGACAGACATGGTGTCTGTGGACAGGCAGACGAGGACGTTCTGGGGGAGGAAGCATGAACAAAGAAACTGAGGGGGGAGTGCCCATGGTGTGAAGCAGCCCCGGAAGATTTTTGACTATGAGAGCAACATAAGAGATGAAGGAGAACCTTGACATTGTGCTTGATGATGGCTGGGGTGGGGCTGGGAGGTACCAGCCCACTGGAGAGCCCGGTGCTGAGAGGGGCCCCTAGAAGTGATCACCATGAAGTTGGGAAGTAGATATGCAAGCTAACTGGTAAGGTGAGGCAGAAGACTTGCAGATTGGTTAGATGTGGGGAGTGGGTAAGAAGAGAGGTTCCTAAAAGATGATTCTGTGGCATTTCCTGAAACTATGTTCTCTGTTCCATCATATAGAAATATATATTGCTGTTCTCATATCATCATGATGGTCAAAGACAAAGAAATGTCTTCATGTACCTAAGCAGGAAGGGATTTAATACAGGGAATACTCAGCTTTTAAAGATATGGGAGGTTGTAGTGTTCTCCAGGAACCATCGGATGCAGCTAACTCTAGCACATAAAGTTCACCAAAAAACAAAACAAAACAAAACAAAAAACAAAACAAAAAAATAGACTCCACATCTGCCAAAACCTTCACTTGCCACTCCTCCTCTGCCAGAGGAGCACTACTATGATGATGGTTTCTCTTCTGCTTTCCAGAGCATGCGTGAGTGCTCCTCCTGGGCGGAATCTGTCTGGGAGCTCTGCAGGCAGACACTCTGGAATTGTGGACATTAGACTTCCAGCTCTGAAACACAGGGAATGGTGCTGAGCAATCAACAAACAGACTGATTCATGTGGGTCATACTTTCTTTTCTTTCAATTCCTGTTCCAATTCCTGCAGAGATCCTTGCCATATTTTACAAGATTCCTTATAGCAGAGTTTTGTCAAGATCCTCATTGGCACTCCCATCAGTGGTTGCAAAGAATAATTCAATTTTAAAGACCACTCAGCAGTCTTTCTTATTGTTTCTTATTATGGAGCAAGGCTGGAGAGAAAATTTGGTGAAATAGCTTATTGGATTGCAGGCAGACTCACTTGTACCTGCCCTATCTTTTTTTTCAACCTGTATATGTGTATATCTACACATCTCTCTCTATAAATATATATATGTTGATCAAAATAGAGATATGAATGTATAACTTGCAGTTAATTGAGTTTCAAACTCTTCTGGCATGTACCACAACACCAAAGCCTACAGAGATGGAGAGGTGTTGCTCAAAATATTTTTAAAGGTGCTCCCTTCAGCAGTACATATATTAAAAACTATTTTTAAAGAACTCTATAGGCCAGCTCTCTTATTTACTTTTCTCCTTGAAGCTTTGGTGGAGCAAGAAAGGAAGAATACATAAAGCAGTACAGAGACTAAGAAAACTTACAAATAAAGCTCATCAAAAACTGAGAGCAAGAGGTAGATTTCTAGGGAGGATTCTTGAGTTTATTTTGCTGTTGGGTGTGTGGAGAATGCTCAGTGGTCATTCCCACATGGTCTTACCAACCTTTCTTTTTATTTTGCAAAGATATAATTATTTATTTATCTATTTATCTATCTACTTATTTAAAAAGCATGAGTGGGGGGAGGGGCAGAGGAGGAGGAAGACAGAAAATCTCAAGCAGACTCCATGCTGAGTATGGAGCCTGACATGGGGCTTGCTCTCACAACCTTGAGATCATGACCTGAGCCAAAACCAAGAGTCAGACACCCAACTGACTGAGTCACCCAGGAGCCCTCCAACCTTTATTTTTCTATTCCTTCATTTTGCAAGTGTTTATCAGGAGCCTATTTTATGCCAAAGATTGTTTTAGAATTAGAAGTTGAAAATACAGTCTTAACTCTCAAAACCTCAGTTCAATGTGGGAAGTACATTGATACATAATTACAATACAGTTTGAGCCTTCCATAGCAGGACCACAAATTTACAAGTAACTCAAGAGGAGAAACTTAGCATCTCTGTGTTCTATCATGGTCTTTTCTGTAAGTCCCTGTGGTAGTTAATTTTATGTGTCAATTTGACTGGGCTTGGGATTCCCAGAGCTGGTAAAAGGTTATTTCTGGGTGTGTCTGTGAGGATGTTTCTGGATGAGATTAGCAGTTGAACTGGTGAACTGAGTAAAGCACATGGTCCCCTCCGAAGTGGGTAGGTGTCATCCAATCCTTTAAGGTCCAGATTAGAACAAAAATGCAGAGGAAGGGAGAATTTACTCTCTCTCTACTTGAGCTGAGATGAACATTTTCTCCTGCCCTTGTACATCAGGGCTCCTCATTCTCAGGCTTTCAGACTCAGAACAGGACTTGCCCATTGGTCCTTGGTTCTCAGCCTTGTGGCCTGGGAGTAAATCACTGCAACAGTGTTTCTGGTCCTCCAGCTTGCAGATGGCAGGCTGTGGGACTTCTTGTCCTCCATAATTGTGTAAGCCCGTTCCTATAATAAATCTCCTCTTTTATCTATCTATCTATCTATCTATCTATCATCTGTCTATCTGTCTATCATCTATTTTGTTGGTTCTGTTTCTCTGGAGAACCCTGACTAATAAGGTCCCCATCCAACTCAGCCTGTGTTTGTGTCTGTGTGTCTCTGTGTGTATTGGGCTCTAACTGGCTAGTTATCTCAGTTTAGCTAGTTAACTTAGTTACTAAATTAAATAGTAAATTAAATGCTAAATACTACTAACTAAGTAAATTATCTCACTTTCTCCTAGCATAAATAATCTCTTACAAGTAATTTAATTCCTTTCAGATATATGCTTAATCCTTTTGTTTTCTTCCCTGCATTTCTACCCATTCTAAAATGGCATAAGTGTATAATGATGAGAGGTTGACTTGCTAGTGGTCTTGTAGTTGTGGAGAAGAGAAGTGCCTCATAAGCGTGTCTGCTGGTCTAGGTTATTTTGGCCTGCTGGTCTTCCTCCAATGACAGGGCTTCTCTTCAGTGCTCCCCAGCTCTTCAGATGCTCCATGAGGTAAGCACTTCACCCAGGCCTTTGTTATGGTGACTTTTCCCACCACTTTCCCACATTACCATTTCCCTATCTCCTCACTTGGCTAACAAGCACCATTATCTACCTTCCATTTCCTGACAAGGCAAGTGGGAGCTTCTTCTATCACACAGAGGTAGAGGGAAACGTGGTAGTGATAATTCAGACTCTCTTTCTTTACCCCAGCATGGAACCATTTTTACCCAATGCAGACATCCCACATAGCTATTGGGCCACCACACCCAGCATTTCCTCTTTTGTTTTTATCTCAAATAGAAACTGGAACACAAAATGCATATCTTTAAGCTTTCTTCTCAACCTAAGCCTCCAACCCCATCTCATAGATGAGAAGCCATGACATATATATCTTATCAATTGTTACCTGTCTTTCTCCAGTTCTTCTTTTTCTTTCTATCTTCTAGTGGGCTGGGAAGTTCAGAATTTCCATTTCCTTTTCTCCCTGGAAAGGACATCTTCTTTGACATACATTCATTCTTGCTAGGGAAACTAAATTTTATTAGCCTGACTTTAATGGTAGATGGTATGCAGGGAGAGAACGAGGCCTAGCAAGAGAAGGGGCACATGTTGTAGACTATTTAAAACATCACTGTCTCTGTGATACTTGATATCTCGGAGATATCAAGTAGGAGCTTCACAGAACAAGTAATTATTAAACTGGAACTTGAAGGATAAGTTAGAATTTTCTAAGCAGACCAGAGTAGGAAGAGCATTCCAGGCTAAAGCACAAGTATTTCAAAGTCATAGAAGTACCCAAATTTGGCAAGCTCAGGAACAGTGTGTTTGATTTCTTATTTCAGAAAGTCCTGGACAAGAGTTGTTTTGTTGTTGAGAGTAAACCAGCCACACAAATGAGCCTACTCTTTACTGTAGTTCCAGTTTAAGGCAGGCTCTGAACCTGTGAATCTCTCTCTCCTCTTCAAAGATTGCATTTAAAATGACGATAAAGGGATAGCAACAACGATACTAATAATCGTTATAATAATGCAGAAACAAATGACAAAATGTAGGGATTGTCTTTTATGACCTGATCCTTTATACTTTCAAGTTTTCATTCCTGGAATGAAAACTGAAGGGAAGAAAGAAAAAATCATATGTAAGACCTGAAATCATAAAACTTTTAGAAAAAAAAAAAAACAAACATAAGCAGTAACCTCTTTGACATAGGTCTTGGTGATGATTTTTTTAATCTGTCATGAAGAGTAAAAGCAACAAAGGCAAAAATCAACATGTGGGACTACATCAAAGTAAAAAGCTTCTGCCCAGCAAAGGAAACTGTCAACAAAATAAAAAGGCAACTTATGGGATGGTAGAAAATATTTGCAAATCATATGTCTGATGAAGGGTTAATAACCAAAATATGTAGTGAATGTATATAACTCAATAACCAACAACAAAAATAATATGATTAAAATGGGCAGAAAGTCTAAACAGACATTCTGTCAAAGAAGTCATATAGATGGCCAACGGATATGTTAAAAGATGCTCATATCATTAATCACCAGGGAAATGCAAATCAAAACCACAATGAGAGAGCACCTCATACCTTTAGAATGGCTACTATAAAAAAGAAAAAAAAGATAAAAGGTTTGGGCTTTGATAATCTACAGAACTGGATTTAAATTCTAGCACTGCACCTGATTAAAAAAAAATCATAAATAGGAAAAGAATTAGTGAGTTTTCCTTGGAAGAAACCTAACACCCCTGAGAACTCCTTGACATCCTCTACTCTCTGGCTTATCTCCCAAGCCAAGAGATGGATAGTTTGACTTCTAGGGTCTCAGGTTCTGCAGTCCTGCCCCTACCTCTCTGCCCAGCCAGAACCATTCTCCTAATCATTCATTCTTTAAATACTGTTTTTGTATATTTTTTCTTAACATAACCTTCAGTCCTGTGCTACCTCTGCTCTACTGGTCCCTGAAGTCTCTTCTGGCTCCACGGTTCTGCTAGGTGACTTGGTCAGGCATCTAAACCATGCATCCATGCCCTGGACTTTCAGCCATGCCTTGCTTGCCAGTGTCTCTCTCTACTCCATGTTTCAATGCAATCAAGAGTTGCTGAAGGGTGTCACAAAAATATGTCGATTGAATCTCCTATGTGTTCATCAGTTCATTTGATACATCATACAAAAACTGGGAGTGTTCTTTTTCCTTAAATGCTTTTACTCAAACTCTCAACCCAATACCCCTCAAGATTCCATGGAAAGTGGCCTTGACTCAACGTTAGTGGGAAGAATGTTCCCATTCTTCGGCTCTCTCCACATTGTTCCACCCTAGCACTTGTGTGTCTGTTCTCCTGTCCTTTCCTGGGTGGAGGGAAGAAACTGCCCTTCACTCTTCCATGCTCCTCTACCTGAGCTGTGGGGTGGAACCCCTTCTGCCTCCTCATCCATTTGGCACCAGCAGTTTCCTGCAATTTTAATTTTTTTCCTCACCCTCTCTCTTGCCAGAGTCTTCTGTTTTCTGTCTTCTGGCCTATTAAGATTTCCCAGTCTTAAATCTTTCCTATACTTTGCTATCCGTTTAGTAACTCTCTTAATTCCCCTTTGTCACTCTAAATTCTTGAATGAATGGTCAACTCTTCCTGTTTCTTATCCTGTAACTCATTGTTCTATCCCTTCAACATTGGCTTTGCCACCAATATTCTTTTGGAACTTCCTTCTCGAAGGCCATCAATAAACTCAACTTTCTCTAGCTGGATCTTTTCTTGGGTATGACTCTCCCTGACCTTGCTCTAGTATCGGATATTGTTAACCTCTCCAGTTTACAGTCCTCTCTGCTCTTGGTTCTGATGACAACTCATTTTACAGGTTCTCCCCTTTTTGGTTTATTTTCTTTTACTCTTTTTCTTTTCTCTTCTTCCCCAAGTGAGAATATCTATTTATTATTATTATGTTACTGTTTTTGCCATAATTATTATCACTAATATATTTTTCTTGAGCACAAAGTATCCACCAGATATTCCTCCAAGTGCTTTCCATATATTAGCATAGTATAGTGTAGTATAGTATATAGTATAGTATAGCATAGCATACTATAACCTTGTGTAGTGGCACTGTTATTCCTACTTTACAGATGATTTTGGAGTCCAAGTTCTGAACCATCTTGACCATCTTTTCGACTCACCTTGAGGTTTTCCAGGCTGTCTCCTCTCCTCCTAGGCTTTGAATCGCACTCTTAGTGTGTGGTGAGCACCTGTACCTTTTTTTCTTTCCAGTCTCACACCACAACTTCAATGGTGCCACTTTGGTGCTCATGTCCCATGAAGACTGTATTTCCTCCCCCAACAAATTCACTGACTCGGCATCATTATATTTGCTAGGAGTCCCACCTGGTTCCAAACTTGTCATTATTTGTCACTGATGTTTCTACAACTAATCACCCCTGTAAATTCATCTCATCAACATTGCTGCCTCTTCTGCCATCACCTGCCTCACACTCAGTATTTCTTCTCTTTCTGGTGGTTTCCCAACCACAAGAAAGATGATTTATGGTATATGAATAAAATATATAATTACCATTGAGCAGGCTCTCCGGCCAATTTCTCGGTGTTTGCTATATCACCAAAGGGTTGTTCCATTTTAAACACTTTTACTCAACTCTGTGTCTGCGAGGCCAGGTCTTAAACACAAATGTTTACAACTTTGAAAAATAATCTCCCATTCATTTCTACAAAAAAAGTACCAACAGCTCTGTTTGTTGGCTTCCAAACCCACTTGAACCAAATCAGTTTTGTTGGATCGACAGAGGACTGAGCAAAAACATTTTCCCATGAGGTGGGAAAATGTAGGCCAGGCTGAAGAGCAGACCCCTGTTAAGGGGGGGACCATGGCAGTCAGTCCTGAGAATAAGTCCTCCTGACAGACAATGCACTGAACCCTGATTTGGTGTGTTGTTTCAGCTCCTGTTCTCATACTTGGTCATGGTCCAGGATACTAGATCTTGGATTTTGCCTCCCAGCTGTACCATTTTGGCACATGACTCTCCTGTTCTACATTCTTAACCCTAAGATAGCTTTTCACAGTGACGTAGTCTAGCATAAGTTTTTTGTTTTGTTTTTGTTTTTAAGTTGAAGGAGAGTAACAGTTTTTAAATGAGAGATTTACTTTTCAAGTGAATAACATATAAAAGAGATGTACTCAGAGCCAGGGGACCTGGGGGATCCTGTCTAGCCCCTGCCTCCTCCCCTAGGCAGGCTTGGTAGGTGTGAAAGGACATGGGATGTGGAAGAAAGATTGATGTGGAGCTCTTGGGTGTCCTTGGTGTCCTTGGGTAAAGCACTCAATGCCTTGGAACCTTGGTTTCCTTGTGTTTACAATTTGTCTATTAAATAGTACTTGCCTTACCTATACATACCTTAAAGGATCTTATTGGTAAAGTCTTTTTTTATTTTTTAGAGGATAATATTAAAAAGGAGAAAAATTCCTGCAAAATAGAAAAAGTTTTGCAAATTTTAAATGTTGCATTGGGATTAAAAGGACTTTTCCAAATTTAATCAATATTTAACAAATGAAGGACACCTGGGAAACTCAGTTGGTTGGATGTCTGCCTTTGGCTCAGGTCATGATCTCAGGGTCCTGAGATCAAGCCCCACATTAGGGTCTCTGTTCAGTGGGAGTCTGCTTCTCCCTCTCACTCTGCTCCCCCTGCTTGCGCTCTCTCTTGCACGCTCACACACACACACACACACACTCTCTCTCTCAAATAAATAAATAAAATCTTTTTAAAAAAATTTAAAAATGAAGAGGTCCCTGTATTTGTAGCCACAATGCTTTTTTCCCCATCATGGCTTCTTTGGTAAACAATTCTAAAGGTTACCGTATTAAGCAAAAACACTGTAAATGTAATAGCAAATCTTATTCTTTTTAATGCAAAATGGGTACACGCTGTGTTATAACTCTGATGCTTTGGAAGTATATCAGTGAATGAAAAATACAGGCATTAAATTTGTTCTTATTTTTCATGTCCTATATCTGAAAACTACAATAAGAAAATGCCCAAAGACCAAGGTAATGGGCACTTGTTTATGTATTCAGCCCTTTATGCCCTGCAATATAATTCAATTGGTTGAATGTATTTTGCATGATTTTCCCATAGAGCATGCTGTATTTAATAGCATCTGGCACATCTCAGAGAGCCCCATTGCATATCATGAGATGTTTAAATTGTATTGAATACTTTATAAAAGCAATTTCCATTCTGTTGTGTTCTTTTTGCAGATGGTGATCTGAAATAGTTAAAGGCGATAATACTCTTTACTTTCTTATTTGTGACTCATCGCCGTTGCAGATGAAGAAACAACATTTATGGATCACTGTTTCTATTCCCTGATTTTGAGGCTGACTTCTCCTTAGACAATACGTCGGATTTCACATTTAGGTCTCTAGTGCCAGATGGAAGCTAGCATTTGTGCACATGGACTTGATTTGTACCTGTAATAGTCAAGTAGAGGGCTCAATTTAATAATGACTGGTACCTACAGAGACCAATGAACTCGATTCTTAAGGTAGTGGAACCAACACAAATACCATTTGAAGAATGTGTCTGTCTTGCCCAATTTCAAATGCCCATGAGCACCCACTTATTCAGCGAACACTGAGCAAAGTGGTTGACTCTATGGGGTTGCACTGTTAATAAGACATACTTTCTGCTCTCAGGGATTATACAATCAAGCAGGGATGAGTTAGTCAATGATAACAGATATTTATCAGATGTCTCCTTTGTGCCAGGCACTGTGTTGTTCAAAATAGTGCAATTGCATTTTATTTAGAATATTTCAAGGTGACTCATAAAAATATACAATTTGAAGCTTTAAAGGGGTGAGAATAAAGACTTTGAAAGTCACTGTGATAGACTTAATATTTTCACCAAAAAAAATCTTTATTGGTAACCTGGACATGCTGTTTGGTAAGCCAACTGTTTTGTGTTGATTTAGTCACCAGTCAGTTACCAAAGATGTTTCTAATGTTCTGCTTCCATGATGCAGAGGCTAAAGTTTTGACCTAGGGAAGATAAATAAAACCAATATAAGGAAATTTTCTTCTAATTCACTTAAAGAAATGCTGATATTATTTACTATAGTGATGGGATCTTTAAATCTCACTATAAAGTGTGTATTCACACACACATGCTAAGATGCTTTTATATGTAAAGTATAACCATATCATAATGAAGTTGATTGTGAAATTCAAGAACACACATACCTCCCTCTCTCTATATATAAATTATATATATTTATAAATACATATATTTATAAATGTATATTATATATATTATATATGTATAATATATAAATAAATATAAATATCTATATCTATATTTATAAATATATATAAATATTTATATATATATAACTATATCTCTCAAGTGCCTGTTGTCAGATTCTATAGGCAGATAAGTATTACTGAATTAACACAGTTGAGGATAGAGAAGAAAAAAAAGTGTCAATATTCATCTGTTTGTTCATTCCATCATTTAGTCTTTTAAAAATATGTCTACATAATATATATAAATTTTTTAAGAGTACCTATCATGTGCTAAGTACTGAATGTTGGAAAGAGAAATGAATTAGACAACATCCCTGCCCTCAAGGAGCATGAAAATAAATGCCTTTAATACAGTGTGCTGAGAATTTTTGCAGAGGTAAGCAATGGACAGAGGGCTTTCATGAAAGGAGAGAATGACTGGCTTCGGGGACCCTGTGAGCGGTGGGGACTGTATGAGTTAAGCTTTCTCAGAAGAGAAGATGATAAATGGGACAAGAGAAAGTGGTAAACAGGTAGACAGGGAACAAGTGTGACTGGACTTGGGTGGAGGCATGAAGGTCCTCTGTGTGTGTGTGTGTGTGCGCGCACGTGTACAGGCTCATGGGCTTGAAAGCTGAGTCGGCGTGTCGTGTGGTGGGTTATTTGATTGGAGCACTGGGGAACTGGAGCTGACTGGCCAGAGATGAAGGCCAGATCATGGAGGGTTTGCAAGTGTGTGATGATGAAGAATGTGGACTCCAGGCCATTTTCTAAGCAACAGAAGGCCAGCAAAGGGTTTTAAGCAGTGCCCAATCATCATTTCACTTTATAATGATGCCTCTCCTAAGAGTGTTAAGGATAGTTCAAAAGGGGTACATTTGCAGATAAATATTTATTCAGGAGACTGATCAAACCACAAGTAGTGAAGGAGACAGAGGGATCTTAAAGAAGGGGGCATTGTATAGGATGACTTGGTGGGGGCTGGGATGAGGGAGAGGAAGGTACTTAGGATGAATGCCGGATTTTGGGAAACCAGAGGGATGGCAGTGTGTATTCTCCAGGAGACAGAGATGGCAAGAGAAGTGATCTTTGGGTGCAGAGTAATACATTTCATGTTGGTCTTGTTGAGGTGGAGGAGATCTTGGGCTCTCTGGGAGGGAAGTCCTGCAGGCAGGTTTTGCAATGCATGACTCCCTATAGTTTGCAGCTCAGGAACATGAAGACAAATAAAACAGGAGTTAATGCAAAGAATTCACAGCTTAGTGGAAGAGTTAGTGTCCACATTCTAGAAGAACACAAGTCAAAGCTAACCCCGAGCTATGATAGAAGACGTTCCCAGGTTCCTGCTCCTATTTGTCTTTCTGCCTCCGGCCTCTCGACAGCTGATCCTCGCCCTGAAATGCAGTCTCCAACCCTGCCAGACTTTGGAATACATATTTAATTACATCACTCCTTAGTTAAAAAACCCTTTGATGGCTCTCAATTAACTATGGGATAACTCTCACGCTCCTTACTGTGTCCTTTAGGGATCCTCAGGGCTCATATTAGTGCACCCCTTAAGCACTGTTAATTGGAGCCAGTCCACTTGACAGGCTATCATTGTATGCCTGCAATTCATGCTCCTGAACTTGGCCTGATGCATTTCCTCAGCTTGGACTGGCATCCCTCACTGCTCTGCAGGGACAGCTGTGCTTACTAACACTTAACCTTGACTTCTGTTGCACCTAGAACAATTACCGTGTAATAGAAGAACACATGATGGGGAGTGTGTACTAGTGTGGAGACCTGGGTTCTTGCCTTGGCCCTGTGCTTTCCAAGTCACATGCATCGTCTACGGTCAGTCACTAAATTTCTTTAGATTTGGTTTCCTCCTTTGCAAGATGGAGTTGAAAATGCTCTTGCAGTTTTCCCTGGGTGATGGAGGAGTTCGGAATGATAAATAGACATAGAGTAACTTGTAAATGAAACGCTTTATAAATGTATTTTATATGGACATTTCACTTTAGGCATTGAAATGTCTATCTCTAAATAATATGGCAAAATGTACAATTAATGACATCTTTCAATTGCAAACCTTTTTTCTTCCTGAGAAATTTTTGATGAATCTGTACAGCAAATAGGGAGGTGTTATCTATCACCAACCTAAATCGATCACTTTACTTTGTACTTGGTGCCCTGCTTGGTACTGAGAATTTATCATTTATTTTCTCCTTTTGGAGATTATGTGTATTTATGTCACAGCTGACTAGGTTACAAATTACATTCTCTTCCATTTCAGAGAAATTTAACTTTATTTCAGATTCTATAACTAAGTTTTTGTTGGATTTGGCTACACAATGGGTAATAGATAATTCCTTGTACTTCTGCTGGGTAGTCCTCAAATATTTATGGTCCGTTATTCTTCTCCCTGCGTTAATACGATGGCACTCAGAAGGTCCCTCCGTGAAGGGAGTGCAGCTGGAGTGACACTGATGGGTGGTCCCTTTGGCAATTACATTCAACTTTCTATCTGCTTGTCCATGCATTTGCAAAAGTGAATGCACAAACACGGAGGGAGAACAGAAAACGAGGCTACTGTGCAGATAAGCATTAGAATGTGTCATCTGAAATGCGAGTCCTAATTGGCCCTAGACAGCTGTTAAAACATTCCTGTTCCTCTGAGTTGACCAGAGCTTCTGCGTCTGAGGTAATTATTTCTTTTTTCTTTCATCTAGTTTTCTGTACCCACCAGCAAATACACAAAATATATGCATATTCCCATTTTCTGAAAATTCGTATTTCATCCCCCATCCGCCCTAAGTGGCTGAACTTTGGCTTCAAACATCACTTAGCAACACTAAGAGCAACACTTATATTACTAATATCATAGCTGGTTTTATTGAACATTCCATGTGGCAGGCTCCGTGCAAAGTGCTTTATTCACATTGTCGTCTTTATTCTCTACAACATAGGTCGATAGAAACAATTATATTAATAGATAAGGACTATGATATCCCTATTTTCCTGATGAGAAGAATGAAGCATAGGGAAGTTAAATAATTTGTCCAAGGGTACCCACCCAGTCACCAGTTAGTGGTAGGGCACAGTGGAAACCCCAGAACTTTCTGATTCTAAAGCCGGGACAGCTAATCACCGAACCCACACTGTGTCCTGGGGCTTTTTGTGTCTGGTTACATTTCTCTTTGCTAAAGCTGTACCTCCTCTTTAAAGAATGCTGGGTTGGTTTACATTATGTGTTTCTTCTCTCTTCTCATGTCCTTCTCTCTGCCTAATTAAATCCCAACTTACACCTGCTTGAAAGCAAAGTGAACTGGAGGGCTTTGAGTGGTGACCTGGGGTGATGAAGGATGCCCTCTGTCCCTGGGGCTGCCTGCCCTGTCCTAGGGTGGCTGGTGGCTCAGACCATCAGCAACTGTGGGCAGACCAAGTTTGTTCGCTGAGATACACAGTACACCATTCCCTGTTTGAGATGTGAACAAAACCCAGGGTTGGTCAGAGTCTATGACAAGCCTGTCTCCTCCAGGAAAGCCTCCTAGAGCTCTGGGTCCTCTGCTCCCATAACAGTACATCCTCTCGCTGAATCCAGCTGCTAATGGATCGTTGTTCATGTTCACTGATCTTTCCAGAGTCTAAATGTTGACTTCAATTAGAATAAAACTTCCTGAGGGCAGTGCCAGGCACATGGGAGTTGCTTGTTGATAGATGAGCATTATTAATAAATAGGCAAATAAGCTTCTGCCCTGTACAATGACCTGTTATTATCCTGTGACTAGGTTTCTAAGTCAAAGCGAAATGGAAAATTGGAGTAATTATCTGGACAATTTAGCAGGAAAATAGTGGCAGGCTAAATTTTTCAGATAATGTGTGAGTGCTTCCTGTATCACTTAGATTAGGGGATCTGAACTGTGTTTGCACACCTGATCCTATATAGTCGGATTCAGCTTTCAGCCCTTTAGGAAAGGACTTTGGTTGTTTTCCAGAGAATTCATCTAAATTGGCCTGTCCAGCCTGGCCTCTGGTAATGTACACAGTACAGCCATGCATCGTAGGGTCTGCAATTCCCCTGACCACCCTGTTGGAGAACCAGGGAACCATTTATAAACTTACTTATGCCACATGCCCCCCAAATGTTCATATATGGGGAATATTGCAAATGCCACGCGGTACACACTACACATGGACTGGATAAAATGCTTTCTTTATAGAACCATCTCTGGTGCAACAATCCTCATCTAATTAAGGCACCAAAGCCCATTCCACCAATAGCAGCAAAGGACACAACAACACCGAAGCATCTCTTTTTCCCCAAAGACACGTTATTTTGTGCTGGAGACTCTCCATAGGTGGAAAAGCACAAAGAGAGACAGCACAGCATTTGGGCTCTTCCATTAGAGCAGAACGGTGGGGGGTATGAGTAGGGCAAGAAGTAGTACGGGGAGAGGACTTGTTTCTATTTCTAAATAACACACACAACTGGCCTGTCTCCTTGTAGCAGTCACGATGCCCACAAACATTTCCCTTCCTGCCCAGCTCTGCATTTGGGTATTTCCTCCTTGATTTCTCAGATCAGTCTGTAGTAGTTGGTATAAGCCAAACAGATCCTTAGAGCACTTAATAAATCCAGAAGAGGCATATAGGGGAGCCCTTATAAATATATAATAGCCACCTCTGGATAACACTTAGACATTTTAACTCCCTGAAAATGATGTATTTTGAGGGTCTCCAATTGCAACATCATGAAAGGAGCCACACGGGTGATGTGGAAATGGAAGAGCATAATGCATTTAACATGGCTTTTTCAGACCACTCTTTCATCAACTATTGATTTGATTGCAAAAGCCTTTAGTTAGTGCAGGAATTCCACTGGTAATAATTAAATTTTCAAGGGATACACTGGTAGGAGAAATGAGGGGAGTAGGGGAGGGAGGGGCGGCGTGCGGAGTGGGTTCCACGAATGTTAATGACTCTGTTAGAGTTACATAAAATTAACAGAAATTAGATCTATGGTTATTGAAGAGCCTCCTTTATATTGAGAAGAGGCATTTAAGTATAACGATTGGGGATTATGGTTCAGTGGAGCCTTTTAACTGTTCATTTGCCTGCCTAACTGACCGCCGGGCGGACGCGATAAATTCAGGATATTGTGAAATGACCCCTGGTTTCCCTTTCATTTGGATCCTTGACCCAGTTCTTTCCAGAACATCACAGTGAGGGTCAGGGCTGGGATTTGTCCTTTCCTGAGTGAGGTTCCCTGAAACTAGCAGTTCTTTCAAAGCCTACTGTCATTAACTGTTTCCCCCCATTTATCTTGCTCTCTGTCTGAAAGACCTTCCTCCTCATTTCCGCAGAATTGAATTGGAATGTAGTTTTAGCATCTCCTTCCTACACAGGCCCACAGTTCCTGTAAAAGGTTACCATCATCCGAACATGCATTATCTCCAGGTAGAGGTGGGTGTGCGTTCTGACGGAGAACAGCGACGTTTAAGACAATGGAGTGCAGCTCTGGCAATTGACAGGGTTTTTTTCCCTTCCTATGGAAATATTTTGTATGCTAATGTGCTTCTGATGGCGAGACCTGACTTTTTACTGCTACCTTCAGCACTGGTTGCTGAGTGTGTTAGCTCAGGTTTCATGGGAAAAGATATTCTTTGTGAGTAATGAGCTGAGAAGTGAGCGGAAGGATGCGATCTGACTGTTCTTGATGGAGACTTGACAAGAAAGAGTTAAAACCCAGTCTATTGTCTGAGGCACGCTTAGTGTTAGGAAACTGGGGCATATAGATGAATTCACTGGGGGCCAACTGTTTGATTTCTCTCCCTGCTGCTTGGCACAGGAATGAAATTGTAGCTGCGTTAATAACAGAAGGGTGGATTATATTCTCTTTTGTAGGAATTAAACCCCATAGAGTAATATATGGACAGCCAAGCAAAATCAAGCCAGAACATATAATGAGAGGTTGGTAGAGTTATCTTAAGGCGAATACCATTGGTTTCGGGGTCAAAGTGGTGTTGGTCCTGCATGGCATCCTTTGGATGACCTGTGTTCTTTGGGAGACAGACGTGTGCAGAATATCCTGTCGCCTCGTGCTCTTGTTCTCTTTCTCACTTTTCCTTCTGCCTTAAACCAGGGCCGCTTGGCTCCTTCAGAGAATGGACGGATCCTTTCACGGCGCCCTTAGGATTCACCACTACCTGATGGTCATGATGCTTTCTGAGGATATGAGTCCATATAAAAAAAAAGTGTGTCATCCATTAGCCTGTGACTTAATGTGCACTCACTCAGGGTAAATAATTCAGGTGGTATGTGGAAAGCTAGGTTTTTACATAAATATTAAAGGGTCTGCTTTAATTGCTTCTTGTGCCACAGTGGCCGCCACATACTAGGTGTGAGATGGCCAGTGTTAAAATGATAAACCAAGGCACATGATTGTTGTGCTAAGGGGCTATAGAAAGAAGCTTTAGGACGATGAAGGGAGGATCAGCTGCAGGACACTCAGTGTGGCACCCCTCCCCTCAGTACCCTATAAGTGGCCAGACACAAAGGAAACCCTCTTTCAGGGGGTCAAGAGCCCTGGTTCTAGATCCAGAGGCTGGTTTTAAACCATATTGCTGAACATGCTAGTGGCATGTCGAACCTACCACTGGGTGTGGGACAACTACCCAGAGTTAGCAACTGGTATTATTGTTCTTATTTTAAGACCACAGATGATTTTTTGGGAGGGTTGTAGTTTTTGAATTGCTTGGACAGAAATAATAACCAGACAAACTTGGTGGCAGATGAGGAAGAACACTGTTGTTGCGGAAGAGCTGGAGTGGGAATATATACATGTCAGTTCTGCTGTAACGCTTGTTTTGAAGCCATGAATTTGTTTCAGCACTACCCATAGATCAGGGGGACAAGCAGAATTCACAACGTGAATTTTGTTTATGTTGGCCTGTGTGTGATGTCCTCAGCAAGAAACACTAGGTGAATGCAGAAAACTGTGCCCTGCTGAACCAAGCCTCATCGGGATACAAAAAAGATACACACCTCAAGTATCCACCAGCTAGCTCCGTTCACCTCGAGTGTGTGATGAGCCCTGGTCAAGCACAAGGTGAATCGAGGTATAAGGTCCCATCCTGTTCACATAACCTGCCGCCATGCCTCCATGGTAGTTCACAAGTGCCAACCTTGTGAGGCCCACAATATTAGGATGGTAAAATGCTGTATTTATTGTAGTATACATGCTTCTTAGCCATGTCACATGTGTGCCACAGTTTTTCATAGGTTTTTAAAAACATTTTTACAAACATGTCACTGTGTTGGTTTTTTTTTTAACATGTCACTTAGTTTTTGAGGGTTATGCCCTGATCTCATTTTCTCTATAAGCCTTGTGTTTTTTACTGTGTGACTTTGCATAGTGCAGTGATATTTAGGAGCCCGTACGTCACATTAGAGCAGAACTGACCGTAGTTGTTCCAGTCATTTAGCAAGAACTTAGTACTTTTTTTCCTCTCTCTCTTTTAAACAATGTGTTTTCTGGGTTCATTAGAGCCTCTCCTTGTTCCTAACGAGCTTATCATAAAATAATATTCACCATCCCATGTATATTTAGCTTTGTAAAATCATAGATCTCTTCATATGGAATAATCTCAACAAATGTTTGTTAAAGTAATTTGAACTGGTTTATTCACCATTTAAATAATAGAACCTGTAATTAGGGATGCTAATATTCTTGTCTTAGAGATCTGTTCAAGCTCACCACACTCACATGCATGAATTTTCCAGATCTTATTTGCAGAAATAAAACTCTATAGAGACAGCAATATTTCAAAGGATTGGCTTTCATAATCACACATCCAGATTGACCAGGGTGTGTGAGGAATTGTGTGCTGAACAACTTCACACAAGGTTTATGAACAGATATCATTTTCTACTGATTTCCAATCTTTCATAATTTCCTTCCTTCTTCCAGAGGAAGAAAAAAGAAACTGCACTAACTACGAAGATTACCAATACTTTTTCATTTCCCAATATGGGAAATAGATTTCCCATTCCTGTATGAGAAGAGAGAAGCACCTAAAACAGCTATTCCCACCAGCGGTTCTCTCAAGTTAAAATCTGATGACCTTCTTCTTCCTCTGTGGTTATACCAAGTGGGGTTTAGGGCACTCCTGGAATGGATCAAAATGTTCTATTTGGTTGAGGAATTTCTTAGAATGAATGTCTTTAAAAACTTTGTATTTGCTGTCACTGAAGTTTGAAGCATTCAAAAATACTTATGGGAGATTTTATGCTTAAAACCTTAAATTAAAAATTTGAAAAAGATTTTGGAAATTATTTTGCTTTTGGGCAATTTCATTTCCTGGCATTTTTTGGTCATGTTTCCCTCCTTTTCTTTTGCTTTCCTATTTTAATATTTTTGTACAACTTTTATGCTCCTTCCTCTTTAGTTACAGCTCCTAACTATTTGCAAGGAGTTCCTGTCATGGAGAGGCCAGAATCATGGCTATCAGTAATTCTCCCTCTCCCAAAGGGTAGTATGTGAGAGAAAATTCTTTTACTCTCTACTTCTCTTCATCCACAGAATTTGGAGATTGTAGATCGGTTTACAATTTGACTCCTTCCTTCACCATCTCATCAACAGATTGCTTCCTGCAAATATGGCTTATTTGTGTTGTTCTTTGCTCAGACTCAGATATTCCACACATGACCGAATAGAGTTGCAGGGGAATATTGCCTGGTGGGAAGTCAAGATGCTGTCTGCTTGTTGGTGGGAGAGAGGGATTGATTTCAGGGAGGCACTCAAAAATGTTCATAATACTCATATAACTTGGAACCAATTATACTTAGATTCTAAAGGTAACCCTCCAAATTAATTTAATTAATATTTTCCATTCACCCAATACTGAGATTCATCAGAATGGTCATTACATAGAATAGGGACTGACAGTTCCAGAAACTCCTTTCTCCCCTTTGTCACCCACCCTCTGGAAAAAGCGTTGAACAGAAGACAATAAAAAGAGCCGATAAAGGGAAATCAAGGGAGATTGCAAAATCTATAAACTAAATCCCAGTGTTTTCACAAATGAAGGATGAGCTGTCTTGCATTTTAGAATGAAATCTGAACAAAAATAAATATGAGGACAATTGAATGACTGATGAATCTAGGAATTAAAGAATTGTAGACCATTTTTGTTACTCTGGCTTTTCTTTCATCTTGTACATTATTAATTGTATCATGGTCTCCCTGATCTTTTTTTCTTAATGTGTACATTTTGGTTTTTAGTGCCAGACATTTCTTCTTTAAAAACAGAATATATTACTAAAATCTCCCCTTGGTTCATGTGATAAAAAGGTAATAAAGTAGTTCTAGGGATTTCAAAAATGGAGAGTCCTAGATATCCACTATAAAAAAATATGTATATTGAAAAAGTGTGTTGGTAATGATTCCCAATGTTCAGAAGAAGACTAACGGTAGGCAGTGGATGTTTAGAAATCACAAATAAATTTTCTCAGCCAGGCTTGTTAACTTGCTCTCAGTTTGCCAGGCTCTCTTTTCTCCCACAGACTGATAGACTGAAAGTCCAACAGATAAAATCATTTTTGCAATACAGAAGCAATCACACCAACATTGTGCCAGATAATAGCCCTGTTTAAGTCTGCAGGTGGGAAGGTTTATTGACGGTAAACTCCTAGAGCCTATGCACAAATATTGGCAGGCAGGTAAGCAACTAACAGTTGGAAAAGGTAGGCAAATAGATGAGGTAGAATCAGAATCTGCAAAAAAGCCCCTCATTGCATGGCCATGTAAGTGGAGACTATTTTGCCTTATTCCTTTGCTTTTACCTACAGAATAGTCCTCATTCATTCTTTCTCCAGTGATTGCTTCTGGCCACGCCTTTGGTCTACACCAGTGGTTTTCAATCCTGGCTGCACATTAGAATCACCATGGAGGTTCTGAAAGATATGGATACCTGATCGGCACCTCCAGAAAGCCTCATTTATTTGAGTGGAGGGGGGGCCAGGACTTGGTGAGTTCTAAAATTCTCAAGGTGACTCTAATGTGGAGTCAGCTCTGAGCAGCATTGGTCCTATCGATTTCTTTGCAGTGTAGCAGCTCTTGGGTCTAGAGAAGTGACTCAACCTTGGCCATGTATTAAAATCACCTGCACAGCTTTCAACAATGCCTATGTCCAGGGCCCACCTGTGACCAGTTGATTCAGAACCTCTGGAGTTGGAACCCAGGAATTGTATTTTTGGAAACAACTCCTTAGAGGGTTCAGCTGTGCAGCTAAGGGGAGGAATCACTGATGGAGAATGACATGGTGCTGTGCAGGAGAACAGTCCAGGTGTGAGAAATACCTAACCATGGAGAGATGTACTCCAGGGGCATGACTGGCTTTATCATAGATGAAAAGAAACATCCCTAACAAAATATGAAGAATTAAACCAAGTTCCCTAGTTTGCAGTTCATGAAGCTGGGATTTTTATGACCTTGAATGGGCACCTGACCTTTGTGGGGAGAATGAGAGAGGGGGTCTCAGTAGAGGGAATCCAGCTGGTGTGATTTCCCTGGAGTGACTACATCAGGGAAAGGAATGATTGGGGGCTCTGAATCTGGGGGTTTCTAATGGCAAACATTCACCTCTTACACCCTCCCTTCTTCACTCTTCTCCCCTTCTGGAAGATCGCTGGCTACCCAAAGCTCCTGGTGACCCTTGTCACAGCTGACCCAAGCCAGCTCTTCCCAGAAGTACCTAAGTCAAAGCAATGGCAATCATGGTAAACTTGGCTCATTACAGAGTTAATAACCATTACCCCTCATCAAAGGAGTTTCCAAACATCTGTGTGTCCATATGGGCATTCCTCTCAAGCTGGTTTGACCTGCAAGCTCCTGGCTGCCCATCTCATAGATTCTGGCTCAATCTGCAAGGGCATGCTGGAATTTAGATCTCTCAATGAGTGTGCCAAGCAGTTCCAATGGCCTTGGTTCTTGAGCGAAGAAAGTGAGCAGCAGCTGTGCATTGTTGACCTTTAGAGGAGAAAGAGTGACAACTCAAATGAAGATCTGACTTCCTCCCTGACACCACATTCACTTTTCATCCTAATATCTAGCTGTTTCTCCAGAAACCAGGGTTTGAGCTGTATCTATGGTGTATTTCTGTTACTTCTGTGGATGTCATAAGTTGTAAGCCATTAATGATGTAAGTATATAATAGATACTTGTCCCCAGTCCCCCAATTTCCTTATAATGAAGCTTTTCCTTGAAAGTATGCTTGGACAAACTATATAAAGACCTCCATTAAGTTCTTATAAAGCACAAAGGCCAGAACAATAATGCCATTTTCTCTAAGGCACAGGACTCTCAAGCATAGTAGACAGATGCCTTACAGAAAACCACATTTCCTCTCCTACCTTTCCTATCCTGGCCCCTACAGTTGGCCCTGGACCTGGCTATCATAAATCAGTAACCCTTTATATGTAGATTTCAAAGATGTTTAGGATGAGAATATAGTCTGGGGTATTCTTTGATACATGATATTTGCCCCCTTCAGTCCATACTGAAAGCCCCCCTATAGATGTCATATGTATCTGAGCATGAGTGGGGTCTGAGGAAATTGAGTGAAATGTCTCCAAAATGGAGATGATAATTTTTATGGTCATGTATATTCATATGTGGACAATAAACCAGATTCACCCCTTTTGGAGAGTAACACAGGAATTATAGGTTCATATTTCCTCTTCTCAATGATCCAGCAATATAGGAATATAGGAATCACCTAGTTTATTCATGAGAAAACGGAAGTCCAAAGAGGAAAGTGACTTGTCCAATGACACACAGGTGATTAGTGGTGAAGTCATGATTCAAATCCAGATTCACTTGGGGCGCCTGGGTGGCTCAGTGGGTTAAAGCCTCTGCCTTCGGCTCAGGTCATGATCCCAGGGTCCTGGGATCGAGCCCCACATCCGGCTCTCTGCTCAGCAGGGAGCCTGCTTCCTCCTCTCTCTCTCTCTGCCTGCCTCTCAGTCTACTTCTGATCTCTGTCTGTCAAATAAATAAATAAAATCTTCAAATCCAGATTCACCTGAACACGAGCCTGGGCGCTCTCTGCAACACCTTCTCTGGAGACTACCCTGAATGAACAGCGGTAGTGGAAACAAGGCCATTCTCATCCTGCTCCTGCCATGCCTGGGGGTACAAGTTACAATGAATCCTTTATGAGGGCTCAAGTCTGAATACCTCATCTATCTTCTACCTGAGACATCCTCCTTTATATTTCCTTTAGTTTTGAGCTTTTATGAATGCATGCTTGCATTGGAAGAAAGGATTCTACAGCTAAAATAAAGTCCCTAAACTACAAGACTAGATGATTCCTAGGTGGTCCCATGCTCCCTCCCAGCACCTTGGTTTGAAAATTCTAGATTTCAGAATTGGCTCTGAGGCCCCAGAGACAGAAATACAAATCCTCTTTGCCATGATCCAGAAGGTGACTCTTCTTCTTCTTCTCATCTCTGATCTCTCATGACCAGCTTGCAGATGACAGAGGAAAATTCTGGAGTGCTCATGGTTAGGTGTGGTCATAGTAGGTACCACACTGTGATCTATCAGCACAGGAAAACTGAAGTAGAAACTCCCATGTGGAGAACTCACAAGAAGACAATCATATTTAAATGGGTTAAATTCCCCTTTTTCATAGGACGTAGGGGAAGATGCATGAGATGGAATTCAGGGGTGTAATCAGTCTCATTTTATCAGTCCTGTTTTTCCTCTTGAGCCTTATAATTTAAAACACTGCTTGCAGATCTGCCATATTGGCATCACCTAGGAGCTGGTTAGAAATGTAGGACCTTGAGTCTATACTAGACATACGGAGTCAACATTTTCATATTAAAGATTCCCATGGAATCTGTGTACACATTAAAGTATGAGAATTCTTGCTCTTGAGTAATACTGAAAACCACAAGAATGTCCGATCAGAAACCTGTAATAGAGGAAGAGAGTGGTAGAAGATTTGTCTCAGATACCTGATGGTCCACAAAACCCAAGTGAAAATGTGTTGTGAAGCTCAGCAGTCATGATAGATTCTACCGTAAAATGTAATTCCCCTCCTTTCTGCCTCTATTTTGGTGATTTTAATCCGTAGGCAGACACTTGTTGGAATGGCCACGTTGGTTGTTATGATTGGAACTCTATGTTGGGATACAAGGGGCAGCTCAGCAAGGAAGCAGAGACATTTGCGACTGGTTAGGGTGAAGGGACAGGGGATTCTCCTGGCTGCCGGTTACTTCACGGTGTCTGAACAATAAATTTGGTAATTTCTAGCCTGAACCTGCGGAAAGTCTGCCTGTTTAGTTTAGAACTAAATCACACAGGGCTGTACTTCCATAAAGGCTGAAGGTCCTTAGTACCTGCAGCTGAGCCAGACTGAGGATGGCTAGGGCTGACCCTAATCTATGGTGGGCACTGGTCATGAGCTGCTTTAGGAAGAATAAATCATACTATTTTGCTATAACAGACACTCCACCTCTCAGTAATAGACGCTTATTTTTTGCTCATGTCAGAGTCAAATGTGGATCAGGCGGCTACCCCAAGCCTCACGTGAAGGACCTAGACTGCTTCTTCTCTATGGCTCCTCCATCTTGTGACTTCACCTTGACCTCATTCAGAACTGAAGCAAGGATTGTGAGGGACGCTTTCATGGGCCAGGCCTGAACTGGCACCACTGATTCCACCCATCACCTACAATTTGATCACTGGGCCCTACCAAAGGGCCTACCACAGGACAGCCTAGGAAATATTGCAGAGCGGAAATAGATTGAGTGGCCACCCAGCAGAATCTGACATTGTCTGAGTACGTAGAGAAACCAGTGCTGCCACCCTCATTGGGAAAGTGATGAAAAATCCCCTCCTTGTCCTGTGTTTCTTTAGGTGAGACCCATTTGTCTGAGATAAATGTATTTTTATGCATGTGTTCTATGTAAGTGAGTGTGGGGAATGCAAATCTGACAATGTCCTAGAATTGATGGGCAGAGATTGCATACCGGTGAGTTCATCTAAAGACATCTAAAGACCGTAAGGAGGAATTAGGGATCCTGGAAGAGTCCCATATGCCCCCGTGACAGGGCCCTGAAGATCAAGAGTCTGCACAACAAGTGGGTACTTCTTAAGAAGATCACGTTTGTGTGTAAATGGTGGAAGGAAGGAGGAAGGGGGAAGGAGGGAGAAGAGAAGAGAGGAAAGATGGTTTTTACCTGCTTGTTGGTGCCACATGCTTCCCAGGAAGAATCCCAGTTGTTGAATCAGGCTGGCTCAGGTTTTGACTCCTTGTTGTCCTTCCTGGCTGTCAAGTGTGACTTCAGTCTTGTGATTTCTCTCTACCTGCTGGCTCTGTACCTTCCTCCACCTTTTCCCGATCAGGTATGCCTGCTCTCCTACAAAGAGCCACAGTTAATGTCTGCCCTGGCTCTGTCCTGCGACTATCTCTTGTTCTTCTACTCCTTGATTTCTCCCTGAATTTTTCATTTTTCACACATTGACCAGCTTCATGGCAGAAGGAAGGAAACCAGTCCTCACTGAGTGCCCATCATGTACCTGGGACAATGAAACTGGCATAGTTGTCCAATCAGCCATTAACGTAGGTACTAATAATCTCAACATTAAGATGAAAATAGAAAAACAATAACGACAACAACAAAACCCTGATGCTGAGAAAGGGTAAATAATCTTTCCATGGCCCCACTTCCAGTAAGTGCTGGAGTAAAACTCGCAGAATGTCTGACTCCTGAGACTGGCCTGTCTATTCCAGCTCAGACCAGCCTGCCATGGACCCTCATTATCGCACAATATTTGTCTCCATCCGTGACACCTTTGAAGTTCAGTTCTGGTCTTGAGGAACCTTCTCAGCTTTCTCCAAAATGTGGAAGAATCTGGACCTAAACTGGGGCAAAAACTATGACCCTCTTGAGACTCGGAGAAGAAGTTCAAAGTCAGGCATAAGAGCTAGAAGGAAGAGGCAGAGCCTATATCTTTTGCTTCTTCTAACCTCATGATTTGTCTGTGGGAAGCACTTAATAAATCATTTTTCAGTGAGTGAAAACCCAAGTCCCTGAAATACTAGCGGGGGGTCTGACCAGAGGTGAAAACGCCTGTTTGGGGTCCTCTTAGTGACCTTCCCTGAAGCAGTGGCAACCAGAGACAAGGAACCTCATGGCAAGGTCATTGCTTTTGAGAAGCAGTATGCCCTAAACCCTTCCGTGTGCTGCCTTGTGGCGTGGAAATGGACAGAGAAGTGGTGTGCTGAGAAAAGCATATTAGTTGGGAGAGATACAGGTAGGCTTGCATCCGGGCTCCACTGCTTACAAATAGTATGACTTTGAGTAGGTCCCAGAACGGATTTGAGCCTCAGTTCCCTTATTTTTACATTTTGATTGAGTAACAATACATTGCAAAGACTATTGTGTGGAGTGTGTGTGTGTATGTGCATGTGTGTGTGTTGGCGAAGATCAGGTTCTCAATAAATTGTAGCTATTATCTTTATTCTAAGCAGACATAGTTTCTGCCCTGTAGAAATGTGTGCTTTGAACCAGCTAATATTTACTCTGATTCCTTATTGAAATGATAAATGGCAACGATTGGACAGGGTCAGCTTTATGAGTAGTAGGAGCGAGTATAATCTAAGGCTTTGCTCCTCAGAGTGTGGTCCATGGACCAGCAGGATTGGAATCACCTGGGAGCTTACAAGAAAGGTAGACTCTCGGCACCCCCTTCCCTGCCCCAGACCTCTGAACCAGAATCTGTGTTTTAACAAGTTCTCTGACGAATCTGTATATGCATTAAAGGCCCTGGCAGGATCTGCAAATCTTCCATCCACAACTTCCAATTGTTAAAAGGATAATTCTTAATTCATAGCTCAACCAAAGGAAACGTTGTCATTTTTCTCCTTTTCTATTTGGAGCAGGTGTGTTTGTCATGCAGTCTGCTGAGGAGCATCCTGTGGGTTCTCTTCCATCCCGCGAAGGGTAGCCACTGTGTGTGATGCTTATTCTCCGTCTAGTAGAGCTATGGGGAGAGAAGCTCCCAGCTCGTATCTACTTTTGACCTTGATCTAATTTGGTGGCTTATGGCTGGAGTGTGTGACTGGTGCTGCTGAGTCAGGGCATGTTGAGGGGGGGACAGGGGCGTGTGTCTGCTGGTGGTGGCATCTGCAGTTGTGACCTGTGGCCTCCATGGAGCACAGTGCAATGGTTGCCATGGTAACTGCAGTGCTTGGCCAGGGGTGACTAGTTGAGCCGTAGGAACTGGACCAATGGCCCCTCCCCAGTATCCTCTTGTCGCTGACGCAGCAGGACAAGTGTGGTTTTGCTCCGCCCACATGGGAATTTGACAGAAAGGCAGAGAGCCTTCTTGTTGCTTGTTTTGCCATATGTCCTTTACTCTGGGGAAAACCAAGAGATCCAAGAAATTGCAATGAAAGAAATTAATATGAAATTGAGAGTATTCTGTGCTAAGAATGAATATGGAGCACATACACGGAACATGGAGCGTGTACACGGTAACTAAAGGCAGAAAGGGATGGACCCTCCCCCTTGCTCCCGGAGCTAATCGAAATGAAAGATCAAAGGGCTGAGGTCACCTCTTCTAAGCCCTTTCTTTTCAGATGACATTTCTGAAGTCCAGAAAGGGTCAGCAATTTGCTCAACATCACACAGCAATGGACTAATTAAACTATGATCTTTAGAAGCCTAAGAAGCTTAAGAGAAGGACTGATTTGGGGCACCTGGGTGGCTCGGTGGGTTAAGCCTCTGCCTTCTGCTCAGGTCATGATCTCAGGGTCCTGGGATCAAGCTCGGTGGGTTAAGCCTCTGCCTTCGGCTCAGGTCATGATCTCAGGGTCCTGGGATCAAGCCCTGCATCAGGCTCTCTGCTCAGCTGGAGCCCACTTCCCCCCTCACCTCTGCCTGCTGCTCTGCCTACTTGTGATCTCTGTCTCTCTGCCAAATAAATAAATAAAATCTTAAAAAAAAAAAAAAAAGAGAAGGACTGATTCTAGAGCTCAGAGTTCCTTATTCCTGGTACAGTGCTCTTTCCAGAAACACATACAGCCTCTTCGACTTATTATTGATGTTTTTCAGGTCTCCATTTTTCCCAGGCTGAAGAGAATAACATCACCTATCCCAGGCTGGCTGGTGGAGTGGTCCAGAGGAAGGGTTGTGCTGACTTGATACTTGATTCCAGCTCTAGTTCTGATACTTACTAACAGTGGCAGTGGGTCAAGTTCTCATCCCGCCCTGAGTCTATAGCTATAAAACAGAAATAATAAAAACAATAGCATCCAACTTACATGGGTGTGGAGATCACCTATGTGAAATGCCTGGCATAGTTGGTGTTCAGTAAATGTTAGTTTTCGTTCCTGCCCTATCCTTGGAGTGGAAGGGGCTTCCCCTTTATGTACCTGACCTAATTACTATAGAAAATCTGTAATATCAAATGAACTGCATATTAAATGCATGTCATTAGTGTGTGCTTTTGGACAATGATGGAGTGCGAGGCAAGCAGCAAATGGGTCATAACCTCTAAACCTCCAGCAGTCTGGGTTCCAATGTAATAATAGCTGGTACTTGAAACCACAATGATAAAGCAATACAAAAATGTACCAACAGTTCTGAGAGGTGTGAATAGAATATATTGAATTTGAGTCAAAGAGAATTATTCTACCATTATATGAAAGGACTAGCAGAGTCTCATTTAGAATATCATTTTCAATTCTTATCACTTTGGTGTAAAAAGGATGTTGTAGCAATGAAGAAGGTAAAGCAAAAGCAGTGAAAATCATTCAGGGACTCGGGGAACTTGGTCATATGGAAAAGCCAAAGGATCCAGGCTTTTGTTGATTAAAAAAGAGAACACACACGGATGCCACAGGGGCGTGGGCAACCCTCTGGAGAACGTGAAGAGTCGCTACGCCAATGCTACTGTATTTGTGCTTACGCGAGAAGGAATGATGTAGGGGGCAGAAGTTAAGTTTTGTGCAACAGAGGCAAATTCCCAAAGATTCTAGGGGTTTATGTACATGATAGATCAGTTTCTCTGGGGCCGCCACACAAAGTACCACAAATTGTGTGACAGAAAACAAGAGAAATTTATTCTCTCACTGTCTGGGGGACTAGAAGTCCAAAATCAAGGTGTTGGCAGGGCCAGGAGCTCTCTGAAAGATCTAAGGTAGAATCCTCCCATGCTCTTCCAGCTTTGGCCTCTGCTGGCCATTCTTGGTGTTCCCTGTGTGACATCTGCTGCACTTTGGTCTCTGCCTCCATCTTCATGTCATGTGTGTGTGTGTGAGTGTGCGTGCGTGTGTGTGTGCGTGTGTGTCTGCTTCTTATAAGGACACCAGTCATATTGGATTAAGGGCCCACCCAACTCTAGTATGACCTCACCTGAGCTAATTATATCTAGTTATATCTAATTATATCACCCTATCTGCAAATAAGATCACATTCAGAGTTTCTGGGTGTTAAGACTTGAACATATATTTTAGGGGGACGCATTTGAACCTACAACACATAGAGATAATTCACTGAATTTTCTATTGAAAATTACCTTCATTACCAGGAAGGTAACCATAGAGATTTCTGAGGATAGGGTTATTATTATTATGGTTATTAATTATTGTGAATCTTTAAAAATATTTTCACTTTGAAAATTGTAGTAAAAACCACGAAACAGAGATTTTACCATCTTAACCATTTTGGAGTGTATAGTACAGTAGTGTTACCACATGTCAGCCCCCAGGGTTTTTGATGGCCATGAGGGAGAAGGCTCTAAAATGTACCCAGTCAGGCATAGAAAATGTGGGCAAGAAACCAGCTAACGACTCCAGCCATGGGACTTCCGTGTTTGGTGAGTATTGATTTTGAAAGTTGGAGATTGGGCAAGAAAACACTCATCTTGGGATTAAAAAGGAGAGTTGGCAAGAATGAAAGTTGAAATACACTGAGCGGAGAGTAGAGTTTGGGATGTTTGGCTGCAAGCCCAAAAGTAGAATTGATGCTGAAAGCAGCAGAAGCCTCCTGGCCTGCTCATTCTCTCAGCTCTGGAAGCTTCCCCTCGGTTGGTTGGGACTTCTCCCACACCAGTGGTGCATGCAGCGTGCCACCAAGGAGGGTAGGAGAAGGAAATGGAACCCTCTATAGATCGCAGACCTGCTTCAGGACTTCCTGCTCTGGTCAGGGTTGGGGGACAGAGGAGCAGGGCTGTGGGGGAGGGGACAAGGTCAAGAGAGCAAGGCCAAGAATGACACTGGTACTTTCTGTCTGCTTGTCCCACCTATTCTCCTTTCCACCAAATGAGAAAACTGGTCATCCTTTTCCAGAGAAAGGGAAAGGGGAGGGGAGGGGAGGGGAAGAAAACCATTACTCTGACTCCCCCCCACTCCTCTTTTCTTTCATGTATTATAATAATAACTGGGCTTCAGGGGGCAGCCATGACTCTCTCATGAGTTAGTTTTGAAGGCTGTCCAGAAGCAGGTACCATGCTTTGTGTTGGGATGCAAAGGTGGCTCGTTACCTTTCGGGGTGCCTAGCCACCTTCCAAAACAGAGTAGTAAATACCTGAATGGGAGAGGGCCCCTGCTGGGAAGCTCAGAGGGGTAAAGTCCATCTGAAGAATGAACATTACCTAAGCGGGGTCCTGAGGTGTGTGTAGGAGCAGACAGGTGAAAGCTGAGGGGAGGAGTGTGTCCTGGTGTGAAGGGTGAGCCCGTGCGCCTGCTGTGCAAAGGGTGGGGTGTGGGACCCCAGTGGATAGCGGGGAACCCTGAGGTTGCAGGGATGAAGTCCCATGCTCTATCAAGAGGGCCATTCTGCAATATATTCAGAGAATGACTTTTGTTAAGAGGAAAAAGCAGGAAAAAAAAAAAGGCTGTTCTAGTATGTTACCTAGTGGTAGGTAAACTCTTAGCCCAGAATTACAGACTAAATGTATTCCCTCAAAATTCATATGTTGATGCCCTAACCCCTGATGTTATGGAATTTGGAGGTGGGGACTTTGGGAGGTAATTAGGTTTAGGTGAGATTCTTTTTTTTTCCAAGATTTATTTATTTCAGAAAGAGAGCACGTGAGAATGAGGGAATGAGAGTGGGGCAAGGGGCAGAGGGAAAGAGGATATTGAAGCAGTCTCTTGTCGAGCAGCAGAATCCCGACGTGGGGCTTGATCTCATAGTGAGATCACGACCTAAGCTGAAATCAAGAGTCAAATGCTCAACCGACTAAGCCATCCAGGCGCCCCTGGTTTAGGTGAGATCTCAATGGAATTAGTGTTCTTAAAAGAAGAGGTAGAGACACCAGTGGACTCCCTGTCTCTCTCTGATATTTGAGGACACAGAGAAGGTGTCTGTCTGCAAGCCAGGAGGAGGGCTCTCCACCAGAAATAGAACCGAACTTAGATCTTAGACTTCTCAGCCTCCAAGACGGTGAGCAGTAAATGTGTGTTGTTTAAACCACCCCGTCGATGGTATTTTGTTACAGCAACCCGAGTGGGCTAATTCACAGTTTGTGATTGAATTTAATATAGAGCTCAGATTGTAACTGAGAATGCACAAATCTGTCTGAGCAGAAAGAAGCAGCCCCTTCACATCCATAGCATCGAAACCCTATAGCTTTGAACCTCATCTGAATGTTTCTAAGTCCCACTGCCCTGCCCTTTACTGCACACGTCTGTATCTCTGCATCCCTCTGTGCTCTGGGTCCAAAGTCAGACCTGCATTTCCTGTCACTGGAATCCACTCCTCTGTCTTCACCATGTCAGCCTGGAAGGCCAGGTCAGATCTATAATACTAATGGTGTGGAACCCTTTTATGGAACAAGATGGGGGGTGGCCCGATGAGCCTTCCCATCTCCTTCTCCTGCTCTCCGCCTCTCTCCCCTTCCGTCAATTCAGAGTCGTCAGAACTCCTCAATGACCTGTCAATGACAACCCTGCACACCTCATCTCAAAGCTCACACAAAAGGTGCTAGCATTATCTTTTCAAATCCTAACCAGAGAAGGGGCTCGAGGATTGTAAATGAGCCTTTCCTACAGCTGGATGAGAACTAACCTCACTTTCAGAAGCAGCCTCAAGCCAAAATAACTCTTGGCTGCCTGGAGCCATGATTTCCCGGTGTGTTGTTGACAGTGAACACATCAGTGCACAGCACTTGCTGACATCAGGAGATGTAAATGTGCAGGGAGAGGCAGGCCAGGAGGCAGCTAACCGGGGAGCTTAGAGCGGGGAAGATAATAGTGCAGCGTAGTGAATTATTTTTACGTGGATAATTAATACTGGAGAAACAATGCAGCGACAGAGAGCCTCCCACGAGAGAACACTGTCAGTCTCCTTATTCATTTATTCTTTTCTAACCAAATTGATGGGCTAGTCGGCCGCCTTTCTAGATCCACACAGATGATGAAACTGCAAACAAGTTTCATTTAAATAATGGGCAAATCTTCCAATTAGTCAAAGCCTAATCCTCGTGCCTTAAAAATGACAAACTGCTCTTACCGCCACCTCTGTTTGTTGAAAAGATAAAAAAGGAGGTAAAAAAAACCAAATGAAAACATTGATTGAAAAAAATTTAAGATGCACAGATTCTACTGCACATTAATCTAGGGGGAGCTTTACAAAGTCAATAATTGTCATAAAGATTCATTGGTCAACATTTAAGACCTAATTAAAAAAATATATATTTTTGATGGTTTTATTCCTAGAGCTTATTCATTTGGATTATCAGAATCTTTTAATTTCTCTGTAAAACCAAAGAGGAGGTTTCAATAAAGGAACAGGTGTAGCCAATATAAATGAGTAGGCATTTAAAAATAAGTACCTTAAAATGAACTTATTATCTATATGTTTAAATATTTCAGTTGCTGACGAAGATGAAATGAATCTTCTACTGGAATTCTGGTTTAGAAATCATTCCTAAATGTGCAAGAACAAATCACCTTCAATGGGTCCCTTCATTATTTCTTCATCTATCCAGCAAGCAGTTGTTTAACACCAGGGATGGAGCAGGCCCTCTACAAGAAGCTGGTTAGCCACAACAAGGACGTCTTCAAGGAGAATGGTATGTAACTAAGCACCCGTTGTACCCGTCAGTGGCCAGTTCTCTAACTTAGTGTGCTCTTCAAATTGGGATGTACATGAGACTTGTACACCTGAGATCTTGTTAAAGTGCTAATTCTGAGTTAGTTGGTCTGGAACAGGACCCAAGCCTCTGCATTCCTAACCTGCTCCCAAGGGATTCTGGAGTCCACTCTTAGAGGACAAGTTCCTAAAAGAGCCACAGGAGGTTGTTGGGGAAAGGAAGAGTGCACCTCAGCACGTGGGGCAGAGCATGGGTGGTACAGGGATCAGGAAACAGTTTCCCCTTCCCAACCCCAGGAACAGATGTCTGATGTGGAGGTGGTGAAGGAGGGAGGGGAAGGAAGGCTCTTTGGGATCCCAGTGGGAAAAGAGGTGGTGCCTCACACTGCAGCCTCAGTCTCAGAGGTCAAAGATGGCTTGTGTTTGGAAAACTGCAATTAGCTTGATCTGGCTGGAATGTAACTCTTTGACTTACCCATTACATAGGCCACGGAGCTCTCTCCCATCCGTTTGCCTTGGTCCCAACCTGAGCAATAGGCACACGTCCTTTCTTGAGCTAGTAGGACTTGGCTTCCAGTCACTGTGAACTGAAAGCCTCCTGATAAGGTGGGTGCACTGTGGGGAGTGTCAGGGCATGAGGTTGGTGAGTGGTCAGGGGCTGCAGAAAGTGTACTATGTTTACCTTAACATCGTTAGGATGAGCTCAGAGGTTTAAATGCCTTACACGGTACTGGTGCTACATTTTGTGTATGTGTGCACTTGAGTTTGAGCTTCAACCCCAGAGGATGTAAGTTTCACTTGTGTTTCACTTGAACTTAAGAGTCTACTGATCCCTTTAGAGGATAAGGGTTACAAGTGAGCAGCTGGAGGGTAACTTGTGCCATGGAAAGATTGTGCCACACAGCAACTTGGCTGTTTCATCTCTTATGTTGGTATCATTTTCCCTATTTGTGATGTCTCTTTTATTTATGAAACTTTCCACCCAAAAGTTACAACCTTTGACATGCTTTCATTGACAACCTCCTACAGAGTTTCTTGTCTCTGGGCCCTGCTTGTTCCCCTCCATTTACACTGGGTCAGTGTAAATTTTCCTGCAATACTGGTTTTTTTTTTGTTTGTTTTTTAAAGATTTATTTATTTATTTATTTATTTATTTATTTATTGGAGAGAGGGAGAGAGAGAGAGAGAGAAAACGCTTGAGTAGTGCAAGTGGGAGGGAGGGGCATAGGGAGAAAGAGAAGGAAAGAAGCAGATTTCCCCCTGAGCATGAGCCAGACAGGGCTTGATCCCAGGACCCCAAGATCATGACCTGAGCTGAAATCAAGTCAGACATTTAACTGACTGAGCCACCCAGGTGCTCTACTGTTTTACTTTGCCTGTCCTTCCCCCATGCCATGTCAAATTCTTAATTTCCCTCCACCCCTTTTCTACTCCTGACTGCTCTTAACTGCTACTAGTTAACATCTAATGAGAGCCTGCCATGTGGTTAGAGATTCTGTGAAGCATTTTGTACCCATGATCACATTAATCCTCATGGTCATCCTATGGAAATGATACTGTTATACCCATTTTATTGGCTGAGTATACTGAGGCATAGAGAGATAATACTGCCCACCCCAAATCATAGGGCATCCATGATCATACCAAAACATGGCAGAACCAGAATTCAATTCGAGGTCGGGTCACTTGCTCTCCAGAATTGGTGTTCATAACCACTAACAATTCTATCTTCCATGTCATGCTCTTTTTTGTATACACAGTAATTTCTATATGAAAAGTCTTTCTTCTTCCTATTCAATCTTTGTCTCTCTTTGCCCTTTGAAGTGTGGCTTCCAAGAGCCTTCCTTTTCAGATAACCATGCCATTCTGATCTTTCTTACATTCCATATCCCTTTGCTCTCTATGTGGCATTGGGGTTTTGTCTTGTACCCGGGCCACAGTTGCTCCATAACTGAGCCTTGGATTTTCATTTGTGAATGTCTGCCTTTTCCCTTTTATTCTGCCTTTGATAATTTTCATACACACAAACTGCTTTCATGGTTGTGTGTCCAATACTTATCAGAGAAATGACTTATTTTTGTGATGTACTCTTGAGGTTGATATGTCCTCTTGCACGTATATGGGGGGAGGGTTTGGGGAAATTGAAATTTCTCTATATAAATTCATACCTCTAACTATACAAATTTCATCTATATAAATTTGCATTGCATGGGTTGATTTTCAACACGTGATGCACAGAACTTTCAGGGTCCCCAAGACTACTTAAGGGGGGAAGATTTGTGGGGTCAAACTATTTTCATAATAATATCAGATGTCATTTGCCTTTTTCATTGTTCTGATATTAGCACCAATGGTGACAAAGCAATGATGGGAAAACTGTTGGTGCGTCAGCAGGAATTAAGGCAATGGCCCCAAACCGTGCTAGTATTTATTGAATTCCTTACCACAAAATGCTCACAGCAAAAAACAAAAACAAAAAACAAACAAATAACCAAAAAAAATACAAAAACCAAATGCCGATTTCACATAAGAATGTTTTTGACACAGCACTAAAAATTATTTATTTTATTAGACCTTATCCCTGGAGTATGCATCTTTTTAATACTAGGTTTGAAAAAGCAGGAAGTACACATAAAACACTTCTCTTTCATAGTGAGGTATAATGGTTGTCTGGAGGAAAAACAGGTATGTGATTGAGTTGTGAGCTGAATTATCTGCTTTTTTCATGAAACACTTGTTTTTCCTTAAAAACGTCTGACAGACAAACTAGTTATTCAAACTTGAATATTTGGCAGACATTTTCTTTTAAAAATGAATGAAGGGAGCCTGTCACTTCTAGGAAAACAACTGACAGTATTTGTTGCCAATGATAAAATCTGAGCCTTCACAGAAAATTAGAATTTTGGAAAACTTGTATCTGCCACTATGAAGTTGACAGCTTCCCAATGCTTAAAGACATTTTTGATGAGGTTAGTGGTGATATTAATGAATGTAATTTTTTTTGATGTTATGTAATGACAGAGTCAACAATTGGAAGATTTGCATAAATTAATGAACCAATCTTTTCCAAATAATCAATGCAGGAGTTAAATATCCAAAGTGCAGAATAGATTAATACATTTTAATATAACCAAGTGGGGAAAAGTTCATCAATATAGTTCCAGATTCCATATAACAAATAACCTTCAAGAAACTACCACTGTTGAATTTTGGTATAGTACTGAAGAAATTCCACCATTATCTGAAAAAGCTATAAAATTGCCCTTTTTCAACTAAGTAACTGTACCAGACTGCATTTTCTTCATATGCATCAACCAAAATAAATATCTGAATAGATTAAATGCAGAAGCAGAAATGGGTATTCAGCTGTGTTCTATTAAGCCAGATATTGAAAGAGATGTGCAAAACTACAAAACAATGTCATTCTTATCACTCCTCTCCATCTTAGAAAAGCTATTTTTCATAAAATTATATTATATATGGCAATACATAATGGATTTTTTGTTGTTTTTTTAAAATGAAGGAATAAATACTTAAAAATAATTATCATTAAAAAATTTTAATATATTAATCACTAGATACAATCACATGAATAAAAGCTATTTGGGGTTCTCTGTAAGTTTTAGGAGTTTGAAAGTGTCCTGAAATCAAATCTTTTAAGAATTATTGTTGTACCTGGTTTTGGAGACAGAGGTGGGAAAGGATAGATATTATTGTGTCCCCTACCTTCTATTCATGAACAAATGTCATTACCTTCTACATAGTCGCTCAAACCCCAAACCTAGAAACCATGCAGTGTTCCTCCCTGTCCCTCATCCTCCACATGAATCAATTACCTGGTCCTGTTGGCTGCACTTGCTTCTTATAATAAAAATCCATCCACTTCTTACCCTCTCTCTCTCTCCATTCACCATCAGGGGCAAGGTCATAAGAGGGAGGTGGTTGTAATAGTCCCCAGATTCTTTCGTGCCTCCCTGTGTCAAGCCCTAGAGTGGTTTTCACCTCAGATGATTCTTGGCATGGCTGTGTGACTTACTTTGGCTAATGGGATGGTAGCAAGCATGATGAAAAGCAGAGAATGGGAAGTCGCTTATGTTTGGGAGTTGTTCTCTCTGACTGTTTTTGAAATGCCAGGAGTACCATCACATGAAGAAGCCTGCATGACTAAAAATCTGTGGTTTGGTCTTCTTCATCACCTCCTCAACTTAGGCACTCCAGCTAACCATAGGTACACAAACATAACCCGCAGAGACCGGCAGAACTTCCTGACTGAACCCAGCCCATACTGACTCACAGAATTACATGTTAAATAAATGATTGTGTTTTAAGCCTCTAAGTTTTGGGGACAGTTTTTTGACCAGCAAGAGGTAGCTGATGTACCACAAAACACAGTGTAATATAGTGCTGTGTTCTCCACAGTGCTGTGTGCATGAACACAGGACTCATGAATATTAACAAAATACAGAGTTTGGGTTTTGTTGGATCAGAATCTCAGGACAAGCTGCCTGGGAATCTGTATTTAAGCAAACCCTTCAAAAGATTCTTATAATTAGGAGAAAAGAATACAAGTTTAGAATCAAATGGTACTTTTTTTTAAAGATTTCGTTTATTTTTCTGAGAAAGAGACTGAAAGCTTGAGCAGGGGGAGGGGCAGGGAGAGAATCTCAAGCAGACTCCTCACTGAGTGTGGATCCTGACATAGGGCTGGATCTCACAACCCCAAGATCATGACCTGAGCTGAAATCAAGAGTAGTCAGATGCTTAACCACCTGAACCACCCAGGCACTGGTTTTAAATTCTGCCCTGGGTCTTAATGGTTGAGTCACCTTATTCTCTTCCTCCCTCCTGCACTCATTCACTCATTCACTCATTCACTCACTCACTCACTCACTCATGAATTCACTTAATAAACATTTAATGAGCACCTGTTATGTTTAGACACAGCTCTTGTAAAGCAATGAGCAAGTGAGTAAGGCGTCTGGTCTCATGGGGTTGAGGGGAGACATATAAATGAACAAAATAATTTCAGGTAAGGTAAATGCCATGTATGGGATGAAAAGTGATACATAAACCAGGGTGACAGGATAGGTACTAGAGGGTGCTTTTAGATTGGGTAGTGAGGAAAGGCTTTTTCGTGAAGTTAGCTTTTGTGTTGAGGCTGAATGACAAGAGGATCCAGCCTAGACATGAAGTGTCACCAAAACATTGAGACGGAGGGAGCAGTACCAAGCCCCCAGCTTCAGTGAGTCTCGATTTCTTCATCTGTAAGACTATAGGAGCTCTGTGGGGGTGTTGGGTTATGGAAGGCTATAGAGAATACAATGTGAACAGTGCCTGATGCATGGTTGTGTTCAGTAGATGCTGTTTTCCTTTTTTCTGGGGGCAGGAGCTGAGATCATTTCCTCCTTCATTTATTCAACAAGTATTTATAGGTGTGATGTATTGAGGAAGTGAGGGTTTCTCTTCTCAAGGGACTTATAGTCTAGGAGGAAAGCTAAAGCAAGTATATAACCGTAGGCAAAGTAGAAAGTGGGAAGTCCTTGTGAGTTACTCCTGCTGTCAGCAGTTTTGCTGGGATCAAGGGGGCAGTGAGATGGAATGGGAAGGAAGGAAAGATCTGAGATAGCACAATGTCCAAGACCTCTTTGGATAAGTCACCCTGGGGCTCTGCACAGCTGAGGGCACCTGGGGATATTGAGAAGGTGCCTGAAGGACCAAAGGTGATAGTAATGGTCTTGAAAATGACTTTCACCTGCTTCTTAATTGTTCATGTTGTCTCCCTCCATTTCTTCTATCCCTCAAGGTTCTCAGAATCATTTGCCAGAAGGTCAGAATCTGTGTCAGGGACCAGCATTTGTCAAGAGGGCACCCTGACTCCTTCTACTCTGTGCCTGCCCTGGTGCTCACCAGCCACTGCACAATCTAGTCCCAGCTGCTGGAGAACATGGGCTCCTTCACCTCCTCATAAGGCAAAGGGGAGAACAGAAGATGGGGCAAAGGAGAGTCCCCTTTCCTGCCACACCCAGGTGACAAAAATTTCAGCAGGTCATCAGGGCATGCCATGTGCTATTTATTTACATTTATAACATCATTTCTAGGGATTTGGGTATAATTAAAATTTTTACTATATAGCTATGGACACTAAGGAAATACATAATGAAAACCCTTCCCCTTTAGGTTTATTAAGGACAAGATTTTATTTTCAAGCTTCTAGACGACTTCATAAGCACAGAGCTGAAATCATGGGATGCTACAATGGACAATGGAGTTGATCGACTTATTTCAACAATGGCTTTAGTAGGGCAAGGGAATCAGAAGTTTAATGGAATTGATGAGTACCTGAAATGGCAGCTTGGTATTATTTAGAAATATGGCTGAGAACCAGTAGCTTGGTGAAGGCAGATTCTGAGCCACATGCTTTATTTATGTAATACAATATATATATATATATATTTTTTTTTTTTTGGAGGGTCTGTTTATCTGATAGACCATCAGACAAAGGTGGAAAGGGTTTTGATAAGATGCTGCTACAGTAACATAAGAAACTTAATTTCATTAGAGATGCTAGAAGCAATAACAATGAAGCAAGTCTTGGTAGTATCATGAGCATTTGGGTTTTGGAATCACCAAGAGTGGACTTCATTAATCCTTGAGATACTGTGGCTCTGAGCCAGCCTCAAAGTTGTGAAAAATACTGCTGTTTTACAAACTCAATAAGACAACTCTATATGCATGTTTAGCATCAATAAACTGTGTGTTTGACCTTGATGAAAATTACTATTACATTGTATAGCACTCCTTGTGGTGATTAGTAATAATAACACTTAAACATCATGAGGTATGTTATTACAGTTGTTCTCACATTTGATATTCCCCTCCTTAATTTATACTAATACTTTGTTCCATATATCTATATCAATATTTCTATCTATCCACCTATCTATTATCTATCTATCTATTTATCATCATCTATCTATCTTTCTATCTATATATCTTTCTAATCTACCTGGTTAAATTCCAGATGATTTTTTATTACCTAATTGTTCATGGAATGCTATTTTTTTCTTTTTTCTTTTTTCTTTTCTAAATTAACATATAACGTATTATTTGCTTTAGGGATACAGGGCTGTGAACCATCAGTCCTACACAATTCACAGCACTCACCACCACACATACCTTCCCTGATGTCCAACACCAAGCTGCCCTATCCGTCCCACCCCGCTTACCCTCAGCAACCCTCAGTTTGTTTCCTGAGATTAAGAGTCTCTTATGGTTTGTCTCCCTCCTTGGTCCCATCTTGTTTCATTTTTCCCTCTCTTTCCCCCATGACCCCCAACCCTGCCTCTCAAATTCCTCATATCAGGGAGATCGTATGATAATTGTCTTTCTCTGATTGACTTATTTTGCTTAGCATAATACCCTCTAGTTCCATCCAGGTCATTGCAAATGGCAAGATTTTGTGTTTTTTTTTTGATGGCTGCATAGTCATGGAATGCTATTTTAAATAGAAAGCACCCTTCACATATCAGTCTCACCCAATGAACAATGAAGGTTGGTGCATATTTGGAAAGGAGGGAGCATTATTTAGAATTCAGAGAAGAGTCAAAGTAAAAACAAACAAACAAAAAAAACCCCTTGACATTCGTAGAAAATAATGAGCTATAGCTTTCAACTTTCAGAGCCCCCAGACATGTAATCAAGCGTAACACTGGGGAGAAAAGCATTTAAGTAGTGAAACCGCATGGCATGGGTGGGGCAGGGCGGGGGGCAATGCAGAATGGCCATGTCACTAGCACTTTGCACTTGCACAGGTCCTTGCTACCACCTTGAACCCAAGAGCATCTGCTTGAAACACAACAAAGCCTTCCTCCAGATTGAGATCTGACGCTGCCTCTAATAGCTGTGTGGGATTTGAGGAAAGTCAATTCACATCTCTAAAATCTCATGTTCTTTCCCTTTAAGAAATGAAGAGATTGGACTAGCCCAGTAGTTTTCAAACTTGCTGTTGCTGTCAAAGGTTTTACTTCCACTTACTCAGAAGTGCAAACAAACAGAGTAGATACTGATGGGACAGGTCTGGCTAAAGGAAGGGGTGAATGATCCTGAAACTCTTCTGATGACTGTTGAGGGCTCTGAGGAACACAGTTTGAAGACGCCAGGGCTAGTCAGGCTTTAGGATCCTAACACCCCATTGAAAATGGGCATTGGTGGAACGCCTGGGTGGCTCAGTTGGTTAAGCAGCTGCCTTCGGCTCAGGTCATGATCCCAGCGTCCTGGGATCGAGTCCCACATCGGGCTCCTTGCTCATCAGGGAGCCTGCTTCTCCCTCTGCCTCTGCCTGCCATTCTGTCTGCCTGTGCTCGCTCTCTCTCTCTGACAAATAAATAAATAAAATCTTTAAAAAAAAAAGAAAAAGAAAATGGGCATTGGTGACATGCCTTTTTACTATTTGCCAGGTGGTTGGCCTTAGAAACTTGTTTTGATCTACGTTTTGTTTTTGTACAACAAAATAGAAAGCTTTGAAACAACAGACAGAAATACTGCTGTGGTACTTTTCCAGCTGTGGTTCTGACCTACATATTAAAGCAGGGTAGTGTAATGCTGGGAAGAGCTTGGGCGTGGGCCCAGGTAGACCTGGGGGTATAAATCCTAGCTTGCTGCTGATTGATTTTGTGATAGGCCTGTTTCTTTTTTTTGTAAAATGGGCAGAGTGAAACCTACCTCAGAAGTTTAAGTGATAAATACATGCAAGAGCTTCTGGTAGGGAGCCCTATATAAAATAATAATATAATAATAATAATAATGAAATTATTATATATATATATTATATATATATTATATAATCATTATTATTATTATTGTTTGGCCCAAACTTTTTGGAGTTGTCTTATTGTGCAGACACAAACAATTAAAACTGTTGTAATTTCTACTAAAAAAAAAAATCACTTGTCCATATTACCATATTAATGGGGCACCTGGGTGGCTCAGTTAAGTGTCCAACTCTTGGTTTTGGCTCAGGTCATGTTCTCAGGGTTGTGAGATCGAGCCCTGTATCAGGGTCCTCACATAGCAGGGAATCTGCTTGAGATTCTTTTCTCCACCTCTCTCTCTGCCTCTCTGCTTGTGTGTGCGCACGGTCTCAAATAAATAAATAAATAAATAATAAATAAATAAATAAATCTTTTAAAAAAAGTGTTATCACCTCATACAAATGCCTCAATAAACAAGGCAGAAAAACTAAATGAGAGAAGGATTTTTTTAAAATAGTAAATCTTTACTTTTCTTGAAACAGGTTTAGTTAATCTTTCATGTTCCTACTTTTCTCTAGATACACGGGTACACGAAATGCATCCATATCTTAGCTGCTACAAGAAAATCATTGGCCAGAGCATGGAAATAAAAGGCAACTCTCTCTGGTCTTGATAATAGGAGAAGTTGGAGGTGGGCCCCTTGAGGGGAAAACAGTCCTCAGGGGCAACCTTGCTCTGCCCCCACCAGATATTGTCGCCTCTGAATTAGGGCCCAGTGTGGTTAGATGGTACAATTATTTGTTTGCTTGTGTATGTATCTATGTATTTATTTTTGAGAGAGAGAGAGTGAGAGCAAGGGCAGGGCAAGCAGAGAGATTCTTTAGGAAGTCTCCATGCTCAGAGCCCTGACATGGGGCTCAATCTTACATCCCCGAGATCATGTCCTGAGCCAAATCAAGATCCGACCCTTAACCAACTGAGCTATCCAGGGGCCCCTAGATGGCACATGTTTTAAAAGGAGGTGGAAATCCAAAATTTTGTGTGGGAGCGCCCAGTTTTAAATGTTGACTCTATTTTAAAGATGTATAGGTAACAAGCAGACGATCTGTGGGCTGCTCAGTTTCGGCAGCTAGAAGCAGTTAGCAGAGCAGATGGGTATCATGGTGTATTGGGTGTCATGGACACACGGGCCTGTCTGGCCCTCCCTTCTCTGCCCTTTGGGATTCCTAAGGTAGAAATGTATATATGGGATAGAACCTGAATGGGGAGCAAAGTTCAGCAGTGTTGGCAGGACAGGGTTTTGGACTCTAGTATAGTGTGGTGGGTTCTCCCCATCACCTGTCCTCCCCACCCTACCCCTCCCTGGTGCCCACTCCTCAGGGTCGAGTCCTGGGGACCAGACACTCCCATATGCCTGCAGTGAGACAGAGAGGCTGAAGCCCAAGAATGCGCTGTCTGCTTTTTCACCTGGCCAGACAGCCCCTGCAAGGGTCCAGGGGTCGCAGAGTTTAAGAAAGAATGAAGTTGAAGAAAGAGTGTTTTCCTCCTTCAGAGGCGCAGCGACCCCATCCCCCAGTGCTTGTGGCCTATTGGTACCTCCCGGGACTCTGGGCAATATGATGATTAGAGGCTTCTCCTTTCTGGGGGAGTGGGGTATGTGGGGAGAGCAGGGGACTCACAGGGGAGATGGGTTGCAGGACGATTCCTGTGATGAAGAGTGAGGACATATGTGACCTTTGGGTCATATTTTTCTTCAGCTTTTAAAGTCTTTTGGCCCATCTTGTCAATTCATAACTTCCAGTGTTCCAGAGCAACATTTCTTCCCCATCCCCATGTCTATGATCTTAGCCCAAAGGGTGGACACGTCTTGCCTGGCATGGTTCCTCATGGCCGTGCTCCCCCGAAATTCCCCTTATTCAATGGCTGCTCTGGGCTTTCCACACCTGGCCTCCTTCAACTCATCCTCTTGAGCTCATTCAGTGACAGGAGCCTCATGCACCTCATTGTCACAAGCAAACACCCTCCTCTCTATTACCCACCCCACCCACCCACCCCCAGTCTGATCCTATGCTCCTCTTCCAGGGTTCGTTTTGAGAATTCCTCATTGTGATGCTCTTGGTCTGAACAGGCAGATTTTCTCTCAAGGGGATGCTGGTGTTGCTGAAGCCACCATGCTTCACGCTCCAAGGTCAAGGCTTCCGTCCTCTGCTCTTGACTTTGAGCAAGTGTCAGGAAGAAAGACTATGGCCACTAAATCTCTCATAAAGTAAAAAAGTTGGATGCCATATTTTATAATTACTGTAATTACAACAAAATATTTACATATGAGTCAGGACTAGAAAGAACTTTAAAAAATCATATTAACTGTATTAGAAGGTAGAAATCAATAGGAAATTCTCTATTTTGTAACTTTTCTGTAATGTTCTTATATTGCTTTGAAAAGTACACTGAAACAAAAGGTAATGAGTTTCACTTTATGATTTTTTTTAAAAAGATTTTATTTATTTGAGAAAGAGAAAGAGTGCCCGTGTGGAGGGGGGAGGGGCAGAAGGAGAGAAGGAAGCAGACTCCCTGAGTAGAGAGCCTGATTTGGGCTCCATCCCAGGACCCTGGCTCATGACCTGAACCAAAGGCAGACACTTAACCAACTGGACCACCCAGGCACCCCATGAGTTTTAGTTTTTAATGTAGTTAAACTCTGGACCAATGAAGATCTCTGATAACCTCAATTTAAAATTCTCTTGTTTCATGAAATAGAGATAAAAATGTCAAGAAGAAAGGAAAGGATGATTAAGTTTGGGCCCTTCCAGGGGCTGTCTGTAGCTCTCTGCAAACACAATATTAACACATACAACCATAGATAATGCATATTAATAAACGATGAGGGTGAAAAGTTTTCAGTCTGTTGAATCCAGAACCCAGATGACGAATTGTCATTTTTTTAAGGAAGAGTATTATATTTCCCAAAAAACTTCTCTGCTTTTATTTATTTACTTTTACTTTTAATTTTTATTTACATATTTATTTATTTTACCAAGTCTGCTATTAGAGGTGAGCTTTCAAGGTTTATCCTTTCATTTTTTTTTTTTAAACACAGTAAGCGAACTTTAAAAAAAGACAGAGAAGGAAAAAACCAACCTCTGATAGATTGCTCAGTAGAGAATTATTTATATGAAAAATCCTGCCTAAGCATAATTTTTTGAGATGACATGTGCTTTGAAAATACAATGTGATTTCATCTTGAATGTAAAAGTAACTGTCTTTTTTTTTTTTTGCTGACATCAAGTGATACAGAACCTGCTGATGTAACAGGGATGGTAGTTGATTCAATCAATCTGAACACCTATAAATCTATGGGTTATACCGTATACAGTATAGTATTGAGGCAAATATCGTTGATTTATGTAATTGGAAATTTGAGTAATATAATTTTACTTAATTATGTTTGGCTCTCCTGCCCAAGAGCCTGCCTCTCTGATGAGTGGGAATCGGTCATGATTCTCATGGAGCTGCTGTTTCCTGCACCCCCCGTCCCTCTGTGGAGTGCGATTTAGATCTATTAGCATTGTCTGTGTGGCCCACTGAGTGTGAGATGTGCAGTAAGCTGAAAAGTGAGAAAGGGATCGGGTTTCAAGGATTATTCATGAATAAAACTCCAGCACGTGGCACCCAAGAAAAAAAAACACCAGCAGATCAAAGCGGGCCCACTGACCAGTGCCCCGGGATTATTCCTGCTCAGGCGGGTCCCATGCTTACCTCTGTATAAATGGCATTTTAGTCGTGTGTGATCTTTTCCTTTAGAAAGGATACTATCTATATTTCTATATTAGCTCCTTTCATGCAGAGAGACTGTGCTCAATAGATGTTTGTGGAATGAATGGATTTCCTCTCCAGGGAAGTCTACATGCTCCTGCCGGGAACGCCTTTCTCAAAGGTGGCTTTCCTTACTTTACTTCCCATTCCAAAACCCGGAGGTCCCACTTCACCCAGAGTCCTCACTTAGCCTTTGAGGCTCTTTGCAGTTTGGCCTCACCTCTGACTTTCCAGCTTCATCACCTGCTCACTGGTACCCTGAATAACCCCTACTGTGCCTGATACCCAGCCATGCACAGGGTCTGCAGGAACATGCTTCGGAAGGCCTGGGGAGGACATTTTCTCACTCTGTTCACCCTGCCTGACATCAGACATGTCCTCCTTAATCCTTGCTGAGAGAAAGAGTGTGTGCGCACACTTGTGCCCGCTGGGTAGGGGCGCAGAGGGAGATGGAGAATCCCAAGCAGTTTCCATGCTCAGGGCAGGGCCTAGAGCCTGACATGAGGCTTGATCCCACAACTCTTAGATCATGACCTGAGCTGAAATCAAGAGTTGGACGCTTCACTGACTGGGCCACCCAGGGTGCCCCAATGCTTGCTGTTTCTATGAGCCTTCCCATAAACTTCCCACCCACAGTGGTCCACTCCAATCTATAAGTGGTCTCTAATGCCTTCCTTTAATGTCATACCAGCAGCATCAAGATTCATTTTGCCCTTAATCCTTCACTTTTCCTTTGACAACTGTGTAGTTGCTGTGGTCATGTATGAGTCGTGTCGTGTTCTCAAGGGTAAGAGGCTTTATCATATTTTTGATCTCCAACAGAGCCCAGCACGGTGCTATGTACGTAGACACGTACCATGGGCTGAACTGCATCTCCCTGAAATTCAGATGTTAAAGTCCTAATGATGAGTACCTCCGAATGTGACCTTATTTAGAAACAGACATTGCGGGTGCCTGGGTGGCTCAGTGGGTTAAAGCCTCTGCCTTCAGCTCAGGTCATGATCCCAGGGTCCTGGGATCGAGCCCCGCATCGAACTCTCTGCTCCTCGGAGAGCCTGCTTCCTCCTCTCTCTCTGCCTGCCTCTCTGCCTACTTGTAATCTCTGTCTGTCAAATGAATAAATAAAATCTTAAAAAAAAATAAAGAAACAGACATTGCATATAGGAAGTGTGGGTCCCTAAACCAATATGACTGGTGTCCTTATAAAAAAGGGAGATTTAGAGACAGAGACACATACATAGGGAAAATGCCACACGAACACAAAACAGATCAGGAATGCCAGGTCAGTGTAAGGTACGGAACAGATTCTCAGAGCCCTCAGAGGGAATCAACTCTAACTATATTTTGATCTTGGATTTGTAGCCTCCAGAACTGAGACAATAAATACTTGTTTATCCAATTTCTGGTACTTTGTTAAGGCAGCTGTATAATATACCATGCTTAATAAGCATTTATTAAATCACAATGAAAAGAGAGAAGGGGTCAAAGGTCTCACTGTGGGCTGTTTTATTTCTTAGAAAAGAACACACTTATTAGAACAACACTTAAAAAAATAGACTCTTTTTTTAGAGCAGTTTTAGGTTTGCAGCAGAATTGAGTGGAAGGTTCCAAGATTTCCCATACTCCCTGTACCCACATGTAGGCAGCCTCCCCACTATCAATATCTGTACCAAGTGTTACATTTGTTACAGTGGATGAACCCACACTGACACATCATTATCATCTGGTTCACTCTGGGTGCTGTTCTATGGGTGATGACAAATGGATAATGAAATGTATCCACCATTATAGTATGATGCTGAGTATTTTCACTGCTCTAAAAGTTCTCCCTGCTTTGTTTGTCCTTCCCCCCAACTCCCATCAACCCATGGCAATCACTGATCTTTTTACCACCTCCACAGTTTTGTCTTTTCCAGAATGTCATGTAATTGGAATCATATAGTATGTAGCCTTTTCAGATTGGCTTAACCTAGAAAGTTTCTTCTGTATCTTTTCATGGCTTGATAGCTCATTTCTTTTAGTGCTGAGTAATGTTCCATTGTCTGGATGTACTACAGTTTATTCATTCACCTGCTGAGGAATATCTTGGTTACTTCCAAGTTTTAGAGATTATTAATAAAGTCACTTACAGGTTTTGTGTGGACATAAGTTTCAAATCATTTGGGTAAATACCAAGGAGTGTGATTGGTGGATTGTGTGGTAAGAGTATATTTACCATATATGTTTACCAAGAGTACCTTATATTTTTGTTAAAAAACTGCAAAACTGTCTTCCAAAGTGGCCGTACCATTTGGTATTCCCATCATCAATGACAGAGAGTTCTTGCTGTGCACCTTTGTCATCATTTGGTGGCATTAGAATTTTGCTCACTCTAATAGGTGTGCATCGGTAACTCATTGTTGTTTTTGTTTGCATTTCCCAATGACATTTTTTTTTAAGTAGGTTCCACACTTACTGTGGAGCCCAGTGCAGGGCTTGAACTCACAACCCTGGGATCAAAACCTGAGCTGAGATTGAGAGATAGTTGCTCAACTGACTAAGTCACCCAGGTAGCCCCCAGTGACATATTTTAAGCAGTTTTTCATATGTTTAATTGACATTTGTTTATCTTTTTTGTCCAAATATCTTTTAAGGTCCTTTGCCCATTCTTCAATTGGGTTGTTCATTTTCTTATTATTTAGTTTTAAAAGCTCTTTGTATATTCTGGATAACAATCCTTTATCAGATATGTCTTTTACAAATATTTTCCCCCAGTCTATGGCTTGTCTTCTTATTTTCTTAACAGAGTCTTTTGCAGAGCCATTTTCCATTTTATGAAGTTTAATTTATCAATTATTTCTTCCATAGATCCTGCCTTTGGTGTTGTATTTAAAGTCATTGCCATAGCCAAAGTCACTTGGATTTCTTTTTCTATGTTATATTCTAAGAGTTTCATTTTGAGTTAATTTTTGTGAGGAGCATAAGGTCTGTGTTAAGGTTCTTTTTTTTTTTGTTTTTCCTCCAAGGATGCCAAGCTGTTCCAGCACCATTTATTGAAAAGACTATCTTTGCTGCATTGTAGTAACTTTGCTCCTTTTTTTGTTCGACATCAGTTGACTATATTTATATGGGTCTATTTCTGGACTCTCTGTTCTGCTCCATTCACCTATTTGTGTATTCTTCCGCTAATACTGCACTGTCGCAATTACCCGTAGCTTTAATGTAGTAAGTCTTGAAGTCAGAGACTGTCAGTCCTCCAACTTTGTTCTTCTCCTTCAATATTGTGTTGTCTATTCCTGATCTTTTGCCTTCCCATAAAAACGTTAGAATCAGTTTGTCAATATCCATCTCCTTATCACCTTAGGTGGGATGTGAAGGCTCCAGGGCCCTGGAGTTCAGCTGGGTATTTCCCTTCCCCCAGGTCTGATAAAATCCCAATGTTTTAGACTCTTTACATAGTTTCTCTTGAGGACCAAGGAATCTTCTTACTAAGGACAGAATGCTCCAGGATGTTTCTAAATCCTTCCTTCCCTTTGCCCCATGCCAGAAGCACAAGCTTTGTTTTTGTTTTTGTTTTTGTTTTTCTCTGATAGTCACTGTAAGAACTTGGTCCATCTCCTGGAGGTAAAACCCACAGAAGTGTGGGGACCCCTAAGTCTGAGTCCCCCTGGAGTTTTTATGTCTCAGACTTGTCCACGCTGAGTCTCCAGCAATTTTTCAACTATAGTTGAGGTTTCCCTACTCTGGGACTCGCTCCTGTGAAGGTTTCTGCTCTGGTAAGCTGTGATTGTCTGTATCCTCCTGTCAATCTTTCCAGTTTTTGAGGCAGTGGTTTGCCCTGTGACCTCACTTCTTTGACTTGTAACCAAGAGTGACAACTTCCAAGCTCCTTAGATACTGGACCAGAAACCAGAAGTCTTGTGGAGTTTATAATTACATGCTGGAGTCACACATGGCTACTCTGGCTATGCGATTAAGGCAGAGATGAACTCGCTGTATTTTGAATATGATATAATTTCAAAATTATAATCCACTATTGGAGCTTCAATAGGAATTCATTACATGTAATAAAGCTTGGATTAAAATATCAAAAAAAGGTTTCTCAGGTAAATTAATTGCTGCAAGAAGTGATCAAATTTAATTCATCAAAACAAAAGAAAAAATAAATTAGGCAAATTTAATCATTTATATTTCATTAAGAGCCAAGTGTGTATGTGTGTGTGTATGTGTGTGTGTGTGTGTGTGTGTGTGTATATATATACATATATATATATGTATATATATATAAAACATCATTCATTTTACCTTTTTCTGCTCCATTATGTGGCATTCAAAAATATCTCCATAAAAAAATGAGAACAGTATATTGATGTCATTTGTCTTTTTTAGGATCACACGATCATCTAATATCAGAGGTCAGGTTGGATCATTATGGTAAGGTGTAGATTCTGATCTTCCTCTGGCTCCTACCCCCTTTTTTCATTCATAGATCAAGAGTATAAATCTCATTTCACAGGACTTTCTCTTTAATAAGTGGAAGAGAAACATCACTGCATATTTCACAGTAGCTGCATTTTTTTGAATTAGGTTGCTCCCAAAATTAATTCATCTTGTCGAGTTCCCATCCTGACTCTTTTAGAAACGGGAGCTATAGTTTATTTTCTTTGAAGTATTCCATCATTGGGCTTGTTTTGTTCAGGCAGTTTGAAAATGAAATATGACTTTAAAAATATTTTAATGTAGAATGTCTTTATTTCAGTCATGGAAACATTTAAGAGTAATATTAAATATAAAATAAATTGCAATGTCCCAAATCTATATGAAAGTATAACTAATAACATAGACTAGTGGTAAGAGGATGACATTCTCATGTCAGGTGGCTTCCCATGCTGTTCTGGGCATGGTCTGGCTTTATAGGCATTATTATGTATTTAATATATAATAACCATATTTATAAATATATGGTTGCAAGTTTGGACTTTTATTTATTTGTATTATTATTTTTGCCCTTAGAATGACTATTGCTGACTCACTGAATCCTGTTTCATTAGTGATTAGGATTCTTCTCCTCATGGTGGGAACATCTGAGATAGGATTTATTTTGATGATACAGTTTGTGTATTTGGAGGGCTTTAATCACAGTGGATTCTGTGTGTGTGTGTGTGTGTGTGTATTTTTATTTTTTTATTTATAGGGTATGACTATGATCCTTAGGAAGTGGAGAAATAAATCTCTCTGCATTGGGATTTAAATTCCAGATATTCTCAACTTCTCCTCTGATTTGTTTCTTGATTTTGCCACTTCCAATTTAATGAAATAATACTAGTCTCATGAATGCCCATTTCTCTGAAGCTTTGTGGGAAGCAAGCACTTGATGATAAGTCTAGAAAACCCTGAGCCTTGCAGAACTGGCAAAGTCATTCTCTTTGACTTGCTCTAGCTCAGACTGGTTCGTGTGCAACCTATTTTCCTCAGGGAGGAGTTTGAATAGTTACCTCATCTCTGCTGTGGAGACGGTGGTCAGACAGTCAGCATGCCTCATGTCTCTTCAGCATGTGCTCTGCTCCAGCCTCTCCGTCAGTTGGCCATACCCAGAGAGAGTTTATGAAAGGTGGAAGCCCAGGTCTGTGGCCATCAGTTAAGCCTTTGCCTCCAGCCTTCAGCCTAGGCCACATACCCAGATGGGAGGAAGGCAGAGTGGAAAGATGGCACATGTAGGAAGAATAATATAATCACATCATTTGCATGCATCTTGTCTCCTATTCATGATCCTCCAGTGAAAGAAGGGGATGATCTTGATGAGGATAGATATCCCAAATTCCTATGAGATAATAACCAATGTAGCTGTTGGGTTACCCCCCCGCCAAAGAATAAATATTAATTGGAGTTGTTAGATGAAATGAATCTTTATTTCTACCTCTCCCTGACTCCTCCAAATAACTTCAAAAACTGTGCTGCTGGTTTTAGGATCTCAAGTATGCATACGGTCACTGTATAACTCTCTGATATCCGGAGGTGGTTTGAGTAATAACATTGGATTCCATTTTATCACTCAACCCTAGAGTATTTAGCTACATATGATGAATTAAATCATCCAACCTCACAAAAAAAAATCTGGAGGGTAGTTCTTATCAATAGCTAATTTTTGGTGTAATACAGAGAATCAAAATAGCATCGACCTAAGGTACACATTTCAGTTGTGATAGATACTGCATTCCCTGATTCCAGTATTTTTGCCTGTGTTTGAAAAATATCCCGATAACATTCTCCTCTGCTCACCACTCCTCAATATTTCTTTTCTTTGTTTTCCTGCACATCAATATTTTTATTTTTGAGAATGGAAAGACACAGAGATGCTGACATATGAGAAGGAGCTTGTTCTGACAGAATTTCTGGATTAGTTCAGTGGATGAATTTCATGCACTCTAGTGAGAACGATCACTTTTATAAGAATTCTGGGATTTCATCAGACTGGTCAGGGAAGGTAGTAAGGATATGAATGTACATGTGCAATGTTATGTAATTCTTGTGTTGTTCTTTTCTTTTCAAGACATACAAAACCAAGAATAACAAATCCCTGAAAAAAAAATGTCAGTGGTTTTTTTGCCTCAGAGTCCCAAACTAATGAAAGGTACTAGGTTCACAACCCTGGCACGTCCTCCTCCTTGATGGTCCCAGCACTTTCCTGCTATAGTTGTCACCCTCACAGGCTCTGGGCAGTTTTGCTCTCTGACTCTTTCCTGTCTACTCTCCATGGGACAGGCACCTCAGAGATCCTTTGTCTCTTGTCTGGACCAACTTCCAGGATCTGAGAGAGGCTCTCTGAGTGCATCTCCCAGGAATCACATACAAAAGCTCAGCTCTCCTTGTCAGATAAAACTTGCCAGGGTTTCAGCTTATTTCTCCCCAGAAGTAAATTTTCTGCTACCAAAGAACATCTTCCATTAGAGGAAGCTGCTTATACTTTTTCTTTTTTCTTAAGAGTGTTAATTCTGGTGTTCAGAAGTCCAGCTCCCCATCCAATGTTTTCTTCAAAACTTCTCCCATAACTTTATCCCAAAACTTCTCCCAAAACAAACTCCCAAAGGAGTTTTCAAGACAAAAAACCCCCCAAGATCTCCCAAAACCAAAAAAGGATTCAAACCTGATTAGGATCCCCCTTTTGTTACAGTTGACACTGTCTGGCTTATACTTAGTGATTAAGAAAATGCACGTGCATGTATATTACAAATAATCCCACAACCTGCAATATGGGTCACTCACCTACCTAAGGCCAATGACAATGCAAGTTGTTACAACATTTCCAGACTAGATCCTGGTGTGGAGAAAACTTAGAGGAAAGATTAGTTTCACTGAATCATCTGTACTTGCTTGTATGGTTTACAATGCACACATGCATTTGGCATTTAAAAATTCATTTTGCCCTTATTTTTTATTTCTCAATGCCACTGAGTCATTCTTTCATTCACTCGGTAAATAGGTGTTGAGCAATCTGCTACATAATTGCACCGTGCTCTGTGCTACAGACACCATAGAGAACCAGGCGGACATGAACTTGACCTCACAGCCTTGTAGGCTAGTGACTGTAGATCATATTAATAGTTAACTTCATTATAACTGTCCATCTCAACTTAGGAATGATTATCTCGTTAAGAAGCAGCACTTCTGGTTACTTTCAAGGTGAGAACAAATATAATCTGAAGACACAGTGGTCAAACAAGTCAGAGAGATGCTGAGAAATATGACCGTTTGACAAATGTTAATTTGTAATATGTTCCCATATTTAGCACTATACTATGACAGTTGTCAAGAACTGTGTCTTCTTACTAAGGCATAATGGTAAGTTCTAAATATGATATGCTTGTTTTGTATAAAATGCAAATGAAATGTCAACAATACATTTTGTCTTTTTGAGAAGTCAACATAAAGCATAGACTACTATAGAGACCTAGAGAATGTCTTATCTCAGGCCCTCATTTGAATGGAGAGGGGAGGCAGTGCTGGGTCACCTCTGCCCCCTACTTCAAGCACAGGGTTTAACTGACATCAGCTGGGGCAGAATGGCCTCACCACTGGGTCCTACTATAAAAAGAGAATTGCTGAAGAAAACAAAAGCTTCAAAGAGGACGCTATGTTGTCTCCAGAGGATTGGTCTAGTGCAAAGCCTTGTCCTCCAGTATAGCTCAGAGGCAGAAGACTGATAAAGAAATGCTGCTTTAGGAACTGGTCTGCTTGAGATTTCTAGTGAGAAGAGATGGTTGCCTTTGAACTCCTTATGAATAAGGTAACCAAGGGTAAGTCTTAAAATTTCACTCTAAAGGTAGCATTTCCTTGGGAATTTTGGCTACTAAGAATAGAATGCAAAATGTTTTAGAGAGAAATAATTAGCTAAAATAATTTATTAAAAGGCAGTTATCCATTTCATTAATTCTAAGTCACAATTGATTTTAAATGGCCTGTTATTTTATATACCACTAAGAAGGAAAAATCACTGCCCGTTAAACTATGATACAATGCTTTCTTATCACTTAGAATTTATTTTACTCATTTACAGAGCTTTTGGAACATAGACTTAGGATTTTATCACCTATCATTCTTTGCCTACAGAAAAAAAGGAAAATATAAGGGATGTGAGTTGATTGGGGTATTCCTAAAACTTCTTAACATCCGCAGTCCTGGTATTCTGTGTCACTTCTCATTTATTGTCATTGCTGTCCACGTTTGTGTACGTTCCTGTGCCTTTGAAGATGCCTACGGCTCATCGTTTCTTAAAGAACTGGTGAAATAACTAAAAGCCATTGGTGCAGCGCTCCTTATGGGCTCTGCTATTAAATGGTATGAGCCTGCTTTGACTCCCAGGTCAGAAATGCCGCTGACCGTTCAGCACCACCACAGACCTGCTCCCCACACACACTTGACTGTGAGCTCTTTTACAAAAGTGCATTTTTAATTTTTGGAGATTTTCTTTTTCGAGTTGCTGATATTCAGTGATGCTTGGACAATAGAACTCTGTCATGATTGTCACAGGACACACAAAGATTCTCAGACACCAGCTCTGGGACACATCCCGATTTTGGATTTCAGAGACGTAAAGATGAAAAAAGAAACGTGATTCTCCGAGCTAATGAAATATGGCACCAAAAGATTCCTTGTCTTTAATGCTGTTCTCCCTTTGGTAGTTGACCTATTTTGTTGCACACAAAGTAAATTAGCTGCTTTGTTTTGTTATTGCAAGTAATTGAGTTTGGACTTGTGTGTAGTACCTGCCCGGTGTTCCTTGGTCAGCATTCCTTCCATTGCCTTTTTGGAACGTGAGTGATCTTGGAGTTGCTAGGGGTGTTCCATCTAGAAAGAATTCTGTGTTTATAGAAATTTGGGAGATGCCATCCACCACATTTCTCTCTGGGGTTAGCACAATTACAATAGTATATTAAAGCTTCTGAGAAGTCCTGTAGTGAAGAATCCCATTTAAATGCTTGCTTCTGTGTTCTCAAATTTATGTGACTATAAAAGTCTTCCCCCATTTTTTATGGGTGTGCTCTAGCAGAGTTTGAGAGATACTCCTCTAGGGTATTTTACTGCTCAATCAAAATAGCTAAGCCTGAAACCCCACTGTAGGCCTTTGGTAAGGTCCTAACATTTATTACTAAGTTTTTGATGATGGTTGCACCCCAAGGGAAGGGCATGTCCACAGAAGAGCTAACAAGTCCCCGGGGATTTTCCCAGTCCTCCCGCAGCATGGGACTGTCAGAGATAAGCCTTTTCCTCCAAGGCTTTTTTCCAGAGACTCTTCTATGCATACCTCCTATCTCAGACTCCGGGTCTGGTGCCTCTTGTAGTCTGCCCTCACTTATGGTCTTGCACACATCCCCAGCTTCCCTGGATGATCTCTATGGCCAAGTCTTCACTGCCATGTCCATATGTTCTCCATCCTGGAAGTAATCTGGAGCTCTCAATTCAGTGATCCCCATGTCAGCATTTCATACGCCCTTCAACCTCAGTGCTTCCTGAAAGAAATGAATAAGATTCACATTCCCCCCAAACACACAGTTTTTGGTTCCATCTATTGCTTAATAAGTATACAGGAGATAAAGCCCCTATCAAACATGACCCTGCCTTAGTCCCCCACTGTTAGCTCCCAAGTCCTATAAATTCACACTCCTGGATCCCTAGGCTGGGTCTTTTCCTAAATGCCCACTATGACCTTAATTCATGCCCTGTTTTACTCCAACTGGAATATTGGTGGCCTCGGAATCCTTTTTGCTGAGATCCATCTTTCATGCTGCTTGGTTGTTTTTTGACAATCACATCGAGCCATTCCTCTTGTTAAACAAATCTAGTTCCAACTGAATGAGAGTGTCCTGCATAAATCATTTGGAAATCATGAGAGGTTTTGGCCAAAAAGAGAATTACATATACATTTACAGTAGAATGCTAAGCAACCGTTTAAAAAGTTGTACTTTATTTTTTTATGTTTTGATATGGAAAAAAGCTTATGCTATATTTTTAAGTGAAAAAAGAAATCAGATTATAAAATAGTATTTATCACCAGGAATACATATGTAGTTTTCATATCTATATAAAAATTATGGAACGATATAAATGCTAAAAGTTTTTTATTTCTTGGCACTGAGGTCCCAAGTGGTTTTAATTTTTTTCTCTTTTTGCCTATGTGTTTTTTTACTTTTTTAAATAGTGAAGTTGTATATTTTTAAAATAAAAAAATTAAAAGTATATTATTTGAAAGATTTAATTCTAACAAAATTCTCCCCCATGAAAGCTTCTCTACTGTTACTCTCTGCAGCTCTCAGTACCCACATGCTTTGTGACTCAGAGAGCTCTCTGAGAACAGACCAGTTGGTGCTGAAATTATCTGCTTACCTGTATTTCCTGAACTGGACCATAAACTCCTTGAGGACAGAGGCCACGTCTTAGTTATCTTGTATTCGGATATTTAGCCTAGTCTGGCCCTTAGTGAGTGTTCAGTAAATATTTAATGTGATTGAGACTGATTCTGTATTAAGGAAGACTGTAATTATGACTCGTTTTTCACTGGTACATAAATTGGCGTGGTATATATATTACATATGCTCACTATATGCTGGGCTCTGTTCTAGGCCTATGGCCTGCATTACCTGGGAGGTGAGGAAAGAGATTATTACTGCTTTTATGGGTGGGTAAATGGCGGCTTGGAGGTAAGAGTTGTCTGTGGTTTTGCTCAGAGCTACATATGCTTCAACTGAACATTTTCTTTTAAAAGCTATTAAACTGTCTCCTAGGGATCTACTGTTACCACACAATGACTTGGGAAACAAATGCACTTCATCAAGCTAAGGCCACTGGAGAGTCACTAGGCTCCTGATGGAGGGAAGGCTGGTTCTGACCAGAGTAGAGATTCAGCATCATGTTTCTCCAGCAGAGTTTTGCTCAGAGCTGGGCCCATGGGTGGAAACTGGTACAGGGTCTAGAGTCAACATGCTGACCTGAAGCCACATCTGTGTCTTTCAGTTGGCTCTTAAAGGTGTGTTACTGGCATTTCGGAGTTCCTGAGACCTGAGTGGCAAAGAAAGAAAGAAAGAAAGAAAGAGAGAAAAGATAAAGAAGCAGCAAAGCAAATAAGTCTAGAATTTTCTGTTCTGATTCAATCTCAAATGACTTTATTACCTTGACCTGAGTCAGCAATGTGTCTTTATAGATGAAAAAGAGAACATGGTTCTAACACAGACTTGCTCTTACCTTTCCATCTATTAGGGTGTTACTTTGATCCTCCAAATTTTAGGATTCAGAGCAGCTCATCCATCAGGCAGAGGTAAGTGGTTTCCACTTGGTAGGAAAAATAATGGCTCTGTTATTCCTCCCACTCCTGGCTGTCCATAGATAGCATCTATGATTTCCCCTCACCTTTTTCCTCTATGGTGACCAACCATCCAGGTTTGCTTGGGACTGAGGGATTTTCTGCAATTCAGGACTTAAGAGTGTGAAAACTAGGATGATTGGTCACTTACCACCTTACTCCCATTTAACCCCAGGGAGCAGCTCTGCCTTGCCCCCTTCCAACACATATTATACACATGCAATTTCTTCTTTTCTAGTTAAAATATAATACATAGTAAAAAGTTTGGAGAATATGGAAAAGTATGGAAGATAACACACATATGCTCATAATCCAACCATCATCCAGGGCTAGCGGCTAGTAACATGGTGATCTAACTTCCTTTCAGTCTCATTTTTCTATATAGACAACCTTTCTGTGATTTGTTTTCACATTTCATAGCTGCCCTCAGTACTCATCTAACTGAATTATCTTCGTAAAATCATTTGTAGGGGTGAGGAAAGGCTAGCATGATTAATGTCATCCTTTATTCCTGAGATAGGGCCCTGGACAGATGTCCAAGGTGTAACGCACAAGAACTACCACGGACTTCAGTATCAGGTAATTAACTTCTTAACAGAGGTCAGCAAACATTTTTGAGGTTTATAGATAAAGGCAGGCAGGAAAAGTTGCAGAACATTCAGTGGAGAGCTACCAATAGACTTGGAATATTTCATTATGAGATCACAGAGCTGATTCTATAATTATTATCAGTATATGAGTATTTCTTATATGAAAGAGAGTGATAAATCCCACCCCACCTCTGACCTCTAGTGAATAGTTAGACAAGAACAAATGAATCTTAAGCATTGATTGAAGGATTTAGGCTAGATAATAAGAAAAGTTATTAACTACCTTAGTGCGTTAGAGAGAGTCTTAGAAATCTCCTTCTCTGAAAGCCTTTAGAAATGATAGAGATTTTCCTATCAAGGAAGGATTAATTGTGGGCCTGCCTAATGCCAAAGAATAAACAAAAGAGCTTGTCAGGGTCTCAGGCAGGCCTCAGGTTCTGTGACTCTGTGTATAATAAAGAACACATAAAATGTATGTAAAATTGATTTTTATTTTATCTTTTCCTTTGAGAAACAAAGAAAAATAGATAGCGATATTTTTGAAGTTTGAATTTAATTTTCAGGTGGTTATGGAGCAACATGTTGCTATGGGGTCAGATGGTGACATCACAGAGGGAGGCACTGGAGTGTGGTGAAGTTGACTTTCATTATTTTCCCAAACTGCATTCTTGTTGCTTTTCCCTGGAACCTTAAAATAGGTTCATTTAGTTTAGTAAATGTCTTAGCTGGGATTTTAAGCCCTATTTGTATTTCAAGGGATTACACCAAGTCTACATGGCTTGCAACACCATGGGTGACTTCCGGCCTTTGCTCCTTGACGCCTGTTACGTTGATCATTCTTAATTGTTAACAATGTTCAGTTCAACGCTCTTTATATTTACTGCTGGTCTTTTTTTCTCTTGAACATTTATGCGAATAGTGTATTCATTGTAACTATGGTCCATAGAGAAACATCCCTTTCTATGCAAATTGGCAGCTCAGGGAAGAGTTGGGAGCTTACAATGTCGTTGAAAGTCACACAAATCAATTGGCAAAAATTACTTTGTATGATTATCTTGTTTTTGCAGTTACATTTTTAACAGTTTAAGTGTGTTTAGGGTTCACGGTAGTGAAAGGCCAAGTGGAATGTGGGGCAGGTCACTGCTGAGCTCCCCATGGCTTGGCTAATGAGGTTTTCTTTGGACTTCTGGTGTCATTTAATCTCATTAAGATTGAAGAGAGATACTTTAGAACAAAATAAATGAACAAATATTTATTGGGGGCCTATGATGTGCAATGGTTGTATTAGGTAGAGTGGGGCATAAAAATTAGGAGAGCTTGCTTTTAAGAGCCTTACTATCTAATTAGGAAGAAAATAAGTAGTAATAAAAATATAGGCCACATAAGAAAAGGTGCCACAAAGCAGGGCATGATTGTCAATTGAATTATACAGGTGAAGATTATTTGATTTTGGAAAGAAAATTGTGTCAGGCTCCTTTTCTTCAGGTGATAAGCTATGAGTTGGTCTCAAAGGCCTTGGCTAAACAGCAAAGCAGCCTTCCAGCATGGCCAATAAATGTGTGTAAAGGCTGAGTGGGCAAAAGCAAAAGGTATGTTTAAGAACTAATAAATACATTTTGGTTGGAAAGGAGACTTGGAGCAGAAGAATAGTGGGAAAGCTTGGGGACCCTTTCTCAGTTAATACAAAGTATGTTCATTTTCTATTGCTTTGTAATAAATCACCACAAATTTAAGAACTTTGAACAACATCCATTTATTAACTCATAGTTCTGCAGGTCAGTTACACCTGGGTTCTCTGCTTTGGATCTCACAGGACAAAAATCAGGGGGTCAGCTGGGCTAAATTGGAAGTTCTGATAAGAATGCTTCCATGCTTATTCAGATTATTGACAGAATTCAGGCTCCTGAGGTTGCAGGAGTGAGGTCCTTGTTTTTTTGCCAGCTGCTGGACAGGAACACTCTCCGTTCCTGTAGGACACACTCAGGTCTCTGCTCCATGGCTCCTTCCATCTCAACAATAAAGAGCTTCCTTCATGTTCCCTCTCTGCCACCAGCTGGAGAAAACACTGTGTTAAAAGGTCTCATGTGATTAGCTGAGGCTCTCCCACACAACCTCCTTTTTGATTAATTCAAGGTCAGCTGATTAGTAACCTTAATAACATCTGCAAACTCTCTTTCTCCATGTATTGCAACATAGTCATGGGTGTCACACAAGGGGATGAAAATCATGGGGGTCTGCTGACCACACCAAGCTATAAAATGATGCTGCTATATTCCTTCCTGTTGCTGAAGAGCACTGAGCTGACTTCAGGGTGTGTGAGGGAGACATGTCTAGTTTAAATTGTGGCAGAAATTTGGTGGAATTTGGCACTTTTGTCAACTCTATTATTTTCAATCAAATATCCTTTTCATGAAGGAAAAGTGAACATGAAGGAAAGTTCTTAGATAGTTTTCCATTCATCTTTCAAGGTTATAAGCATGTGAAAGGCTTCCTTATGCCCATAAAGACTTTGGCACCATTACTTACTTGACCTAGATGGGAAGACAAACTTGAAAAGAGTAAGAAAAATTCCTCTAAGGGTGTGTATACTATGCATAAATCCTTTTTTTATTTCCCTGGACGGAGTATTCTTATATTTGCTACATTTTAAAAAAGAGTCATGTCATTCCACAAAAAGTACAAAATCCTATTTGAAGGGATAAGCAGTAGAGATGGTGTCAGAATGTAGTTTAGAAACAATAACTCAAATGTTTGTAAGTGAAATTTACTGTACTAATGGTATTCGCTTTTCCAACATGGCTGTAACATGTTGATTCATTGAGGGAAGAAATGGTGTTTATTTCTATTCTCTCTTACAGAGTCATTGCATCCACTTTGAAATTGGACAGTCATGTGAGTGGACAGTGGGAAAGGGGAAGGCTGAGTGCAGATTGCAGCAGAACAAGGAAATAGTTTCTTATACAATATCCTTGGAATCAGTGGCTGATGCAGTATAGCCGGTTGTGTGCAAGCAGGACAAATATTGGAGTCAACACATTCATGATGATTTGGGCAGAGCTTCGGGCTCTAGCTTTGGGCAGGCCACTGCATAAGGTGTTGCTGGGATTTTTCAAAATTGTTCGAGTCCTTTCAGACAATGAAAGGAACTCTTCCTTTTCGTTGGGGTTGCTTAACTTCATTTAGGAAGAGTGTTAAGACCTTTCTCATAATCTGTGAATCCTAGCTAATGGATGAATGCAAATATTGTTATCATTTCCCATTGACAGAGGACTCCATTGTTACAATGGAGAGAAATGTTAATCCTTTAGTAATTAATGCCTTATTGGGGTCTTCATAGGTCAAGGATGTAGTTGGATTTTGGTAAATTACATTTGAAGTCCTTCCCTTAACTCTTATTTCTCTCTCTCTCTCTCTTTTAAATAACCATTGCATATAACTTTGTTCTTTTCATTTACCAATGATCTAAGACCTAGTTTATATGCTGAAATGAAACTAAACTGGACAAAAGGTGAACATGAAGGATGCCTGGCTCTTTCTGTAGTACCTCATAACAAACGTGTAGAAAAATCTAACACCGAGAAATTACTATGGTCGTGTGGTAAAGATTAACCACTGGTATAAGAATTTGCAATTATTATATTGGTCTCTCCAAGAGTTATCAGGAAGAATGTTTCTTCTAAATTCTGCCACTGACAACATGTATCTTAAATCCAAATGGAAGCTGGAGCCTAATGTGTTGCATTAACTAACGAGCTCATCGATTCATGAATATTTGTTTTGTTAAGGATTGTGTGACATAGAAGAAAAACATAGAATGTATTTTTCTGTCTTGGTTGCAAAGTGCAGTTGGGGAGATGTGAAACCAGTGTAGAACCTGATAGTGTGTTTCAGTCCCTGAGTGCCAAGTGTGGCTCAGAGATGAGAGACAGGTGTCTGGAAAGATGCACAGGGTGAGTGGACATGAAACAAGCTCACTGAGGAGTGGAATCTGGGTGGGTGGGATGATATAGGGTGGGCTTAGGAGGCCGGCAAATGGCAAGAGTGAAGGCAGGGTCATAATGGCATTGTCATATTTAATTACCATATGTGTATACTGGTGGCTCACCAAATAGTGATGAGCAATGTGGGCTTTGCACACAGGCAGAGCTCAGTTTAAATCCATACCATCCTTATGAAATGCCCTCGGGCACATTATTTAACCTCCTTGGACTTCAGTTTCCTCATCTATAAAATGAGAATAAAAATAGTAATAAATAGTAATTACTTGAAGGTTGTGAGGAGGATTGAGTGAGAAAATATCAAGAAAGCATTTAGAATGTGTCTGGCATGTGGTAAACATTCAATTATCATTTAGCTCATATTATTATTTTCATGATGATGATTTAAAAGTAGTCATGAGAAGGATCAGCCAAGGGCTCCATTTAGCATATGAATAGAGTAAAAATATCCAACAACTATTGCATTGTTTACTACATGCCAGACATTCTTCGGGAGTACCTGACATGTATTACCTTCTTTACCACTGACACTGATAGTATGGAGTAGGTAGTATTATTATCCCCGTTTTATAGGTGGGGCAAAAAGTGTGAAAACTTGTCAAAGGTCAAACTGTTTGTAAGAGACAGGACTGGGATTTCAACCCAGGCAGTCTGGTGCTGGATTATGGTCAAAAAAGTCTGGTTTTTGGTCACTATTCTGTACCACCCAAGACATTCACTCCATGATTGGGATCTGTTTTTTTTTTTTTTTCTCCTTTCTTTCTTATTTTTATTAATTGGGACTCTTAACCAGTAAATTCTACTGCTTCTTAAGAACAGGGGAGCAATCACTCATCAACCTGCTGCCTACGCTGGATGCATTGAGCATCCCCCAGATTGTGGGGCACAAACCTCAACCTCAACCCTTACTAAAAATGTCTATCCTTTATTAACTATACTAATGAGTGGTAATAGGTTCAAACATCTTTAAGAATTAGGAACTTTGGGCGCCTGGGTGGCTCAGTCATTAAGTGTCTGCTTTCTGCTCAGGTCATGATCTCAGGGTCCTGGGATTAAGCCCCACATTGGGCTCTCTGCTCAGCAGGGAGCCTGCTTCCCCCTCTCTCTCTCTGCTTGCCTCTCTGCCTACTTGCAATCTCTCTCTCTGTCAAATAAATAAATAAAAAATAAAAAAAAAAGAATTAGGAACTTTGTTTCAGATTAAGAATTTACTTTAGGAGATACAGAATTTTCTTCAATAAAATTTTTGAAGAATTTTAAGAGGGTCAGTGAAGGAAATAGAGTAATATACACTAATTCTACAAGGCTCATGAATCTGTAGACAGTCTGTTGCTTTATTGCTTGTGTTAGAAAAGCTTCAGCACACCCAATTAATGAACATATATGCCAAGCATTTACCATGTGGTGGCCACCGAGAAAGGCAAGGCAGTCTCTGATTCTCCAGGAGTGGCTGATCTATTTGGAGGTACAGAATATGGAAGGGAGTTTGGCCTCTGAGCTTATATAGACCCAGAACTGAAGCAGAGGTTCTTGACTTAGGAGCTGTGTCCTCCAGGCTTTGATGTTTCTGAGTTTTGGTATCTTTAGAGAGAAGATGGAATAATACTACCTACCTCCCAGGGTTGTTAGGAGTAAATACACCGAAGGAATATCTGCAGAGTATCTGGTACCATTCTTGGAATCTAGTGGTTCTTGTTAAAAAATATCTATCATGATCATGATTACTACCATTTTGACATACATACATGCATCATGAGAAAAACAACCAGCCAGGGGAGCCTGGGTGGCTCAGTTGGTTAAGCATCTGGCTCTTCATTTCAGCTCAGATCATGGTCTCAGAGTTGTGAGATAGAGTCCCACATTGGGGTCCATGGTATTCAGTGGGGAGTCTGCTGGAGATTTTCTCTCCCTCTGCCCCTCCCCCTGCTCATGCAATCTCTGTCTCTATCTCTCAAATACATAAATAAATCTTAAAAAAAAAAAAAAAGAGGGAAGAGTAACTGACCATGACAAGTATATCAGACTAGAGGTGCAAACAATAAGTAGGCATTCAGGTCACAGGGGCAAGATCAATGGAACAGTGTTCAGAGGTGATTTTCTAAAAGAGGTGGGATTTGATGCTTTCCTGAATGATTTCTAAAAATTCCTAATTTGTTAGGACTAAAAGGGTCTTGAGGTCAAACACATTTAGGCACCACTGGCTAAAAAATGTTAAACAGGTTTCTTTACTGTGTGACTTCTCAGAGCCTTTTTATACACAATTACTTAATAACAATAACACAATTACATAATAACTCTCCAAATGAAAGATTCAGTATATAGTGCCCCAAACTTATTAATCTTTTTGTTCTTTCATGGAGCCCCATGGGCTGGGGCAGTGAAGCAAACTTGGTGAAAAGTGAAGTGAGACCTCATCTAGAAGGATGGATGGGCAGGTAGTAGACAGAGATGAGGCAAAAGGCATGGGAGGAGGAGAGACGGCAGTGCCACTGGAGACGGTGAGCCACTGGAGACCAGGCAGAAAGGGTAGACTGAGGACACACTAGGGAGAGAACTGTTTTGTAGAATTGGGGAATGAGCGGAAGGTTTATTTTGTTTTTACATGTTTTGTTTTCTTAAGAAAGATGAATCAGACTGATGATCCAAAATGGTCAAAATGGGCTAAGCCTGAAACAGGAAAGCCCGGCAGGTTTTTGTGTTAACCCAAGCATGAGATGACCAGGTTCTTCCCAACCTTGTCTTTCTATTATGGTCTTTAAGCTGATGATTGCATGGTGATGGATTTGCTTGGGCTCCACCATTGCCAAGGGGCCAACTTTATCACAGGCTTCCAGCATTTGTACCAGGTCTCCAAGGCAACATCTTCATTAACTCATGGATGTGCCTTAGAACATTTCTAATGCTCTAAGCCTACCTTTGTTTCAAAATCATTAGGGAAAAAAAAAAAGCATTTTAACATGAAGAGCCATTCAATGTTAGGTATGGCTTCTTTCATGGCCAGAGGATCTAGGACTTGCAGAAACCACACCCGTTTATGGTGCATTTCACATTTGCAGGTCTGTCATTTGAAATGCCTCCCAGATTATACTGGCAATAAACAAGCTGAGCACAGAAGTGGGATGGCCTACCAGCCTTCGTGGCCCATTGAGTTATCAAAGAAACAGAATCCCAATTTTTTTCAGTGTGAATGAGAATTTAAAAGATAATGAGAGAAAGTGCTGATAAATCACAATTTATAATTGCTGAAAATCCCAGTGAAGAAGGATGCAAGGACTGTCTGGTGATCTTCATGGAAAGAACAATTTATTGCTTTTATCAAATTCTCTCCCTGTCCTCTCTTTCCCCTACCCTGCACCCTTTCTCTGTGCTCCTCTCCGCTTCTCTTTCTTTCCATCCTTATCTTATTGGCATTAGCAGGCCTGCACCTGGTGAGCAATAGATGTTGGATGAGCTTCCTGTCTACTTAACTCTCTTTGACCTTGACTTGGAAGATGTCCTTCTACCACACAGGAATTTTCAGCAATAGTTTTGCACTGTTTGATCACTTGGCCATTTGGTGTGTGAATTGCTTTTTAAAAAAATATACAGAGAAATTTCTATTTCCATGTTTAACAAGTGAGGGGTGAAATCAAGGAGTTCTTCAGAGATCTAGAGATTACAAACAGAACAACAAAAAATTCTAACCACCTTACAGCTCACAGCTGCCCAATTAATGTCATCTGCGTTTACAGCAAAAGTGGTCAGTGACAACATAGCAGAAGGCAGTTCAGGTCACAAATCCAGAACAGGAAATATATTTTCATCTCGTTATTTATGACCCAGCCTTAAAGGAAAACAGATGGTACTACTTTCAGGACTGTTTTGCTCTTGTTTCAAATGGCTAATTCAAATCGAACACGGGATTCTATTCTTAGTCAAGGCAGCTGCTGCATTGTCTGAGCTGCGTTGTTTTTCTCAACAACATCCCCTCCCCTGAACAGAGCAGCCAGAGGAGACCACAGCTACGTCACCATCACGCAGCAGCCCTGAGAGAATTGTGTCTGCTGGCAGCAGCGCCTCATACCGCGGGGGGGACAGCACTTAAGGCAAACTGTGGCCCCCTTTTGAGTGTAATCCACAACTTCCACTCTTTCCACTTGCACATTTAATCCTGTCAAAAGCATGACTTTCTCTTTGAAAGCAGTCGTGTTTATTCCAATTTTAGAGCACAGTGACCTCTCAGGGACCCTTTTAGGGTTGGGAAGATTGCAAAGATGGGGACAGAAGTCAGAGGGGGCTAAGAGGAAATGGAATGTGAGACATATTTCTACAAGACAAAGGAAAAGGCAGATACAGCTGAAGTGCTTCTCCCTGGGTGGCCATATTGCCCTCCCGGTTTCCTTTAGCCAATGGCTCTATTCAGGAGATTCACTGACAAGAAGTTGAAAGCAAACATTTGGATGAACCATTCTCTTAAAAAAAAAAAATCAATTTTTGCAAACAATTGAAATAACATATGTACATTATTTTAAAAAATAAAACACTTCCCATATATTTGGATTTTTTCCTCCACTCTCTGAGGGAGTTTCTAGAGACTTAATTCTCCTACTAGACATCCCCTCCCTATAATCCCCTCCCTACCATTCCCAGAAACAATCACCTCAGATTCTTTTAATGTTTTTTTCTTTAAGGTTTTATTTGTGAGAATAAGAGAGAGAGAGACAGAGAGAGAGAGAGAGAACATGCAGAGTAGGGGGGGGAGTAGCAGGCAGAGGGAGAAGCAGGTTCCCCATGAGCAAGGAGTCTGACTCAGGATATGATCCCAGGACCCTGGGATCATGATCTGAGCTGAAGGCAGACACTTAACTGACTGAGCCACCCAGGCATTCCAGATTCTTTTAATGTTAACTTCAGGCATTTACCTCCATATTTCTGCGAAATATGTTTATACTGTTGATGCTTTAATTTTAGGCAATATGTCTCAATGTTCTCTAGTGGTAGTTGAGGATTTAGCTTGCCTACAACTCCTTGCCTACAACCTACTCATTCTCCCAATTGAGTTATAATACATTTTTGGTTATCTGACAGTTTTTATATTATTATGAGTAAGTAAATCTGTTTTGTTTCCAAAACATATTATTAGACTTCCTTTCTCATATAACTTTCTGTTTTTCCTGAATAATTACTGTGTAATTTAAAAATTTACTTATTTTTAAGGTTTTTAAAACTTTTTTTCCCTCTTTTGGATAAAAAAAAAACCTTGCCAAATGCATGGCCATATATATATATATATATATATATATATATATATATATTTTTTTTTTTTTTTTTTTTTTTTTTTTTTTCCTCCAAATAATCAAACACAGACAACAATCTACTAGTGTTCATCCCCTTTCATGCCCCTTTTCTCCTGGAAACCTCCCTTCTCCTTCATTCTTCTTGCTCTGATCTGTTTGTTGGTTAGATTCATTGAAAAAGGCTTAATCTAGGACTTTCTGTTACATTTTCTTTCTGTTGGCTCCCTCTTCCAAGATTCCATGCCTTGTGAAAGCATAGTAAACACAGTTGCATGGGAAGTAAAATTTTTGATTCCTTGCATTCCCAGAATTGTTATTTTACCCTCACATTATACTATAGTAGTTTGACATGTCAGAGACAATGAGAAATCAAGACTAGTGAAGTTGAACACATACCAATAGAAACTCTTCAAAATAAAACATAGACTTAAATGCAAAACTTAAAATTATAAAATTTCTCTATGAAAACATAAGAGGAAATCTTTGTGATCTTGGGCTTAGTAAAAAATTTCTTAAATATATCACAGAAAGCATGATCCTTTAAGATACAAAATATTACAAATATAAAACACTGACTCTTTCATAAGAATGTGAAAAGACAAGAAGTAAATATTTGCAAAACACATATATAATAGAGAACCTATAAGCAGAATATATTGTTAAATTAATAAAACAGGAGGTCATTAGACAGAGATTGTTCTAATGCCTTAGCAGCCTATGTGAGCAAACCAAAACTTAAAAGTGTAAATGTTTCTAGGTTAAGAAATCAAAGCCTAAAAAGAATCACCCACAAAGAAGCAGCCAGCCTTTTTCTAATAAGGCAAATGCTTAAGCTACAACCAACCAAGTATTAGTGCTTCTGCCATTTTTCTTTACAAGACTTTCCTCTAGCTCCTGTGGTGGAGTGCTCCTCACCACTTCTGGTTCGGAGCTGCCCACCTGGAACTGATTTTTGCTCAAATAAACTCAGGATTTTCAATATACCTCAATTTACTTCTTAATCGTTCTGGTGTCTGAGGTGAGACTCCGATGGCCCCCAGGAGCCTAGAGTGATGAGTAGGTGTGAGGTATCCACTGGGTCTGTGGTGCATACTGCTTTCCTGCTACCTCTGGAGATAAGGGTAAGTTCCTTTTGGATATTTGAGCTCAACAGCTTTTGTGTAATGAACTCTTGGACTTTGTATCAATGTTTCTTTTTCTGGACTGGATCTGGGGTCAGACTGGGTTTAACTTAAACTGGACTGGGTCCAGTGTGAGACCTCAGGTTGCTAAAATTTTGTTTTGAGGAAAAAAGAGGAGGGAGGGAGGGTGGGAAGGGTGAGAGAGAGAGAGAGAGAGAGAGAGAGAAAACTTAGTTCCTCTGAGTCCAAAGAGTCCTCCATTTAGGACTCTGGCTAACTATATGTATAAAAATTATGGGCCCAGACCTGTTTGTGTGAACAAGTTGGTTAACCTTACCAAATATAATTTTGAATTACAGTGGTTACAGTGGGAACTTTTAACCTAGACAAGCATATTCATTTACTAGGTGCTCTAGAGGAAAAGGGGCCTCAGTCAAGAACTCTCTGTAAAGGGCAGAGAAAAAAATGATCTTTTTCCTTCTCTACACTTTCAGGTGACTAGGTTTGATGAGGAAACAGAAGGCAAGCTGAGGACAAAGCAGAAGCTGCATCCTGTGACCTCCCCCCACTCCCTACTCCTGGGTGGGACAAGTGTGACATTCTTCCAGGAATCTCCCAACTATGGGAGTTGGAGTTAATGTTAATACCTTGCTAGAGGGAAAAAACAATCTTAACCTGACAATGGAAAATCTTCTGGTATCTTGTAGGTCCTCTTTAGCATATGAAAGTTCTATTGAAGCCTCCTTTTTTCCTTACCTCCTCCAGCCCCTTAGTCTATAATCAGCTGCCCATCACAACCCCAGGGCAGCAGCTCTTTCTGCCCTCGGGTCCTGTCCCCCTGCTTTAATAAACCACCATTTTGCACCAAAGATGTCTGAAGAATTCTTTCTTGGTCATTGGCTCCAGACTCCACCGCGCCGAACCTCACTTATATTCTAAAACTTCCGCAGGTTGGGACATGTCAAGACACCACACTTACTCTGGAGACTGCAGATGAGATATTGGGAAAACTGGCAGAAGCTAGAAAAGGATGAGAATTCTTACGAGAGTCAGATCTCTTGGATCTCTGTCTGTAATGTCTGATTGAAAAAGAAAGATAAAATTTCATGTTGTCCCTTACTTTTCAAATTCAGACCCTTGTGAATTTGATTTTGGGGTACCCATTGGTTATGGATCCTTTCTCTTCTAGGAATAGCTATCACTTTCTTCTTTATATTATATTGTGTTCTGAGAACTTGGCCTGACTTTCTGCCTGCAATGCACACCATTTGTAGCTAGTGTCCCATGGACTGTTGCCAGGTCTCATGGCACTTGGCCAAGTCCTACTTTTGGTTATCTTTGGTTATCCAGATATCTTGGTTATCCCAGTAAGGACCTATTTTAGCCAGAGCACTTCCATCCAGGTTAAACAATAACCTTGTTGTTTAACCCTTAAGCTGTCCCTGCCCCCCTTCCCCCAGGGGACTTAAAACAAGTCCCAGAAACCAGTCCCAGGTAACAAAGCCCAAATACAAGGGTGGGTCAGGCCAGGTGGAGACATCTGATGAGTGGGGGAATGCATACTGTGACCCTAGTTACCAAGGAGTTTGGGCCCCACCCTCTGGGCGCCTTTTGGGCACCAATTCTGACCAAGGTGATAGTCTGGTTCAAATATCTATTAGGGTAAATTGTAATTCAATTGGTCACTTATGTGTGACTTAGCATGACTGTGCAGCTTTCTCTGTGTGTTACAATTTCATTGACCACCTGTGCGTGGCCAGGCCCAACTGCATGGCCGTTGCCCTTAAAAGCTAGTCTGTGAATCAGAGAGAGGTGGCCCTCTCTGTAAGAGGCGCAGCCCTGAACGTCAGTTGGATTCTTGATGCTGGGCGCGAAATAAAGCTTTGCTTGACCTTGCTTTGTATCAGTCTTGGTCCTTTAATCACGAACCCATTATTGGGGGACCTAATAATCCCAAAGATAACCAAAAGATAACCAAAAGCCAGTAGTTCTGGATCTTGGGAGGGTACATATTTGCATATTTGCACCCTCTTTGGGGAAAAGCTTTTGGGTTCACCAGTAAGCCACAAAAGGCTTATTGGCTTTGGTTTTGAGTCACTTGCTAGGTATAATGTTGGTTTAAAAGAACAAGGAAGTAAAAAGGCATTCAATACTGCCAGAAATATGTATTGTTTGCTCAGCTAAAACCTGATAATAAGATATTTTTAAGGATTAAAATTAAAAGAATTAAGGATTTTCTAAAAAAATGAATTCTGTGGTCAGAAGTTGACTAAATTAGAAGCTGACCCTAAAAGCCTGATAGAAATATTTTTAAGCTTTTTCCTCTAAGCTAAAATGGAACTATATGGCCACAGGGAAAGAAAACACTCTGAAACTATTGTGGAAGGATTTACTAAAACATTCCAAAGACCCAGAGCTCTGAATCTAGAACATTGGAACCTTTTGATTTCTACCTTAATTGGAAGTCTTCCTTACAAGCAAATTGAAAATACTGTAGATGGATGGGTGGGTCAATCCTTTGATATCATTCAGGTTGCAACAAATTCTTCGAAGAATTAAAAACCACCAGTCTTATAAATCAAGTCTTTCCAAGATCAGAAATGTGGCTCTAGGAGTAATTCAAGCCCATTTACCCTTTTTAATAATTCCCCCCACCCCCCACCCCTGGAGAAACTTAGTCTTTCTCTGCCTTTGAGATGTAAATATTCTACCAGGTCTTCTCCAGGAACCAAAAGCCATTACTATGAAATGCAAACATTGGTGAAGTAACTCTTACCAGAACAACAACAACAAGCTATTTGGAAACTAGGTAAATGGAAATGATAAAAGTCTTCTCTGCAAATACTAGTAAAAACTTCAGCCAGCTAAGCAGGAAAACTTAACTTACTCCACCTGCCAGAAACACAATTTGGATCTGGCTGTTCTTTTATGAACTAGTGAGTTCTGAATTATCCTACCTGGATAAAATCTTAAAATGAAATTTGTAAGATCTTCCTTTCTGTCTGTTCATGTCTACATATGTATGTTGTGCATATGTTTTAGATGGGTGATTTTTTTTTCCCTTTGGATGGTATTGCCAAATTTTGTAAAAGATCTCTCTTTAATTGGCTTAAAGAAAAATAAGCAATTTTATGAATTAAATACTCTTTCAGAAATACAGAAACTAACCTTAATATTTTTCAAGTTCACATGATCTGGGATAATGTTTGGTATAATTTAAGCTTGTTGCTTTAATTAGAATAGGCATGTCTTCAGAGTTATGCTATGAAATGTGTAAGCTGGATGATTCACAGACCTGTACTCCTGGGGCAAATAATACATTATATGTTAATAAATTAAAAAAAATAATTAAATAAAACTGTACTTCAACCTTTCAAAAAAATAAAAAAATAAAAATAAAAATAATGCAGTAATATGACTTTAATCTACCTGGCTTTATTAAAAGTCAAATAAGCTCATGTTATCTTTGTTAGAAAATTTGTCGGCAAGAAAAATAAGATTATGGTTAGCTGTTTAATGTCTTGTGTGGTTTTTGTGAGTAAGCTAAACATAATTATTAAGAACAAGTATTTAAATAGATGTAAGTAAGATAAAAGCTTATAAACAAACTTTTCAACAATAATTGCTTTATGGTATGTCTATTTAAAAATAGTTTCTAAACTTGAAACCTTAAAGTTACACTAATTGAATGAAGAGTATGTCTGGATCATTTCCAATAAGAAAAATTCTTAAACGTCAATTTCTGGACATAGACTTATGTACATCTGGCTTCTTATTAGAAGAACTTAACACATTTGCATTTCTTTGTAAACTTGTCTTGTGCCAAGTTGAAAAATTTACTATAAGGAAAAAATATACTTCTAGAAATTATAAAATGTATTTATAACTTTGTCAGTCCACAGAAAGCTAGTATATTGCTTAATGTGGTATCTCCTCTGATCAGATGGGGGCCCCCAAATGTGGGGTGACCCGATAGAGTGGGAGCTGGCAGCTCAGGCCATGGAAGAATTCACCCAAGGTAGGAAAAAGGAGATAGAAGTTTATCGAATACACTGCAAGGGAGGAAGGGTGGGACTGCAAAACAGAGACTGTCTGCCAGGAGGCAGTAAGCAGGGGCTGTATTTAAAAGGATGAGGAGGTATTTTCCTTTTTTGATAACTGTGCCCAGTTTTGAGTAGCCCTTGGGGCAGTTTGGGCCCGTGGATATTTTGAGGTAAGTTGTCTAATGGGCCTGTTTGTATTCAGCCAGGGGGTCGCTGTAGGCCCCTCTACCCTACCACGTTTCCATGCTCAAACCTGTTGTCTAAAAGCAGCCTCTACACTCACTTCTTACCTTTTATTACAGATTAAGGCTTCTAAGAATTAAGAATTCGAATCAATATATGTACTTAAAACTTCTAGAAATAATAAGGGTGAAAGTAAACAGTTGTGTATGAAAAGCAGGTGAGGAAAATAGAAAGTGGTTTTTTTTGGGTAAAGAAAGGTAATAAGGGCGTATTTGTTGTAGGTGTTAAGGAAAAAAAGGGTTATTTTGTCTTAATGTAGACTGACTGGTTGTTCTAGAATGAGAAAGAGGAAATATATAAGACAATGGATACAAAAACCTGTAGAAGATATATGGAAAAAGACTCTTGGGAAAGGGATTTTATGTGTGGTCAAGCTGTTTAAGATTAGAATAGGTTTATTTAAAGAATGGATCTTAATACCAAAAGTATCCTGGTAAAACATCAGAATCTGGTTTTCTTTTTGCTAAAAGGGAAAAGTTTTCTTGGATTATTGGACTGCTCTTGTTAAGAGGCCGTAAAATGATTTTCTTTACCTTTTTGGTAGGTTATCCTTAAAAAGCAAGGATTTTGTCTTATAAAATAATTCCCTGGTCTCAATGCTATCTGTATTAGGCCTTTAATTCCTCACTTGGTACACTTTGGAACCCTATAAGAAAGACAGCAGGTGGGTTTTCCAAAGAGATTCATTCCCGCTCAACTATGTCACCCTCTGCATTTGCCTTTAAAATCTTCTATTGTCACTTTGATTAAAAAGAGAAGATTAAGTGTTATTTCATAATGATCTGTGATCCTATTTGATCAGATGTTCAAACCTTTTCCCATTTTGACAACTTATGAAATGAAATTCCAAATGGAGTCTTTCTGGCCATAAACTAGCTTTGAGATTTTCTATGTGGTCCCTGGAAAATCTCAAAGGATTTGTCCCCCACCTTGTGAAAGAGAGATGTTAAATGAATTAGGTTCAGTTTGTATGTTAAATTACATGGAAAGCATTGTCAGATAAGTGATGATAAACTTCCTTAAGTTACATGTTTGTGAATGTGTTTACTGACAGGTATTTCAGAAATTTTTTTACAGTTCATTGAAATTTGTCAATATTCTGTTCAATTATTATGTTAGTTATTGAATGCCATAGAAATAACTAAATCTCCTTATAATATGCATTCTCATCAAATGCTTAACCATGGCTGTTTTTAAAAAGTCTTCTTGTCATTTATACAGTTGCTGTTTTACTTTGATGCTTCTGCAAACGTGCCTTTTCTTCAGAGAAAGCTATTAAGTACTCTAGAGTACAGGTTTCAGATAACTTAAAGATCATACCATTAACCTGGGTAAGAATTTATAGAACTTTAATGGAAAAACAAGGTTCAAGTAGAATAAGAGTTAATAACATGGATAGACAGAACAGATGAGGATGTATATAATTTCCATGACTTTTTGTTGAAACATTGCTGGTTCTTTAATGTTTTAGTTTTCCACATTTAAGAAAACCTTTTGCTCTTTTCTTTTACTCTATCTCTGTATTACAGTCATTTGGCAAAGTATAGTTTCTTAAACAGAATAGAGACATTAATTTTTTTCTCTCTACCTAATCCCTCCAGAATCCAGAAATTTATTGGATATTCTTATTTTCAGGGAAATATAGTCATTTACATAAGTTTAGTAAGAATCCATTTTCTTTATAACAGGCCAGAATTGAAAACTTTGGTTGTATTCTACCAAGGCTTTGACTGAAATGTCATCTTGAGAATGATGTGTATCATATATGGCCAGACAATTCTAAGGAAATAAGGTTGACTTTATGGAGCCAATGAAGCTCTTCAGAAAACCCACCTGCTATCTTGCTTACAGGGTTCCAGACTTTATCAAGTGAGGAAGAAAGGTCAATTGCTGGCAGCCCTAGGAAACTCAGGATATTTGGACAAATCTCAAAAAGAAAGGAAATAACCCAAATCTAAGATATTGCAAGCAAAGTTTGATGCTGAGTCCTTGGCTTGGTTTCTTAGCCTTGAGAGGCTTTGAAAAGTCCAGTCTGATATTATCTATGAAAAATTCCAACAGAGATGACTTATACAATTGTCAATCACTATTCTTGTAGCACTTATATAAATAATCAGGCCAACTTTAATGAGACTGGAATTATTTTGCAAACAAATTAGTCTTACTGTGATTATCTTTGATAGAAATGAGGATGATTTTAGAGAGATAAATTGTTTCAGTAGGAAACTATAACACAATCTTGTGGATACTATCTTCCTATAAACCAGACTGGATCCTGAATTCTAGTTTCCTCAAATATCTCTCCAAATTAATGTTTTGTATTTTCTCCTACTTTTCTGATTTGAAATCACTAAGCACAAATATTTCCCTTGAGCCTTGTTGAAAGGGACCATACCAGATCCTCCTCATTATTGTGGTAGCAGAAAACTTCAGGGTCTTGAACCTTGGGTCTACATCTTCCAATTATAAGGAGCTCCTCTAGACTCTTGGACCTCCCACAAGCTAAAGATCTAATATTGAAATGCACTAGGGAGATTCCTCTTCAGAGGGAGATGCCATCTTGAGGTGGACAGCTCTCCCAAGATCATGGATCAAGATCTACATCTCTAATATGAAACTTTTATTCCCTTTGCCTTTTCATAACTTGTCTTTTCTCTTTATTAATTCACCAGAAGACAATACTCCTTAACTCTGGCAGTTATCACTAAATCTAGTGTAAAGGTATATCTGTACAACAAAGGTCCCTAGGCTTTCTTGCTAAGGTGGTTTTAGATAATAGAATCGGTTTAGATTACTTATAGGCTGAACAGGCAGGAGTCTATGCCATGGTGATACCAGGATCAATAACTCTGGTTTTGTGGCGAATACAAGAAATCAACAAGCACTCCACTTGGATAAATCAGGTTGATGTCTTCCGTTCAGGTACATTCTTTGATTTATTTGATAACAAACTGGTTTGGTTCATAGGAGCCAAGGAATGTAATTCAGTTCCTTGATTTTATCTTCCTGATAATCATCACTGTAGTCTCCCTGGGGGGCTGTGTTCTCTCGAGGGTCTTAAATATGCATTTGCAGCCATTAGCAATACATCAGATGGTCTCACTGTGCTTAGAGAAACAGAGGCAAATGAACAACAGGAGGACAATTCTTCCTCCATGGACCTGACATTATAACCTGTGAGTTTCCTAATGGAACAATAACAACTTAACCCTGATGGTGATTGAGAGTGGTATTAGTACCACAGTTTTGGTCAATTTCTCAGGTATGAGAGAATAACCAAAAGGGGGAATTATTAAATTAATTAAGCAAGGAGGCCATTAGATTGATGTGGTTCTAATACCTTAGCCATTTATGTAAGCAAACCCAAACCTAAGCCTATAAATGCCTCAAGGAGAAGAAATCAAAACCTAAGGACAACCAACCAATTAAGCTTTTCCGAATCAGGCACACTTAAGCTATAACCAATCAAATAATCTCCTTGCTTTTCTTCTACATCTCTACAAAAGTCTGTCCCCTAGTTCCTATTGGTGGAGCACCTCTAACGACTTCTGATTTAGCCCTGACTGATTTCAATTGATTTTTACTGAAATAATTTCTTAAAAATTTTAATATGCCTCATATCTTTTAAAATATGAAGAACTCTAAAATTCAACAATAAGAAAATAACTCCATAAAAATATTGGTGAAAGATTTGAACAATCTACCAAAGATCTATGGGTGACAAATACACACATAAGACGCTCAATATCATTCAATAAGAAAACGTAAACAAAAGTCATAGTGAGATGCCATTCACACCCACTAGAATGAAAAGTTAAAAAGACCGATTATAGGATGTATTAGCAGGGATGTGGGAGAAGTGGAACTCTGATATGCTGGCGGGAATATAAAATGTTCCAACCACTTTGGAAAGCAGTCTGTTAAAAAGTTAAATTGATGTGGTCAGTCATTTCATTAATAGGTATTTACTCAAAAGAAAAGAAAGTATATATCTGATGTTTTCCACAGCTTTTTTTGTAAGAGCTCAATCCTAGAAAGAACCCAAACGTCTATCAACAAGTAAATAGATAAAGAATTTCAGATGTAGCCATACAAAATGATACTACGCAGCAATAAAAATGATCAAAATACAGATACACACAACAACATGAATGACTGACTATGCTGAGTGAAAGAAGCAAACAAAAGTGAGAACCTAACCTATCAGTCCATTTATGTAAAAGCCTAGATAATGCAAATTAATCCATAGTCACAGGAAGCAAATCAGTGGTTGTAGGGGGAGATGGGGAGGACCTCAGGGAGGGATTCTAAAGGGTTCACTGTCTTGGTGTGGTCCTGGTTTCATGGATATTTACATATGTCAAAGCTTGTCCAACTGTACATATTAAATACTTGCCCTTTTTATGTGTCAATTAGAACTCAATATTTTTACAAGATTTTTAAAAAGGAAGCATCGTACAGACATCTGGAATCATGCATTTTCTGAATTCTAGGAATACTTTCAAATCACTGGTATCTATTCATCCATCAATAACTATTCAGCCAAGCACTGAGCAAAGCAGTTCTTGACTCGACTGGCTTTCAGTCTAATGGGGGAGAGAGTCAATGGTATATTTAAAATAATAATAGTATGTCATGCTTACTGAGTCCTATTTGCGAGGTGTTAAAAAAATGTACCTTACGTGTGTAACTCGTTATTTTACTGACGAGGAAACAAGGCAGAGAAGGGTAAGTACTTCCCCGATGGTTGTAAATGGCAGAGTGAGATCCTAACCCGGGAAGCATGGCTGCTGGGGTTGTGATCCTACCCAGCTCCCTACTCTGCCTTCAGGATGGAACCAGAAGTGCTGCGAGGCGTTGAGCGCACGGTGCAGCCATGACACATCCCCAAAGCCCTCCACCTAGTGCTGGCGGGACGATAGGAAAGGCTGTCTAGGAGAAGCCACGCTTGAGCTGGTCAATTTCTCAGGTATGAGAGAATAACCAAAAGGGGGGATTGTTAAATTAATTAAACAAGGAGGCCATTAGACTGAGATCGCAAGTGGGACCCACGCAGGTGAAAGAGGCAGCCTCCCATTAGGCTTGCTTCTTGGTCCACCTTTCCTTACCTGCTCACACTCTTTCTCTCTCGGACTCTCATTCTCTTTCTCTGAAATGGGTAGGGATGGGAAAACATATATGCCTACTGCTCTTGACAACCACGGGTAACAGAACCGGGTCCCAGGGGCTGGAGGGCAAACGCCTTCTTTTCTGGTGGAGAGCTGCGAACATTGGCAAAAGACTTTGTCGCACTTTCAGCGGCAGGGGCGTTCCTTCATACCTTTATAGATACTCTCCTTCAGCCTTGTGAGAGAGCCCCGCAGCTACTGAGAGCTCCGCCAAGACCCCAAATCCGATTTTTTGGGAGAAAAATATGTAAATGATTATGATACTGTAATAGTGTCATTCAAAGTATTGGTCTGAACTTGTGTTTATTCCCATCAAGAGGGGAGATAAACTCAGATTTGCAATCGCTAAGGGCCAAAGCTGATTACAACAGTAACTGTAAAGTCTCTGTAAACTGCTGATATTATTATAGTTGTTTTCAAGGAAAACAACTGGTTAGAGATGAGGCAAGGCAATGCCAAGGACGTTCAGCATTCCGCAGGTTGAGGCAGGGAGCTCAGGGGCCCCACTCATCCTTAAGTCCCTGAAAGGTATATTGTTAATACTACATGACAGATAAATCATATCTCGAACCCCAAGAAATGCCTAGAGGGAAATCAAAAAAATGCCGTTAGCAGACAGGCTTTTTATGATTTTCCCAGGATACTGTTATGTTTCCAGAAACTCCGCTCACCGCCTTACTGAATCACATACGTCACATTACCAGAAATAGTTGCTGACAAATACTTCATTTAAATGCTATTGAGATAAAGGCAGGAAGGCTGTGAGCAGTTAGAGGCAGAAACGTAACATATGTGTCCATTGGTATATTGTCCCAAACGGGGAGCACTTTTATCATTTTTTTCATTCGGCACTGTTCTGCCAGGGGACTGGAAGACATATGTCACTTTTCCACCTTAACGGGGCATTTTCTAGTTTGTTTGGATTTATGTCACAAGCTTAATGAGATTTAAATGGAATTTTTGTATGTGAATAATATGAAGCATTAATGCAAAAACTTTAGTTTGCTGTGCTGCTGGCAGAATTTGCATAAGGGTTTTTAAATATGAAAGAAGAATATTGAAGCCCTTATAAATCACAAGGCATAAGCAATACTGGAGCAAGAGGGAGCAGATCAAATTATCTAAGTAACTATAGTTTCAGAAAAAAAGGTGACATCTTCAGATTTATGAAACCGGCCTCTGTTAGAGTACAGCCGGCCCTGGGGACGAGGCCCAGTTGGAACTCAGCATCCTTGATGGGACTTTCAAATTCTCACCTTCATCCAGACTAGCCTCCAAAACATAAACGGATAGATGGATAGCCGCGGGATCCTGTTTTGTATGGGATGGGGTAGACAGGGTTTGAAGGGGAGGACCTGGGGGAGAAAGAGAGCACAGGCCACTAACTTCCTTGGGAAAGGGATACAGCCTGCTCTATGTTTGCAAATAACGCAGCGTTTCCAGATCTGAGACCCCTTGCACTTATAGGAGCATGCAGGTCATTTTATGGCTCCCTTGCCAGCCTCGGGGCATTCTAAGACATTTTACCACTTTCTTGGACCCTTTTGGGGCTTGGGGGTATCTATGGCGTTGCTTTACCTCCTTTAGTCTTGTCACAGTGGTCCCTATCCTGGCATTTTATACTCCCCTCCCCCCCAGTAGTGCTCAGGAACAAAAGTAGGGCCTTTGCTCTACTCTCGGGGAATCAGGAGCTTTGCCGTCAAAGGTCAGGACTTCTTTTTGCTTCATTCCCCTTCCATTCTATGTCACCCTTCGCAGAGCAGTGAGTGGGAATGAGGCTGGATGAGCAAGGGTAAGGAGAGGACAGCCTTTCAGAATTTTTGAAAGCACCCCCCGTGCGTTCTTCAGTGTGAAGCTGAAGCCCAATCAAGTCAGTGCGAATCAGGGTGCAGGGTAGCGCCCGGAGGCGGCTTGCTGGAAGTCTGGGTCTTCCCAAAGCTCTTAGGGAAATGAGATTATGATTTCAATCTTGATCACAGTGCAGAGTCCTGATGTGAAGCCACATGAAGTCACCGTCTCCCTGGAATAACGGGAGGAGAATTAGAAGGAAGGCGCCAGTCATTCTCATCGGTCACCCTGAAACGCCCCTAAGGGGCTGTATTGGCTGAACCTTCCTGCCCAGGTCTCAGGGACTGGAAGGTAGCCATGTCCCTGCGAAGACTGGGAGCCCAGTCACAGAATGTGTGAGGCAGATGGTGTTTAGAGAGGATCTGGTCAGGAACAGAGCTATGTCAAGACCAGAAAAATCAGTAACATTCAGCCTGTTTTTATTTAAGCATTTGATATTTTGTTTCTTGTGAATTTTTTGCATAAATTTTAATTTCGAGCACATTTTGCATGGGCAATAAGTGCCCAGTTCTGGACCGGCCACATCTACCTCCTTTGATTTTCAGAGAAGGAAACTGAGTCACGGAGCACAAAGTGGCTTCTCCAGTGTGACATAGATAAGTAAGGGGACGATGAATTCAAGACTATGTGCAGTCTGGTGGGTTTTTTCCTTTCTTTCTACTTCACCATGCTACTCCTTCACTTGCTTTTTTTTTTCTTTTTTTATTTTAATGGAAGAAAAAATTTCCGGAAGTCTAGAGAAAGTTTCCTTCTCATAAAGTTTAAGGTCTACTGTTTGGGGTGAGGAGGGAGCAAAGAGATGACAGATGTACTCCAGGAGGGAGAGACCTGGGAACTCCGAGCAGGTTTTGCAGAGCGGGTCCCAGTAGAACCTACTTTTTCTATAGCTACAGGTTATTTCTTCTAAGGTAGGTCAAGTAGAATCTTTAAATGGCTGCTTCTTCAGTTTTATAGCTATTTTAATTTAACTCCAAGTGCTCAGAGGAACGCTTTTATTTAACTTCAATAGAGTATAGCTTTATTAAAGTCAAATAAGAAACAGGGGGAAAAAAATGAACCCAGAGAAAATATGGCAATGGAAATTCTTATTTGAGAAATGTCCAGATATTGCATGTCTTTCATTTTTAATTTATTTCTTAAGCATTGAATGAAATTTTAGGCCCACCTGAGAAGCAAAATAAGATTAGTCTACTGAACAATAGGTAACCAGGTTAAAAAAAAAAAAAAGACAGCAAAATTTGCAGAGATAAAAGTTTAATTATGTCCTAGTTGCTTGCTGAGATCTGGAAATCAATGTAGTTATTTCAATATAATTCTTGGTGGGCTATCAAATGACATGAGGGATCTTTGTACCCCTTCTGTTAAAATATAGCCACCATAAAATAATTAACAATAATGGAGTTGACATTAGATTAATGTAGCTAACCTCAGGTTGGTAGTGGAATTGCTTTTTGAATGGAACAGAAAAGAAAAAAATTAAGAGCAGACCTCTGTGTGAGTGAAATAGCAAGGAACGTGCTTAGAACTCTGAAGACATTTCATCCTTTGTCTCAGTGTGGAATAAAATTCTATACCCTGCTTAAAGATTTCTTCCAGGAAAATTTTATGAAATCTTAAATGAAAAAATCTGGGTGGTGTGAAATTGATCACTTTTATACATCTTAGATTAGGTCTAAAATATTTAATACAACATATTGGAAAACCTGATCGGCACTTTTTTTTTCCTTTTTCACGGGGAGGTGGGGATGGTGGTGGCCATGGGAAATTGACATAAATCTGAATCCTACTTGAACCACTTAGCAGCTAGACAGGTGAACTTCTGGTTTTCTCATGTATATGATTGTGATAATAATGACACCAACTTATTTATCTTTTAAAGTTGTTGTACAAAGCAAACTCCAAAATCCTCTGTATGTGTGTATACATGTATATTTTAACTTTTATTATTTATTAAACATTTATTAAAGATAAATATTTTGATGGATTTTTGGAAGTTAAAAAATATCTGCAGAGGTACTTCTAACAGATCAAAATAGTCTGGTGGATATCACATGGCTGGGATCAGGACAGGAAGAAAGAATATTTTACTAAAAACAAGAGGAAAAAAGAAGACTTTGGAAACTTTCTGTGCATGTGAGCATTCAGCTGATTAGCTGAGTCTCAGCAGTGAGTTTTCTTGTTATAACCCCATAAAAATACCAGTTGTTTCCATTGATGCCATGCTATCTGCCTTGTAATGCTACACTTTGTTTTCTGAGCTTGATGGAATCAGACACCATGATAGCCATTCCAGAACCAGCTGCTTCAGTCTAAATACTCAAGAAGCTTCCTAGGGACCTAAAAATATTGTGGATGTGGTTATTGTAAATTCCTTAATCTGACCCCTTTGCTAGGGAATGCTTTGGACTTCTGGTTCCAACGGATTATCTGGATCTGTCCTTTTGTCTATCATTACTAACTTGGTGAAATTATTTATTTATTTATTTAATTTATTTTTTAAAAAAAGATTTTATTTATGTATTTGACAGACAGAGATCACAAGTAGGCAGATAGGTGGCGGGGAGCGGGGGCGGGGAGCAGGCTCCCTGCTGATCAGAGAGCCCAACGTGGGGCTGGATCCCAGGACTCTGGGATCATTACCTGAGCCGAAGGCAGAGGCTTTAACCCACTGAGCCACCCAGGCGCCCCTGGTGAAATTATTTAAATATGCATTTGTCAGACAAGTAAGAGGAAACCTCTTCCACAGTTTACAAAAAACTACAACAGACCTGGGGCTAGGAATGTGGAGCCAACAGATAGAGGGGATACTCTTGAATCATTGTCCGCTAATTAATTTATGGATTTAGTAAATATTTATTGAGAACCTACTATAATGCTAAGCACTTAGCTAGATGATGGGGGTACACTGGTAGTACAACTCAAAGTCAAAATTTACCTTAATAGACCATTCACTGTAGTAAAGAATAGATTTTAATTCAAGAATCACATAAGTGAACATAAATAATGACTCTCATAAGTGCCATAAGGAAGAGGTCCATGGTGATTTGAGACCGAGTGTAGAGGATGTGATCTAGACATGGATGCCGACAAAGGCTTCCTTGAGGAAGACATACGGGCGCTGAGATCTGAAAGCATTGTTATTACCAAAAAAATGGAAGGCAAAGGAAGGATGGAGGGGAGCATACACTCCAGGGAGGGGCACAGTGAATGCCAAAGCCCTGTGTTGGAGGGCATGGCATATTAGAGGAACCAAGGGCAGTCTGGGTGGCCAGAGGATGCTGTGGGATGACCATGTGGAGATGGATAGGAGCCAGGCCATCTTGGTAGCCACATTAAGAATTTTCTTCCTGATTCTAAGACCAATGAGAATCATCAAAATGGTTTAATCTGGCTTGTGTGGTGTGTGTGCATGTGAATATGATTTACATTTTAAAAAGATGGCTGTGGTTGAACTATGAACAGAAGATTGAAGCAGGGCTCAAGTCAATGCAGAGAATGTCTCTAAAAAAGTTTCTCATAGTTATCTAGGAAAGAGCTGGTGGTGGTTGAGGTTAAGGTCAGTGGGGCAGAGGTAGGGAAAGGTAGAAAATTTCGAGTTACTTAGGAAGTATACTGGTAAGCCTCCATGGGAAGAGAGGTTATACTTTGGAATTTCTTTTGATAGTTTTAGGAAAACCCATTTTATTTGTATTGATTTTTCATTTTCTGTCATTTCAAATTGTATGCACATGTGTATGTATACCTACAAGGGACAAGGAGTGTACAAGGCACTGGGGATTCCATGAGTAGTGAAAATAGATGTGTCTGCCCTCATGTACTTAAAGCTGGATGATGTGGTTCCTTCCTTCCTCCCTTCTTCCCTCCCTCCCTCCCTCCCTTCCTTCCTTCCTCTTTTTTTTTTTTGGTCACTTTCATGGGGTACCACATGCTCACTTATTTTTAAGATTTATTTATTTACTTTAGAGAGAGAAAAAGAGAGGATAAGTGGGAGGAAGGGCAGAGGGAGAGAATCTCAAACAGACTCCACAGTGAGCCTGGAGCCTGTCATGGGGCTTGATCTCAGGACCCTGAAATCATGACCCGAGCCAAAACCAAGACTCGGTTGCTCAACTGACTGAGCTATGCAGGTGCCTTATCATATGCTCATTTTTATACTAATGTGTTTTATGTTTCTCTCAACTGTACCTTAGAATGTCATAGAGACAGTTTGGTATGTGACAGTTGTCATCACGAACTGTATTAAACTGCTGAAATCTGTTCCGTGTACAGATAACCAAGTTTCATACAGTATTTTCATTTGTGGGTTTCTGCCTTGCACTTATACTTAACACTCTTGTTCGGATGTGTTGAAACTTCCCTGTGGTCTAAAAAGTGCGAGGCAGCTCATCTTTTTCCTTTGAAAATATGGTTTTCATTCTCAAGTGACATCTATTTCCAGTGACACTTGGGACCCGATTTTGAACAATTGTGGAGGGACTAGGTACCCAGTACCTTGAATGCAGTAGATTGGGACACTGAGCTATAAATGGAAGTTGTAATATTAAATCTTGACCAAACAGCTCTACAGAATTTAACCTCCCACTGAGCAGTTCTGATATGTGAAGGATGAATTGTGCTGGCTGTTTTTTGGGAAAAACTGTCTCTCTAATAGCTACTTCAAAACCTTTCCCCTTTGACTGGTATGGAGTCTTTGTTGTTAAAAACAGAAGGAAGCTAACAGTGGGAAGATTATAAAATAAAGAATAAAAGGTATTCTCTTTAGCTGTTTGCTAATCACAGTGGGGACTGTAATATCTGTCTGTCTATCTCTCTAGTTATTATCTATATAAATTTTAAGATCTTTATTTAGTAGAGTAAAAGAGTTAAACATCAAATTTATCTCTATTGGAAGCAGGATGATTTTCTCATAATTCCCTTTCATCTATCTCTGTTTTATTTAGATAGACACATTTAATGACTTCCTATTTATTCTGATCTTTAAAATCTCAATTTTAAAAATATACCACTTGTATTGGAGTTTAATTTCTCTGGGTTCTCATGTGGAAAAATGCTTTCTGTCTGTGAGGCATTATGCTTCTCCTACTTGATCGCTCACAAGTGATCTGTTTCCACCAGGGGTTCTCCCAGAGTCGCCTGGTGATTTGTTAAAATCTTTTGTGCCAAGGCCCTATTAGATCTGGGATGAGATTAAGGAATCTGAGTTTTATGTAAGACCCAAGACAACTCTCTTTTATAGCATCCTTGGAGCACTCTTTGAGAAAGAACCTTTTTAACCAAAGTATCATCCTTTTTTTTTTTTTTTAATTAGATTTATTTAGAGAAGCATATTTTCTTTCTTTCTTTCTTTCTTTCTTTCTTTCTTTCTTTCTTTCTTTCTTTCTTTCTTTCTTTCTTTTCTTTCTTTCCTTCTCCCCCTTTAGAAAGAGAGAGCATGTAAGTTCAGGGGGAGGAAAGGGAGAGAGAGAGAGAATACTAAGCAGGCTGCATGCCCAGCATGGAGCCCAATGTAGGGCTCAATCTCACGACCCTGAGATCATGACCTGAGCTGAAACCAAGAGTCAGACACTTAACCAACTGAGCCACCCAGGTGCCCTTCCCCCACAAAATACCGTCTTTTAAATAAGGGAATTCTGCATGTGAGCAACCGTACTGCCTCTTTTAAAAAGTTCCTGAGATGAGGTGTCACTGGAGCAGTGCCAGCTGTATACACAATTTTGTTCTCCTAGTTTCTGGCATAATGCTGCATGTACAATTCATCCAGGCTGAAATGTCACTCTTTATTTTCAAGTATTCTTATTGGAAGGTTTTTTTCTCTCTGTCTCTGGGTACCCTATTATAAGAGAAAAAAATAAATCTCAATATTCACTTAATAACTTAAAAATATGAGAACATTAAACCCTGAATTGAGTCTTCAGATCACTCACCCTGTTGCTAATTTTTGTGCCATAAGTGACGTAGAGTTTCCACTGTTATCTTTTTTATTTGATAGATCTGTCATAGAGCTGTCACATCCCAGTCTTGCATTTTGCCAAACTTTCTTTAAAAATATTTCAAATGGATGAACATCTGTATGACAAATTTATCCTGTGAGTATGGAATATCCTCAGCCGTCATCCAGCGTGAATCTCAGTCTCACTGACCGCCATGCTCTGGTAATCCCACTTTTATACAGTGATCACTAGAATGAAGAGAACAACAACAAAAAAAGCATTTATTTGCTTTTGGAATGTGCTACTGGCCCTTGCTTGTGGGACACCTGAGACCTCAGGTGATACACTATAAATGTGCCATTTGTAACAGTCCAGTAACCCTTTCGACGGTCTTGCTATTGTTACCTATGAGAGGTAATTATTTCCAGGTGCATCTTGAAGCACTGATTAAAACAGCCCCATATGGGGTGTAGTTGATTAACTGGAACAGCATCTTCAACCTCTGTCTCCCGTGAGCAGTTGAAATAAACGGGCATGACTCACCCACTCCCACATGTGGTGGTTTTAGGAGAATTTTAAAAGGGGATTTTCTAAAATGATTCTCTGGGATAGAACTCAAATCAGTCAGGGAAGGTCAGATGACATGCATAAACTGATAATCTCAGAAATAATCTGGAAGGAACAGTTTATTAGGGGTGAGGTCCTTGGATATATTGTGAGTTTTTGTTGGATTTGTTTTGTCAAGTTAACTGAGAATCTTGGCTCAGTGGCTGCTCAACTTACACGTTTTGGTGAGGCTGAGATTTGAAACATTTGTGCTGAATTTGAGAAATTGAACTTTAAGTAAGCCACTCACGGGTTTTTCCCCCTTTTATTACCACAGGAGAATATATTTATCACGATAAGGAACACAAGTTGCTCAAAGAGCAACCTTGAAATCTCAGTGGCTTACCAAAATCAAGTTTTATTTCTTTTTCCTGTCACAGGTTGGTATAGGTTGGGCATGCTCCTGGGAAGTTCCTTGAAGAGTTAGCTGGGAAATCCTGCCTCTTCTAACCTGAGATGCCACCATCTTAAATATGTGGCCTCCGTGGCTGCAGAAGAAGGAGTAGAACCAATGTAGACAAGAGTGCAAGGTGTTTCCTGCCCAGGCCTGGACAGGGCTCACAGTCCAGTGGCTAGAACTTGGTCTCACAGGCCCACCCTATGTTTGGGAGGGGGCGCCAGGAGGGTGGTCTCCTCATGTCCTTATTCAGACGTAAGATAGGTAAGCATCAGGCCAGTCTCCCCTGAAAGAATAGGGCACATTTTCCTAGTGTGATACCTCTCCTGGGTGTGGCTGTGTTTTAATAGAAAACAAAGAAGTTATGCTTAAAGTCAGGAGTTTGGATTCCGTTTTGAGAAAGAAGGTTTTTAGACTTTGATAGACTCAGGTTCCAGTTCTTGGTCTGCCACTTACTCCTGTGGGGTGTGGGATATGTTTATAAAATGAGAATAATACCAGTATTTACTTCATAGGATTAGTATGAGAATTAAATGAGTTCAGTGCTGGGGTGCCTGGGTGCCTCAGTGGGTTAAAGCCTCTGCCTTTGGCTTAGGTCATGATCCCAGGGTCCTGGAATTGAGCCCCGAGTTGGGCTCTCTGCTCAGTGGGGAGCCTGTTTCCTCCTCTCTCTCTGCCTGCCTCTCTGCCTACTTGTGATCTCTGTTTGTCAAATAAATAAAATCTAAAAAAAAAAATGAGTTCAGTGCTCAGAAATTGCTTCTATATGCTCAATAACAATACTAGTAAATATTATACATAATATATGTTATATAATAACATAATAAACAACTATTATAATTAGTTTCCCTAGTGATTGGAGAGGAAAGGTTTATGCAACCGTGGTTTCCAACCCTGTCCAACAGGGGAGTAATGAGTAAGGTTTTTGGGGGTGTTCAGCACCCAGCTGTGTTGAGTTCGAGCCTCCTTCTGTCAGTGTGCTGAGAAAGCCATTCGGGGTGAGCTGCTTCACAGCTAGAACTCAGCAGTGTGTGTCTGTATCTGGCACAGGATAACTGAGGGGCTTCAAAAGACTGGAAGAACAGGTGTATTCGAAGAAGAGCCCGTCGGATGTAACTGTCTACGGTGAGTTGGAAGACAGAAGCAGGGAACTTGGAGACTTTCATAGTGGAAAGCGGATCCAGTGTCCAGCACTACTACAAGGAAACAACCTAAAGTGTAATAGGAGATAGAGCTCATGAGCTGACCCATCCATCATTCCTGGCGTTGGCTCCTCAGGGCCCGAAAGCACCCCTTTGTGTTCCTCCATCCAGGTCTATCTCATGATCCAACCTCATCCAATCTGAGCCATCTGCCTCGAAGAGCTGTGTAGGTAGCTGGAGAGAATTAACCACTCTAAGAAGGAGAAAAGAAAATCTTCCATTTCCTGGTAGGATAATTGATAAAACTCCATATACTCTGGATTTGAGGCATCATCTCTCTTCTTTGAAACAGACAAAAAGTTCACTTCTGCAGAGGCTCCCCAAACCCAGTGGAGGCTTTCATTTTCAACTTCTCATTTCTTCTCAGATAGAAAACCCAAGAGCATTTCAAGAGTGAAGGTAAAAGAAGGTATACATCAGGATAAGCTTAGTTATGCCAACATAACAAATAGCCCCGGAATTTCAGTAGCTTATTATGACAAAAGTTAATGTCTTGCAAGGTCAGGTGGGAGCTCTGCTCCATGCTGTTCTCTTTCCAGGACCCAAGCTAAAAGATCAGTCACTGAAGAGAATATGGCATCATTTTGAAAAGGGAAAGCTGGCCATGTCTAGCGCAGTTAAATGGTGCTGCACGGAGGTGCCACACATTGGTCTGAACCAGGCATAGACCCACTTTCTCAGCACCCCACGAGAGGTCAGGAAGTTAGGTCTTTCGTGTGCCTGGAATGACAAGAGAACTGGGTGTGGTTGAGAACTACTAGCTACTAAACGGATTCAACTGTCAAAACTACCTTTGAGGGGCGCCTGGGTGGCTCAGTGGTTAAAGCCTCTGCCTTCGGCTCAGGTCATGATCTCAGGGTCCTGGGATCGAGTGCCACATTGGGCTCTCTGCTCAGCAGGGAGCCTGCCTCCTCCTCCTCTCTCTCTCTGCCTGCCTCTCTGCCTACTTGTGATTTGTCTGTCAAAAAAACAAAACAAAACCAAAACAAAACAAAAAACTACCTTTGAATTTCAGACACCTGCCAAAGAAAGCGAAAATATCTGATTAAAAAAATGGCCATCCGAGGCAAATAGATCAGGGAAAGATTTCTAGTCTCAAACCAAATTGAAAAATTACTCAAACGGAAGTCTTTTAAGAGGAATTTCTTTTCTAAAGTTTATGAAATTGGGTAAAAGAGAGATTACCAGTGACTTGGTCTTTGCCTAAGAGCTGAATTCTTCCAACGATTTTTGTTTTTCTATTATCTTTTATCTATTTAAAATTTATTGAGAGGTTTGGGGAGATCTTTCTTGCCTTTCAGAACAAAAGCGTGGTATTTGTTTCTCTGCTCTACGTTGGTGGCGACTTTTAGGAGTTTGTAATTTGTCTGTCCTTATTGCCTACCCAAATGTGTCCCACATAGAATAGTTAATCTATTTGTATTGACTGAAATAAGCATGAAAGGTGAATGAACGCTGCTTTTGTAATATCTCAGAGTATGTCCCAAGTATTTCTGAGCAAGTTGTGAAAATCTTAAAAGAAACTTAATTTCAATCGATTTTCATTTAAGAAAATAATGTGACACTTCTGGTAATGTCACAAGTGTGAATAGTAAACCATATCTGTTATGGGGCTTTGGGGATGATCATATCAAGATTCCCTTCAACACCAGAGTGAAGATTGTGTTACATCTTTGTAAGAGATTTCCTGTGTGCATGTGGTCATGGTACATAATAAGGTATAATATTAAGTTCTGATTATGCAGTATTTTTCAAGTTGTACTTTTCTTCCTTGGAAATAATTTTGGGGATTGTCTGTTGATGGCAATTTTGAGAAGTTCCCATCTAAAATGAATGCATTTCTCAGGGAGGAGAAAGGAGTTTTCTTAAATCCTTCAGTATGAAAATCGTGCCTGAGAATCAGGATATTTGAATATGGGTTAATTGTGACTCAGTTCAGCATTCAGTTTGTGAGCCTAATTAAACAAATGAAATAATTTTCATTCAGAAGTTTTGTTTTTTAATTCAATTCCTCTTGCCTTTCAACATGCTTTAGGAATTTCATTATTCTTATTATATGCTTTCTGCATTTCATAATATTTCTCTCCCTCTTCATATAAGATGTTGCTTTTGAAATGTATTCACGGTGCCCCCAGCTCCTACTTAGCGTAATGCCTCCTTTTTTCCCCTTTCAGCATTGAATTTGTCATGGCTTTTGTTTAAATATTAGGGACCATTGCCCAGTGTCATCAAATGTGGCCAGTTCAGCTTTTCTTCTCTGCTTTGGTCCAGACAGTGCAGTCATGCCTGAATGGGAGCCCCATTAGTCCTTGTATCCATCGACACAGAGAGAATAGATCCATGTGGCAGCCAATTCTTTCTTACCTTGTCATTGTTCCCTGACCATAGGCTTTCTTGAAGTTAGAAATAACTAGTTTTTTAAAGAAGAGAATGCCTGCACTAACCATATGTGCTGTAAAGATATGTAACAAATACTACATTTGTAACAATCGTAAAGCTGAAGTAAGCCATAAAAATACTGCAACAATTAAGAAGTGTTCATTACTTCTTTTGCTCTAGGAATGATATATTTTGTGCAACTACAGTCGGTCTCAGACCTGCTTTTTAGTTCTAACTCCTAGAAGCAAATGGAAAACCACAGGCTTTGATGTGTAAAATAACTGAGAAAAAAGGTATAGAGCCTTATAAATACCCGAGTTTAATCTGGACCAGCCAGGAGCAAGACTTGAAATCCTCTTACTCAGGAAAATGAACGAAAGCACACTTGCCTTTTGAGGCACAAAATAAAAGAAACCTATAAAATTTGTGTGGTGCAGTGTCCCAGAAATCAATTATGTAATTTTGTACAATCATATCAGGTAGAGTATCAGCCCATTACTGAAACTCAGAGCTTTCAAACCTAATGGAGACTATTTGACATTCCTAGGCGAGCTGCCAAAGGCCCATTTTCAATTGCCAACATGACAATTATTGACACAGACATGTACAGGCAGGGAAGGGTTTTCAAGGAAATAATGTCAATAATTTTCTACTGTGTTTTAAGCTAAAAATCAGTAGAAGGTGAGTGACTAGAATCCTTATGGAATCCATACATACAAATCCCTTGAATCTTGGAATAGTGGCGGGTAGTAATGGGGGAAGTGGGTATCTACGTGAAATCCAATTAGGTTGGAAATGGAGAGGGGAGCTGTTGGTGCTGGAAGTGTTCAGAATTTTATTAATCTACTACCCCTAGGTGTCGAGGATTGCACCTTCAAGTTTCTCCTAGCTCCAACCCTTTGAGCAAATTCTGGCCCGGCTGCTCCTTCATGACTTGGATTTCATCAAGCTCTTCTCTGCTTCCGGCCCACAATGGCTGTCTCCCGTTAGCACCTCAGCCTGCATCCTGGTGGTTCAGTCCTTTGTTTCTTTACCCGATCTGATCTTACCCGTCACTGTTCCCCCAGGAGTCCCTTTCACGGTTCAGGCCCTCCTCCTGAATTTCTCCCATATCTGATATGCTTAATCCTCCTCCTGTGCTGATTCTCATGCTGTCCCCCGGTCCTGCATTATCCTCGCCACTTAATTTATCATGTATTTGTGCTTATTCTTTGAGGTCATACTTGTATCTAGTCATCTTTATTCATTTTGTTTTTAAGATTTTATTTATTTATTGGACAGACAGGGATTACAAGTAGGCAGAGAGGCAGGCAGAGAGAGAGGGGGGAAGCAGGCTCCTCGCTGAGCAGAGAACCTGATGCAGGGCTAGATCCCAGGACCCTGAGGTCATGACCTGAGCCGCAGGCAGAGGCTTAGCCCACTGAGCCACCCAGGCACCCCTAGTCATCTTTATTCTTAATACTGGTTCTTGCTTACCAAGGGTATACAAAGGCCTAGGACTGCAGTAAGGATGATAATACGCTATATCTATGGTTTTGGTACCATATGTGCAACTTTCTCTCATTGGTGTATATATAAATGGAAGCATGCAGTGAAAATGGGGTTGTTTCCTGAGCACAGAGTATGCTTCTTATTGGGCAGTTGAATAACTTTGTTTTCCTTAGAGAAAAGCATAATAAACATACATAGGAGGTGTTACTGTTCCCACTTTACAGGTAAAGAAACTGAGTTTCAGAAGAATTGAGTTTCTTACGTAAACTTGTCTAGGTGGTCAAATGGAGATTCAAATACAGGGCTCTCTAACTCTAAGGCCCATGTCAAATTGTAAAGTTTTCTTTATTTCTGGTATCCAGTGATCTCTCTTTCCCTGGAATTTCCCAATACTTGAGTGAGAGTGATGGTGGCCACAAACAGTAATGCTAACACCTAAAATTTGCCAGTGGTTTACTCTCATTGACCAGTCCTTTGCTACATTTCTGACACACATTGTCTTGGTCAGCTCTTCCTGGGGTCCCAGGAATGGTTTGCTATTTCTTGGATGAAGAAACTGATCCACAGAGATGTTAACTAATTGGCCCAAAGCCATGCAGCTAGTGTTGAAATAAATTTCTAGGCCCAAGATAGAGCCACTCTCGCCTGGAGTGCCATGGATTATTTGTTCTTTGGGTGTTGAGTTTTACACATGAAACTAATCCTACACTGTATATTAACTAACTGGAATTTAAATAAAAACTTAAAAGAAAATAAAGTAAAAAATAAAAACAAAAACTTGTTCACACAACATGCTCTTTTACCTACCATTTTGTAGGAGAGAGAAAATATCCAGAATGTTCTTGGAAAAGGTTTGTTGAACTATGCTTTTACTTCTGTTGCATAATTTATAAAGCTGAGGACAAGTCAAGTTAGATCTAGTGTTATGTACATAATGGAGTTCTAGCTGATGCCTAACCTGGCTTTAGATCTCTTCAAACCTGCCCCATAGCTTGGTGAGAGCTCCACCAAAGCTGATTTCCTGGAGATGTTGGAAGCCACTTTAGCTAAGAATTCCCTGGATCAAGAGCGAGGTGGAGAATTTCTATATCTGTGACTGGTTTCGGTTATAACCCAATGGATTTATTTTTCAGACTATGGTTTAAGGGACTGTTTTCATCAGAGACTTAATGATGCACAAGGATACAAACAACATTAGTGCCTGATAGACAAATGGTACCCAGAGGGAGATGGGGAGGTCTTCCCAAGCATGGATCACAGTGTAGCTTTTGTTCCTTGAAGACCAGGAGCAACCAGTTCAGACAAGGAAGACCCCAGCAGAGTGGGAGATAGAGCTCTCCCTAAGAGCAGTAACACTGTGAGGGAGGGTCTGAGTAGCTGTCCTCACGAGCAAGGGCTATCTTCAAGCGACATCTGGCGTAGTGAGCACCAACAAGGGGTGGGGAGGGGTGAGATAGCTAGTAGGATTCCAGGGTAAGGAGGCGCAGACTTTGAGAGGGTGGGTGATTCATGAACCTGTGTGACCCAGACAAATATGTATGCGTGTCTCATTCATGTATTTTATGGAATTACATTTTTCTTGACAATGTGACCTTATTAACACCTGCCTGCTGTTGACGCGTAGGGAAACCAGACTGACAACACATCATACCAAACCATGGATGGGCTAGGGTCTGCAGGAGGGGAAGGAGCTCATCTTGTTTCTCAGGCAATGTGGGCTCTTTGGAGTGTGTGCAACTCTAGCAAGGAGACCCTGGGGCGAGCCACTGGGCCAGTTTCCTCACCTATAAGAGAGACCTAGTTGGTCTCTAAAAGAAATCCATATCTAAAATTCTTTGGTTTCATGATCTGGTGCCAACGAGGGTGCTGGAAATACGTGGAGATGTGACAAAGGGAACAATGGAAGGAGATGCAAAGCGAGGCTGCTGAAGTATGGGGGGCAAAAAATGCCGTCTACCAGCCCACGCAGCTTGGAGTCCTTGATTCACTGCCCGTTGATCTGGAGCAGGGCACCGGGACACCCTGCACCCACATTTCTTTCCCGCGGATCTGGGAGAGGAGCCCTTTCCACAAACACCAGAGGCGAGGACTACATGAGGTGCGTGCAAGCGAGCGTGTGCTGCCTGTGGGGTTGCCTCTCAGGGGCCGGTGGCTGCCTCTGACCGGCGGCTGCGGCACCAGCTTTGCAAACCACTCAGGCCTCAGTGACCCTGTGATGTGGGAGCCCCGTGACTGTCAGGAAACAGCAAAAGGACAGGCCGGCCTTATTTTAGTCACAAGATCTGGGTCTGAGAATGACCTCTTCTTTTATTCGAGAAGTAATGGAATCATAGTCCAGGGGCTTATTTCCTCCTCTGTAAAAATAGAGCAATGGGATTGCCTTAAATCTTCAAAACTTTCTCTAAATCTTCTGATTCTAAGATCAATACACTAGCTAATCTCCTTGGAGGTAGTTGCTTATTAAAAATTTAATCTGCGTGCTTTCCTCTTCTTCTTGCACATAGTAGGTGCTGGAAAATACAGCAGGAATGACCCAGGAGCTGGCACCAGTTCATTTAATCCCAGCATCCCCAAGAGAGTAAGATTCCTCACATAAAACCAAGGGATGTGAAACCTTAATTCTCTGAGTGCTAAAACATCTGAGTCATGCTGTTTCAAAGATTCAGGCCTGTGGCCTAAACTGATAACAAAATCTTTCCATTAAGAAATTGCTCTCTCCGGTGAGCTGCCTTCCCAAGCAGGACGGATGGTGCAGGGCCAGGCAGGGAGACTGGGGCTGCTCAGAAGATGACTGCAGCCAGGTTAGGCTCTCCAAGCAGAAGCATGGAACCCCCCAAGGATAACGACAGAATCCAGCGAAGACCCACAGCCCAGCTAGAGGCTGGCCATGAGGATGGTCCCACACATCCCAGTTCACATCTCAGCTCTTCCAGATTCAAACCAGATTCGCTATAGGATGATTTTTTTTTTTTTTTTTTCCTAGTAAATATTCACCTGTAAGCACCTAACTGAAGCACAAGGGGCATCTCACTGTGGAGAACATTTAGTCTAACTGCTTCAAGAGTTCACCACCCGACAGACACAGGACAGGCCCACACCAGAAGGCCGTTCCGTCTCCAGCCATGGAAGAACGTGTTGGATGGGACAGTCTGAGGCCTTTGCTTTTCTTTTCATCTGCTTTCGGGAAATGTGTCTGTCCGGCCCCAGCCAGACAGTCAAAGCCGGAGCCGGATGGAGGGAAAGGGGGTCGTGGAGGAAACATGGAAAGAGAAGAGGGAGAAATGGCGCCTTTGGAGCATCTTTTCAAAGTCTTCTTTCTGGACGACTTCTCTCCGTCTTTGCTCCTGCGGAGCGAGTTTTCACGACATACAGCTTGTGTCTGTATGCCCAAGATTCTCCTTCTCTGTTGAGATGGGAGAGTGGGAAGGGGCTTCTCTCCCCACACCCTAACCCTAGTTACTCTAGTGCAGTAAGTTATAGGACGCTGAATCCATCACGGAGCCTGGCGTGTAGCGGGGGCCTTCTGGAATTCACTATTTCCCCTCACGTGGATGTACAGATGCCAGAAAACTGGAAAGTCACCGGTCCCTGTTTGTTTTTATTTTTATTTTTTTTTAATTTTGAAGATCACTGGGGGAAAGTGCACCTTCAAGGTTTCATCCAAAGCAAAGAATGGTTGCTATTGACTTTTATCCACTTCCGAAGCACTGCATTTCTTTCAGGCTTCATCAAAGGCATAATCCTTCATTCAGAATCTTTTTCATCACTTAAAATAGCCCTCTTGCCTTTGTTGAAGTTTTCTGCCTTCAGAGACAGGAGGTCAAATATCCTCCAATGGAGGAAATAAAACGGGGGAGGAAAACCAGCTGTAACCTTTGTGCTCTAAACCTGATAGATGGGATATGATTTTATTTTATTTATTTATTTATTTTTTAAAGCGAGTGACTGCTTGGCTACCCTGATTTCTGAAGAAGCACCTAAAAAAAAAAGTGTTTTTTAAACAGAAAATGTTAAGAGAAAAAGTCTGTGCTAATATATATATTTCAACAAAGTTTCTAGAGAGAAAAAATGATCTCCAAATTGTTTGAGATAGTCAGCCTCGCTCTATTACATCTGTGTAGCAGTAGGGTATAACAAAGCGAAAGATTTAAGGCAATTTTGACACCTTAAAGCAGAACTGCTAGCACTGCACCGGCTTTTAAACCCAAAGAGGATTCAGCCTGCTCACTTATTACTTTCCACATCTTCAAAAGGACAATGTCTCTTTTTTAATCTCTTGGCTTTGCTGTGAAACCATGGGAAGTTATTGACTTTCCAGGCACTTTAAGTACACAATCAGGCCGAAAAGGGACATTGGTGCACTCGGGGGCTGTGAGTTCAAATTCTCATCTCTTTGTGGCACTCTCCTCCCCGCTCAAATAGAATCGGAAAGGGCACAGCAAACAGCGAGGGGCTGCCACGCTTTGCGACCGGGCCCTCTCACTGAGTCACGGGCACCTGAAGCCATTCAGTTCAAGATAGGCCCCTTTGTCCTGGCTGTTGTTTTTTTTAATCTTGACAGCTCCCAGGGTTCTGCTGGATGGCGAGCGCAGAAATGCCATGCTTCCTTGTAGCCCCTGTGAGCTAAAATAATGAACAAGCAATTAAATCTCATGCTTGAGGGCCTGTGCTGATTGCTTGTAGGAGAGGGGCACGGCCCAGCCTTGTTGTGCTCTGCGCGTGGGGCTCGGGGCCTGGCTCCCGGCTCTGTTTCTCTTGGAGGAGAAGCCATGGCAGCTGGTAGGCTGCAGGAGGGCTGGGGCCCTGGAGGAAAGGGACTCGGTGGCAAGCCAGTGTTCGCTGAGGTACCTGTACTGGAAATGGGTGCGAGCCGACATTGTCCTCATGAGGTATTATTGTTGGATTGTAACTTGCTGGTAAAACACCGTCATCTGTGACACCGCTTTTTCTTTCCTTATGTATATATTTTCTTTTAAATAATATCCTCTACAGTGAAATGATGTTTATTAAGGGCATTTAAAAAGAAAAATATTCCTGGCATGTGGTAAATACTGGGTTTTGTTTACGTAGTTGCTGCCAGGAGGCTGTCTTCTCTGTCTCTGAGTTTCCAGGCAGCCTCCCCATTTTGGAGAGGGGGTGTTGGGGATGGTGGCGGCTTGACCAGCCTCACACAAGGAGTAAGTGGTAGAGCCAGGAATGGATTCTGGCGGTTTGCTTGGGGAAGCAGGGTTCTTAACCCCTCTGCTGGTCTACCTCAATATTAATTAATTAAAGACATAATAATTTAATAAATAATTCCATTAATAATGCAATAGGTACCTATTGAAATTGTAGTGGGGCTTGCAACTGGGAATTCAAGGGTAAGCAAGACAACTTATTTCCTGTACTACTGGATCATACATTGTAGTGTAGGAGACTGATATGGAGGGAAAGGAACACATGATTGTATGAAAGCCTGTCATAAGCACCATGCAATAAAATCATGTGATGAAATGGAACAGCTCAACGGAGGCTCTAAACTAGTGCAAATGGTCATAGAGTACCTTTCTGAGGAATGAGCTTGAACTGAGATCTGTTGGATGACTAAGGGGAGAAGGAGGCAGTGTAGTAGAGGGGAGGGAAAGCAGGGGAGAGGAGGCTGGTGAGGCAGCCAGGTCATGTGGGATTGTATAGGTCTCATTAAGAATTTTATTTCTGATCCCAGGAGCAATGCAGAGTCATGGAAGGGCATGAGCAGGACAGTGACATCATGACATTTAAGAGGGGTGGGGGGGTTTCAGCTGCAGCAAAGGAATGTGTGGGAGGGGATGGTTTAGGAGACGGATGATGGCAACTTCCACCTGTGTGGTGGAAGAAAGATGGAGGTCTAGAGGCATATTCGTGAGCTATTTAGGAGGCAGAATGGACAGGGCTTGTGATGGTTGGATTTGCGGAGTGAGGGAGGCATCATGGATGATTGCTTTCTGGCTCACATGGCTGGGTGAGTGGCAGTAACCAGTAGGTGAGATGGAGACTGTTGTGGGAGGACAACTACGTTTGGGAGAGAACTTGAACTTGGTTAAGACCTATTGAGTGTGAGATGTCCCCAAGTGGGGATACTGCGTAAATTCTTATACCTGAGGGTCTGAAATTCAAATGAGAGTTTGGAGACAACTGAAAATTGAAGCCGCTGGTGAGGACTGAGATGTGGATGAGATATCTCTGAGAGAGGCTATAAAATGGAAAGGGGAAAGTCTTGGAGGGAAACAGGAGATCCGGTGGGGAGAGGCTGCAAGTGAGGGACTGCAAGAGGCTGGAGCAGCAGGGGGAGACCAGAGGGGTGTGTGCAGCTCAGGGTGCAGAGACTTTGGGAAAAGGGCCTGCAAGGGGAATGCTGCTGAGCACCTCCCCCCACAACACTGGCCCCCAAGCCCCACCCCTGCCCCCCGGGGGAGGAGGATGTTCCCTCATCCTCACAAACACCTTGCAAGGCAGGAATTCTTTTCTTCATTTAATAGATAAGGGAGCTGAGTCTCAAGAAGTTAAATAACTGTGGGGTAAGATTTGAAACTGGTTTTGCAGGTCCAGATCCCGCTTCTGTCCCTGTTTCTCCTTGGCTCAGATCCTTTCACATTCAAGTTAGTTGTCTCCACCCCCATCGCGCCCCCCCCCCCCCCCGCCGCCCCCAAAAGAAACAACATAATGGTATTTTTTGTTTATTAGGAAATCATGATGAGAAAAAAAATGGCAACTGACATTTAATGTGAGGCTTATAAATATGATTAAGGCTTTTGAATAGATGATAAATAAATAGGCTTTTAAAACCCCTGTAGTTGACCCCTTATTAGACTGTTTATTTCAAAACTGACAGCACAGCTAAAACAATGGCTGAGGGACTGCATATGTCTTTGCCTCAATTACTCTCAGAGCCAATTTAGTAAGGACGATTTTTCTGAAGTTCGCCAATGCAATTCAAAACCAGAGAGGTAGAAGGAGGGCCAGTGGTTGAAGATGCATGTAGAATATCACAATAGGGATGAAGAGAGTGAAAATAAACTAGGGTTTTTTGTTTGTTCATTTTTTCCCTTCTTTTTCATCTTTATGAAGATCCAAAGTTGAGGCAAAGGGATAAAGTGGATTGATCTCAAAGATAATTTTAGGCATACTCTACTGAAAATTCACCTTCCCCATTTCATACGCGGATTAAGAAAACCCATACATGGGCTGACATGGGTTTGATTACAGGGGTTTTGAGTACTGTGATGCTTGTGGTAGTATTTATAATGAGAAGGTGAGGAATCCAGGTATATATGACTCGCTGACTGGGAAAAAATATAAGGATTCAGACTGAGACTTGGGAAGGTTGACCTGGTGTCTGTGGGAGAAGGTTGACAAAAAGAAATTTTAAATACTTTAATGAAACAAAGCTCTGGAAATACATGAAACCTAAAAATAAGGGGAAAAAGACAGAGTCCCCAGCTGGGTGGGTTGGCCCTTTTTGAGGGCCTGGGCCTAGCTCTACCCTTGCCCTTTCTCTACTGGTCTAAAGAATGATCTTCCTCACAAGAGCATGAGTATATTGGCATGTCTTATTCATCCTTGTTTCCTGGTACATAGTTAGGTGCCTAGAGAAGAGTAGAGAGTTGTTAGATAAATAAACATTTGTTAGGAGTTAAACAAGTATGAAAATGCCAGGAATGGAGGCCAGGAAAAGGGAGAGAAGACGACCCTGGTCTTTGTGCCAGGAGAAAGAATGTGGGAGATTTTGTGTTCCTGGATGCCCAGGGGAGTATTCCTCATGGCTTGAATGGAAGACTAAGACCTGGATAACTCCGCGACAAGAGGTCTTCTACTCAGGAGTGGTTCAGGTAGAAGAGAAATTCTATTGGAAGCAACACAGTGGAGTTGGGTGCCAAGAGGGAGGCCTGAGCAATGCTAAGGCTTGAACTAACCAATAGAAGGGAAGCCCGCGTGGTACCATGAAAACAGCCCAGGGGTAGTAGATGTCGAGGAGGTGAAGGGGAAAGACCTTTTTAGTCCAAGGATCTGGTCTGTGGAGATGGGCCTCTCCTCCCCCTCATTTTCTTGCTTTGGTTCCTAGGAAGAGGGAGGTCCTAAACCTCATCAATGACTCACATTGTAAGTGAATCTAACTAGTGAAGAATTAAAAACAAGAAGAAGATGACTGGTGTGATTTGCCTCTTTGTCACAGTGGACCTCTTTCCTAATTGATTCATTGGAGGCCAGTATGCAGATCGTGCAGTGCTTTCCTAAAGACCTAATTTTCTTTGTGACCTCACAGAGGACATGCTCCCCTGAAGGTGGGCCTCCAGCTGTCGTGAAGTTCAGAGACTTTTGAAGGATCATTACATTTTCCTCTCCTTTGTGGGCCAAAAAGGTCTCTGGATAAGAAAACTTGATCTGCCAGGGGCTTTAATTAATTAACTAACTAATTAATTTAATTAATTAATTAAAGTGTATCATTGTGGTTCACTATATTTCATATAAATTAGTCTGTTGAAGGGGGAATCATCAACTGTCTTGAAGTTGGTGGCTTTGGGTTTTTTGTTTTTTTTTTTGATTCCCTAATAGTCTTGGTACAATACCATAGGTTTAAATGCAGTTGGATAGGGAAGGATGAAGCTCAAAATAAGAATCATGTGGTATAAACCCGTGAACATCAAAGTAGTGGAAATATGTGCTTTTTAATTTTTTATCTGAATTACTTGCTATCAAGCTTTGGGAAAGTGTTTCTATAAGTAAGATTTTAATGGATTTTTGATTCCAAGTTTTTAGCATTATGGAATGATGGCATTTAGATTTTTCTTCAGTGCAGGGGAAGAAACAAAAGATAAGACTCAGTTCTCCACACTAATGGAGAAGCTAGGCAAAAAGCCAGGCAGCTTCAGTGAATGGGTTTGGAGTCAGACAGCGATTCATACTTGCCTGACCTTTGACAGGTTTCATAACCTCCCTAAATATATCAGATGGGAATATCTCAGAGAAGTATGTGATGATTAAGTGAAATAATTCATGTGTGTTCTGCCGTCATGCCCATCCTAGTGTACAAGAAGTGCTTCCAAATAGTGACTGTTATCTTTTTTTTTTTTCCCCACATTATTGAAATTTGTTTTTAGGCTATAATGGGACTTTCCTTTCTTGTCCCTTTGACTCAGAAATTTACTCCTGAATATTATTGTTCCCTTTACGTATGACTTTCCCCCCTAGAATTGTTGACATTGATTGAATACATGGATGCATATGATAATGATTTTCAGACTCTGCATATTATCTGAAAAAAAAAAAGTGGGAAATAAACCTTTGGAAATCTTTGACTTAGTTGAAGATTAAATATATTAAAACTTTTTAAAAAATATGTTATTTATTTATTTGAGAGAGAGATCAGGTGGCGGGGGGGAAGCAGGCCCTCTGCTGAACAGAGACCTGCCCCAACCCCAGGAAATTGCGGGGCTCAATCCCAGGACTCTGAGACCATGAGCTGAGCCAAAGGCAGAGGCTTAACCCACTGAGCCACCCAGGTGTCCCTCTATTAAAACCTTTTAAAAGACATTTGTGTTCTTAAGGAACGCGTCCTCGATAACTTTCTTATTTAAGACATATTCTTAAGCTCCAACTCTAAGTTGCATTTATCTTTAAACAGTTTTTTTAGTCCTTTGAAAAATTTTCTAAAGGACTTCTCCAGAATGCATCATCTAACGTTTCCTATCTTGCTGAAAATATGTTTTGGGCAAAAATTCCTGTGCTACTCAAATGTATTTATCTTCTATAGCTAATTGATTTTTTTGTTGGTCAACCTACTGGTTGTATGACAACTGATTGGGATATGGGCTTTATTTCAATTGGTATGACAACAGAAAACCTTGACAACAATTTGATATGTATTCTGGAAGGATACTTTAATTTTCCTGCCATAGAGATGGTTCAAGTAGGGGATCAAAGGTTAGGCATTATTTTTCAACTTTTCAGCAATTTCCAGTTTAAGTTCTACCATTGGCTTCCTAGCAGGATGGCATGAACCTGTTTTATCCTTCAATTGTTCCTCATATTTTTTTCCTCACCAATATTCAAACTAGCTTTTAAAATTTTAAAATTTCAGAAAATAAAGTGGGTAGAACACATTGGGCATTAAGGACTGTGAAATTCCAAGTTTCTGGCTCACTCTATGTGATTTGTTTGCTCTATCTATGCATGTCTTGGTTTCCTAGCGATTAAGACTTGGTTATAAAAGACTACTTACCCACCTGTCAAGGATGGTGTGAGAATGAGTAATAATATCCGAGACATATTTTTGCTCCTTAGATGAAAGGTGCTATATAAATACAAAGTGTTATTTCATTAAAAATACTTGTATGATAGCAGCATATGTTAAATTCAATTTCCTTGACCAATTTTATAAATATATTTTGGTGTTACAATATGGTTGTTTTTATGGTTAGTATGTGTGTATTCTACACTCTGTTTTGTTTTCTCTCTGGATGGTATAATATATCAAATATTTAAGAAAAATAAAGACATCATTCTAGTTAGACCATAAAGCTTAATGTTCATGCTAAATGATATTTACTTCTGTGCATTTCAACTAGACGTTAGTGACATACCTACAAATACAGAGGATTTGAACCATACACCAATATAACAAGGTCTAACAAAAATGAAACTTGGATAAATAGTATATTTTTTTTTTATCAGTCATAGCTCCATATCAATGATTAGCAGCTTCTGTGATAGAGGCACTACATAGATCCTGGGTTCAGTGGCCGGGGATGATGATCATTGATGTTCCATGGAAGGACATTGGAATCCATGCTTGGCCCAGGTGAAAGGTGATCACTTCTTTACTCATATTACCAACCTGGTAATTTCTCTTTTTGCAGAAAAGGTGGATTTAAACCTTTTACAGCACTGTAGATGGCCCAGAGAACACAGGTGTGTCAGCTATATGGAGACATCACATGACTGCTGCACAGTATGGTGATTTTTTTTTTTTTTTAGATAATTTGTTAAAATGCAGAATAAGCATTCTAGCAAGTAAAAATAAGGGCTTTTAGCAGTCTCTTTGTTCTGTTCTTATTTTTCTCAACAAATTACTTGGCTTCCTACCTCACAGATGAGCAATCTCATCATCCATAACTCTTACCAAATTATTTGTAACCAGATCTATTTTTTTTTTAACTTTTTAGTTTGAAATAATCTTGGGTTTACTGAAGAGTTACTAAAAGAGTCTAGAGTGTTCCCATACACCTTCCCCAGGTTTCCCTAAGATTAAGTGCTCATAGAACCATGGCACATTTATCAAAACCAAGAGATTAACTTTGGAGTAATACCATGAGCTAAACTACTGGCTTTATTTGGATTTACCATTAATGCACTTTTTCTGTCTCAGGATACCATTCAGGATATCATACTGCATTTAGCTGTCATGTCTTCTTAGGTTTTCCAATCTGGGACCATTTCTGTGTCTTTCTTTGTCTGTCATGACTTCAAACATTCTGAAGAATAGTATTCAGGTATTTGGAAGAATGCCCCTTAATTTGAGTTTATCTGATGTTTTCTCATAAATATACTGAGGTTATGGATTTTGGGGGAGAATATCACAGAGGTGATTACCCTTCTCATTGTATCATCTCAGTGGGCACATCCTGTCAAGGAGGCTAATTACAGGTGATGTTAACCTTGATCACTTGGTTAAGGTGATGTCTGTTAGTTCTCTCCACTGTAAAGTTATTATTTTCCCCTTGTTGTGTAGTATATTCATTAGAGGCAGGCACTAAATCCAGCCCACACTCAAGGGGAGGGGAATTAAACCCCAACTCCTGAAGGGAGGGCTATCGAAGAATTTGGGGTCATGTTTTCAAACTGTAATCATAATTAGCAAATTTGTGGAGGGATACAAATGTGATGCAAATACCTTGTTCATAAAATTTCACCCACTACATTTAGTAGTTATCAATTAACGTTGCCTGTGGCAATGATTATGGTGATGTTCACTCAATGGTTGTAAACAGACAGGACTTGTTGGACTTGAAAATATTCTGCCTCTCCAGGTGGAAAATGGTGCCAAAATTAAGAAATGACGCGAAGTCAGATTAACTTGGGGCACAGCCTTGACACATTGCGCAGAGGTGAAGCCATGACCATGCAAGCAGCAACAATAGCCAGGTCTGTCCCACCTGCTGCCCTTTTAAGCTCATGCAAGTTCATCTAATGGTTAGATCTAAATTTGAATCCAGAATCTTAGCTACAAAGAAGTGAGGAAAATAAAGTTACTGGTTGGGTGACTGTGTTTTTAGTTATGTGCTATGAAAGGAGAAGGGCACATTATTGGGGAGCAGCTAGCAGGGCCCTTCAGGCCCCAAATACCCTCTCATTCTAAGGCAGAGCTGCCAGGCTTATATTTGCCAGATGCAATAGGATGTGAAAACATTGGTTCTTTGATCTTCATTTCCAGCAGGCCATCTGGCCTGTATAGGGAGAGAAGAGAGTTCAGACAACTGATAGAATTGTGCACGGATTCACTGACAGAGGGTGAAATATTTGATTCTTCACTTCCTTTCCCAGAGGGAATGAAGGGATGCTCCAAATGAAGTATGAAATACTTCAGAATTTCACAGAGATTGAGGTGCCTGCCGGAGGGGAGCCTGGTACCTGGAGTGCTAGGAATTCTCAGGCTTACCCTGGTACATGCAAGTAGAATGGAGTGAGGAGTTCTTGAGGACTTAATACGTTCCCTGGAGGCTCTGGATATGTGAACTTGGAGACCAGTATTTGTTTCCTGCCTGGAGGATACTGAAGACCCACAATGGGCATAATCTGCCTATGGTGAAAGCAACCTGTTCTCCTAGCATCTGCAGTGTCAAGACTGTCCTGGTTATGGTCCCAGTGAATACTACCCAAGGGAGTTGGGATGAGCCGTCCTGATGAACCTTTGCTCACAAGGGCAGCCCTTGCTTAAGAGGACATAGTAACAGTAAGAATGAGAGTCTAAGGGCTACATTGCACAGATATCAGGGTATGAAAGACTAACAAAAATTAAGGTGGAATCCAACACAAAGTTAAGGAGTTGTGCAGCTTAGAGATTCCTGTGAGGTTTACTGATGAACCTTGAAATGGGCTCTGTGAGAAGGCCAAACATTTTACTCCTGCCATGAAGGAAAACAGGACAGCCAGATGGCATTAGCCAAGAGAGAGAACATCTATAATTGTAAGTTAAAAAAAGCTTTGATCCACTATTATTATTATTATTATTATTATTATTAGTTCAGTTTCTCTCTACTCATTTTCTGATCTGTTATGCCTCAAGAAGTAGAGTGAATGGGAGAAGAGGATGGGAAGATCCAGGAGAGAGAATGATAGAATAGATCATACCTTCATGGCTTTGATCCAGGAGTCTGGCCTGAACTGGGAGAGGGGAGAAGCTTTGAAATGGATGTGATATTGACCTTTGATTTATACTGGAATTTATGCTTCAAAACCGAAAGGCCTATGGTTATGTCCCCCTCAAGACTGAAATTTTTGGTACCTAAAATGAGTTTTGAAATTTGAGACTATTACAAATGAATGGAACCCTAAAGTCATGGAGTTTGTGTGAGATGTGAAGTGGTGAGGGAGGGAGGAATTCAACCCAATACGTCTGAAGCCTGTGCAGGAGAGAGTAAACCCATTTTCCCTTTGTGTGCCCATGAGAACAGCCCATTCAGTGAAGGGACTGGACTATCTTCATTGTACTTTGGGTCCTAGTCATCCCCTGGCTACTTTCCTGTGGTCTGGTCAGAGTGGAATGGGTGATGCTCTTAATAGCACTGATGATGAGACCACCTGTACTTACTGTAGCCCTAAGATTTTGGCTTTGAAGGAAGAGAAAATCCTACCTTTTTTTTTTTAAAATACATGAACTTGTCTTTTGGTGGATCTTCTTATATTTTATTATGCAATGATGATTTTTAACATGAATGCAAGACTGTTAACAATGAATCATGAGTTTAGGCTTTCATTCTTTAACATTTTCTTGGTGTCCTGATTGATGTTGAGTGTATTGGTTATTTCCCCTGGCTTAAAGTCCTCTGCCAATCAGATAAACATACTCAATTACTTAGGAGATAAGTTCAGGTGCTCAGAGCATCAACGTAACAGTGGCTTAAACAAGATTCAATTTTCTTTCTTTCTTAAAAATCTGGGTATAAGCAGAATTCTTCATGGGGTCAGAAATCTCATTTCTCCCCCATCCCTAGACCAAATTGTCTCACTAGCATGTTCATATTCTAATCAATGAATGATGAAAGGTAAAGGAGGGGAGCATATCTTCATTTTAAAGACATGATCTCCAGAGCACACCACATCTGCTTTCATCCTGTTGAACAGCTTAGTGACATGACTATGCCAACTTGTAAAGAAGGCTGGAAAAGTAGTCTTTCTTTCCCCCCGCCTCTATGTTCAACTACTCGGCTAAAAATTCTGTTATCTGAAAAAAGAGGAAAATTGGAAGACAGTGAGCAATCTTTCCCACACATAATTTCTGTGTTTGCAAGTATGTAATTAGAGATTTAACCTGTCATTGTTATGGGCATAACTGTGGTCTTAATCTGCAAGTTTATATGCTTCCTTGATTAACCTAGGGTCATGGAATTCAGTTAGACACAAATCCACCCAATGCCAAATCTCGTTCATTGTACATTTCTGTTTCTTTCCCCGAAAGATCACAAGACAGCCTTTTACTAAATATCTTACTGAAATCTAGATATGGTACGATTGTGTCCTTCCCATAATCTCCATCTACCACCCTATCAATACAGGAAATGAGGTTTGCTCAGCAAGACTTAATCTGAGCGAACCCAGCTTTTCCTTTATGGCTCTATTTTCCCGAGAGCTCACCAACTACCTGTTTTAACAATCCTGACCAAAACTTTGTGAGGGAAATTCATTTCCACTGTACTCATCTGCAATTTTTGGAATTCCTGCTGTTACCATTTTTGAAAGTCAGATAGACTATTTTCAAAGCACCTATTTTCAATTTGCAGTTCCCTGTACTATTTTCATTACTTCCCAAGGATTACAGGTGCTCAGTGAATCACAGATGCAAATTCTTCTAATTTCACAATGTATTAGTTTGTGAGGGCTGCTGTAATAAAGTAACACAAACTGGGTGGCTTAAACAACAGAGATTTATTTTTCACAGTTCTGGAGGCTAGAAGTTCAAGATCAAGGTGTCAACATGTTTGGTTTTCCCTGAGGCCTCTCTCCTTGACTTGCTTATGGTTGCCTTTTTGCTGTGTCTTCATAGGATCTTTCTGATGTGTGTGAGTGGTATAAAATAACTTGAAGTAATTCACATTTTTCTAGAAAATTATACATTTGACTAATTTTTCAATGTATTGGACAGCAGTCAGATTGGATGAGGGACCACACTAATGACCTCTTTTTAACCTAACACATCTTTAAAGACCCTGTCTCCAAATATGGTCACATTTAAGATCCTGGGAATGGGGGCTTCAACATATAAATTTATAGGGGATATAATTCAGCCCATAGCATGTACTATAAATATCTTCTGGGATAAAAGTCATTATTTCATTTAAAGGAATCAGGGGCTTTCTTATTTCAGGTAATCTTATTTCAGAATTTGGGAGGTAAAAACATGACCTAGGATTTTGTTACTCGAAGTGCATATCAAAGTTTTGCTCCAGAACTACTTGAATAGGATCTGTATTTCACAACACCCACCCCCAACCCCAGCACTGATTTGTGTGCCTATTAAAATTTGAGAATTGCTGGGCTGGGGACCCAGTAATTCTTCCACAAATGGTGTCTTCTTCCCCAAGAGGTTCCTGACAGAAGTATACACAGAAGGGACAATAGCAAAGGAAATCAAAGTATCAATGCATTACTAGCCAGGCTTGAGGTGAAAAACTCAATGAAGAGAACTCTCTGGTAACCTAGGTTGGAGCACAGAGAGAGAGAAGCAGAAACCACCATATTTTCTTCCACATCCAATTGACAGTCTAGATATGACTTTTCTTGTCAACCATATATAAAAGAGAGTTTGAAAAAAAAGGGGGTAATGCAGCTGGTCTTGGGTCAGGTTATGATCCCGATGCATGGGTGGAATGTCTTAGGGAACAAGGAGAGAAGAAGGGGTAAAGAGAGTGTTGTGAAGTGATGGGGTATGAAGGGAATGTCCTTGCATTTGGACCTAGTTTTGATCCCAGCAGCCTTCTCCTCCCGTGCCTTTCTTACTGACATTACCACTCTCAGTTTCCAGTCAAAAAACCCACCCAAACTTTCAGGGTCAGGTTCTGTGATGTCAGAATTAGAAGAGCATAATTCCTTCAAAGGCTGGAGGGCCCACTATGCTATGGTCTAAGGTCCATTTGGGTGAATCATGAGCTTACCTTGTCCCACTTTCTTTACTCCCTCTTTCTTCAACACACCTTTTCATATGTAACCTTCAGATTTCAACTATGGTATCACTCTCTCGGGAAGCTTTTGTTTCCTCCTGAGACTGAATTAGGAGCCCGCCTCATTGCATTTATTGTGCAGGGTAGTAATAGCTGATCTGCTCATCTGCTTTCCTTTCCACTCTGTGATGACATAGCCTTTGTTCCCCATCAAACCTTCCAGGTGGCAGGGCATCTGGGTTCAAAACCCACAGAAATGTTTAATGTGTATGATTGTTAAGCAGGTTGGAAAATTATGTTTCTACAGTTTTAAAGATGCATACATGATACATTTTATAGAAGATATATTTACATTGTTGCTGCAATAAAACTGCATATTCATGGAAATGTTCCCAAATATCCTTTTTCAAGATGTTTAATCCATAGCTTGAGTTTTGAAAAGCAGTTTCTTTTTCAACTGTTGTTGAGAAGTTCTCTTGCTTTTTTAAGGGGCAGATTAAATGTGATTTTTTTTTTTTGAAACTTATTTTTTTTTTTTTTTAGTAGCAAACTACTTAGAGCTTCTTTCGATCAGAGAAAAGGTCAGCAAACTGGGAACACTTGTCGCTTCGTAAAAGAATTATGTGCAGCTCAACTGTAAATTTGACAATTATTTAAAATAACTCTCCACAAACCGAACCATGAACTTTTTTGTAGAGCAGCACATTTTCACTGTCTTTCTACCAATTTTATTGTGAAATATTGTAAATTTTCTACTGTATTTTAAAGGTTTTAGCAACTAACCATGATAATCTGTGGCCCTTTATGCATTTCTGTCTTCCTGTCTTTGCTGCAATTTTTGCATCCTAAAATAGTGAATGTATTTAAGGTGCAGTACTATCTCTGTAAACTTAATCAGGGGCATTTTTAAGGTCTGTTCATAGTGGCTGAGGGCCACCTACTTTTCTCAGGGTACTTACCCCACAGTAGATGACCCCTGTCTGTACACATAAGCACCTAATAAGGATGCAGTATAGTGTTCATATTCAATATTGATCAGGATTAATTTCTCTTTCAGTTTTAGCTAAAAATGATATAGAAATTTAAAGAAGTTTAATCTCATCCACTGGTGGATTGATCCCACTGTCGTATATTAAACTCCCAAATATGTTTGGAATTTATTACTTATCCTTCACCACTATTACAATTATCTGTGATTCTGCCACTGCAGCTGATATCACACTGTCTTAATTATTCTAACTTTAAAATAAGCTTTGTTGTGTCAAATAGCAAATTTCATCTGTTTTTTTTTTTAATTTTTTTGAGCATTATCTTAGCTTTTCCTGAACTTGTGATCTTCTTCACGAATTTTGTGTTCAGTTCCTCAATCTCCATACATATGTGGTGCAATTTTTGTTAGAACTGCATTGAATTTGTAGACTAATCTGGAGAGACACTTAGTTAAATTTTCATGTTGCTGACCCTTTCCATCTATGAATATGGTGTACCTTTCCATTTATTTAGGTTTTCTTTTAAGCCCTTCAATAATATTTTAGAATTTGCCTCCTAATGACTTGCTACATTTTTGTTTGCATAGATTGCATATATCTGCGGTGTCTTATACTTTGGTGCTGGGGGATATTTTGGTCAAGTGCTTGAATGGAAACACATAAACGAATTAAATTTCCCTTATTCCCTGTGCCCCCAGCTATTTGTGTCTCTTGAGCCTGTTGGATGCATGCAACTTTATGCTGTGTGACGTAGATTAGGCCTTGGGTTCTGTTTACATCTCTGCTGAGAAATACCGTGCTGCGAACCCCTTCTTTGGTGACAGTGAATGGAGAGCTTGTTGAAATCCTAATCAGTAGACTGGAAGATGAAGCACAAGAATGACTTCAGAGCACAGAGCAAATGTATAAAGTGGCTGAAATGATGTGGGAAAAGAGATAGGGATAGATCCCAAGACTTAATATGTGAATAATAGGGATTCCATATTACTCAAGAAACACTGAAAGAAAATATCCATGAGGTAAGGAGAGACTTAATCCGGAGATTGAAAAATGTCATGAAGTTCTAAGGAGGACTGAAGAGAAAAGACAGAATTCAAGCTTATCCTGTAAAATTTATGAAAGTGGGTGATAAAAGAATAAAAACCTATAGGCTCCCAGATGGAAAGAAACAAATTACTACAGAGTAGATTTTTGTTTGTTTTTAATGATTATGTTAAAACAATATTTTATTCTGTTGCAGAGGAAAAATACAAGTTTTATGTGATGGTCTTGAATCCAGCAATCTTGATGCATTTTCTTATTTGATTCTAATGATGTTTTTGAAAATGTTCTTGTTTTTTCTATGTAGATAATTGCACTATCTGTAAGTGATGAAAACAATGGTTTTTCTTTTCCAGTTCTTATGTATTTAATCACTTTTTGTTGATTATTGTTTTTGTTCAGTCCTTCCAGAGTTATGCACTATAAAAATGGTGATGCCTGAGAAAATTCTTAGTGTCATCACTCTCTGTAAAGTTTGCTGTAGATTTTTGGTAGAGATCCTTCATGAGACCTTGTATTTTTAGTATATTTAAAGCATTCATTATTAATGAAATAGTGAATTTTGTTAAATTCTGTTTTTCATTTATTTAGATGGCCACATAGTTTTTCTTTCTTCATCTATTAATGTGTGAAATGATTGTAATAGCAAATTATTCTTGCATTTCTGGAGTAAACTCCACTTGGTTGTTCCATTTTTTTGTTGTATTTCACCAATTTTCATAAAATATTACATCAATGGATTGTGCTTGCTAATATTTTATTTAGGATTTTTTATTTTTACATCTACCTTATGTTATTAACCTATAGTTTTCCTTTCTTGAACTACAGAGTAGATTACTCATGTAATGCTTTGATATCTAGGAAAATTTCTCCCATTTTCTATTCTTTGAAATTGCTTTACAGATTATGTAAAGATTATTTGTTGAAGATTTGTTAACTGATCTGAGTTTTGTATTTACTCTCAGGGGAAGATATCAAAGTAAATTTATATATAATGGTTTATAAATCATAATGGTTATAAAATAACTTTAAGTAATTCACATTTTTCTAGAAAATTATACATTTGACTAAGTTTTCAATGTATTGGCATGAAATTGTTGATGGCATTCTGTTGGCTTAAAAAATCTCAAATGTATTGATAGTTATTTCCCCTTTTCCTAAAATTGTTATTTTTTTCATTTCATTATTTTTGATTAATGATATTGCCAGACTTTTTTTTTTTTTGTGGCATATAAGTCGTTTTTAAAAAATATGTGTCTTACAAATTGTCTCTACATTTTCCAGCCTTTTTAATTTTGACTCATATGTGTTACTTCTTTTCTTCTTATCTTTGAATTTATTGATTTTTCTGCAGATTCATAAGCTAAATACTTAGTTCATTTATTTTCAATATTAAAAAAATATAGTTAGGCCACACATTATACTAATTAAGTCACATTTTGGCTCTGTTTTCCAAGTTTTGATATATAATAGTTTTTACATGTTTTGTTCCAAATATGTTGTTATTTTTATTGTGATCTATCTTAAACTATAAATTATTCCATAATACATGTGGGGAAAGAGGCCAAGGTAGATCCCGGCATGTATAATGTTGCCATCTCTTTATTGTCTTATTTCCAGTTAAACTGTATTATTATTAGAGAATGTATTCTCAGCAGAATATCAGTTCTTGAAATATGTATCAGCTCTTGAAATTCATCATAATATCTTCATGATCTAGTAGGCAGGACTTTTTTTTTTGCAAATATTTCATGTTTGCTCTTACATTAAACTTGTTAATTTTGTCCTTAAAATCTTTAGCCTTGATAATAGTTTCTTAACTAGATTTTTTTGCTTGATAGAGGTGTGTCAACATTGCATCGTAATTCTGTCACTTCTGGGCTTTATGTATTTTGAAGCTATGTGCATGAGTGCATGCAATTTCATGATTTTCATAATTTATTGCTAGAACATTTTCTTTTATTGTTATACAGTAGCTTTGATCTCTATTAATTATCTTTTCTGAAATTCTAAATTGTCTGATAATTTGCTGCGTTGGAATTTATGGCTGCTCATATTTGCTTGGAATATATTTTTCTATTTCTTTATTTTAAATATTTCCATGAGGCTTTGTTGTAACATTTTTGAAAACACTATATAGCTGAAAAAATCCACCTGATAATCCCTATTTTTAAAAGGGTTTAATTTATTTACATTTTTAAGATTACTTGTGTGTCAGTATTTACTTCCAATATCTAATTTAACCTCTCGGGTGTACTGTCCCTTTTCCTTGTCTCTTTCCCCTCTCTTCCACACTTCTATTGGGTTGGTAGAATTTTCTTTATCCTTGTGCATCTGAGAATATCTTTTTTTTTTTCTTTTGATCTCAGTCAGGAGTAATATGTGAACTAAGTATAACTTCTAAGTTGACTATTATTTTCTCTGAGCACTTTAAAGATATTATTCCATTGTAACCTGAACTTTCTTGTTTCTCATGAAAGTCTGTAGTTGGTCTAACTGGCCATTCACTTATAGCTTTTTTCTTTTTTTGAGGGAGAACATGTCAAAGATTTATTTAACTCATGAATGAGAAAATTAAAAAGATGGTGAACTGGCTCTAAAAAGCATAAGAGAGGCAGAAGTATTTATAGTCCCTGAAAGAAGAAGTGCTACATCACATACAAAACTGCTTAATGCACAAGACTTGCTAATGCCATAGTTATAAGCAATACAACTTTCACCTTTGTGATGAAATCTTCTCAACCAGGCAGAAACCATTTGCTTATCCATAGGGTAAAATTAATTTACATTGCCATATGACAAAAATACTTTGAGTAATTATTATTTTTGTACAGAGTGAAGCCTATCTTTACTGATTTGTAAAGTACCCTAATTAATAGTGAATGATTAAAGCATATAAATCTAGAGAATCAGATAATCCTAAGGCAGTTCTGTTAGATGATGGTCTAGGTATGACTTTGAAAGGACACGAGTCATCTTTTCATCTCTTTCCAAGTTTTGGAATTTTTTTATGTGTGTTTATAAATTATCTCCATGTACAATTCTTATTTCAAAAATTCATGGGTAAAGCATTCAGTATTAATGAACACATACGCACTGTAGTATAGTCATCAAATCTAGAGTCATATGGCATTAAGCAACTATTAAAATAAAAACATTGTCAAAGATTAAAAAAATATGATTGGATTTTACAATGATCACTATTCTCCAGAGATTAATCACTGCTTGTATTTTTTCTATTTTGAGCATAAAAAGCCAACCCCAAGAAAATTTTCTCCATCAGATATTGCCTGTAGTGCCTACAAATTTGTGTGAATTCCTTTCTCTGAAATGTTTCCTAATATACTAAGTTTCCAGGCTGCCAGAAAGTGACCTGTCTTACCACCTGTAAGTCTGGGACCCTATAAGACAGAAAAAACAGGAGAGTGGGTTTTTTTTTTTTAAATTTTTTAAAGATTTTATTTATTTATTTGACAGACAGAGATCACAACTAGGCAGAGAAGCAGGCAGAAGCAGACTCCCTCCTGAGCAGAGAGCCCAATGTGGGGCTCGATGTGGGGCTTGATCCCAGGACCCTGGGATCATGGCTTGAGCTGAAGGCAGAGGCTTTAACCCATTGAGCCACCCAGGTGCCCCCAGGAGAGCAGTTTTATTGAAGAACTTTGTAGGCATTGGTTCCATTGAAGGGTGACCCTTGATCCTTAACGGTGGGTTTTTCAGATCTGATTAAATGAGATTTATTCTGAAACATGACACTTCAGATATAGCCTTTTTTATACAGGGCATCAGTTACATTTTGATTAATTTTATTAAATGAATGCAAATAACTATGTTGCCATTAAAGGTAAAGAAATTCATATTAAGGAGGGCACATATTGCATGGAGCACTGGGTGTGGTGCATAAACAATGAATCTTGGAACACTGAAAAAATACAATTAAAGTTAAAAGATAAATAAAAATTAAAAAAAAGTATTTGTTTCTGAATTTTGAGGAGCCAGAGAACAAAATGCAAATAGTTTTTTTTTTTTTTTTAATTTCCTTTATTTGACAGAGAGAGAGAGAGAGATCACAGAGAAAGAGGGAGAAACATACTCCCTGCTGAGCAGAGACCCCCGATTCAGGGCTCGATCTCAGAATCCTGAGATCATGACCTGAGCTGAAGGCAGAGGCTTAACCCACTGAGCCACCCAGGAGCCTGCAAACACACAGTTATTAAATTGAGATTAGACATATAGCAAAAAGATGACCCAACAGTTCTGCTCTTAAATATATATGCAGGGACTACAATATACTTGTTTGTATATACTACAGAAAAGGACTCAAACAGATGCTTGCATGCAAATAGTCATTGCAGCATTATTCACAATAGCCAAATGTGGAAACAATCTAGATGTCTTATCAACTGATGAATGGATAAAAAAATGTTATATATATACACACAATGGAATATTATTCAGCCATAAAAAATTAAGTTCTGATTAATACTACGACATAGATGAAACTTGAAAGCCTTATGCCAAGTGAAATAAACCAGATATAAAAAATCAAATACAGTAGCCCTCGCCAGCCCCACCTGTGATTTTGCGTTCTGTGGTCTTTACCTGTGGTCACCCAAAGTTCAGAAACAGATGATCATCTTTCTGACATATGCTCAGAAGGTGAATAGCAGCCCAAGGCTACATCTCAATGCCCATATTATTCCCCTCACGTCATCTCATCACATAAGCATTTTATCATGTCACATCTTTAGAAGAAGAAAAGGGGTAAGTACAATACCATAAAATATTTGAAAGAGTGAAAGAGACGACATTCACAGAGATTTTTTTTTTTTTAAGATTTTACTTTTTGAGAGAGAGAGAGCACACATGAGAAGAGAGAGGTGCAGAGGGAGAAGGAAAGGAGACTCTCAAGCAGACTGCTTGCTGAGCACAGAGCCTGACACGGGGCTTGATCCCATGACCCTGAGATCATGATCCGAGCTGACCAAGAGCTGGGCACTAAATGGACCTAGCCACCCATGTTCCTGTCACATAGATTTATTATAGCATATTGTTAAAATTGTTCTATTTTATGTTAGTTATTGCTGTTAATCTCTTACTGTGCCTAATTTATAAATTAAACTTTATCATAGGTATGCATGTTTAGGGAAAAAAAAAACATAGTATACATAGGGTTCAGTACTATCCATGGCCTCAGGCATCCACTGGGGTCTTGAAACACATCCCCTACAGGTAAGGGGGGACAACTGTATGTATAATTCACTTATATGACATATCTAAGCAAATTCATATAGACAGAAAATAGATTTGAGGTTACCAGGAGTTGGAGAATGGAGAGTTATTACTTAATGGGTACAGAGTTTCTGTTGGGGCAACAACAAAATATTGGAAATAGATACGGCGATATTTGCCCAACATTGTGCACATAGTTAATGCCACTGAACCGTACTCCTAAAAATAGTTAGAAAGACAAATTTTGTGGCATAAATACTTTACAAAAATTAAAATAAAAAAGGAAAGGAATAGATAGAAAAGAAATAGAAAAGAAAGAGAAAGGGCTTTCTCATATAGCCAGAAAACAGAATGTTAAAAACTCTACTAGACTTATTCCAAAATAAATGATCACAATTAGATGTTTGTGGGTTCCTTCAGTCATTCTTAATTTATACTTCTTCTATTGGACCTTGAGTCATCAGTTGGCCTCTATAAAATGATCTGGTACTGAATTCAAAAGCATCCTGGAAATCCCACATCCCTCTGACAATTTTCTAAGAGATGTCACCTTCTAAGTCTATTTTTTGAAATACCAATTGTTAAAAATACCTGGCAGCATCATTTTCATGAGCTCTGAGGCTGTTCTTCTTTACTGAAGACCAAATTTCTGGCCTGTGGCTTAAAGGAAAGCCTTCAGGCAAGCATGAGAGAGAAGCAGAAGCCATCTGTTTGTGATAGAGTAGCTAACCGTATCAGAACGGAGAAGAGTTGAGTTCTCTGTTTGAGTATGATACATACCTCTTTGATGAGGTTTTGATCAATGTATCCCCTTAGAACAGAAGCTATATTGTGCTCTATGCTGATAAAATCGGGGAAAAGACATATTCCTGAAGCCGTGAGCAGGTAAAATTCCAGTGATGTTCTTCCAATGACTTTCTGCATGTTTATTTGATTATTTTTTTGCTGTTGCATATGTACAGAAAGGGATAAAATCAGGAGATCTAGCTAATAAATACTTTCAACTCCACTCTGTGCCCATTGTTTAATTTTATATTACTCTGAATTTTTTGTTTTGTTTTGTTTTGTTTTGAGAGAGAGAGAGCCCTGGGTAGGGGGTGGGAGGGAAAAGGAGAGAGAGAATCTTAAATAGGCTCCATGCCCAACATGGGGTCCCCTACGAGGCAAGATCTCATGACCCTGAGATCATGACCTGAGCTGAAATCAAGAGTCAGATACTTAACTGAGTCACCCAGGCACCCACTGTTCTATTTTATATTATAATACAACATTGCCCCAACAAAAATACTTGTGGTTTTAATTTTCTCTGTCAGCAACAAATTATTTTTCTCTTTATTGTACTAATTGAGGGATCAATAATTTTTATATATTAGAGACTGGGGTATGTTTCTTTCCTTTGGATTAATGGTGCAGACCTTGATAACCTGTGCTAAAAATATAAGATTAGAAATATTTCTCTCTGCCCTTCTCGAGCTTACATTCCCCATAAAGTTGGTCCATTAATTACAAATTGTTAATATGAGTTATGCAGGTATCTTGTTCTCTGTTTTCTACCGAAGAACTTTATTCCAAAGTGTCTGATGCTGACAGCTGATTCAATGCACATGTTTGTAAAACAATTTTCTATTAAACAACTCTTGGGAGAGAAAAACAAGTTGTTTAATTAAAGTCTAACTGACTTCCTTCCCAAGTTATGTGCCTTTTTATTCATTTAGATGAGCTTAATAACAAATACAGTTTTGAAGATAAGAAAAATAACACAAGTAATCACTCTTTAGAAAGCTGGATATTAGATTACAATTCACCACAGGGAGATTTCTTTCTACATGATTTTGAGTGTGTGTGTGTTTGTGTGTGTGTGTGTGTGTGTGTGTTTTATAGTTTAAAATTTTTTTTTTCTTTAAGCTCCTGTTAATGTCATGCTTGGGCTCCTTCCTTGTAACTGGCCTCTTCCCCTCTCCGAATTAGGGCTGGTTACTGGGGACTGGATAGGTTCAGGTGGAAGATGATTAGAGGTGAACATCAAATCTAAAAGACCTGAGCTTCAGGAGAGCATACTAGCCGGTGGTTATGTCATGCTCCCTGCCTGCAGACAGGTTTGTGCAGACAGGAGGCTGGTGGGAGAAATGTGGACGTGGGAACAGAGGCTTTGGGGAGGTAAAGTGGTGTGACAGCTCCAGAGACTGTGAGCCAAGGAGGCACTAGGTGGGCAAACAAAGCAGGAATTTTGTGCAGTGCTTAAAATGCTTTTTGCTGATTCTTTCAAAATGATTTGTCTCAAGTCTGTGCTCACGCCAAGAAGGCAAGGACAGTGTTAGTCTGGTTCACTGCTAAGATCATAGTGTTTGGCAGAATTCCTATTATGTAGTTGGTGCCAATAAATATTATTGAGTTAATGAATGGAATAAAGCAAAATTTTCGGGGACATAGATTCTAGCATTTTATAAATCAGGGGGCTTCATTCCAAAAAAAGCAGCAAGAGTCTAGATGAACCTTGACACAAGACCAGTGTAGGGTCCCGTTGACCCCAGGTAGCCTGGAGTTCTGCACCAGAGTAGAGCTGCCTTTACAGCTCAAACAGCTCCCGTGGGAATGCTTATAGGTCCCAAGGGCAGGGAAATATGTTGGTTCCCACACAATCCCCCCTTGTTATTTTCCTTCCCTTTTCCTTATGGCTCCTGCCTTCTGGGATTTTTGTGGTCTGCTGGTCTGCTGTAGCAGGAAGCTGAGGTAAGCACACCAGGCGTGGATCCAGGAATTGTGGGAAACATGAAAAGGATAACGAAGGGTCAGAAGCCCCGTGAACCATCTAAATCCTGATTTAGTAATCGAATGCCATCAAAGAAGTGTGAATTCAAACAAAAATGAGCTCTTCTGGGAGATGCTCCTTTTCTTTCTCTTTTCTTCTATCTTTCCTCCCTCCCTCTCTCCCTCCCTCCCTCTCTTCCTTCCTTCTTTTTTATTTTTTTCTTTTGTATATGTGGCTAGAGCAAAATCTGGATCTTGAAATTATTGATACTGAAAAACTTGCTGTCTGGTGAGTCTTAAGAAATCTCTGCCTTCTGGGATGGCAGCTAGAATTTGTCCCTAGCAGGTTCTCCATTTGTCTTTCCAGTAGTGGAAGAGATCACTTTGGGATGTTGAGACAGATGCATAGAGGCACTCAGAGTTCTTGGGAACAGCCCTAGAATCTGAATGAAGGTGCTTCAGATATTGGTATATTAAATTATGTGTAAGAAATATAAATTTGTCTTATCTGGGGGAGAATTTTTATCTCTATAAAATTTTCATCATAATATTTTCCCCTGGCTGAAGACAAGAAGTTGCATTTGGGTCTAGACTGAACGCTGACACCTTGATCTCAGACTTACCAGCCTCTAGAACTGTGAGAAATATATCTGGTGTTTATAAACCATGAGTTTATGGTATTTTTTGTTACCACAGCCTGAACAAACTAAGACCCTTAGGAGCAGAGAAATTTAAATTTGAAGAGATGTAAAAAATTTTAAAAATTAAGAAACATTTTTAAACCTATATTCTATTCTTCCTTTACTAACTTCTGGATCTTGTAAAGTCAGTGTATGCTATATTCACTTTAGTTGTGCTTTAAGAAATTAAGTATCGAAGCTGTATCCATATTTGCAATGACATAGATTCAAGTAAGCTTTATGGGAAAGAAATAACTAGATGGAAGAATGACATGCGGAGAAGCCCAGAGCAGTATTCTGGAATGGGAGGGACAGCCATCTGCTGGGACGCATGTGTGGATATAGTAAGGATACCCTGAGGGGTCTCAAAAATGATCACAACATAAGACAGGGACAGTGTGTTATCACACAAGATGGGACTGGGGTTTTGTTCATTGGGTATTGAAGAGAAGGATAAATTTTTTAATTGGTTGTATTCAATATATGTACACAATACACACACACACACACACATATGTATATGCATGATCTCTTTAGGAAACTATTAAGAAATATGTATCACATCCATACATTTTGGCCCTGACGTCCTACATTTTATCAGTGGTTGACTTTAAGAGCAGTGATAATATGTGATTTATTTTTTGCTCTTATGTGTTTTCCTTTTCAGTGATGAACACCTTGGAATTGAACCAAATATGCTTCATTCTTAATAGAATATAAGCTTAAAAGTTCTGTGAGCCAAACCAGATGGACTGTCCCAAACCCAATCAATCAAGTGGTGAGATCTGAGTTGGTTAAGCTTAGCCCCACAGTGTACTATGGGATTCATCCTGCACACCCTGCTTACCTGACTAGGTAAAAATAATCATCCATTAAGCAATAAAAATCTTCACTCGGATTCCAGTGGAAATTCGATCTTTTATTGTTTTTTCCTACTTTCTCTCCTTTGAATTCTTCTCCAATTTCCTCATAATTCTAGTCTCATTCTACATCACCACCGCTCCAGAGCACATGTCCTCTCCCCAGGAACCAGCAGGCACTCCCACATCTATTTGTCTACCCTGTGCCTTTATTTCCCGGGCAGTTTTAGAATAATTATTATCCCTCTATCTTTTTATTGCTTTGGCTCTGGTCTCACTAAATATGTCCCTCAAATATTCAAAATACGAACCCAAAATTAGAAAGCATAGATACCCTACAACTTACCCGTGTTGATGCTGGTGCCTAAAGGTAACTATTTTAACATTTGTTGATTATCTTTAAGAAATACATGCTACATATATCCTAAAAGCAATGATATTAAATATTAGTAGTTTTTATATTATTATATCTTTAATATATAACCAATAATAGAGTTTATAAATACCTATAATGAATAGTTATGAATATGATTTGATATATAACATTAATTTAAAATTTAAAAATATGTGATGTTTATAATTTTCCAATAGATATGTTTCTAAAACATCAAATTACACTATACATGGTCTTTCTTCACTTTCTTTCCATTTAACATAGAAAGCTTTCCTCATTGACATGTATTTTTTAATTTTTAGCAAAGCCATGTTTTGGATGTACCATGTGTATCTCCTTATGTTGATTTTCACTTTTTGCTCTTAAAGGGGCACCTTCTTCCATACAGTTGACCTTGAACAATATGGATTTGAACTGTGTGGGTCCACTTATACATGGATTTTTTTTTTTTAAATCAATAGAGGAGAGTCCTGTAAATGTATTTTCTCTTCTTTATGATTTTAATAACATTCTTTTCTCTATCTCACCTTATGGAAAGAATACAATATGTAATAATAACATACAAGTATATTTATGCAACATACATATGTATATAACATACAAATAGGTGTTAATCAACTGTTTATGTTATGGGTAAGCTTTCTGGTCAGCAGTAAACTATCAGTAGTTCAGTTTTGAGGGAGTCAAGAATTATATGCAGATTTTGGACTGTGTGTGGGTTGTCACCTCTAACTCCTGGGTTATTCAAGGGTCAACTGTATTTAGAAAACTGTTTTTTGTTTTTGTTTTTGGTTTTTTTGCATTTTTAAAAATTTATTTATTTTCAGTATAACAGTATTCATTGTTTTTTGCACCACACCCAGTGCTCCATGCAATCCATGCCCTCTCTAATACCCACCACCTGGTTCCCCCAACCTCTCACCCCCCCGCCGCTTCAAATCCCTCAGATTGTTTTACAGAGTCCATAGTCTCTCATGGTTCACCTCCCCTTCCAATTTCCCCCAACTCCCTTCTCCTCTTTAACTCCCCTTGTCCTCCATGCTATTTGTTATGCTCCACAAATAAGTGAAACCATATGATAATTGACTCTCTCTGCTTGACTTATTTCACTCAGCATCATCTCTTCCAGTCCCATCCATGTTGCTACAAAAGTTGGGTATTCATCCTTTCTGATGGAGGCATAATACTCCATAGTGTATATGGACCACATCTTCCTTATCCGTTCGTCAGTTGAAAGGCATCTTGGTTCTTTCCACAGTTTGGCGACCGTGGCCATTGCTGTTATAAACATTGGGGTACAGATGGCCCTTCTTTTCACTACATCTGTATCTTTGGGGTAAATACCCAGTAGTGCAATGGCAGGGTCATAGGGAAGCTCTATTTTTAATTTCTTGAGGAATCTCCACACTGTTCTCCAAAGAGGCTGCACCAACTTGCATTCCCACCAACAGTGTAAGAGGGTTCCCCTTTCTCCACATCCCCTCCAGCACATGTTGTTTCCTGTCTTGCTAATTTTGGCCATTCTAAGTGGTATAAGGTGATATCTCAATGTGGTTTTAATTTGAATCTCCCTGATGGCTAGTGGTGATGAACATTTTTTCATGTGTCTGATAGCCATTTGTATGTCTTCATTGGAGAAATGTTTTTGTATTTCTATCTGAGTTTCTAATTCTGAGAATGACCTACTTATTTTTTCTACTGGGATATTTATTTTGTTCCTTATTGATTTGAAGAAAATCTTTTTGTATTAACCCCATCATCTATTGTATGTTTACAAATTACCCATTTTCCAGTTTGTCATTTTTCTTTTACTTTTTTTTTTATAAAGATTTTATTTATTTGACAGAGAGTGGGATCACAAGTAGGCAGAGAGGCAGGCAGAGAGAGAGAGAGAGAGAGGAGGAAGCAGGATCTCTGCCGAGCAGAGAGCCTGATGAGGGGCTTGGTCTGAGAACCCTGAGATCATGACCTGAGCTAAAGGCAGAGGCTTTAACCCACTGAGCCACCCAGGTGCCCCTTTCTTTTACTTTTTGAAAAAAATTATTTATTTATGAAAAGAAAGAAGAAAGAGGAGAGAGAGAGAGCGTGAACATGAGGGGGGAGGGGCAGAGGAAGAGGGAGACGCAGGCTCCCTGCTGATCCTGGAGTTGGGGGTGGGTGAAGCCGCTTGATCACAGGACCCCAGGATCTTAACCTGAGTGGAAGGCAGACGCTTAACTGTTTGAGCCACCTAGGTGCCTCTGTTATTCTCTTCTGATTTTATCTGTGGTGATTTTTTTTATACAGGTAGAACATTAAAAAAACATTGTGCAGTCCAATTTATCAATCTTTCCTTTCAAAGAGAGACTCTGAGAAAGGCAGTTCTTCTCAGCTTCTGGATGTGTTCATGTCTCAAGATGAGTCCTGGAGCTGCCACCACTATGTTGCTACCAGCTTCCCTCTTGGCCCTTCCTGCCAATATAGCTCCCTAAGACAACCACTTTTCTTTCTTTCTTTCTTTCTTTCTTTCTTTCTTTCTTTCTTTCTTTCTTTCTTTTTTTTTTTTTTTTTTTTTTTTTTTTAAGATTATTTATTTATTTATTTGACAGACAGAGATCACAAATTGGCAGAGATGCAGGCGGGGGGCGGGGGAAGCAGGCTCCCTGCTGAGCAGAGATCCTGATATGGGGCTCGATCCCAGGACCCTGAGATCATGACCTGAGCCAAAAGCAGAGGCTTAACCCACTGAGCCACCCAGGTGCCCCAACAACCACTTTTCTGATTGTCTTCCATCTTACATCATGTTTCCTCTTCTGAGCTCTATATCAATGAGATCATACAATATGTTATATTTTGTCCATTTTCTTTTATTCAACAGAGGCTCATCATGATTTTGTATCAGAGTCTGCTACATGTTATTGCTGAACGTGTTCCATTGTGTGAATAAACCACAATATGTTTACGCTTTGTGTCGATGGACATTTGGGTAGTTTCCAGTTTGGGGCTATTGTGAGGGAGGGACTAGGTACATTCTTCTGTAAGTCTTTTTATAGCTGAACATTTTCATTTCCTTTGGATAAATGCCTAGGAGTGGAATTGCTAGACCATTGGGTAGAGCAGTTTAACTGTATAAGAAACTGCCAAATGGTCTGCCATCAGGTCATACCACTGTATACCTCTGCCAACAATGTATGGGAGTTCCAGTTCTACAACATCACTAGTAATTGGGATAGACAATCTTTTAAAAGTTAAGTAGTCTTTTGTTTTTCTTTTCCAACCCCCCCAAACCCCCCAGGTTGCATCTCCACTTCTTCATATCAGGGAGATCATATGATAGTTGTCCTTCTCCAACTGACTTATTTCGCTAAGCATATCGGGAGGGAGACAAACCATAAGAGACTCTTAATCTCACAAAACAAATTGAGGGTTGCTGAGAGGAGGGGGGTTGGGAGAGGGTGGCTGGGTTATGGACATGGGGGAGGGTATGTGCTATGGTGAGTGCTGTGAAGTGTGTAAACCTGGTGATTCACAGACCTGTACCCCTGGGGCTAATAATACATTATATGTTTATAAAAAATAAAAAATTAAAAAAAAAGAAAGGCCATTAAAAAAAAGTTAGGTAGTTTATGGCTGTGCAGTGTTTTTATTTTGCATTTTTCTGATAGCTAATGATGAACATTTTGTAATATGTCTAAGGTTTTTATTTTTAATTGAGTTGGTTTTATTTTTATTATTGAGCTATTTTTCTTTATATTTTCTATACACAACCTTTTTTCAGGTAGATAATTAATAAATATTTTTGCTCTTAATTGGATGAAGTCCAGTTTATCAATGTTTTTTGTTTATTGCTTTGGGTGTTCTCTAAGTCACCTTTGCTTATACCCAGGCATGAAGACACTCTCCTGTTTTTATTTTTCTAAAAGCTTGAGGTCTATAGTTCATCTTGGATAAATTTTTGTATATTGTGTAAGGATCGAAGTTCAATGTTTTTCCATATGGATGTATATGCAGTTGTTACAAAAGCATTTGTTGAAATAATTGTCTTTCCCCCATTATATTGATCAGGTGCCTCTGTCAAAAATTAACGATTGTATGAGTGTTTTACTTCTGATTTCTCTATTAATACCATATAGTTTTAATTACTGGAAGTTTGAGAGCCAGGTACTCTAAGTTCTCCAACTTTGTTTTTCCTTAAAAATGTTTTGTTTATTCTAAGTTTTTCTAATGTTCATATATAATTTTTTTAAAAAGCCGGCCTACATTCTGTTGTTGTTATGATGAGCCTACTGATAAATTTGGAAAGAACTGACATCTTAACCATATTAAGGCACCCAGTTTTGAACATACTTTATTGTTCATTTATTTAAGTCTTTAATTTTTCTGAGTTATGTTTGTAGCATTTGTAGGGATGGCTTGCAGATCTTTTATTAAATTTATATCTAAGCATTTTATGTTTTTGGTTTATATGTACATAGTTTAAAATATTTTTCAAATGCTTATACTAGTATATAGAAGTATAATTGATTTTGGTATATTGACTTTGTATCCTATGGTGTTGCTACATTCACTTATTAGCTAGAGTAGTTCTGATATTATTGCAAATGGACTTGCTTATAAAACTTTGCTTATGGGGTGCCTGGGTGGCTCAGTGGTTTAAAGTCTCTGCCTTCAGCTCAGGTCATGATCCCAGGATCCTGGGATCGAACCCCACGTCGGGCTCTCTGTTCAGTGGGGAGCTTGCTTCCTCCTCTCTTTCTTTTTCTCTGCCTGCCTCTCCGCCTACTTGTGATCTCTCTCTCTGTGTCAAATAAATAAATAAAGTCTTAAAAAAATACTTTGTTTACTACTTTTTTGCTGATGGTGTGTACAAAGATATTTTATGTTTAACTTGGTAAATTCACTTTTGTTCTAGCATTTGCTTTTTAGACTTTTTAGGATTTTTCTTAAAGAAGACAATCAGGTCATTTACAGACAGATAAAATTTCTTCCAAAATTTTTTTATTGTCTTTTGTCTATATTGTCTATTGCACTGGTTGAGACTTTTAGTACATTATAAAATAGAATTGGTGGCAGCAGACAATTTTGCTTTTTTATCAATCAGGGAGAAAGTTTTCAGTCTTTCACAATTAAATATGATGTTAGCTATGAGTTATTTGGAAAATGCCCTTCTCAAATTGAGGGAGGTCCCTCCTTTTTCCAGCTTGTTAGGAGTGTAGATATTGAATTCTTTTAAATGCTTTCTCTTCAAGATCAAGAATATCATGTGGTTCTTTATTAGTCTATTAATATCATGGTTATATTGATTGAATTTCAAATGTTAAAAAGACCTTGCATTGCTGAGAAAAACTGCAGTTGGTCATGGTGTAGTATCCTTTTTCTGTGTGTTAAATTCAACTTGTTAATATTTTCATGAATATTTATGTTTATGTTCATGAGGTAAATTGCACTGTTATAATTTTATCTTGTAATCCTCCTCTAATTTTGTAATTTCATCATCAAGTTTTTGTCTCAGGTTTGTGAGAACCTCATAAACAATCAAGTCATCTGCAGGTAGATACAAGTTTACTTCTTTCTGTCAAGTATTTTTATATCATTTAGCACTGGTGAGAAGCTTCAGTACATTATTAGATAGAATTAGTGAGATAAGACATTCTTGACTATTTATCTCAGGAAGAAATTTTTCAGTCTTCCACAATTAAATGTGATGTTAGTTGCAAGTTTTTTGAAAATGCTCTTTTCAGGTTGAGAAAGTTTCCTTCTCTTCTTTTCTCATTAAGTGAGAAGTGTCCGTTCCTTCTCTCTTTTCTTCTCTCTTAGACTTTGTCTAAAATTAGCATTATTTCTTTCTTAATATTTGAATTTACCAGTAAAACCAACTGGGCCTGGAGTTTCCTTTGTGGAAAGATTGTGGAAGATTATTAAAAAAAAATAAAAATTCTTAAATAAATAGGTTGGATTTAGATTTTCAGTTTATCTTGTTCTAATTTACATGTGCTATTTTTGCCAAGGAATTTGTTTGCTTCATCTGTGTTGTTAAATTTATTGTCACAAAGTTGTTCATAATATTCCCTCAGTAGCTTTTTAATGAGATAGGATATGGAGAGATAACCCCTTTGCATTCCTAATTTTAATCATTTGTGTCTTCTCCTCTTTTTTTCTTCAGTGTCACTAGAGTTATCTATCTTACTTAACTTTTATAAGGGCCAAATTCTTACCTAGTTTTCTTTATTTCTGGTTCTATATCAAGATTTCTGTTCTTATTTCATTTGATCAGTCTCATTAGGGATTTATCAATTTTATTAACTATTTCAAAGAACCGATCTCTGGATTTGTTAAATTACTCTATTTGTTTTCTATCACATTGACTTGCATTCTTGTTTTTATTATTTTTTTCTTTTAACTACTTTGAGCTTAATTTTTCTTCTAACTTATTAGAAAGTATTTTCGTCTTTCTTCTTTTTAAGTATAAAGACTAATTCTTTTCTAATCACTGCTTTAGTTACATCCCACACATATTGATATGTTTTTATTATACTTCACTTTATTTTTAAAAATATTTATTTATTTATTTATTTATTTATTTCAGAGAGAGAGAGAGAAAGAGAGCACGCATGAGCAGGAGGGGCAGAGGGAGACAGAAAGAGAATTTCAAGCAGACTGTGCAATGAGCATGGAGCCCAATATGGAGGGGGGGCAGTTTCCATCCCGGACCATGAGATCACGACCAGAGATGAAACCAAGTCAGATGCCCAACCAACTGTCCCACCCAGGCACCCTATTATATTTCACTTTGAATATTTTCTAATTTCTCATAATTTTTTATTGACTTGTGGACTATTCAGAAGCGTGTTGTTTAACTTAGATAATTTGGGCTTTGTAAGTATTTTATTATTTAATTCGATTTCACTTTGGTCAAAGACCTTATTCTGTGCTATTTTAACCTTTGAAATGTATTACTCTATCTTATCATCCAATTGTATGTTCTCTATGCACTTAAAAAGAATGTGCAATTGTTGAATATATGTTTTATTTGTATCAGTTAGGTCAAGATGGTTTGTGGTATTATGTAGATCTTCTGTATTTTTACTGAACTTTTCTCAGCTATTCTATCAATTACTGAGAAAAATGGTGTTAAAAATTTCCAGCTATTGTGTATACACCTATGTTTTCCTTTAGTTCTTTCAAGTTTTCTTTTAATATATCTCAAAATTCCATTATTAGGGTCATTCACACTTATGATTGTTATTCATTATGACTGATCCTTATATTATTAAGAAATGTCTTTTAAAAAATAAATCTCTGGCAATTTTCTTTACCTTGATATCCATTGTATCTGATATTAATATACCAGCTCCAGTATTCTTATACTTCCTTTGGTAACTATATCCTTTTCCATTAAAAAAAAATTCAACTTATGTGTCTCTTTTTACTAAAAGAGTATTTCTTGTAAACAATGTATAGTTGGGAACAGCTTTTTTTCTCTTAATTCAGTCTGATAATCTTTTCCTTTCATTTAGAGTATTTGATCCATTAACATATAATTATTACTATTGTAATTATGATTATTGTCTTAGACTAAAATCTACTATTTGTTTTTTTCTCTATTTGTTTGTTCTGTCAATTTTTTGTTCAGTTTATCCTGTGAGCCCTCTTGTGCATTATTAAACAATTAATTATTTCATCTTTATTTCTCTTTTGGGATTTTAGCTATATATTATTTTTTTTTTTTTAGTGGTTGTTCAGAGAATTACAATATGCATCCATGGCTTAACACTGTCTTTTTAGAGTAAACATTTTATCATTTTCAGAGGGTATAGACTTCCAATAGTGTAGTTCTATTTATAATTCAGACTTTGGGTTTTGGTTGTCATATCTAGTGCCTTTACACATTTTAAACCCTTAGTCAGTATAGTTATATTTGCTTTAAAGATTTATATGATTTTATAGATGTTAAAATACAAATTAAATGTTTTTTATATATATTTTTACATTTACTATTTTCAGAGCTCTTTATTTCTTTCTGTAGATCTGAATTTCCATCTGGTATCACTTTTCCTCCAGGCTGAAGAACTTCTTTTACAGTTTTCTTAGTAAAAATTTTTTTGGCGACAAACTTTCTTAATTTTATTATCTAAAAATGTCTTTTATATTTAGTTTTGGCAGATATTTTCTCTGGATATAAAATTCTTGGATGATATTTGTTTCTTGTTCAACCCTTTAAAGATGTCATCCTATTGTTTCTGAAGAGACATTAGCCAGTATTTATATATGTATGGTTATTATCTGGCTACTTTTAGGAATTCTTTTTATCTTTTTAGCAGTTTGATTATGATCTGTCTAGATGTGATTTTCTTTGTGTTTTCCCTATTTACAGTTTGTTAGTTTTTTAGTACTATATGTTGATCTTTTTTCACCCAATATGGGAAATTCTCTATCATTTCTTTAAATTTCTGTTCTACTTCATATACTTTTCTCTTAACATTCTCTTTCATGTTATTGAAGTTCTGTTCATTTTATTTTGTTTTTTTTTTCTTTATGTCCTTAATATTGGATAAATTTTATTGATCTATTTTCAAGTTCACAGACTGTTGACTCTGCTGCTCTGATTCAGTGAATTTTTTCTTTTCAAATAGTGTATATTTCACTTATTAAATTTCTATTTGATTCTTTTTTATAGTACTTTTTTGCTAAATTTCTTCATCCTTTTATTCATTATAGCCATACTTTCCTTTGAGACCTTAAATGTATTTATTATTGCTATTTTAAAATTTTATTTGCTGTTCATTGCTGTTTTTATTTGCTAACATCAAGGCCATATGAGGAATCATTACTATTGATGATGATGATGATGATGATGATGATGATGATGATGATTTTTGCCTGTGGGTCACGTTTTCCTGTTTCTTTGCATTTCTACTAATTTCGGAGTATATGCTGGACATTGTGAATTATCTGTTTTAGGGAATATGGGTTATGTTCTCTTGCTCTAAATCACGTTGACATTTTTTCTTTTCTGGCAAACATTAAAACCTGTCAAATTATATTGATCCTGTCAGGATTGTTTTTATTTTTGTAAAGACTGATGTATTTCTGTTTTGGACCAAATTCTAAGGTGTGCCTCTTACTCTAGCATACGGTTATTGTCAACTGAATGTTCATCATCTTCAGTGTACACTCTTGATTATAACTGGGATGGAGCTCCAGTGTCTCCTAACAGTGCAAAGTCACAAGCAACATTGATTAGCGTTCATCCTGATAAGCAGGTCATCTTTGCCTGCTCCTGTAGAATCTCACCCTGCCACACCATCTGTCTAGTCCCCCACTTAGCTCTCTAGTGAGTCCCCATGACATTCCCCAACACCCACCCCATATAATTCTCTTCTCATGTATCCTGTTCTGAAAAGTGCCCCTATTTCTGCAGCCTGGGACTCCAATATCCACTTCTCAAGTCAGCAAAACTGCTGCTCTGCTGGGTTCCACCTTCCTGATCTGGCAGAAAATACCATCAGGCAGAAAATCAGGGCATTTGTTGGACATACTTCATCTCTTTCCTTTATCTCAAGGATTATATCCTGTACTGCCTGTTTGTCAATGCCTAAAAATAGCTGACTCACATATTTTGTCCAGTTCTATAATTATTGGGAAAGCAAGTTCTATGCCAGTTACACTGTCATAGACAGAAGGAGAAATTTATGTATATTAATTCTAAATAATTTTGATTATTATTCTTAACATCCAAGTAGCTCTCTCTTCTTTCATTAAGGTTAACACCTTTGCAGGTGCCAATTCTTTCATAATATTTTTCAATGCCCATATAGTCTTTCTCTTTCTCATTTTTTTCTATTTTTAAAGATTTTATTTATTTATTTGAGAGAGAGAGAGTGAGCATGAGTGTAGGGGGGGAAGGGTGGAGAGAGAAGCAGACTCTCCTCTGAGCAGGGAGCCTGCTCTGGGGTTGGATCCTAGGACCCTGAGATCATGACCTGAGCCAAAGGCACCACCTAACCAACTGAGCCACTAGATACACCTCTCTTTCTAATTCTTATGCCTATATAATCTTGATTTTACATAGTTTGAAAGTCATTGTTTTGTAAAAATGGGTATATATCTATATATAGTTATTTGTATATGTATCTATATATTTATTTATGGGAATATATAATTTAAAATAATATGTGTATATAATTTAAAATAATATGTGTATATGTACATACTTGTTTTAAATCTATATTCATATACATATCTTTCTTTTATTACTTAATAATATATCTCTGTAAGTCAATTTGCATCCATCGAAATCATTCTAATGATAAGAATGTATCAGAGATTATTCAACCTATTAATTTTTAAAATGATTAGGGAAACTGATTTACTCCTTTAATACATATATTTACTTGTATTTGTATATATTCTTCAGAGTTTGTTGTACAGGTTTGTGTCATTTTCCTGTTTTTAAAACAGATGACATTTATTTATTTATTTATTTTTAAAAAGATTTCATTTATTTATTTGACAGAGAGAGATCACAAGTAGGCAGAGAGGTAGGCAGACAGAGAGGGGGAAGCAGGCTCCCTGCTGAGCAGAGAGCCCGATGCGGGGCTTGATTGCAGGATCCTGAGATCATGACCTAAGCTGAAGGCAGAGGCTTAACCCACTTAGCCATCCAGGCGCCCCTAAAACAGATGACATTTAATGCTCTGTTTTCTTTTATTCTCTTCTGTGAATTTCTGGGAGGGGAGTTATGCAAATATGTATTCTCTAGGCCTTGTTTCTCCGAAGTCCCAACACAATGTTTTAATAAATTCCTATCCAACAAATGAATTAACAATTACTCAGCAAGTAAATACAATAAAATTTTAGTGGTTCAAGTGACTGTAATCAAATTTGCATTTTCTTAGCTACTGTTTTTCAGTAGTCAGGTTGTAAAGTGGTCATATTCATCGTGCTACTTTGTGTGTAATTAGCAAAATAATATAAAAAACAAGAATCATTTGTAATGGCTTTGCCTAGTGATGATCATTCCAAATTTCTGAGTACTTATTCTAAACATATGTGGATATTTATGTATATACTTTATATGTATAACATAGTTTGAGAAATTTAATTAAATATCCTTTAAAAAAATTTTTTAATGACCGCATAAACCATTTTATGATGTACCTTAGCTTAACCAATTCCTTGTTCTTGAATACCAAGTTTTGTTTTGTATGTGTGTGTGTGTGTGTTTTTTTTTTTTTTTTCCACTATTTTAAACAACAGTGCAAGGAACATCCTTGTACATCAACCTCTGGCTACATGCCCCAATCCTTATCCATTGTTACTGAATTCAGTAACACGGTATTGAATTTAGGAACCTAGGGCATCTCATTTGGATTTAAGGCTTGTCTGTGTCCCACATTTGAGGTGATCTTATAATTTTCAATTTAGTCAGAGCAAGTTGAAAAAGAAACATTTATAGAATGTTTTAAAAAAAATCTCCATTCCTTTGGAAGCCTGGAGGCTCCTTGAAAAGGAATTTGACTGTTCCTGGCCAGCCCAGCATTTAATCCCAACCTGTCACCAGTTTCTATGAAGTGAGGTTTCTATTACTTCCCGGATTGCTCTAGTCTATCAGAGGTCACCATCTCCAATTTAGCCTAGATGTGGATGGGAAAATACCCTGTACAGCCCTAGCATCCAAAGAACATTGGTGTCAAATTCAATTACTGGAAAAGGAGGGCTACTTTCCCCCCCCACCCCCCGAAGGTCTCTGAATCCATTTAAAAAGCTTCTCTGATTCCTAGCACTTGTGCTTATTGGGAATGCGTCTCCCACACAGTCCTTCTGACAGCTTTTTTGTAATTTCACATTGTCAACTGCTTTTGTGGTTGGAGTTTTCATTTATTGAAAATAATCTCAAATAGAAATACAGACAGTTATGTCTTTACCATATGTCTGAATGTGCCTGAGTGGAGTGAATATTGTAGATACGTAATGACCCAAGACGATTTAATTTCACGTAGCTTTCCTCTTTGCAGATTCCCAAACATGTTGATTTTCCAAATGTAAGTATTAATTCTGGATGCTGGGACCACAGTTTCTGTTAACTGCCTTGTGGTCCTCTATGGAATGGAAGTATTCTTAAAGTCTTTTTTCATTTTATTTCAAAATGATCTTTTGTAGAAATTCCCTACCTTTCCTTTCTTTTGATTTGCAGAGCTTTTTCTTTCCTATGATTAAGGAATAAATTAATTCATTTCGAATTAAGGAAATGGCACGACGTATTTTTTTTTTCTGTACCTAAGAAATTTGTTTCCACAATTGCATTTCAGTAGAACCACCTAACAGTCATGAAAGATTAGCAGTGTTTTCTCTCTCTGCTGTACAGCTTTATAATTTGTCTGGAACAAAAATAAAGCAAGAAATCCAGCTTTGCAGATTGTTTTGGGTATCACAGGATATTGCTGTAACTAGTGGGTCAGTCCAGGGTACATCAGTCTGCCATTTAAATTGTTAAGAACTATTTCCAGAGAAGATATGCTCTATGCTACTGATTGAGTTTCCCTCTCATTCTTTTAAGTTCAAATTTCATAATTAGAACATGATGAACAATGGGATTCTCACAGAAGAAAGACATCTTCCTTTCTACTATTGTCTTTGAACGTGGAATAAATGGAATATTCTGCAGCCTGGCTAAATCTTCTGGTCCCTCTCACACTCTTACATCTCATTGCAATGAGACAAAGGTGACTACACAGATGGTGTCACCCCCAGACGAAACCTCAAAAGTTCAGGCTGAACTGTACTAACTGGTAGCAGCCATTATAGAACTATTTTGGATGATATTATGCCAATATACTGGGGATGTTATTCTAGAAGAACAGCTGCCATTTTGTCTCTCCAAATATATTTTGCCTTCTCCTCCTTTTCTTTTTTAGAAATTTTTTAACAAGCATCCCTCATATTAAAACAAAATTTTTAAGTCTCACAAACTGAATCTTCTGTTTTGACCTGTGTGAATTCTGCCTATGACAAACCTTGCCAAGTAAAGAAGTCTCACTGGAGTCATTGAATGATGAGGGGAATGAGAAACCACAGTTAGAGTTCACAGTAGCTAACCTCAACTGTGGTAATGCTATATATTTGGGGGAGCCAAGTAATTCCCTTAGATATGAATCAGTTGAACGTTTAGGTACAGTGTGTGTATGTGTGAACATTCAAGTTTTTATTTCTCTGGGACACACGCATAAGTGTGTTTTCTGGGTTGTTTGTGGTAAGCACATTTTAGTTTTTATTTATTTATTTTTTATTTATTTTTTTTTAGATTTATTTATTTGAGAGAGAGAGAGGAAACAAGGAAGGCAGAGGGAGAGGGAAAGAAGTAGACTCCACTAAGCATGGAGCCTTGCCACAGGGCTGGATCACTTGACACTGAGATCATGACCTGAGGCGAAATCAAGAGTCGGATACTTAACTGACCGAACCACCCAGGTGCCCCCAACATGTTCTAGTTTTTAAAGAACTTGCCAAATTATTTTCCAAAGTAGCTGTGTCATTTGCATTCCTACTACTAACGTATGAGTGAGCCAGTTCCTCTGCGTCCCCACCAGCATTTAGTGTTGTCCTTGTTTGATTGTAGCTATTCTTATAGGTGTATGATGACAGCTCATCACAGTTCTAATTTGCATTTTCTTGATGCCCGGTGATGTTAAAGATCCTTTCTTGTGCCTATTCACTATTCATATATCTTCTTAGGTGACATGTCACTTCACAGGATTTGCCTCTTTTCTAATTGGATTGTTTGTTTTGCTATTAATTTTCAGAATTTTTATAAATTATAGATGTGAGTCCTTTGTCACATATGTGGTTGGCAGAAATATTCTTCCAGTTTGTAGCTTGTCTTTTCATCTCCTTAAAGGGGGTCTTTCAAAGAACAAAAGTTTCTAATTTTGATGAACCACAACTTAGTGATTTATTTTCTTTTATGGATTGCACATTATGATATTATATCTAAGAACTTTTAAACAGCCCCAGGTCCCATATATTTTATCTCATTTTTTTTTCTGAAGGTTTTATAGTTTTATATTTAAATTTATAACCAATTTTCAGTTAATTTTCATAGAAGATGAGAGGTTCATTAGTTCCCTAAGGATATCTAATGGCTCCAGCACCACTTATTTCTTTTTATTTCTAATAGTGTTTACTTTTGACATCTGTGTTTACTTCTTACTGTTACCAATGGTTTGTTAATTTTAATAGTTTTTTCAAATAAAAAAAATTTTTGCTGATCCTTCAGACATATTATTGGTTTCTAATTTGTTGTTATTCATTTTTTATTTCCACCTTTCAAGTTTCTTTTAGTTTGCTCAGCGGTTAGTTTTCTAACATATTATTTTGACTGTGTAGTTCATTGCATTTCTATAATGTTTTCTTTGTTTATATAAGACTAATACTTCCCTTCATGTACAACTTTAGCTATATCCTATAAGCTTTGATATGAAGTTATAGTATGTTTTATTATTTTTGTTGTTTTTCTGCTTCAGGTATTTTACAAACTTTGCCTTATGATTTTTCCAGAAACCTATGAATAATTTAATAGTAACTTTAAAATTCTAATAGTAACTTTAAAATTCTAAGTGCATTGTGTTTGGTTTCTAATTTTAATAAATGGTGGTCTTTATGAAACTAAAATTTGTAAGTGTTAGAAATGTATAAACTTAGATGTATGTTCATAATGTGTTTTTGAGAGTAAATACAAAGAAAAAAGTCTGGAAGTTTATATATCAATGTGTTAATAGTAGTTATCCCTAACTGCTGGAATTTAAAAAGGTTTCTTTTGTGTTACTTACATTTTTTTGTTTCTTTCTGATTTTTAAATGTAAATTTGTATTTTTTATTTTACAGAAAAACAGAGTTTTTTACATGTATTGGAGATAAAAAAGATCCCAGGTGAATATAAACTATCTTTATATATACGAACCCATTTTTAATCCTCTCCGGATTTTAGAGTTCTGAATTTACTCATTGAGATACCAAAGGAAAAACAAAACAGAATTTAAAAATCCCATTAGCTTATTTGACATGGATTTTAAGGCAAATGTATAGTCAGTTATCATAAATTTTCTGTTTATGTTAGAAAAAAAATTTAATTTCTACAATGGTTGGCATCCAGAGAATTCCTTCTTTTGAGTTCTTTTTTTTTTTTTGGCTTTAACTTTGTTTTATTTTATCTGCCATTTCAACATGTTCATAGTTGAGGGATGAGAGTTGTGTCTACAATGTCATATTATGAAAGTTGGAGGTTTATGTTTTGTTTGTTTGCTTGTTGGATAATATATCTGAACCTGTGCTGGATTATTATATCCTAGAAGACAGAAATCGGGTTTTATTACTTATCTTTGTATTTCTAGACCCAGAACCGAGTATTTTCTAGAAACATAAAAATATGTCACTAATAGGTGAATTTTGAAGTGCAAAGATACATAGTCAAGGATACTTTCAATTATAAGATAAATGAATGTTCGGGAAGTAAGTTTATCACTTGACCATAGTCAGCACAGCTGTTCTTTATGCTTGAAGGTTGTTGAGAGAGTAGATCCTAAAAGTTCTCATCACAAAGAAAACAGCATTTTTTTTGTAATTGAATGTTAAAATTGGATGTTAAATAAACTGATTGTAATTATTTTGCAATATATGTAAATTGGGTCATTAAGCAGTAGATCTTAAACTTACATACTATATGTCAGTTGTAGCTCAATAATACTGAAAAAAAGTAGAAAGTGCTATTTATAGAAATACTGTCTTTCGGACTTCCGGTTGGCTCAGTTGGTTAATCGTTCGCCTTCAGCTCAGTTCATGATCTCAGGGTCCTGGGATCAAGTCCCACATCGGGCTCCCTGCTCAGCAGAGTCTGCTCTGCTTATCACTCTCTCTGCTGCTGCTGTGCTCTCTCTCTCTCTCTCTTTGACAAATAAATTAAAAAAAAAGAAAAAAAGGAAATGCTGTCTTTAATTAGGTTCTTTCTGAACTGAAAGTAGATTCCTTGACAGAAAAGACTATGCCTTGGATCCTGTTACACTCTTAGCATATTGCTGGGCACGTCACATTGTTAGATGAATGAATGAATAGCGATTTGACTGTAATTTTGTTCAATGTTGTCATTTAAAACAGATGAATTTCCATTTTGCCTTTCCTTTGAAGGGAGGTAAAGAAAACCCTGGGAATCAATACTTTGCTTTCTAATTGGCACTATGATTTGTAAATCAGACACATATCACTTTGCTCTTATCTTTTTCTATTCTAATTCCTCTTGTAACACTTTTCTTCACTCTTCCCTAATCAATAAGTAGGAAGAATTCTTTCCACCTGAACTCAAATGGACCAGGGTCAACAGAAAGGATTTGATAGTCTTTTTTCAATGTTATGCTTTGGAAATAAATATAAATCATTCATGTATTTTCTTCTTTCTTCCCTCCAAATCCCCACAGCCTTGAATGCCTTGAGACTCTGCACCAGCAGCTCAGCAGGGGGGCCCAGGGGGCCAATCTTGGTCTTCTTGTTATTTTCAGATTAATTTAAGTTTCCATTTTCACAGATCCCTTGCACTTCTTGTTTTCCAAGCTCTGCTTTAGATCCACTTCCGAAAAAAAAATTATGAATCAATATAAGACCCTCAAATTGTTCCTGTTTTAATAATTTCTTACTCTTTGAATTTGGCAGTGTGCTGACAAAGACAGTTTTCCTCTTTTAGTGGCATGTGCCTGAGGCAGATTGATACTTGGTGCTTATGCCCTCTGTTACACTCTAGTTGATTGACACATGGGTAGGATGAAGAAAAACTGCACTTTGTCTCATTGGTTCTTGCACTGGGTGAATACAGTCTTTTTTGGGAAGTGGGGGTTTCTGACTTTCAAATATGATTTTTTCACAGTTCGTGAATGTTCATTCTAACGATTTCCCCCAATATCTTTTTATTGCCCCATTATATAGACCTATGGATATGTACGCACCGATGACTGACCCTAATGTCTTAAGACTACACCCAGGAGATTAATAATGTTTCAGTATTTCAGTGAGTAAATTTCCCTGGAATGGGTACAAGAGAGATCTGGCTGACATTAAACTCTGGTGGGTTAGACATGTATTTTTGTATACTAGTAACATATGTTCATCAGAGTTCCTTTTTCTTCAACAAATATAAACAGGTTTTTTTCTAATAAATAATAATCCTTATTTGAGAAATTCAGAAAGTACAGAAAATGTAAAGGAGGAATAAAAGGCTTTTTTAGTTGCAACACTTGGGGGTTAACTAACATTTTGGTCTCTGTTCTTCTAGTTTTTTTTTTTTTCCTTAACATTCATTCACTCAAACATAATATATATATGCTCACACATCAATATATATTCTTATACTTTTTGTTCACAAAAAAGTGATCATAATATGCATAGACTTTAACCTGCTTTTCCCAAGATGTTTCATCCAAACCTGAATCAATGTGCTCCTTTATAAAACAAATATTTTATCATTCAGCTTATCTAATATCAAAATACAGTTCCTGTCTAAGGCTTTACTGTGTTTATTATATACGATTTTGTAATAGCCCTTTACTTAGGGAGTGCAAGCCACAGTTTGTAAATCTTTGAGTGAAAACCTCCAAAACCCATCATAGGAATATGAGGGTGAGCTAGAAAGAAAACAAGATTATAAAAATCAAGAAAGGAGGAAGAGACTATATGCAGCCTGGGAAGCAGATAAGCAGGTGGGGCACGCTTTGAGAACCAAAAGATCTCCATTCCTTTGGTTCTCAAAAAAACAAAAACAAAACAAAACAAGACAAAACAAACAACTTAGCTGACTGAACTCTATTTATGTTACCTCATAATGGCCAAGGGACACTATTTCAATGCTAATTTGCTTGACTTTCAAATTGTTCTCCTATTTACTGTCTTAGAGAGTTCAGGTTGCTTTAACAAAATCCTATAGACTGGCTTAACAACAGAAATGTATTTGCACACAGTCCTGGAGGTTGGGCAGCCTGAAATCAGGGTGCTGGATCAGATTCTGGTGAGGGCCCTTCTTCTGGTTTGTGTACTTCCTGCATCTTCACATGGCAGAAAGAGTAAACTTTAGTTTCTTCTTCTTCTAAGAACACCAATCCCATCATGGGAACTTCACCCTCATGATCTCATGTTTATCTGCCAAGGGCCCCACCTCCAAATATCATCACACTGGGGATCAGAGCTTCAAGAATTAATTTCACAGGGTGGAGGGACACAAACATTCAGCTCAGTATTTTCTTAACTTTTCAAAGGCCAGAACTCCATGGACACCTGTGAAACTTACTGGAAACTAATGTTCTTGTGAAGGAAACTCATCAATGCAACTTAACTACTTCATTAGAAATAAAATGGAAAATTACCGATGAGAGCATTTTGATGTAGGCTTGATGCTGAGAAATAAAGCAAAGGAATAAAATTGCCACAGCATATCTTAGAGGCTTCTGAACACAACAAACCCTCATATAAAGCTAATAAGGTTGTTGGAGCAAGAGGCAATGATGTGGTCATAAAAACCTATTGGACAGAGAAAGGACTCAGCATTCAGCATTAATAGAAAGGTACAGTGAGGAGGGTCATAATTCTGTAACACTGAGCATGTAACAGCAGAATCCCGAATCTATGTTTTCCAACTGTAAAGTAGAAAAGAGATCTGCTTCTGCTGTCTCTATAGGGAATAGCTCATTCCACATCTATAACAAGTAAAGAGCTCTGGAAAGCCTTGGATACCCTGGCAAGTGTATCCAAGCAGTAGGAGCTTTCCTAATGGTGATGCACAAAACTGACTTACCAAATCAACCAGCGCTCTACCTGTCTGTGTAATGCCCTCCCACCCACAGCACACTGCTTTGTAGTATACCCACCCATGTTTGCTCCCACCACATCTCAGAATCAGTTGGATTCATGCCAAAGTGTTATTATCATAGTGTATCTTAATAAAATATTATGTGGTAAAATGAACTGTGAGAGGTATTATTGTGTCTATGAGGGCAAAATGAAATATTCGGTAAGGATTTGGTAAAGTTATTGCAACATTGCTCTTGTTTCAGGTGTGAATAAGATGGCTATAAGATATCAGGAAAGTTATGAGAGAGCAACCCTCTCCCATATTGTTCCCCAGGTGCCTTTACATTTTCTCTCAACCTTAAAGAAGACAATCTCTATGACTCTGTATCATGAGTGTGAATCGTGCAAAAACAAACAAGCAAAATGGGGTGGAGCTCCAATCACTGGTCACTCATTGTGAAAACAAGGATTGACTACTGACCAATCAAAAAATTGGTCAGTGAATATTTTTAGTTAAAATAAATATTTAAATTGATGTATTATATATTTATAAAGTGTAAGTATATTTTACATATATTTTTACATGAATTATACTTTTTGCATGTAATTTAAAAGCCGATTATCTGCTTTGATGAACTGCTTTGATTAAATGACTATGAATACCTTACAGTATTTACAATCTGTGTGGGTCATCTATGAAATAGGCAGAATTTTCAGAGTGGTTCCTACAACACCATTTCCATTCCTAAGGCTAAGTGCTTACTTTGTTGCAGAAAAGGATGATGAGCCCTCAACTTATATTTACACTAATAATAGGCCTGGCCATACCTGTAGGAACTATATTTCAGTATTAAAAGAAAAAAACATGAGGGTATATGCTATGGTGAGTGCTGTGAAGTGTGTAAACCTGGCGATTCACAGACCTATACCCATGGGGCTAATAATACATTATAAGTTTACAATAAAATAAAAAATTAAAAATTAAAAAAAGAAAGAAAGGAAAAAAAAAAGCCCATTGATACATGCCCACCAAAGGGGAGGACAAAAAAAGCAGGAAGAATGAATCCTTTGAAGAGTGAACAGGAATATAAGGATTAGAAATTAGACAATAGGAAAAAATAAATTAGATAAAAAGGATGTGGAAAAAATGATAGAGAGGAGAGGCAAAGGAAATCTAACATTTCTGTAATCGGAATTCCCAAAGAAAAAAGTAAATACACAGAAACAGAACAAATATTGAGGCTATAATGCATGACATTTTTCTTGAAATAGGCTTCAGTGTATGTATTAAAAGTGAAAATTGACCCTAAACTGTTAACACCAACTCATAACATATCATAATATTTGATTTTAAAGATAAAGCAAGTATCTTTATAACATCCAGGTAGAAGGTAAGTCTTTTTGAAGGAAAGCAAATCAGGTTGACATTAGGCTTCTCATAGCAATGTCCCACAGCAAAAGTCATGGAGTAAAGCACAAGATATCCAAGGGGAAATTGTGTCATCCAAACATTTCATATGTAGGCGAGTTGTTCTGCAGTTATAAAGACTCCAACAAACCATTTTGAAAATATCTTGTGGTAATCTACTAGAGGATGAGTTTTGGGGAACCAAGAGGGATTGGGAAGATTTTAGGAAAAGGACTAGAGGTGAATATTAAATGTATTTAACTTTGAAACTCAGAATAAAGGGAGGTTGTAGATTATTATAACAAAATAACAGATACATTTAATATGCCCTGCAATGTAGAAATAATATACCAACAAAAATGAGAGAAGGGGAAGCATAGGTAGAAGGTCATCTAAAAATCATTGTTTGCCCCTAGGTGATCAGAGTCAGAAATTACCCTTTGAAGCTGACAAATCATGTGGTGAAAGGTTTCACTTTTTTAATAGTATGAAGGCAAATATAAAAGGCAATAATTGTATTGTTTACAATTAGTGGTGAAAGAAGAGAATTTTTATTTATAATAGGAAATGAATACATAATGTCTAAAGCAAAGATGGAATTAAGGACATAATATAAATGTTTAATGTAACTCCAGTGGGGCTCCTGGGTGGCTTAGTGGGTTAAAGCCTCTCCTTTCGGCTCAGGTCATGACCCCAGGGTCCTGGGATTGAGCCCTACATCGGGCTCTCTGTTTGGCGGGGAACGTGCTTCCCATCCCCCTCTCTCTGCCTGCCTCTCTGCCTACTTGTGATCTCTCTGTCAAATAAATAAATAAAATCTTAAAAAAAAAAAAAGTAACTCCAAGAACAAAACAAATTTTTATTTTTCTTTAAAAAATTTTTTAAAAGATTTTATTTATTTATTTGACACAGAGAGAGAGAGAGTGAGAGCGCCCAAGTACTGGGAGCAGCAGAGAGAGAGGGAGAAGCAGGCTTCCCGCTGAGTAGGGAGCCCGATGTGGGGTTCGAACCCAGGACAGGATCAGGACCTGAGCCGAAGAGAGATGCTTAACTGACTGAGCCACCCAGGTGCCTCTAACTGTTTAAATTTTAGAAAAATTACTGGCAATAGCAAACAAAAAGGAGCAAACAAAAAGATCACTTGCTGAAAATTATATGTATGTATATATAAACACATATGAATTATTATTACAGACTAGAAAACATACATATCTGTTATATGAATAAATAAAAATAGACTTAACTGACCTATAAAAAAATTCAGAGTGGATTATGAAGCACACACACTCTACGCTGTATACAAAAAGGACACCTAAAAAGTAATTAAGAAAAGTTAAATAAATGGGCAGATGAAGTCATGCCAGGAAAACGTAAACAAAAATAGAAATAAGGGTCACAATCTTAACATTGAACAGGCCAAAGAACGTTAATAATGACAGAAATGGAACTTTGTAATGCTCAAGGCTGTAATTCATGCAAGATGCGATAAATAAGGATATTTATGTAGCATACGACAGTGAGAACTTTCATGCTGCAGAAACCACAGTGGGTCTAAAATGTTCACTGATAACTGGAAACTGACCTCATCTCTCCTAGAACAAGATCTATCGAACTGTCTCCCACTCCACAAAATGCACACTAGAGAAGACCCAAACAACATGTTAGCTCTTCCAGATGTATTTCAAATGCACAAATCTCCCTCCACTAAGTGTTCATAGATCCTTCACAAAAACCGATGACCTATGACTTACACCACAAAGAAAATCTCAATAAATTCTAACAAAATAGAAACAGCATAGCCAAATTATCTGACAACAGTGCCGTGAATCTGCAGTTCAATACCGGATAAGTCCCTTTCACTTGGAAATAAAAATAAGACTGTTAAATAGTTCTTGGGTCAAACAGGGACTGCAAACCTGAACGGTAAGTGTTTAACGGTGATGAAAACCTATATCAGAATGTTGGGCTATAACTAAGTCATTGATGAGAAAAAAGTCATGACACGAGATACTTAGATCAATACAACATTGAACTATGAAAATGAACTATGGCTCAAAAATTTGGGAAGAAGCAGCAAAGGGGGATAATTAACAAAGATACAGCCATACATCTATGAGTTAGAGTACAGAAAACAGGATGTGCTCTTCATTGCTTCAGTATTTGTGGTCAGTAAAGACTGGAAACCACACACGTCCAGGAAACAAAGTCAGAGGTTGTCCGCAGAGCCACACAAGGGACTAGGGACCAGAAAAGTGAGGACCTCTAGGCACAGGCACGCACTGCTGTTGTTAACTGCAAGACGCAAGGTGCACAATGGCGTCATACGAAAGAGGAGAATACAGAAGTACATTTCCCTCTACTCGTTTCTGCATAAAGAAGCCTCGGAGGGACCACAGAGGAATGAACACAGATGATTCCCTGTCAAGGCAATCCTGATGGCACAGGGGGAATGAGGACAGGGGTTGGCCTGAGACTTTGCACTCAACAACGTTTTTTTAAGCATGTACATTTTGGGGACCATTTTCATATAGTAAAAAATAAAATTAAAAATGTGAACAAGGCTCAGGCAAATAGGAGAAATATTTTTCTAAGTCTCTAGGCTGAGAAATAAGGAAGAGCTGGTTGGGAGGCTGAGTGACATCACAGCCATCATTAACCCGTTGGCAGTGGTCGCAGATGGGAGAGACATAGAGGAGATGCAAGAAAGCAAACTGCTCTCTTGACACGGTGAGCAATGTCAGTCAGCAGGGCCCATGGCCCAAAGAGGACCTCTACTCCTGGCGGGGACACCAGGCTTTCAGCACCTGCCCCTGTAGGAGGGTCAGGGAGAGGGAGGCTGGTGGGTTCCTGTGGCTCGTCGCCCAATCCTCTTTCCTTCCGGGTCCAACATACGAGCAGGGAGGTCCCAGCAGGGCTCGAGAAACCAGGCCTAGAGTTGGCTTCCCATTTCCTTATTGGAAGTGGCTTAAAGGATTTGCGCGTTCAAGACGTCAATGAATATATTGTGTATTTAGAGAAGTTCACCCACAGACATGGGCACATGACTATGGAAGAGAATTTAATCACAGACTGGCAGTTTTTCTTTTTTTAGAAATTAGAATCTGTTTTCCTCACACAGTAGGAACACAAAATATCAAGGAACTCATGAAGCTCCTGAATTTTATTTTTACACTCATAATTTTGAAAAGAATCTTAACAGATTTAATCCAAATTTAGTGTTAAAAAAAAAAAAAAGAGGCTGCTCTGGGACTGCACCTATAAATGCCAACTTTCAATCCAGAGCAAATTTTTTACAGCTGAGTTGGCAGGTCTTTAAAGAGGTCTTGTCAAAACAGAAACCATCAAGAACCAAAAAAAAAAAAAAAAAAAATCTCACCTGCCTCACTGCTAATGCCCCTGGGTGCAGAAATGAAGAGAAATAGCAATCCTGCACAATTAGAAGATACAGCTTCTGTGGCAGGTTACATGTTTCCTTCTCCACCTGCTCCTTCTTCCCTTTCTTCTTTCCAAAAGGAAAGTACAAAGACCCCAAAAGGAGTTAAGTCATTTTGTTAACATAAAATACCCAGTCAAGGTTTTGTTCCAAGAGGTGATTTATATTAGTAAGGACCCCCCCCCCCCATTTACTGATCCTGTAAGAGCTTGGCTCTGGACTCTCTGAATTGGAAACGTTGCCCAGGAACCTGCCACATGGAGGATGGAGGAGAGGCACAGAGTATTTGGGGCTGGGGTCTGGTGGGGCTGGGGGATAATGCTGAAGACAGAGATTAGTATGGAAAAGCGAACTCCAGGATGCCTACCTCAAGTGGAAGCACCTCTGGTGGAAAACTAAAGAGCTGGTTTGGACTTTATTCTAGAACCAACCATTCGGTAAGTGGCTCACGGAACAGCTTGCTATGTGGAAATGGATTGTACCCCTAACGACGGAAGGCCTAATTTACATCATGCCACACTCCGGCACCAATCACTTCTGCAAGTCTCTGGACCATAACAGCTGTTCCTTGAGAGAGAAAGAACCCATGAATTGTCAGTCAAAAGGGTTTGCTTTTTAGGTGTTGAAAGCAAAGTAAAAGGAATCCATACGTTTTGATAAATTTGGAGGGGGATGGGGCCTGCCTCTTGCCTTAAACTTCCTCTTAAATCCTTTCTAGAATAAAGCATCAATCAACGAACTTAAACTTCTTCGTAGTGTCTCCCAGTTTTGCTGGAAGCACGTCCCCCCAAGCAAACAAAACAAATGAAAAGCAGAATGGTTAATATAAATGTATTTTAGTGACAGGGTGGTAGACAGTAAAAGGGTTGGGGGCTGAATTCTCAGATTCCTAACCTTCTCTGCTGCTTTCAAATAAACATCTCTCTCTCTCTCTCTCTCTCTCTCAAACTCTCTCTCTCTCTCCCAGCTGAAACAGCACAACTCTGTTCTCCTGGTTTCACTTGTTGGGTATCAAATGCGCTGAGAAAGGAATTCCCCTCCCCATTCCCTGCGCTCTGCCTCCCTCTGCACCCCCTCACCTCTTCAGCTTGATGTCTTTGTCCTCAAGTCTAGACTTATCAGTGATAGGGGCCTCAGAAATGGGGTGCAGGAGGCCCGGGTGCCTGGAGCCTGTCAAACACTACCCATTCGTAAAACTGACCCAGACATCTCTTCCTGTCTCCTCTCGCTAAATGCCTGGCGTGGAGTATCTGATTCCCACCCCTGCTTGATTTGTCACCTCTCCAGCATTCCTGGGAAAAACCTTGCCCGCCCATGTCACGAGAGGAGGCCTTCCTATCTTGTGTTTTTGTTCCTGCTGATAGATCTCTCTCAACTTGGCTCTGTTTGCTTCCCTGTATCCCTGGGGCCTTTGGGGGGACATGGATTATCAAAACTCCAGCCTTCCTCATGCACTTAAAAAGAAAAAAAAAACCATAGTAGCTACAAACAAACCAGGGAGACCTGGGAATTAAAAACAAATCGACCGACAAGTGGCAGTTCTACTGGGATAGTAAAAAAAAAAAAAAAAAAAAGAAAAGTGGAAAAAAAAAAGTTCAGTCTCTTAATTCAACAAGCCCAGTTGAGGTTATTTTGAAAGTCACTGACTGCTCCGGCTGTAACAGCAGTGTAGACCAACCAAATTATTATTCCCTTCTTGTTGAGTTTTTCTTATTGAAGTTTCTAGCTCTTTACTCTCTGGTGGTAAGACAGCAGCTACAAATAACATCCTTTCCTGCTTAGTGAAGTAGTGGCATTCATTATGAGATGATTTTTTTTTTTTTTTCCCTAAATAAAGTTTAGCACCTTCATCCTCCAGGAGCAAATGTTAGTGTAGTTAAGATGTGGAAACTTCCGAGGGAAAATTCTCAAATTTGTTCTTTTTGGGATTTACACGTCAGCCAGTTCAGTCCCTTTCCGTGAGCTCTGTACCACTTGCTTTTTAATTCTGCTTTTAGCACAGGCTACGAGAAGAGCTTATGTCTTAGGAGGATTCATATATAAGATACAACAAACAGTATCTTTTCCCTTTTGTTGTGACTCCCTTCTCGAATCACTCTCCGTGGTTCTACCACAGAGATCTTTTAAATATGGCTGCTCTTCTTCCCCCATTGATAACCTTAAGAGGCCCCCCATCATCTACAACAAATATGGCAAGTAGATTTCAACTTGTGTTTGGACACATTGGAGTTGACGTGCTGGAGTGCCGTGCTCTGGAGGATTCAAGTGCTGCATCTCAGTTCTGTGGGAAGGCTGTGAACAGTTACCCACACGTTCCCTGTGCCTGGAAGGGAGGAGTAGGAGTGTGTGGTGTAGGCGCCATGCTTCGTGTGCATAGCCAAGTCTTTTGTTTGTTTGTTTATTTAATTAAAAAATATATATGTTTTTAATTAACATATAATGTACTATTAACCTCAGGGGTACAGATCTGTGACTCATCAGGCTTACACACTTCACAGCACTCACCATAACACATACCCTCCCAAGTGTCCATAACCTAACACCCTCTCCCTACCCCCCCAACCTCCCGGCAACCTTCAGTCTGTTTTGTGAGATTAAGAGTCTCTTAGGGTTTTTCTCCCTCCCTGGTCCCATCTTGTTTCATTTTTCCTTCCCTACCCCCCATAAATCCCCACCCTTCCTCTCAAATTCTTCATATCAGAGAGATCATATGATAATTGTCTTTCTCTGATTGACTTACTTCGCTCAGCATAATACCCTCTAGTTCCATCCACGTCATTGCAAATGGCAAGATTTCGTTTCCTTTGATGGCTGCATAGTCTTCCATTGTATATATACGCCACATGTTCTTTATCTATTCACCTGTTGGTGGACATCTAGGTTCTTTCCATAGTTTGGCTATTGTGGACATTGCTGCTAAAAACATTTGGGTGCATGTGTACCTTCGGATCACTACATTTGTATCTTTAGGGTAAATACCCAGTAGTGTGATTGCTGAGTTTATAGGGTAGCTCTATTTTCAAGTTTTTGAGGAACCTCCATGCTGTTTTCCAGAGTGGTTGCACCAGCTTGCATTCCCACCAACAGTGTAGGAGGGTTCCCCTTTCTCCGCATCCTCACCAGCATCTGTCATTTCCTGACTTGTTAATTTTAGCCATTCTGACTGGTGTGAGGTGATATCTCACTGTGGTTTTGATTTGTATTTCCCTGATGCCGAGTGATGTGGAGCACTTTTTCATGTGTCTGTTGGCCATCTGGATGCCTTCTTTGCAGAAATGTCTGTTCATGTCTTCTGCCCATTCCTAGATTGGATTATTTGTCCTTTGGGTGTTGAGTTTGATAATGCTTTTGTGTCCCTCCTTTGCCGTTCAGCAATATAGAATTTCTTTTAGTTTCCTAAGGAGGACATGTGTGTTTGTCTCCAGGTTTTTGCATGCACTGTCTCTCTACCTGGATCATTCTTTTTCCAACCTTTCCCCTCAGTTTACTAATATGTAAGTTTCAAGATTGGGCTAAGATTTCTTCTTCCTAGAGAAATCCTTTCACTGTTCTCCTTGATTGTAGTCTAGGTCCTATGCCTAGTGCTACTGTTGCAAACTGTTATTTTTGCCTCTATACTTACATTTAACCCACTGTATTATAATTACATGCAGGTATTTGCTGCCTTCATGAGACTGTTAAGTCTCATTAATTACCTACTGTAATTGGTTGGTTGGCCCACAGTCATTGTTTATTAAAAAAAAATGAATGAATGTATGAATGAATTAATGAATCGAATGTTTCTTATAAATGTGAAAACTAAAATAGAACTTACTGGTCTTTGTACTTTATAATACTCATGGATACAAATGTAAAAAATTTCTAAAAAAATAGCAAGGTACTGTTGGATAATGTAATTTTTCACATTTGTTGCCATACACTCATTTAGTACATTGAGTGAGGGTTAAATTCAAGGTTTTTGTTTTTGTTTTTTAAGATTTTATTTATTCATTTGACAGGCAGAGATCACAAGTAGGCAGAGAGGCAGGCAGAGAGAGAGGAAAGGAAGCAGGCTCCATGCTGAGCAGGGACCTTGAGATTGTGACCTGAGCTGAAGGCAGAGGCTTTAACCCACTGAGCCACCCAGGCACCCCAAGGTTGTTTTTTTTTTGTTTTGTTTTGTTTTGTTTTGTTTTTTGCAATACTCCTAGACTACTTTGGTGAAAACCAGCTGTCTATTGCCTGTTTTGCTGTTTCTCAAAATTTTATATATATGTTTTAGCTCTGACTGTTATAACAAAATACCATAGACTGAGTAGCTTAAACAACAGAAAGATTTTTCACAGTTCAGGGGCTGAGGAATCCACGTTCAAGGTGCTAGCAGATTCAGTTCCTGATAAGAGTGCTCTTCCTGGTTTGCAGAGAGAGAGAGAGAGAGAGACAGACAGACAGAGGGCAGAGGGGAGAGGGGAGAAGTGAGGGAGAGATAGAGAGACATCATGAGGGCTCTACCCTCATGACCTAATTATCTCTCAAAGACCTCCAAACGCCATCATGGTGGGGGTTAGGACTTCAACATATGAATTTGGGGGGACATGATTCAGTCAAGAGAAATACATATATAGTTTTTTTTTGTTTACCACATGCCATTACATATATAGTAAGTGGAAAAAAATCTCAATTCCTAGTGTTCTTTACTATATTTATTCACTCATCAAATAGTTACTGATCATGTTTGATGTCCTAGGAATACAGTGGGGAAGCATCAAACACAATATACAACCTGATGCAGCTTACAGCCTAACTTACCCCACCCAAATTTTCTTCTTTGTCAAATTTTCTTCTGTTATCAGTTATCTTGGACCCATTGTATTGAGAAAGAGAGCCCAAGCAAGAGTATATACTAAGAATGAACACCTTTCTCCAAGGGCTGAAGCAACCAGAGGTCGTAGTTTGGTGCAGCTTAATGACAGATGACCCAAGTAGACTTTTGAGAATTCCGGACTATTCTGGACTAACTCACACCCCCATTAAGGCTCATTGCTCTTACCCCACATCACTCTTTTCCCCCACCACTTTACTTACAAAATAAAAAATAAAACTTGTTTGTGGTTAGAACACTTGACATGAGATCTTCCCTCTTAACAAGTTCTCAAGTGTACAATATTGTACTGTTATCTATAGGTACAATGTTGTACTGCAAATCTCTAGACTTATTCATCTTGCCTAACTGAAACTTAATGTCTCTTATCAGTAACTCCTCATTTCCCTCTCCCTACAGCTGCTGGCAAATACCATTCCACTGTTTGATTCTATGAATTTGACTTTTTAGGTACCTCATATAAGTGCAATCATGCGACATTTTTTCTTTCTGTGGCTGGCTTATTTCAGTAAGAATAATGCCTTCCAGGTTCATCCATGTTATCACATCTTGCAGAATTTCCTTCTTTTCTAAGGTTGAATAGTATTCCATTGTGTATATATACCACATTTTCTTTATCAGTTCATCTGTTGGTGGACATTGAAGTTGTTTCCACAACTGGGCTATTGTGAATAATGCTGCCATGAACAAGGAAATACAAATATCTCTTTGATATCCTGATTTCAAGTTTTTTTTTTGGGCGAATACCCAGATGTAGGATTGCTGGATCATAGGGTGGTTCTATTTTTAATTTTTTGAGGAACCTCATACTATTTTCCACAGTGGCTGCACCATTTTGTATTCCTAATAATAACTGCAGGAGTTTTAATTTGTCTACATCCTCACCAACACTTGTTACCTTTTTTTTTTTTTAAATAATATCCAAAATGACAGGTATGAGGTGATATCTCTATGGTGGTTTCGATTTGTATTTCCCTGATGATTAGTGACATCAAGAGGTTTTTGTTTTTGTTTTTGTTTTTGTTTTTTTATGTATCTGTTGGCCATTTGTATGTCTTCTTCAGGGAAATATCTATTCAAATTATCAGTCCATTTTAAAATCAAGTTATTAGTTTTATTGCTAGTGAGTCTATAGGAGTTTCTTATTGGAGAATTAAACTCTTGGAGTTTAAACTCTTATCAGATATATGATTTACAAATATTTTCTCCCATTCTCTAAATTGCCTTTTGTGGAAAGGCATCCTCTGTTCATGGATTGAAAGACTTCATGTTGTTAATATGTCCATTCTACCCAAAGAGATATACAGATTCAGTGCAGCTCCTATCACAATCCCAATGACAGTTTTTATGAAATAGAAAAATAATTCTATAATTCACAGAGAACTATAAAAGACCACAAGTAGCCAAATAATCTAGAGAAAGAAGAACAAACCTTGAGGCATCAATTTCCTCATTTCAAAGTCTATTAGAAATGTATAATACTCAAAACAGCATGGCACTGGCATAAAGTCAGACATATAGACCAATAGGATAGAATAGAGAGCCCAGAAATAAATCCACACATTTATGGCCAGCTGATCTTTTACCAGGGTGCCAAGAACATATCATGGGGATAAGAGAGTCTCTTTATTTAAAAAAAAAAAAAAAAAAAAAAAAAGAATGAAATTGGACCCTTATCTTACACCAAGTATAAAAAAATAAACCTCTGAATGGATTAGACTTAAGCATAAGATCTAAAATCATCAAACTCGTAAAACACAAAGGGGAAAGTCTTTTTGATATTGGCATTGGCAATGATTTCATGGATATGGCACCAAAAACATAGGCAACAAAATAAAAAAAAGTGGGACTACATCAAACTAAAAAGATTCTGCCCAGAGAAAGAAACCATGAAGAGTGAAGTGATACAATTAAGTCTTATCCTGAGGTAATTGCTCTAAGATGGTGAAGTAAGTCTATGGCTGTGGTTAGTTCTTGCTATTGTGACAATGACTTTAACATTATATTTTTGCAATTCATTCTCAAGACAACTTAGGGAACAAAGTTATTACACTCTTTAGGGATGAAGAAATAAAGCATCAAAAGTTTGTGCTATTTTCCCAAAATATCCCAATGTAAGGAACCACCAACGTCTTGTCAGGACTTCCAGTCATGAGTGCATCCTAGTACCCCTCCACCCCACAAGTCATGCACAGGATCAGCCTGTCTCGTGTCCTCTTTTTCTAGGATAGGGATGTTGAAGGGGTGGCCCAGAAACACTGCTTGGACGACATTGGGAGTACAGGCAACCTCCTCACCTCTGCTGTCACCTGCTGGCCCAGTATTGCTGTAGGGAAGTGACATGGTGCCCAGGGGTACCTCTGAGCTTATTAAATACTCATCACATTTCCTGTGGGAATTCTGACTCATCTAAGCAATAGATCAATAGTAGAAAGGGTAGAGCAGTGCTACCTTCATTCTCAAGCCAGACTACTGTGCTGAGCTTAAAACTCATTGTTTTTTACTCACAGCAAATTTTATCTACCTTCCTTCTCCTCCCCCTCATGTCCTTGCAACCAAAAGTATTGTAATACGTTCACTGTCTTCTCTTACCGGGTCCTCCATTCTAAGCCTTGTCTTGTCTTTACTAATCTCTCTTCCCATTAAAAAACAAAAAACAAAAAACAAAAAAAAACCCTCCTTCCAAGTGAAAATTAATATGTACAATTCCCCTGAGAGAAATTCCTCTCTTGCCTAGATAGCTGTTTTTCCTGAATAATCAGCCTGTTTTTGTCTTGTAAAAACTGAATCATGTAACTGATTAGGTTTCCCTAGTTGAGCTGGCTGGAAAGGTGAGAATCAAGTTCGTGAATTTCCCATTGCAAGTACCAATTCTCTATCATGGGTGTTTTTGTATTAACCTCATTTTTGGGTAACCTTATTATCTCTACCCTTGTTTTGCTTTCTCTTTTTTCCACTTATTTTTAAATCATGCTCTCTTGGTATAACATATGGATCTCTCTAGGCTACTTATTAATTCATAGGCCAAATTCAAAAAGGCTTAGCTCAGAGAGGTCCATTTCTTGCAGAAGCGTGGGTCTGCTATAAAGGATGTGTTCTTCAAGGACCACTTGGAATCTGCTTCCTCATGAAGATATGCAGGGCAATATTTCCATTATGTAGGAGACAACTTTCTATCTTGGCCTTTATTTGACCCTGGTTTACAGGTGAGCCCCTGTCTGTTGGATGCCCTACCCAAGTTTGGATTTAATTCATCTGTCCATTTGTTAATTAATTTACTTTTTCATTATACCCATGTCTTCTTCATTCCTTCTTTTATTCAATGTTCATTGAGTGTCTTCAAAGTACTACACACTGTTCAAGGTTCTGTGGGGGCACAAATAGGAAACTATGTGTTTACCTCCCCATTTGCTATAGGAGACACATGTGAATACACCTGATGATTGCATAAACAATGGATTAAACTCTGTTCAGGACAAGTATATGTCCAATCCCAGAGAAAATCATTTGAAGAAGGGTTCTAATAGGAGGTAACATTAGAGCTTTGCCTAAAATGTGAGAAAGAGTTTAAGTGGGGCAGGCAGGGGGCAGTCTGGGGGAAGCTCTTCTGATGTAGGAAATAGCATGTGCAAAGAATATGGATGTTTGAAAGTGGGTTTGTTCAGGGAATACTGGAATAGGGTTCACCACAGGGTTGTTGGAAAAACAAGTCTAGAAAAGCAAGCAGGTGTCAAATAAAGAAAGGTCTGGTCTCCAAGTGAAATTCAGTCTTCCTTTCATTTAAACTTGACCCCCTTGATGAGAGATGTTCCTAATTCTAGTATACTAATGTTAATAGTTCTCATTAATTATTAATTGATAAAAATTAACAACCAGTGGTCTCTGAGTCGATTTTTGTTCTTTGGTACTTATAACCCTCACTGCAATTTGACAAGAAAATAATGTTAAAGCAGCTACCTTGTTACTTATTAACTCATTACTGTTAGAATTGATTTGAGTCCAGAGTAGTAGCAGAAAATGGCCCAAAGTGAGTCTGATCTCTGAGTCTCATCCCAGCAAGGACTGTGCACATTTAAAATTTCCTTCTTAAGAAAAAGCAGCTACTGCTTTTTACTATCCTGGGTTGCTACAATACCTCTCAATGTACCTTTGACCACAAGCAAAACTTCACATTTTTTCCCCTCGGGGAAAAAAAAAAATAAGGTAAGTCATGGCATGAATGAAAATCTTAAAGACTATGAGATTTATTTTGTTGTTGTTAATTTTCCCCAACTTTCTTCTTTGGCATGAAGACATTAGGTAGGATGCAATATTTCATTTAAAATTAAATGCCAGCTGTTTTGCTTGATGTAAAGGTATAATGACTCCAGGACCCATGGAAGATTTCCAGTCTGAGCTCTGAGTCTGTGGTTTCTCATTCAGTTTTTAGGCTCTCCACAAAAACATTTTTGTAAAGAAAACTATCTTCAGCAAAGGAACATGGAGGAAAGCCAGGCACTTAGCTGATCTCTGTAAATTGGCAGGCTTGGAAAAACATCTTCCAACTGATTTTCAGACATAATGTTAGCAATCAACAAATATTTTCTGAGCATTGCACACACACATTAAGGATGTCTTTGAAATAAAATGTTGGGGGGGGGGGGAAGATGTGCTCTTAAGGGCGATGTTGGACCCTGCCTCTTCATGAAGATGTAATGTGCCTATTTCCAATCTCTAATACAGCCTGGTGAAAACACCATGAACCTTTGGGGAAAAATAGTATTAAATCAAACGAACATATCCCTTCGTGTAGGCTCAGAGAGAATGACACAATTGAAACGATAGATCAATATTAAAGAAAATAGGCTCCCACCTTTGGGCATGTGAGCATGCACATTTGTGGGTATCTTTTTGGAGACCGGAAATGGAGGTAGTTAAAGGGCTGCATTAAAAACAATGTGAGGGGTTAACCTTTTTATGTTACTTTGCAATGCTCGATTTTATCCCTCCTTATCTTGCTCCACCATGGAAAGTACATTCTGAGTTTGAAAAGGAATGAAAAAACCTAATCTGCCCACAGTATCCTAAAATGCCAGTAGGTATAGCTCTCTTACAGGTCGCTTGGACCCAGGCCTCGTCACGGATGACTCTGTTTTCTTTAAAATTGCAGTGGATGTGGGTTTAAATTACTACAGGAAAGATATTTGGCTCTCACATTCAAAGGACACCTGACAAGTCTTGTGCCTGACATCCAGCGAAGAAACAGAAGCCAGTGGCGGTGGGGATCAGGGGCGTATGATCCTTGGACGGACAGATTTTGCTGCAGGGGTGCTGCAGACCCAGCCAGCATGCGCTTCTAGGGACCCCTTTTTTCTTCCTTTTCATTTTTAACAATTACGTAGTCGGTGGTTCCTTTTGATTTGTGTCATTGGGAATTACAGAACTGTTTCTTATTCTTCAACTGAGACCTAACAGAAAGAGGAGTCATACTTTTTGGAGTAGATGGAAAATTAATGGAGTTGACTTGATACCTGCCTGTTTGGAAGTTAAAATCAGGCTTGGACTGACTTTTTAAACTTTCCTTTCGTGGGTGAAGACTTCATGGTCTGGGTTTGCGCACATGTGTGTGCGTGTCGAAACTCTTGTCGGGGAAAAGCCCCTGACAGCGGCCTCTGCTTCCTTTTGTGTGGAGCGTGGTCACACCCAGTGGCCAGTTGGGTTAATCGCACATATGTATTCCCCAGGGATACCTGAGAAAGAGCAGCTGGCCTCAGTCACTTCCCAGAGTGGATGCCAGAGGCTAATGTGGATAATAGCAGAACCACCTTGTTCCTTTTCTTTGTTCCAAAATGCAGTGCCCGGCTAGGAAAAAGCCCCACACCATTCATGATGTTAACAATGGCAGCATTAGCAGTCACTGGTCTCCCACCGTGTCTGTTATTCTTAAAATTAGGACCCATGACTATAATGAGATGGATTTTCACAGGAACATTTAAGGGCAGACTGAGACAAAGAGGTATTGCTTTTTATTCTTATTTCCCTTTATTTATGCATAATTTAAACATTTTGAACGTTAACTGTTCTTTTCATTTTGTTTTATTTTTGAATTAAGGGGAGCAATATCAGGTAATGTAACAAAAAAAAAAAAAGGCTGTCTTTTTAGAATGCAAATCAGGACAGAAACCCTATTTATAAATTTTTAAGAACTGTAGGAAACAACTCCAAACTGCAGCATCCCCTATTAGCATCACAATAACACTTTCTTGCCTGTTTGCTTTCAAAAACTCTCCGGAGTAGACACTCTTGTCACTCAGGGGCAGGTATGACTCATAGACAGGAGCACAGGAGTTGTGCTTGCAACTCGTGTTTTCCTGTTAGGCTGATCATCACAAAGTAGAATTTGTGTCCATGGGAGATGTCTCACTGAGTGAAAATGCAGCCCATTTCTTTGCAGGAGAGGGCCAAACTGGCTAGTTTCTCTGGACCATGGATATAATCTTCATGATCTGTATAGTTTTTTCAAAGCCTTCTACAGTCCCAGATGCTCACACCAGGTCTGATATTCATACAACTTAGAGCCTAATTCAAACATCGCTTTTCTAATTGAATCTCTAGTCAGTGAAGATCTCCCCTTGTCTGATGTTTAATCGTTTGGTACTTAATGAAGGACAAGGACTTTAAGGCCCACCCACAACAAATTGAAGCCAAGAGATCAGGGTCTGATTCCCCAGCTCTACTCCTAATGAACACCTGAGCTTGATTTGAAAATTACTCGCTTCCAGCCAGAAGGACTTGATCTCCTTCTGTAAGACCAGGAGTTTGTCCTAAAAGATATCTGACATCCCTTCTAGCTCCTTGAGAGTAGCTTTTATCAAACCCTCTTCCCTTCCCTTAATTCATTATTACAATTTGATTATTTTCTTTCCAGGTTACTAATTTCTCATTTAAAAATAGCTGTTTATAATGAGCTCTATAGCCTCTGGATTGGTGCTTACATTCTTCCTTCCTGTTTCTGTGCTTCCTGTGAGTACAGCAACCAAGATCTACAGCCACGGACCATGTGTGTGGTTAGTGATGTGTGTTCTTGTTTTACTGATGTAGAGCTCTTATTTATGTTTCAGTGCACAGAACATTTCCCACTTGATGCTCAGAAGAGGGAGAACCAGAATATTTTATTATTAAAAACCAAACCCTGAGTTCATTATTTGTGTTGTTTGTTCCTCCTTTGCCTGACTCTCATCAACCTGGACTCTATAATGGCCCCTACTGACTAGAGTAGTGAGGCATTCTTACCAGAAAGGTGTTTAAGGAGGCTACATGGGAAGTAACATGGCATTCTTGTTTCTGCATAAGGATTGACTTAACTTTTGGTTGTGCTTCTAAACAGGTGGAGTATTTTCCTGCCAAGAAATGTGAAATGTTCCATTATCCATAGTTAAGAAGAAGAAGGAGGAGGAGGAGAAGGAGAAGAAGAAGAGGAGGAAGAGAAGGAAGAGGAGGAGGAAGATGAAGAAAAAGGAGGAGGAGGAGGAGAGGCAGGAGGAAGACAGGGAGAGGGATAATTATAATAATAATAAAAGAGTGAAGGAAAGAAAGAAGGAAGGAAGGAAGGAAGGAAGGAAGGAAGGTAGGTAGGTGGGTTTTAAGAATCTGGAACACAGCTGCCAAAGAGAATGTCAATATAGCCACAGGAAGCAGAACTTCACCGGCTGCAAAGTCACCAGCCAGAATCCGATTTGGTGGAATTAAAAAAAAAAAAAAAATCTTCACTGAAAATTGAAATTTAAAGGCTCAGTGCTTAAATATAGAAGTTGGATAAAGGAGATAATAGATGCTAAGAGTGACCACAGTGCTTAAGCAAGAAGCCAATACTTTTGACTAGTGATTCTCAAACTGTAATCTTATCAAAATCATTTGGGTGGCCCTTCTTAAATCTAAGTGCTGGGATCCACACCCTGGGCTTCTGATTCTGTCCATCTGGGGTGGGGCCTGAGGATTTGCATTTTAATAGTTCTCAGAGGATGTTGATGCTATGGTTCTCACACCTACCACGTTGGGCCATTCTAGTGAGCCAGCTAATATTTTTCAAATGTTCAGATCAATGTTAAGCACTCAAAAAAAAAAAAAAAAAAAAAGAAAAAGAAAAGAAAAGAAATTTAAATATCTAATTACAAGAATCCTGTCAGTTACTATTATGCATAATGTCTAGATTCTGCTACTGAGGATGGATTAAATGACATAAACATCAAATAGAATTTTATTCTAACAAAGCTGATTATGATCTGATTGTGCTGCATGGTATTATGTGACACTATTTTGCTGGCCTATCAGAAAATTTCTTACTATTTTTTAATACTGTGTTGTCTGGAAGGTGTGGGTCTAGACCACTTGTTTCTGTTTCTCTGACTGGTACTGACACCTAGTTGGTGCTTAGTGTATTAGTTTATCTATACGCATATCATTGTCCCTATGACATAGATATGAGGATCAAGAATGTCCAACTATGGCAGACAAGATATATTATCACAAAAGAATATCTTTTCTATTGTCTATCCATCCAAGCATATTCCCAGTCTGTAAATTACCTTTTCATTTTCTTAATTGTATCTTTTGAAGACCAGAAGTTTAAATTTTGATGAAGCATAATTTTTTGGTTTTTCCCTTAATATTTAATTTTTTATGTTCTAAGAAGTCTTTGCCTAGTCCAAAATTATGGAGATTTTTTTCTTGTATATTTTTCTAAAAGCTTTATGATTTTAGGTTTTATGTTGAGTTTTTTAATACATTCAAATAAATTTTTGAGGCCTGAGGTTCATTTCTTTCCATACTGATGGCCACTTGTTCAGCACCATCTGTTGAAAAGTCTACACTTTCTTCATTGAAATGAATTCATATCTTTGTCAAAAATTAATTGACCATATGAGTTTGGTTCTAATTCTGGAATCCATTCTGTTTCATTCTGTGTCTATCCTTACACCAAAACCACATTGTCTTGATTTCTATGGCTTTATAGTAATTCTTGAACTCAGGTAGTGAAAGCCCTTCAATTCTGATCTTCTTTTCAAAAAATTGTTTTGGCTATATTCTATGTCCTTTGCATATCTGCATGCATTTTAGAATATCTTGTTAATTTTTTATAAGAGCCTGATGGTATTTTAAACAATTTGCCTTGAAGATGAGATCAGTTTGGGGAGAATGATTATCTTAATAAAATTGAGTCTTCCAATTCATGAACACGATATATTGCTCCATTTATTTATATTCTTTACTTCCCTCAGCAACATTTTATAGTTTTTAGGACACAGATCTTTTACATTTTCTGTTAAATTTATTCCTGAGTACAATTTTTTGTTTTGTTTTTGATGTTAGCATGACTTTTTTTTTTTAAATATTTCAAGTTGAATTGTGTATTATGGGTGTCTAATAATACACTTGGGTTTTATATATTGACCTGACTTGTGACCTTATTAAATTCATTTAGGAATTTTCGTACCTCTTTTTGGAGATTCTTTAGAATTTTCTGTGTAGACAACTGTGTCTTCCACAGATAAAACCCTTCCTTTCTAATTTTATGCCTTATATTTCTTATTTGCCTTATTATACAGTATAAGAACTTTAATACAACATTGTGTAATAGTGGTAAGTAGTGAAAGCAGACATCTTTGTCTTTAATTTTAGGGACAAAACACTTCTTTTTTTCAACATTAAGTATGCTATTACTGTAGGTTTTCCATTGACACCTTATATCTGAGTGAGAAAATTTTCTTCTATTTCCAGTTTGCTGAGAAATTTTATCATGAATGGCCATTGAATTTTCTAAAGTGTAACCTCTACATCTGTTGAAAAATATAAGCGGCTTTTCTTCTTTATTCTGTTATTGTGGTAAATGATCTTGCTTGATTCTCGAGTGTTGGGCCAACCTTGCATTCCTTCAATAGTAGACTTGGTCATGGTATAATATTCTCTGTATATGCTGTTGAATTCTGTTTGCTAATATAATGTTAATAATTTTGCATATAGGTTCACAAGGAATTTTTCTTATCTATAGTGTTCTCTCCTTGAAGTCTCTGTTAGGTCTGGTATCAGAGTCATGCTGGACTCTGAAGAAGAGGCAGGAGTTGTTATTCCTCCTCTAGTTCCTGAAAGTGTTTTTATTTAAAGATTGGTATTATTTAATTCTTAAATGTTTCATAGAATTTAGCATGAAAACTAACTTGGCCTGAAGTTTTCTTTGTGAAGTTGTTTTCACTATGAATTTGGTTTCTTTAATAGATATGTGGCTATTTAAATTTTATACTTTTTCTGCAATTTTCTTACATTGTGGTTTTCAAGGAAATAATTTCATTCAAGTTATCAAATTTACTTATAGTATTATTCATGATATTTTCCTTTTAACCTTCCAATGTTTGCAAGAACTTCAGTGACAGGTCCTTTTTAATTCTTGGTTTTGGTAATTTGTGTTCTTTTTCTCTTTCTAAATCTGGCAAGATGTTTGTCAGTTTTATGTTTTCAAAGAACAACTTTTCCTCTTTTTTGTTTTGCTTTTACTTCACATGATTTTTACTCTAATCCTTATCCTTTCTTTGCTTCTGCTTTTTATGGGCTTAATTTTCTCTTCTTTTTACTTCTAAATACAGAAATTTAGATTATTCATTTTACACCTTTATAATTTTGTAATAGGGGTATTTTGTATTTAGCTAACTTATGCCGTAGATACCATTATTGCTTCCATTATATAAATAAGCTGAGGCTCAAAGCGCTTATAACACCTCTAGGATTGGAGAGAGAGAATGGATGGAACCTGAATTCAGACCCAGACAGCAAGGCTCCTAAGTCTGCCTGTGGGGCCTTGAGAGCCAAGGATGAGACACAGGCATTGTACCTTGAGGGAACTGGAAGGTCAGAACGCAAGGACTGCTAAGTGCTTCCTTTGGTCGTGTTTTACACACTCCCCAGTGTGCTCTTGTCTCAAGCTCCTTTCTTCCCTTAGCCATGACCCATAAGTGTGACACAGCAGGCTGGGACAGCACAAGCACACGCTTAGAGGCTTTGGATCCATGTGGGTAACTTAGATGCTCTTATTGCGTATATAAATATGCTTTTAATGTAGCCACATCAATAATCAACCCCCACTCTCTCTACACCACACCCCTCACTCGTCTTCCTCCTTCCCCCAACATGGATGCTTTGGGGCCTATGGGTGGGGGTCCCCTTGCCACCAGCTTGTAATCCTCTAGCATCCAGGGTCTGCAGGGACGGGAGTGCGGGCAGTTTTCAAGGTCTGTGCTCCAGGCTGTATGATGCATTGACTACTCCCTGAAGAGCCTTCTGCTTATAATTGCAGAGATTTTGGCATGTGCTCCCTGACAAAAGAACAGATGTTTCCTTCAAGAACAAAAGAATAGGGCATAACTGTTGGCCTCATGGTTTGCCACTAATAACATTGAATGTGGAAGCAACAAGTCCTAACGAGAACGTCCCTGCAGGATCACAAAGCTGGTGCCAGGAATCAAGAGTGAAATGAGAGGGCTCAGGGCAGCTTTTTCCGTTTGAATAGGCAGTGTACTGGATATTTTTAACCTCTTCAGGTAAGTTGCAACAGGATATTTTTTCTAGCTGTGTCCATGACTTGTGTAGCTGTCCAGTGATGATGGCTTCATGAGTTACCTTACAAGATCTCAAGTCTGGGATCACTTTGCAGATGCATCAGATTGCGATTATAGGCTCTATTGAATCTGCCCCATCAGCCTGCAATCCATTTACTGGGGAAGTGTTCCCTAAAACACGGCTCTCACTCCAACTACAAACACCAGTGCAAGTTTTTCCCTTCTTTGCTGGCTGGAACTTCAAAGTACAAAGAGCCCACACATAAAAGTGGAAAAAAAAACAAAGAGCCTCCAAAAAAGGCCTAGGTTCAGAGCTCACCTTCCAAGATTCAGTAGAGCCTCTTGCATTAGAAACCTTCCACCCAACACATCACGTGTCCCAGGGGGCTTCAGTCATGTTCCTAGATAGCTCCTCCAACTTTTCCTCTCCCAAGAATATCTCCTTTGAGGCTGTCCTTGGCTATAGCCCAAAAGAAAGACATTTTCTTTTTTTTATTCTTCCCTCACGCACTTACCCCACTGCTTTCTTAAATTATCAGAATTGGGAAACATATTATTTTGATTCTTTTAACTTCTTTCACTCTGAACTCTTCATCACCAAAAAAGATCAGTCTTTGAGTTTTGCAAGTCACAGTTAGAAAAGAACATTCATGGTATCTCCTCCTAAAATCTGTACTATGTCAACACGATATTTACAAATCTCTACTCAAATTTCCTTTCAACTTCAGCTGGAGTGATAATATATCCCAGTGTGGCAACTCGGCCGTCTTAGTTTTTGCTTCTGGTCTTGGTTTATCCCTCCTGTCCTGACGTTCTGCTTGCGGAGTTGGACAATTCATTATATGATCATAATCTAATTAGCAAGCATTTTTGAAAATATTTATCATTATTCTAATAATTTGTATCAAATTTTCTGATGTTGCCACTATACAGGTGATGTGGAAAATGTGTAACCAAACATTGGGAGTGACTTAATATTTTCATAAAGTGAATCTCCTAATTGCATATACATTAGAGTCCATATTGTTTTTCCTCAAATTTGGCTGAAGTAATGTAATTATGAAAATGTTGTTTCTTAGAAGTCTTAAAAGTTTTGAATGTGGTAAGGTACATAGAATAGTTTTAAGCTCCCATATATTTGAGTTCCAAATGTGGGTTACATTTTTGGATTATGTAACAGCCCAGGAAAACATTAAAAACCCCACAATTCTATGATTTTGTTACTTGTAATTATTAATTGTATGTTATAGAGACCAAACATCAAAAGTAGATTTCTTCAGAAATTGAATTAGTATGAAATACAAGGTGACAAATCTTTTTTTTTTTTTTAAGGTTTTATGTATTTATTTGACAGAGAGAGAGACACAGAGAGAGAGGGAACACAAGCAGGGGGAGTGGAAGAGGGAGAAGCAGGCTTCCCTCCTGTTGAGCAGGGAACCCAATGTGGGGCTCGATCCCAGGACTCTGGGATCATGAGCCGAGCTGATGGCAGATGCTTAACGACTGAGCCACCCAGGTGCCCCACAAATCTTAACATTCCAAATAAGTTAGGACATTCTTTAGAAGAGCGGGTCAGTGCGAAGGTTAGATGCATTAGTGCCCACTGCTAGGCTCATCTCTGAGCAACTGTGTGGCTCTGTGCAGCTTTCTCCCTCTGTCTCATTTTCCTGATCCACTAAGAGGTCATGTATACACTTTCTTTACAGCTTCTCACAAAATTCTTGTAAAGGTAGTCAGACCCCTATCTGGGATAGTGCTCTGAAAGTAAACACATTACACACCTTACTCTAGGTGCACTTAACCTAATAGAGTTGGATTCTGTGGGAACCACATCACCAGATGCTGGACGTCTTGGTCTCTGCGGGACAGCACTCAGGATGAATTAAAGTTTTGGTTAGAAGGCCTTGGCTGCTAAGTGACATTTTTCCATATTCCAGTCAGTGAGCAAAATTCTACAAGTGTCTCTCAGCTCATCTCTTGTTTATTTTCATGGCTTGATTCAAATTAGTGAAAACAAATATACACCTATTATATTCAAAGATGTACCACGTGGGTGGCTTGGGGTGGGATAAGAAGAGATAGAAAAGAGGGAGAAGAAAACTTACACTACTATGTCAATAAAAAAGTTATTTTATAAAACTGAAAATGATGAAAATTGAAGGAAGGAAGGTGATGGGCACAAAATGATTGATTTCCTGCAGTTGGGAGCAAACTAGAACTTTGTGAGTCTACTTGGTTCTCTCCCTCCTTCTCGAATGATTGGATGCCACAATTTAATGAAAATAAACACTGCTGTGTTGGTTTTGTTCAATTATGTTTGCCTTTCAATTAACAACAATGATGCCCACCTGTCCCTATTTCATCCATAAGGAAAGCTCTGGGTTGAAAAGTCTCCTTGATTGGATGCAAAGAAAAAGTATAAAACCCACAGAAGGATATACTGCTGTCTTGATGTCAGGTGGGCAGGTGATGTAATTTTTCCAGTGGGAGTGTGACACATAGAACTCAAGTGATGTTCTCCTTTTACCTGTGGCTTCTTGTAAGTGATTACTCATTTTATAAAAGCAGCTACTTGGTTCAAGGGATCTAGTCTATGACAAGTCCATGGATTTCTAGGAGAGTTGGGTGTCCCTGTTAGGCTACCAAAGCACCCTGCTTTGCCTGGGATGGTGGGCCAGGTTTGTAAGTTTGGCCGAGCCCTCCTCTCCTTCCTAAAGTGTTTGAATTTGGATGATAAATTACTTGGTCACACCACCCATGCTGGATGCTGAGCACATGACCTGGGTGTTAGGATCCCTGTGTTCTCACTGGGTGGGGGGGTGACCCAGGTGACCCTCACCCATTCCTGACGCGCAATATCTGGGTGGACCGAGGCGCCTTGATGACAGTCAATTTGTTAGCCTGCACTCTGCCTTTTAATACATATTCCCAAACTAATTGTCTCACTAAATTCGCTAAGTGTATTTTCTGGCTGCAACATTTCTATTTGGGAAAGATGCCAGGATTGTCAGCCAGTAAAGACTTCAGTCCTTTCTTGGCCAATTTGCCAAAAAAACATCAGAGGGAGTTATTGATCTTTTCCCTTGTACTCATTCAGCTAATTTTTTCCCCCCCGTTTCCTTTCTTTTCTTCTTCTTAAGCTGACATCCAATAAAAGCTATTTCTTTCGGGTGCCAGCAACATGTCAGCACCAACACCATTCACAATATGAGTTGCAGTTTTCCCCTTTTCTCTACAAAGACCCTTTTCTTGGTTCTATCGACAACACAGGTATCTGTCAAGCTTGCTTCCCTCCTGTATTTATTTTTTGCGTGGCTATGAGCCTTGATGAGTCCATGGGACTGAATCCCATTCGGATACTACATTTGCATCTGATTGCAAGTCGTACACTTTGAAAAAAAAAATTGCACAATATACAAGTTATCAGGGCAATCTTATTTTATACTTAATTTGTAAAAGAAAGCCTGGAAGATTAGTCAGGGCATTTAAATAGCTAATTAGTTTCTCAACGGGAGTAAATTTTGGATTTGGCCTTCAGAAATGCGAACTATTCTTTCAAAATCTCTGACACTGAATAGTGCTGCACTCCCCACTGTGAGAGCTGTTCACCTCCGGCCTTTTCTTAGCTGGAGGCTCGCTCTCATATTGTCCTATTAGGTAAGATAAAAGAAGGAGGCCTTGGGGATTGCAGGAGAAATACCGGAGAGTTGGGCAAAGTGGCGATGGTGGCAATAAATATTTAAGATCTCTGGGAAGCTGTTAAGGGCAGGATAGTGACAAGTATTAGCAGATGCTGGTGAGCCAGCACCATGCAAGATGAGAGAGAGACATAACAAACCCTCGCTCCATTTTCCTGAATTGTCCTGGAGGAAGCGTACCCCTCCACTTGATGGGGCGGCATGGAGCGGCTCTGATGGCGCTTGAAGGCTTTGTCATCGTGGCGAGCACAAAATCATGGCCTGAGGACTACACAGCTCTCTGGCTGGTTCCCCTCGGACCAGCGTGAGAAGCAAGAAGACCAACATCACGCGTCCTTACACGGACAGGAAGAGCGGCTGGTCTGAGCGCCTGGCTTGTCAAACCACTACCGCCAAGCTTCTCACCATGTGATCCCTCCTGATGCCGCTTCATAGAATTTCACACCCGCAGGAAGGCAAACCGGCAATCTTCGTCTTTTTATTCCCTCCCTTTCCCCTCCTGCCCACTCCCCCCTGGTCCTCGGGGCTCCTGAGGTTATGCAAGCCACTTTGGGTGGGAATGACGGAGTTGGGAGGGTGAGCGTTGCTACAGTCATCTATAACTAATTTACAAACTGATATACGCATTCTAAAAATATGCCTGTGAAATTTTCGTAATTCTAAAATGGGAATGGAACCAAAATGTTTAGTCAGACACGATAATTATAGCTAACATTTATTGAATGCTTATAATGGGCCAGCTACTGTTCTAATTGCTTTACATTTATTAGCTAATGTAGTTCTCACAATAGCCCAATGAGACCATTATTATCACCATTTTATAAAGCAAGAAACAAGCACAGAGAAGATGGGATGCGCGGAGGTCACCAGGGGTGGATGGTGGAGTCCGTGTCGGGATTCAGCTCTTTTCACATCCCCAGCAGCGCCTTTAAGGGCATAGGGTCCCGGCAGCGCGGTTCAAAATGACCCTAACTCTTGCCTGTAACTCTTAAAGAGTTGTGTATGGTCTGTTCTTATAATAGGTGAAGAACAATATTTTAATTTCTTGCCCCAGGAGTGTTAATAATCAGAAGGCGGTATTGTAGCATAGATTGTGCCTAGACATTAATTACCTTGATTATGTATGCCCAAGTTTCCTAGGGCTGCTGGAGCCGAGTTCCACCGTCGGTGTGGCTTAAAATATCAGAGATTTGTTCTTTCACAGTTCTGGAGACTGGAAGACTAACGACAACGTGCCGTCAGGACGCTGCCCTCTCTGAAGGCTCTAGAGAAGAATCCATCCTCGCTTCTTGCCAGCGTCTGCTGGTTGGCGCTCACTTCCTTGTAGATGCATCATGCCAATGTCTGTTTCCGTCCTCGCTTGTCCAGGTGATTTCCCTGTGTGTTTTTGTCCACTAGTTCTTCTTATGAGAATACCAGTCATCGGATTAAGGGCCACCCTAATTCAGTATGACCTTGTCTTCTCTTGATTCTATCTGCAAAGACGATTTCCAAGTGGTCACATTCACAGGTGCTGGGGACAAGAACTTGAACTGGGTGGGGGCACAATTCAAATCATAACAATATTCCTATCTGCTTAGCCCCTATTATGTCCTCTGTTCTAATCTTGAGAATAAGTCAGGAAATATGTTTTCCGCATTTTTTTTCTTTCTCCTCTAACACATGTATATAATTCTTTTATTTTCTCCTTCAAACAGCGTCTACTCTACCAGCAGATGTTTCTCCCATAATAACAAGCAGATGAATTCCACACTTGAGGGAACTGGGATTGGGGTAGAGCAGCTCTCATGATAGACTTTTATAGCAAAACCTTTTTATTCTCTCTCCTCAACCTGCTTTTCCATCGTTATCATAACAATAGCATGGAAGTGATGGCATAGTTGATGCTTTCAGTTTTCATTGTGCAACAAGGATTTCTCCATACCATTTTGAGAACTTTGGTTATTATTTAACTTAACTGGTAATACTTCAGCAAAGTGAAGATACGTAATTAAAACATTCTCATCTTTGGCGCTGATTTCCACCCCCCCTTTTTTTCTTTTGATCTTGTATTTGCAGTAAATATTTGTGCATACATCTTTGGATTTTTTTGTAAAGGGAATTTCTAAAAGAATGTAATATTTTGGTATATCTTGATGGTCTATCATGTGATACAGACTGCTGTCAGAAATTATACCAGAATCACTGCCTGTTGTTGTCATCAAGCTTGTAGCATTTAAAAAAATTTTTCAATGGTCTTTAGTTATTTTAAATTTAACTTCATTACTATCACGGTTGAACACTTTTCAAGTGCATTTCTTCTAAACTTTAAAATCATCTGGAAATTGAAAAACAGAGCAGCTTATCTTTCTTTCGCAGTTGTTCAAAACATGCGGGAAGGAAGTTAGGTTGAATTGGTTGCATAACCCAATATTTAAAGTTTCCTGAGTTGATAGGGCTGTAATAATGTAAACTTTGTTCATAATGCCTACATCTTCAAATTTTGTAATTAAAATGGCTCAAATTTGAAAAGGACAGATGCTTTCTTATTAATATAATTATAAATTTGTGAGGAAAAAAGACCCATTGTACATAGCTTATTTTAATTAAATAAGATTATTTTAATGTCTGTTATGCTTGGTAGTTTTTTTTTTTTTTCTCCTAATTTACACTGGTAAACACATGTCCTAAATACTCACTATTAACTTGGTGAATGAAGGATGATTCACCCTTTAATAGATTCGTAAGTATTTGCTTAAATTAGCATTAGTAAATAAAATTACCAGCTTATCACTCACTTTTCTAAAATTACTACTGCTAAAGTAATTTGCAAGTTTATCAAATTGCATTATGACTTAAAATGTATAATAATACACATTGATTAAAAATTTACCTTTATATGGGATTTCTGAAATGAATTCATTTAAGATTCTATGTATGATTAAAGGAGACATATTTCAACAAAAATAGTCTCAGTGATATGTGTTTTAAATCACATCTACTTTATATCGGTTATTTATTATAATTGAATCTAAAAGTGTTCTGCTAAGGGCTGCTGGCAAAGAGGGATTTTTTTTAAGCTAATACCATTATACTTTATTTCAAATTAATTATGTTTTTCCAATTCTCCTGTTTTGTGGCAACCATGGAATTGCCATATTTCTGAGTCACTCTGGGTACTCAATCCTAAATTTATTTAAAGCCAGCCTCCTTCTTGGCCTTCACCCATAGATTCACTGTTGGCCTAGACTTAGGAGTTCTGGTCACAGGCAAATATGACAGTGACCTCAATCTCCATGGATTGAATTCAGTGTTTAGTAGGTCTTGATTCTAGTCCCATTCTGACCCCAGAACCATAGCACAAAGCTAACCAATCAGGCTTCCTGCTGTATGAACTATTTTGTATATATATACACACATATATATGTGTGTATATATATATATACACATACACACAAATATATATATTAAAATGTATATATATACACACACACATACATACATATATATATAGCCATGCACACACACATCTTTATGTGCATCCATCTAAAATTTTTTTCGTTTTAGCTCTCATTATTCTAGGCTTGTTTTGCAATTGTCAAGTGAACAGATAACCGAACATTTGTAATAGAAAAGGGAAAACGAATGCTATTAAAATCAACTTTAACTGCTTTAGCCCAGAAGGTAGCTTCAGATATCCTTTCATTTAAACAAAATATGTTGGTTGAACTTTGGTGCAGGATATCAGTGCTGAAGAGACTGGATTGGAGAGAAACAGTGAACCCAAAACGTAGTGGAAGTCCTCTTGGTGAGAAATGAAGGTGCTTCTGTGCTCGGAGGTGTGAGTATGTCCGGGGGTGGGGGGCATGAAAGGGGGCAGGGTAGGAAGGAGAGTGGCTTTCTGGAAGTCTACTGAGAGACATTTAGCCAGTGAGAAATTTCTATTAGTGGTGATGACTGGAAGAAATTAAAAAGGCAAGGAATGTCTAACATTTAATTTTAAGTTGCAACTTTATGGTGTTACTGTTTAATTCTCTTCTATCTTTCCAAGTCTTTGGGAATCAAGGGGAAGAGGCAGTGTTCCCTATCTGGGTTCGCATGGGGACAGCGAATAGGACCAGAAAGCAGGCAGAAAAGCGATTCTACTTTTTGAGAAACGATAACCTTGGTTCTATTGACCAAAGCTCTAGTGGCCCCCTTTCCTGGACCTTCCTGCATTATAAGGATTTCCTGCCTTAGCCAAGAAGGCCTGTGTTTGAGTAAACAGTGTTTCCAAATACTCTTGTCTTTTCCCAAAATGGCTCACCTGAGAGCTGGAAAGTTTTACCTTGGGTCATCCACCGCACTGGTTGGCCAGCAGGCTGCAGGACCTGGAGTGTCATAGGAACTGAAAGAAGGTTCTGGAATCTTCCAGACCTATCTTCTGACAGCTACCTGCTTGTTCTCAGGCTGCTTTGGCCCAGTGGAGCCTTCTGGGCACCAGGATCCTGGCTTGTACAGACTGGTCCTTGGGCTCTGTTCTCTCACTTACCTGATATTTATTCTTCACACTTTGCCAGGTGTAAACTGGCAAAAAAACTTTTTTTTTTCTTTTTTTCTTTTTTTTCATCTACCCTCATATTTGTCTCTAGAATAATAGGTGCTAGCAGATGTCTATGTAACAAATCCTTTGCCTTTGCCCACAGCTGGAGGATATCCCCTAAATTTTTAGTTTTATGTTTCCCCAGAGGGTCTATCAGAGGCTGATTCCTAATTATTCTATAAAGTAGAACTCACACCAGACGAGCTGGACTCACAAGACAGGGCCCTCCTGACTAAGCTGCAACTGAGCTTAGGTATACCTCCCTTCATTGCCTCACTGTCGACTGTCCCCTAGTGCCTTGCAAATAAAATGCACTCAACATACATTTCTAAATAAATGGATGAGTGTTTTATTCTGATGGGAAAACAAAGGGGAGAAGAGAAATGGCAGAGGCATTCTAGTTGAAAAGGCATGCTATTAAGGCTAAATGTATTCATTTGTCTTTTTACCTAATAGGCAATAAAAGATTGCCCTGTTAGAAGAGAAATTCAAGGCCAGATGAGATGCCAAAGGGGCTTTTGTACAAAGTTTCCTGATATCCTTAAGCTTGTCATAGTTCCCCCTGGAGCATCTTTCTTAAAGTTCAAAGACATCAATTACAGATGCAGGGGGAAAAAACAAAAAGGGAAACAAAAACACAAGTGGAGTTATATTCGGTAGGAATTAAATACATATAGAAATTCATCAGAGAGGTACCCGCCTTTTCCACAGATTTGTATTTCTGTAAATCACACTGTAAATGATCCATTAGGCACACATGACAGAAACCTGGGATTCTGAAACAAGCAAACAAACAAAGAACCAGGGTTTGGGTTTTTGTCCATTCTCTATAAATTATATAACCTGAAGCAGTCACTAGCCCCTTAAAATTTTGGCTGGCTCATCTGGATATTGGAAATAATAATTGTTGCTCTCCTTGCTTCTAGAAATCCTCTTGAAGATCGAGATGCAGATAATACATCATCAATGACTGTAGTTCTTTAATGGAATTGTTTTGGGTTCAGAATGGAGGGAAGTGTGGTCCCTCCCCAAATCTAGGTTTCTAGGAGGAGAGGTCTCAGAATGAGGATAGTAGGTCCTGTGCAGAAAGAAGGATTAAAAGAAACATGGTTGCTACACATCCTGGTAAAGATTGTTGTTTTTACTTGAGTAAAGACAGTACGCTCAGGAAAGACAACCTAAATGCCATTTTACACAAGAAGCAGATGAGTGACTTTGGGTCTTAATCTTTCGAAAGCTCCGTTTTTTTCACATGGAAAATGACAAAAATACCAACTCATATGTATGTTTTCTTTTCACCGTCTCTTGTCTGCTGGACACTTTCTGGAATTTTCAAGGAAGTTGTTGGAACTTTTTTTTTTTTTTTTGGCAAACATATGTGTGTGTTTGTTAGTTTGTTTCTAGCCAGTCCTTTTTACAAGAAGCTCAATGCCTCTGTGACATTCTTCAGATATTTTCCCAGTCCTGCCCTCCTTGGTCCCGAGGACTTCGAAGATTCTGCTAGGATACAGGGTGACTGAATGCTAGAGCTGGGAAAAAAGCTTTTGTTTCCTACTCATTTCACAGTGTCCTTGGAAGCATGAGTTTAATTTTCCTCATCTTTATTTATCTTTCCCAAGATTTTCTAACAAAGTTTCTCTTTGTTTTTCTTCCCCTCCCTCCGCCAGCCACTGCACCACGGAAAGCTGAAACGCAGCTTTTGCAATTGGAGCAGAAATGTTGGAGATGCCGCAGAGCCGTGTGGAAATAAATTGGTATCGACTAGAACTTTGTGGAAGAGAAGCTCACATTTTTTAGAAACTTTGTTATATTCGGCTGAGCTGCGGTTATGTATTCTCATGGGGCAAGGAGGCTTAGTGCAGACAGGAGGGCTAGGGCCTCCTGTGAAGGAAATCATAGAGTCTGAGGAGCGCCAGCTACAGAAAACACCACATACCGAAGAGGGAGGAACCTGCCTCTTCTTCCCCTCACCAGCTCCTCCACATTCTTCATCTCTCTTCTGAACCCAGGTGGAAAACAAAAAACAAAAAACAAAAAACAAAAAAAAAACAACTCGGGCCCACTTTCTTAAAGCAAGGATCTCACTTCAAATCTCATTTTAAACCTATATGTACTCTTTCCCACTATTTTCACCATGATAATTTGGTACGGACTGGGACAAATTAGTGAAAAAGATTACTTCACATTTTTGGCTCCAACATAGTAGCCGGTGTCCAGTGTCTAGACAAATTTCACTCAAATTTGGAAAGCCTAGAGAAAACATTAACTCAGGTGGAATGTCTCTGCAGCTCTGGGATTGTTTTTAGATACCTTAGCTGTTCCCGGAGTTCGGGCCTGAAGACTGGGGGAGGGCGGTTTGGTTTTACTGAATATTAGGCATTAATCAGTCACCATAGTTCTAAGTGTGTGGCGTGCACACGTATACCCAGTAATATTCACATGAATAATTACAACAAACATATTTCCTCTCAAAGTGACCATATTTTGACTTAGAAAGACAGAAAAACAACATCTAACAAATAATTAGATTGGAGTTAATCATTCCTATTACAAAATGCTTATTTTGGCTTTTGAGGAGAACTCAAATCTGGGATCTTTCAAACTCTCACCAGGCATTAGAAGTAAGTCACGTATAATACAAGGATCTAATATTAGACAGCAATGGATCTTATATAAGAACTGAAACAAAGGTAGAACTGAAACAATTTCATGCGAATGTGAGGGGGCTGGAAATATTTTTAAAAAGAATGTTTCTCATTGTTGCATGCATAGTGAGAGAAACTGCCAAAATGTGGGCAAAATGAGCGAATTATGCAATAGGAGGAAAGAAATCAAAACATGTAGCATAATTTTGACTCTATTGTTATTAGGGTTTTTTTTTTTTGAATTAATAATAAAATTGAGCAGGTGGAATGAGTCAGTTGATGACTCAGGAAGGCCCATCAGAAACTTAAAACTGTTAAGTAAAACACTCTTCCTCACCATGAATTTCAGTTTCTTTAAAGAGTTTCTCAGCAGAAAACAATCTGTAAGAAGATCTCTGCCCTGGGAGAGATCCCAGGTTTCAAGTCCCTACCCACCGTCTGACTCTCAACCCTCAGGAAAATGATAGATTGCTAGGACAGATCCTTCACTTAATTTCTTTCAAATTCAGAGAAGCAAGTAATAATTTTTTAATTGAAGTAAAATTATCAAACAGTGTTACAGTAGTTTCAGGTGTACAACATAGTGATCCAACAATTCCGTACATTACTTGCCGCTCACCACGGTAAGTGTGGTCACCATCGGTCGCCAAACAACATTCTTATAATCTTACCAACTATATTCCTTGTGTCATCTTTTTGTCTTCCCGACTTACTTGTTTTATAACAGGAAGTTTGTGCCTTTTAATCCTCTGTATCTATTTCATCCCCCTCCCCACCACCAACCTCCCCTCTGGCAACCGTCTGTTTGTTCTTTGTATTTAAGCGTCTGGTTTTTTGTCTTTTTTTTCTTTGTTCATTTATGTTTTGTTTCTTAAATTCCATATGTGGAATTGTGTGGTATTTGTCTTTCTCTGTCTTATTTATTTCACTTAGCATTATACCCTCTAGGTCCATCCATGTTGTTGCAAACAGCAAGATCTCATTCTTTTTTACGACTCAGTAGTATTCTATTACACACACACACACACACATCACTTTTTTTTTTTTTTTTTAGATTTTATTTATTTATCTGACACAGAGAGAGACAGCGATGCTGGGCTTGATCCCAGGACTCTGGGATCATAACCTGAGCTGAAGGTAGCGTTTAACTGACTGAGCTTCCCAGGCACCTCAGGAAGCAGAAATCTTATAACTGGATACTGAAAATGGTTGCCTCATAAGGGTCTCTCCAACCTTCTTCAATGAACTCTTCTGAGAACTCCAGGGAAAAAAACATTTTATTCTAAATAAAACTGTGTGCACTATAATGCCTTTTTAGACATTATTAACAATTTAGCTCTTCATTGACATCTGAGCTTCCTATTCCAGGAAAGGATTTTATTTTGACATGCTTGAAGGGAATCCCTAAAATTTTCTGACAGGAACACAGGGGTATTCTGTTTTCATATCCCAATCTCCTTTTAAGAAGATAGGCTTTCAGTCATCAAGTTTTTAAAACTTACTGTGGGAATCATACTCACATCACTGGTGGCACACTCCCTTATCCCATGACTGACTGATTGTAATGACCCTCAGTTATGACAGTGACCCACATGTGATGTAATGCTATGACTGAAAAATGCTGGTCTGAAAAGATATCAGAGATTTCACCTAGATCATTGCCATGTCTGCTTTGAAGGTGAGGTGGAAAAATTTAAAATAGTAAAATAATAGATAAATTAGTGAGGCTATTATTTTTACTAATTTCTAAATTTTTAAAAAAGATTTTCTTTATTTACTTTAGAGAGAGAGTGTGTGTTTGTGTGTGAGCATGGAAAGGGTCAGAGGAAGAGGGAGAAAGAGAATACCAAGCAGATTCTGTGTTGAGCCCAGAGCCTGATGTAGGGATTGAGATCTTAACCCAAGCTGAAATCAATAATCAGATTCTCAACCAACTCAGCCATCCAGGTGCCCCATAACCACTAAATTTATTAGATATGCTCAACAGTCCTGTGTCTGAAAATCATATCTCCCAGATATTTTTCAAAGTTCAGAGTTTTTCTGATTTTATAATTTAACATGACCTGAAAGGACCATGGGTGTCAAACCAGCCCTGTGAAGGGCTTCCTTTGCAGGAGGGAGAACGCAACTTTGTATCTTTTTTAGGCCACTGTTATTAATTTATTTATTTTCATTCACATACAATGAAAGCTAACCTTAAATCATGTAGATGTAAGACAGAATTAAAGTCTTAGATTGGGTGGGATTTTAACTTCCTTACTGGGCTGAGTTAGTCAATCCATATCTAAATTTGTTTACAGAGAAAACTACATTTACATGAATTATATTTCAGTATGCATTGTGCAGTTAATTAGATTTTATGCACAAAAATGTAAAAGCACCACAGAAGAATACAGAACAGAGTAGGTTGTTTATGGGTTTAGGAGGGATTCTCTTTACTTCCTCATTTATCTTTGGAATGACAGGTTTTGCTTTTTTAAATTTTTATACAAAATTGACTTACAGTGAAGGAAACCATTCCTCATCTTAATAGCAAGTTTCACAGGTGGTTTGTTTTGCCTTAGTTTTTCTAATTCACATAGCATTTGGAATTTAATAGTGACCAAAATATGCCTGCAGCTTGTACAGTCAGAGAGAAGCACCTATTTGACCACATTTACTAGGGAAAAGATGAAAAGCAATCCTAAAACAGATGAAAGTTTCTTCTCCTCCTTCACTTTGGGGTTGATTCTTCCTATTCATGTCAAATCAGAAATTTCATGCATGGCTAAATTCTGGTTATCAATAGAGCAAGTGTCGATCACTCAGGACAATTCATCCACACTGGCTTGGGGAATCCCTTTCAAGTTTTTTTAAGTTCAAGGTTGGCGGAGACCGCAACAGAAGAACTCCCAACAGCTCTGAGTCAGAACATGCCAATATTGGCAGCTAACCATTCTTACTGATGGGTATTATTGCTTTTGGTATTATTAACAAAATATTTTCTGTCTTGAAAAGGCTCAACTTACTTTCTGTCTTACTTTATAATTAATGTTTATGTGGTTTTTATGGGTTCCCTTGACTAAGGGCTCAGGTGGTTAGTGTATGGGTCTCATGAGGTGCACATGTATAATTAAGATTTTCTTTTTTTGGTATCATAATGCTAAGTTTACTCATATCTCTTTTTTTTTTCTTTTAAAGATTTTATTTTTTTGAGAGAGAGAAAATGAGCACACGAGCGGAGGACAGAGGGAGAAGCAGACTTCCCACTGAGTGGGGAGCCCGACTTGGGGCTCAATCCCAGGACCCCAAGATCATGATCTTAACAAAAGCTGATGATTCACCAACTGAGCCACCTAGGCACCCCAAGTTTACTCATCTCTTGTGCATGTGTTTGCTTTTCCTATGGTCCAGAGAGAGGAGTATGAATGTGTTGATGCAGAAGATTCCAAACTATGCTCTCAGACCCCCTCGTATTCTGTAGGGTATCTCATGTGTTGGCAAGGAGTATAAGATGGTTCCTGATCTCTCTACCTGCTTTGCTCATAGCAGATCAATTTTTTTATCTGCTTTATGTATCTGACTACCATGTATAGTTCCGTGCTGTATAAAAGGGATCTATTGCTGAAAGATAAAATAAATTGAAAAGTACTTGGTGGAGGAAAAATCCATGGCTGCTATTGGAAGAACAGCCTCCTGGTTCACCTAGTTCACCTAAGTGTGTATAAATATGAGCAGTATTAAAGCATTGGGAGTATAACAGATTAAATTAATCAATTTTTGCATGTTGTGTGTCAAAACAAAGGAAATAGATTATTGTTTCTTTCTTTAGCAGGAAAGCCATTTTCCAATACTTATTGTGAGTTTGGAACTCTGGGAAGCATGGGGATTGAGGACAAGGAGATTCTTGATGCACTGAGATGCTGAGATGTTCCAGTGACCAGAAGACTGAATGCTTCCCCAAAGTCTTATTGTATAGGATAAAACATAGACATTGAGGATGAATTGGAGACACTTAACTGTACTTTAAGTTAGGTAAGTGTAAGTGAAGTCATTCTTTATTGTTTGTTTGTTTCTTTTTCTGAAAAATACAAGATGACTTAGCCTCACTATAGATGTTTTAAACACATCCATATGTCTGGATTCTAACAAGGCATTTGGAGATACCCCTGAACACAGTCAGGCTCCCTTTTCTCAACATGGCTTGACTGTCACTTTCTCTTTCCTCATGAAAGCTCTTTCCCACCCTTAGCCTTTTCCATAAGCTTCCTTGTGTGTCTCCTCAACCTTTCATTCTCAGCTGCAGCCCTTGTCTTGTACATCTGAGTTGGAGCCTCTCAGAAGGACCTACCTGTGGATCTCATTTACTTGGGACAGAGCGGGTCATTGAGATGTGGAATTTCAGGACTAAAACCAGGAAGGGCCCAGAAACAAGGAAGAGTTGGTTATCTTACCAACATGATTCCCTTTCTTCTCATCTTTGACTCTATTTAATCCCTTTAAGACTGTCGGTATGATGTGTGATTATTGATCTCAGGATTGTGAGTTTGACCCCCACGCTGGATGTGGAGATTACTTTAAAAAAAAAAAAAAAAGACTCTGTCTTTGACTCCAAAAACTTCTTTGTAATAATTCACTGAACCAGAGCCCATTATTGAGCCACAAGGATTTTCCAGTTTGTGCATGGTTCTCTTTCCTCAGTGTCTCACTGTTCACAGTTTCCATTTCTCTGAATTGGCCTCCACTGAGAACTGCTTGATCTACAACTCTAGACTCTAAATTATTCTGTCCCTGCCCTTACATTCTGGTCAGTAACTTTCTGGATGCAACTTCTGGTAATAATGACCCTTGTTTTGGCAAGTTCTGGTTTATCACTTCCACCACGAGGCCCTGGAGATTGTCCCTCTGGGCATAGATAGGCTTGACAGTGGCCAGTGGATAACTTGATATCAGGGATGAATTAAAATATAATAATAATCTTTAAGTTCAAATTCAATCCAATCTTTCTACCCTTAACAAGAACTAAGACCTATAAGATCCCAGAACCCTGTCTAAATCATCATGGAAGGATAGGATAACCAGGAGAGTTTAAAGTATTCTAACCCTGGCAAGCTGTCTTAGTTAACTTTAGTAGGCTGAAGGTCACTTTCCAGTATCAGTAAGTGGTGTCAGCTTTCCTCTTTGAGTGCCCCGAGTTGCACACTATCAGGCAATCCTCAGTTTGTTGGAAGGGCCTACTAAGACTGGGGGAACCCTCCAGGTGTTTAGTGATAAGGTTCTTATCTACAAAGAGAGGAGACCAATGAAAAATAATGTGCTCTCGCTGTCTATAAGGAATGATTTCTGTGGAAAGTCCTCATTTATCCATTTACTCATCCACTCATTCACTCAACAAATATTTTCAAGACAATGCCTTGTTCCAGGCACTGGAGTTATGGCTGTAAACAAAATAGACAAATAACACTGTCCTCGTGGAGCTTAAATGTGAAGGGAGACAGGTAGACAGTAAACAAATTAATAGAATATTATGCAGAAAAGTAAAACTGAAAAGGGAGAAAGGAGTGCTAGGTGGAGGGCCTGCAGTTTACAATGGGAAAAGACATTTTCAACGAGAATGTGACATTTAAGCAAAGCCATGGAGGAGGTGAGAGAGCTGGTCCTTGGACATGGGCTGGCAGAGGTAGAGCATTCCAGGCCAAGCAGAAAAGTGCATGGTTCCTGAGGCTGGGTGTGCCTGGAGTGTTAGAGGCCCATGTGGCTGGATTAAAGCGAGGAAGGGGAAGGGAGAAAGCAGGAGTTCCTCTATTGTCCTGCCTGCTTCGAACTGGCCCAGCAAGCTACCAACCTTCCCACTTTGGGAAATACTATGGATAACTTTCTCCTGGGCAACTCTCTGGTCCCATTGTGGGCAGTCGACCTCTAACTTGGTAATGGTGACCTAGGCCTGAATCCTACTCTTTCCCTAATGCACATAGACCATGTGGCCTCTTCTGATGTCATCATCATATGGTAGAAAGATAGAAAGTTGGACTCACAGATGTTCAGCTGTTTTCAAGACAGATGTTCAGGTGTTCCTTTAAAAGCACACCTTAATGTGATAGGATTTTATTTCATATACTAGTGTGTCCTTTCCTAAAGAATTTGTTATGAAAGTCCCTTATACTTAAAACATATAAGTTAAAAACAAAAGCAAGAGATTTTTAGCTACAAAGAAATATTTTAAGTTTTATTACGAGTATTACTATGATTACTATTTTATTGTTGACAAATTTACAGGCACAGATTGGTGAGACGAGAAGAGGAGGCAAAGTTTAAGGAAATTCAACTAGACTCTCATTTTCTTATACAACCACTAGACACCTTCACATCTGTTAGTGCTTTTTTTTTTTTAACCTCAAAATAAATGAGAAAAGGTAAAGGAAATAACATTAGTGCCTTTGACAGCTAAGAAAACTAAGAGTGAGTGGGTTTTAGGACATCACTCAACCAGTTAATGGCAAAAACCTTATTAGAACCAGTGTCTTTTGGGTCAGAGCCTTACAATTTTTTCCACCATGTCTCTGTGCAATGAGACCCACAAAGACACTTAGTGACAACGAGGAGATTGTTACTGAAATAACACACTGTGAGGAAGCTGATCAAGTCAACTTGCTTCTGGCCCATTTTGATTCCATACTGTGATATGTCTTCTGTATTATAATGCATGTTCACCCATCACAATTTACCTCCATTTATCCCACCCGCAAATGTTGACAGGACACCTTAGTTTAACACAGTCCAGTGGGGAAAACAGTGAAGATAAAGTCTTGTAAGTGCCATAAGGAGACACGAGTTGGGTGCATGGAACACAGCTGGGGAACACGTAACAACTGTGGTTTGGGAGACTGAGAAGGTTTCACAGAGATGACATTTCAGCTGGCTTGGAGGAGACGAGAGGGAGTTTGCCAGATACAGAAAAGAGCAAATGGCATCCAGGCAGACTCATTACATACAAAAGCATGTTTATGGGAAAGCACGCGGCACATATGGAATCAGTAGTAATCCACCATGGTTAGAGCCAAGAGTAAGTTGAGGGTGGAAGGAAGATGAGGCTTAAGAAAGTAACTTGAGAGAAATGTCACATGTTCGATTTCATATATTTAACATTTTAACATCTAGGAGAAGACTCGAAGTGAAAATGTCATTTTTGGGTAAGAAATCGGATGTCTTGGTATCTTCTTCCTTCTTGGGTTATGACGTAACTGGTGGAATCTCTGGATTCCTGCCCTGCCTTTGCCCTGGCATCTTTCAGCCTCTGCCCAGCATGTTCCTACCAGGTGCATGGTTTTCTTCTCCTTTCCTCCTCCCTGCTTTTCTGATGGAAGGTCTTCCTTCTGAGAAAACTGACTCCGTGGATATAGCACAGACACACGCTTACTTCTATTTCAGTTCCTTTGCCTGCCAAAACCCAGGAGGGAGTGTTAGGCCTGATGGAAGCCTTTCCTCAAGGGGACTTGATATGCCCTGGAAGGAAGGCACAATGGGGGACCCTTGCTCAAGGGCAGCATGGCCACATACACCCTCTCTTCCTGGGGCTTAGTAAGGAGCTCTGGCAGCACGTTTCTGATGGTTAATTTCTGAACCTAGAAAATATACTTGACTCCTGAATCCAGAAAATACCTTTCCAAGTTGGAAAAAAAAAATCATCGTTCTTTTTAAATGGGGTAACATCTCTGGAATACATCGTTCCCAAAATAAGATCCTCCAATTTGGAAAAATCTAGCTGAAATAAATGAAAATAACAGATGGAAGAGAAATAACAGAAGCTATCCAAAGAACAGCAAGAGATATGAAGTGGGGAATCATCTGTCTAGAAAATGGTACTCAGTTGTACTTTTGAAATTAAAGGTACATTGACTTCTGAAGAGATTGCGATTTTTCTCTTGATAGTTCCCCTTTACACATTATGTCCTTTCTGGGCCACAGTTAGTGCATAGGAGGTATAGTTTGCTTTTCTATTCCTGGTTCTCCCATTTGTGCAGTTTCCATCTGTTCAAAGGTGTTAAGATCAACTGTTCTGGTCTCCTGGATAAAGGTTTGGGCTCTTGGCAGAGCGCTGGATAAATACAGAGTCATGTTATTAGCATAGGGATGTTTAATAACAGATTATTTATGTCCTTCTTGGCTTGTATGAGTGCAACTGTGGGTGATCCAGGTCTCCTCGGCAGCCTGCGGAGTGCTTGCGACAGCAGGGCTGGGCCTCTGCTCTTCAGCTCAGCCACAGGAGACCTTCGAATGGCGACAGCAAGGCCTCCCTGGTGCTCCTCCCACGGATCTCCTGAAGCGCACTGTTCTGCTGCCTCATTGACAATGGAGCCTGTGGGTTACATAATTCATTATTCCATTCCTGTTCTTTTCATAACTGTGAGACCTGGCACATTGCTGACTTTCTGGGTTTCCTTCACCCTCCCAGCTTCCCTCTTGATGTTCCCATGAATGACTTTGAGGGATCCATCCACCATGGGGCAGTAGATCAGGGCTTTGTCCCTGGCTGTGTGGGCACCCTGTTCAGCTGCCGCCCCCTTACTGGGGTTGCCAAGAGATGTTTATACAAGGAAAGAGATGGAAGTTTTGGCAGAACAATTTATGCCTCCAGTCTAGTTTCTGTCTCTAATCCCTACCTTGTTTGTCTGGTCTAATGAAATGAATGGGCCACTGTCTTAAGTTTAGGACGAGACAGTCATGAGCCACTAGCATTCATTACCTTCCATACTCATCCCATCCACCCTCATCTTCCCCAGCACTTTGTCCTTCCAGAGTCAAAGGCATAGCCTGCACAGAGGCATTCTTGGCCTGAAATCTCATCCCCTAAATGTTCCTGCAGAAGGACAAAAGGAGAGGAGAGGGAGAGCAAGAAATGGAGAGAGAAGAAGGGGGAAATGAAGAGAGGAGAGAGAAAGACAGAGAGAGAGAGAGACAGACAGAGAAACAGAGATAGACACAGAGACATAGAGATGGAGAGAGATAGAGACAGAGAGAAACAGAGAGAGGAGCGGAATGAGAAGAGAGGAGAAACAGAGAGGGAGGAGAGGGGTGAAGAGAGAGAGACAGAGAGAGAGAGAGATGGAAACACACACAGAAAGACAGACAGACAGAGGAGGTAGGGGAGGAAAGAGAGAGAAAAAGAGGAGAGACAGAGAGAAAGAGTGACGGAGAAAGATAGAAACAGAGACAAAGAGACACAGAGAGAGACAGAGACAGAGAGACTCACACAAACAGGCAGAGACAGAGAGAGACTTCACCAGCCTGTTTGCCAGGAAAACATATCCCCTAACCATTTCTAGACTTAGAATGTGCTTAAGATGCCATTTGTCCATCGTGGATGGGTGTCTTCATGTGAGTGCCACCACGTCCTTGAGAAAGCTGTGAAGATGAGGTCAGAGTAACCAGGTAGAAGCTGATGTGGACCTTTACTCACTTCCCATGTCACTGCAGTTTTCACAACCAGGTGTTAAATACCTGGTTCAATGGGGCACTTTGGCAGATGCCAAAAGTTTCAATGGGAGCCGCTCCAGAGCATGAGCTGGGAGGGCCGGAGAAACAACACAGCACAGACCTCCTACCTCTTCTCCAAGCCCTCCTTTAACGTTTTCATAAAGTTTTAGGGCAACAAGTGACATTCTATCTTCCCAGTGTCAAAGAGGGGGACCTTTCTGGTCAAAGAGGTTGTGCTTTCTGGTTAATGGCTGGAGAGGGGGGTAGTGAAGTGGAGTCCAGAAGAAAGAGAGACAGTTAACTTCCCATTGGAGATTCCCAAGCAGGGACACTATTATAGCAAGAGTTTGGCTTCAAGTTTGAATGTTAGACCAAAGTGGTACATCTGCTTGCTATCAAAGCCTCCCAGATTATCATTTTGCTTTTTCTTTCTCCAGCCCCCTCCCCCCCAGCTGCTAGAAAAGAGCATGTTCTTTCCTTGTAGTCTATATCTTTGGAACTTGACATCATTCCCTTGCCTTCTTTGGCAACATAAACCCAATAAAGAAGGGGGGGGCAGAGGAACAAATCTTTTTCTAAAATGAGATGAGAAAGATTTTTGAAGAGAAGAAAATCCATATTACTCTGTATGAGGAAGGCCTTCTTTTTTCCTGACTCCATCACTTCTTGTTTTCCACATCATTTTTTTTCTTACTTATCAAGAACATCTCACACCATTGGAAAATTGTCTCCTTCAAATTGTTGGTACACAATTTTCTTCCTGATTAGTTCTACCATTAGAGGCTGCCCCCCTGCCTGCCCCCCTCATGCTGGTGCATTGGACCCAGGTCCTTGCTGCTAAAGTTCTTTAAGGGAGAAACATCACTGCACCTCCTACTCCTAGTCACCTCCCTGGGGCATCCTTACTCCTTGCTGCCTGGCTTCTGCCTCCACTCTTCAATGGAAACTTCTCCTGTAAGGATCACCACTCATCTCTTCATTGCAAAGTCTGTGCTCATCTTCCTAAACTCCCTGCCACATTATCGTTTCTCCTTAGAACCACCTCTCAAAAAAATAAATAAAACCCCCTCTTCCCTTTTTACAAAGCTGCTCTTTCTTCTCTACCTTTTGCTCTAGAAAGCTGGATATCTCCCATGGTTTTCACTTCTTCTTTTTCTCACCCTTTGGCAATTCCATCCATGCCTATGATCTGAGCATTTACCTCCCCATCTCTAGAGCTAACACTTCTCCTGTGCTTGTGAGCTCTTCCTTCCTACCTGTCTGATGAGCATCTCCAACAAGTTGTCTTATAAGCAATCCAAATTCATGATTCCCAGCTGAACTTGTCTACTTTTTCCCCCAATGTATCATTCCTCTGTGTTCCCTATTTCCAGGATACTCCGGACCATCATTGATCATACCTTTAACCCATCTTCTTTCCATTTCATTCCCCTTTTCATTACCTTACTTAGGCACTTGGTACCTCTTGTCCAGATTGCTGTAGTAATGAAGCTGATGTTCTTTCCTACATGTCCCTCTCATCTCAAGCATTGCCATAGTTCACACACTAGAGATGGGTCTTCTAAAGTCATAACTCTGATTATGCTACTCTTCCTGCTCAACAACTTTCAATTATGGGTCTTTATTAACTTTCAAGGTAAACATTTGTGCCCTAGCTTTTAATATTCTTGAGGATCCGATCCCACTGCTTTTTTAGTTTTATCTCCTACCACTTGGCTAAAAACTGAAATGTGTTATATTCCCTTTCTATGCTTTATGTTTCTCTGCTACTTTTACTCTATTTAGTCTATTCTCTCTGCATTTCTCTAATCATTGTGTTCTTCAATCCTGTCTAACCTTTAAGGATTCTCTTTCATGAAGTCTATGTGGCTCATCTAATTCTCCTTTCCATCTTGGAACACCCATTATGGTTTACACTGACCTCTCTTGGCATTATCACAGTTCAACTTATTTTAAAACAATGGTGTTCAAGTTTTCTCTCCTACTACACTAGGAAATAGGGAAACTTATCTTCTGCATTTTTAAATCTCCTCCAGCATATAGCACACAACCTTTCTTGCATAGTAGGTTTTCTATTTGTTGCAGAAATGGAGTCCATCTTGATTTTTCTTACCATACTTGGTTAGCAATCAAAACTACCTTCATCTCCTTCTTTCTCACTCCTCCTCCTTCCCCTGCCCCATTTATATATAAAACACAGACTGCTACCATATGGTGCCTTTCTAATCACACTCTCGTGGGAGAGGAAGAGACATGTTATTACAGACTACTGATCCTTTAGCTGTATGAAATGACACTTCTAACTTAAAAGCAGATAGTTGATTTAGAGTTTTGTAGTTTTAATATTCTTTCATTGGATTATTTAACCTCCTTTATCAGGAAGTTGAATGATAGGCATGTACCCTAAAGATTGCATTAATTTAACTTTGCAAAGATTTTAATGTGAGACGACCTTTAACAAACTGGAAAATCAAAAGCCTGTGTGAATAGGTATACTTCGTGAAGGGAAATTACTTTCTTTTTACTTCAGTATAATTAATATTGTGGCAAGGAAAAAAAAAATTAGGCACTGAAAAAAAATCTGAAAAAAAGGTCTAGGTGAGGAATAAAGATTTAAAGTGGGAGAAGCCAAGAGACAAATTGTTCTACATAATAAGCAAATGACAGACTTCTGGTACTGACCAAGGTGGAGTAAGTCTACTACTTGTTATCTATCCCACTGATTAAAAGTCAAACCTCTGGATGGAATACAAAAGTCAATTACCTGAAGACTCAGAGAAGTAAGTAATAGCAGTCAGGCAAAGGAGGGAAGTCAAAACTGGAAGAACAGCTAGTACTGGTAAGTTCCTAATTTTTTCCTCTCTTTTAGGTCTCAACTTTGATTCATGGAAAGACAACAGTCTGAAAGGTGAAACTATATAATAGGTATGAGGAGCAAAACCCAAAAGAAAACTATCTTTCAGGTCAGAGAGCCAGGAAAAGAGGCCTCTGAAACTCAGAGAATGTAGGACATGATCCCTGTTTTGTTGTTCATTTCTTCCTTTTCCTGGTCATGCCTGAGCCCAGCCATGGTGTTGCATTAACTCAGATGGTCATGGTGGTAGGTATCTAAATCCCAAAAGATAAACCATCTCCATGGTCAGAGAATCTCAGAAAAGGGGCTCCCATAGCCTGGAGAGAGAGAGAGAGAGAGAGTATGTGTGTGTGTGAATCCTTGGTTTGTTCTCTTTTCTTCCCAAGGCTGACTCCTACTGGTACCACCCCCCATGCAATCACTGAACACAACAATACAATACTCTGAGGCTTAAAAACCAAAGAGAAACTCATCGTTCATTATTTTTACCAAAGGAGCTGGTAAAAGGTGCCTTTAAGAATCAAAGAGTTGGGGAATTTTTGAGAAAAGTCACCTAGAGAGGAATATCCTCTAGTTATGAGGCATAAACCAACACAAGTCCTGAAATCACACCCGACTTTTACATCCAGAACAAACCCAAAGAATAGCAAAGCTTTTGAAAACTAAACTGCCATTGGAACTACCACCTACAGAAGATGAGAAAGAACTTACACTCTGAACTTCATTGAAGAGACTGACTTCTCAAACCAACCAACCCAAACCCAACATTTTCTGGAGGATTTTTACAGGACCCAGAGTTTCACATTATATCCAATATGTCCATAAAACAATATATAATCACCTGACAGACAAAGAACCAGGAGATATGACCAATTCTCAAGGGAAAAGATAATAAATGAACCCAAATCCAGGAAGACTCAGATGTTGGAATTACCAAATAAAAAATTCAAAACAGCTTTTATCACCATCACCATGATGAGGTAAAGGAAAACAGCCTTGAAATGAATGAAAAGACAGACATTCTCAGCAGAAAAAGGGAAACAATTAAAGTGTAACCAAATGGAAATTTTAGAACAAAAATATAAAATGTCTGAAACAAACAAGTATTGTGTGGCTTAGCAGAATGATGGTGATGCAGAAAAATAATCAGTGAATATAAACAATAGAATGAAATTATCCAATCTGAAACAGAGAGAAAAATCAAAAAGAACTGAAAAGATACTCAGGGCTGTATAATACAATAAAGAAACCTTTCACATTTATGTCATTGACGTGCTGGAAAAAGAGTATAGTAAAAGTACAAGAAAAATACTTGAAAAAGTAATGACTGGAGACTTACAGCTTTGATGAAAGGTATAAATAAACAGATTAAAGTAGTTTAATACACACAAAATAAGATCAACTCAATGACGTACAGGCCCAGACACATCCTAATCAAACTGTTGAATATTAGACATAAAGAAATAATCTTGAAAACGGCAGTGGAAAAAAGGACGGGTTATATACAGGAGGTAGTAGTGGATTTCTTGTTAGAAACCATGGAGTCCAGGGTCACCTGGGTGGCTCAGTGGGTTAAAGCCTCTGCCTTCAGCTTGGGTCATGATCCTGGGGTCCTGGGATCAAGCCCCGTATTGGGCTCTCTGCTTGGCAGGGATCCTGCTTCCTCCTCTCTCTCTCTGCCTACTTGTGATCTCTCTCTCTCTATCAAATAAATAAATAAATAATCTTAAAAAAAAAAAAGAAAGAAAGAAACCGTGGAGTCCAGAAGACAGTGGAACAAGGTCATTAAAGTGGGGGAAAAAAAAAAGAAGTTTCAACCCATAATTTTATGTTCAGGAAAAAAAGTTCCTTCCAGAATGAAAGTGAAATAAAGATATTCTTAGCAGCTAAAGGAATTCTTCAGGGCCAAAGGAAATGCTGTCACCCAGAAAATTGAACATCAAGAATGAAAAAAAGAACAACAGAATTGTTAAATACTTTGGTAAACATAATAGACTATTATTATCATTTTAGGTTTAAAAAATATATATCTATATCTATATATATATAGATATAGATATGTATATGTTGGGAGCAAAACCTATACTCTTTGTGATGTGATTTTAAATCTATGTAGCTGTAATACATATAACAAGGATACCATAAAAGGAAGTGGAAACAGGGACCCAAATGGCTAAAAGCAATAAAATACAAACTGATATTAAGTGAATCTAAACTGATATAAGTAATATTAATTACTAATATAATTAAGTGAACTATGAAAAAGCAACTACTAAAGAAATACTGAAAAAAAAAGTATGACCTAAAATCAAAACAGATAAGTCAAAATAAAATACTTTAAAATACTCAAATATACAAAAGAAGACAGGAAAGAGGTGAGCAAGCAAAAAATCAAAGAGGTCTAGAGAAAAACAAACAATAACATATAAGTTTGAATTAAAATACATTAATGATCCAGTAAATGTAACTTGTTTAAGTAAACCAAATGAAAAAACAGGGATTTTTCAATTGGAGAAAAATTCAAGACTCAAATATACTATGCCTATAACAAGCCCACAAAAAATACAATTTCATAGACAGATAAATAATTAAAGAGTTAGAAAATGATATGCCAAGCAACAACAAAATCAGAAGACACATGGCGGAGCTATAGTAATACCAGAGGAAGCACCGTTCAAATGATTAAAGACAAATGTTACATAATGATGGAGGGGTCAACTCATCAAAATATGTAGTATTTCCAAAAGTGCATGCATGCACCTAACAAAGTTTATGATATATGAAGCAAAGCTGACAAAGCTGAAAAAAGCAACAGGGAAATCCATAATTATAGTTGAAGACTTCAGCAGTCATCTTTCAATAATTGATAAAACAAGTAAATAAAAAATCAGCAAGATTACAGAAACCTGAGAAACACTGTTATCAACTTGAACAAATACATATTCTAAAACATTCCACCCAATAACCATATAATACACATTTTTTTTTCAAGTACACACAGAAACTTCGCCACATTAGACCAGGTTCTGGGCAAAAAAACCCTCCTTGAAATGAAAGAGTTAAGATCATTCAAAGTGTGTCCTCTAATTATAATGGAATTAAGATAGATAACAACATAGGTGAGATAGCTGACACAGCCTCAAATACTTGAAAATCTCACAAGATACTTGTAAATAACCTATAGGTCAAAAATAACATCTTATGGAAGTTCGGAAAATAAGTTGAACCAAAGGAAAATGAAAATACAATGTGAAAATATAATTTGTGGGGTATCACTAAAGTGGTGCTCAGTAGAAAATTCCTATCATTAAATACTTGTGTTAGACAAGAAGAGAGATCTGAAATAAACAATCCAAGAGCTAACATCTTTTTAAAAATTGACAAACAAAAGCTAATAAAACCAGAAGGTGAACGGATTGAAGAGCAACTGGAGAGCTCATGCATCTCTGGTCAGAATCCAAAATGGTGGAGCTGCTTCGGTGAACATCATGGCTGTTTTCTATAAACTTAAATCTACATTTAACATGTGACACGGCCATTTCACTCCTAACTGACCCAAGGGAAAAACAAAACAAAACAAAAAGAACATCTATGTTCACACAAAAACCTATACATGAATTTGTTTCACAACTTTATTCATAATTTATTTCCCAAATTATAAACAAATATCTTTCAACTGATTTTATAAGTTTCCTGGGGCTTCTATAACAGAATATTATAAAGTCGGTGGCATAAAACAACAGACATTTATTTCCTCATGGTTCTGGAAGTTAGAGGAGTCTAACTAACCCTGTGGGCAGGGCTGTGCTTCATTTGAAGGCTCTAGGGGAAAATCCTTCGTTGCCTCTTCCTAGCTTCTGATGGCTCCCAGCAATTCTTGGTGTTTTTCAGCTTGTAGATATATCAGTCCAAGATCTGTTTCCATTTTGACATGGCTTTCTTTCTCAAGTCTTTATCTAAATCTCATTTTCTTTTTCTTACAAAGATACTGTCACTGGACTTATGACCCACCCTATTCCAGTGTAGCCCCATTTTAACTTGATTGTAACTCTGAAGACCCTCTTTCCAAATAAGGTCACATTCTCAGATAATGGAGGTAGGAACTGGAACACATCTTTTATGGAGATGTAATTCCACTCATTACAATGGTAATTGGATAAAAACACTGTGGTACATCCATCCAGTGGAATATTATCCAGGAATAAAAAGGAATAAACTATCAGTACATGCAACAACACGGACAAATATGAAATGCTTTACATTAATGAAGAAAAGCCAGATTCAAATGTGGCTACCTGTCATATGATTCCATTTATATGACATTCTGGTAAAAATAAAATGGTAGAGAGGAAGAACTGATCAGTGGTTACCATGGATCAGGTGAAGAGGGAGGGTTTGATTGCAAAGAAGCAGCATGAGGGAACTTTGGGGTTATGTTTCCCGTTTCTTGTGTCCTGTTTGGTGTAAAGTTTGCACAATTCCATTTGTTAAGATCTATAAACTCCACACAAAAAAGAGTCACTGAAAAAATAACTTTAAAACGAAAAGTATATGGACAGTTTGGAGGGTACGTAAAACCAGATGTTCAAGGAAAATTGCAGTTGCAGCTAGGTGGGACCCGCTATAAAGGATGAAAATTTAAGAAAAGGGAGCCGTGGGAGGAATACACTTTTAGACGTCTCATTGGTGGTATGCAGTGTGATTGCTGCCTCCCCATCACCAGAAAATGTCAATTAAGATCGCTGCTGTTCACAATTACATTTATGTTTTGTTTTGTTTTTGGAATTAAAAAGCTATAGAGCCAGGACTTAAGCAAGGGCAAGTATCTTTTTGGCTATAAAGTAATCAGAGGCCAGAATGAGTTGAGATAATTTTTAATGGCAACTGTCTCCAAATATGATGCACAAGTTAGGTATGGGGAGTGCGGAGTTAGGAAGACAAGTTCCCACATGCAAGAGTGTGGAGTATACACTACCTACGTACACATATTTTCAATAATCACTTGAATGCTTTACTTTAGACAATTGAGAAAACCAAACCTAAGATGTAAAAAAGGTAATTTCATGGTTCAAAAGAATCTGAAGAGTGAAAATCATTATAAATTTAACATGATTTTAGTGTGATTTTAAAACCTTTGAAAGAGAAGTTATATAATGTAAAACTATAATTTAGTGAAGAAAATGGGCTTAAATTTTATGTTTAAATCTATGAACAGCCAGAGTTAGAAGGCAGTTGTGAAGGAGTATGGTTGTGGGTGGGAACTGGGGGCGAGCAGAAGCAGGCAGACAAAACAGATTGCTTTACACTTGACTTTGACAACCTTTGAAATAAGGGTAAGCCATTTTTTTTTAATTTTTTATTTTTTCAGAGTAACAGTATTCATTATTTTTGCACCACACCCAGTGCTCCATGCAATTCGTGCCCTCTCCAATACGCACCACCTGGATCCCCCAACCTCCCACCCCCACGCCCCTTCAAAACCCTCTGATTGTTTTTCAGAGTCCATAGTCTCTCATGGTTCACCTCCCCTTCCAATTTCCCTCAACTCCCTTCTCCTCTCCATCTCCCCTTGTCCTCCATGCTATTTGTTATGCTCCACAAATAAGTGAAACCATAGGATAAGCCATTTTTAATTGTTTGACTAAAATATATTCCCCCTTCTTCCTTTTTTATTTTTTTTAAAGATTTTATTTATTTATTTATTTGAGAGAGAGGGAGAGCACAGAGGGAGATAGAGAGGAAGAAGCAGACTCCCCACCAAGTAGGGAGTCAAGTGTGGGTCTTGATGCTAAGGTCCTGGGATCATGACCTGAGCTGAAGGCAGACATTTAACCCACTGAGCCACCCAGGTGCCCCTTTCCCTTTCTTCCTAAGAAAAACCCAGTTTTGTTCAGAGTGGCAAATGACCCAGACAAAAGAAACAAAAGAACCAAAACAACCCTCTATTTCTCAGCTTGCTTGTCAGAGGAAGTCGTGTAGCACAATTCTAGCCAATGAAACACAAGAGAAAGCTCATTGCAGGTTCCGGGTGAGTTTGATTACAGGGCTATAAACAACAGTTTCTTCCTTTCTGTTCTTCTCTCTCTTTCTCTCCTTTTCCTCCTCCTTCTTCTCCTCCCGCCACCTTTCTCTTCCCCCTTTGCTCTTCTCTCTTCCTGTTGGGAATGTGGGTGGGAGGGCAAAGATACAACCCTCCTCTAGAACATGGCGGCCTCGATGGGATGCACACCTTATGCTTAGGGCAACAGAGCAGAGTGAGGGGAGGAGTCTGGAATACAGATAACCCTGGGGAGCAGCTGAACAACCTTTTACTTCTATGTTCTGACTTCCTGTTCTGTGAGAACAATGAGTTCTGGTTTGGATGATTTTCTATTTCAGGTAACTGAAGCTAGCCCCCAATGAAAGATGATTTTGAAAGCATAAATCTAACCACTAATATAATCATAAATAAAATATATACTTACCAAACTACTAGAGAAGACAAAGGCAGCAAAATATTGCCTAAACAATAACAAAAATATCCAAAGGACATTAACAAAATGATAAATGATGAAACAATTCCACATATACCATAGAACAATATATGTATATGTGTATAATATATAAGAAGAAAAATAAAAGTAAAATAAAATCTCACTATAACCTGCTTACAAGAGTTGCTTGTCAAGAAAGAACTATCAAAAATTTAAAATTAAGTGTTTGTCAGATATTTATTAGAGAAACAACAAAAGAAAGCAGTATGAGGTAGCAGAATTAATATCAGACAGAATGGAAGCTAAGGTAACAAACATTTAACTGCAGAAGTTCTTTTATTTTGATAAAAAATACAATGAATTACAAAATGTCCTTTTAAGAGCCATCTGCCTTAACTACACATATCAGTCAACATTTCTCAAACGAATAAAAGATAAATTGGTTAAAAGACTGTTGAGAAAGCCTTTAGCCTGCTCTTTTTGGTCTTCAAACATTGTGGAAATAAAAAATACATAATGACACAGAAAATGTAAGTAATACATTTAATGAGATTGAAGCAATCATTATATATTAATGTGAGAATACATGTTCTTTTTGAGGGTTGTGTACATTTTCAAAACTAAAAATTATTAAAAAATTACAAAATCAGGGACGCCTGGGTGGCTCAGTTGGTTAAGCGGCTGCCTTCGGCTCAGGTCATGATCCCAGCGTCCTGGGATCGAGTCCCACATCGGGCTCCTTGCTCAGCGGGGAGCCTGCTTCTCCCTCTGCCTCTGCCTACCACTCTGTCTGCCTGTGCTCATGCTCTCTCTCTCTCTCTCTAACTAATAAATAAATAAAATCTTAAAAAAAAAAAATTACAAAATCAATAGGTAATATACTTTGACCTTTATTCCAAAGAAAATGAAACTACAAAATCAGAGCTGTTTGGTGCTGCAAACCAAGCTTAGATGATCAAGAAAAATACTCATATTATGAACATATAGAATTGTGAAAAAAGGAGTCCTTCAAAATGACAAACTTTATTATTCCCAAATATTAAATGTGCAGAAAGAAATACTATGATTTTCACCTAAGGTGAAATTAAAAGAGATATAACTTTGTACTTCTATATTTTAGGCATTTTCTACCAGTAACTAAGTGCTATATTTATGATACATGAAAAACAGTAATTGATGATAAGAACAGAAAACTGAACTGAATGTTCAGTATGAATTAATTTTGTAAGTGTGTGTGCATGTGTGTGTGTGAATTTATAGAGACAAAAGTTTAAAAAAATATGCTAAGATATTAATAGTGGTTATCTCAGAGCTAAGGACATTTCTCCAGTTTTCTACAAAGAATGTCTATCATGTCTACAATTAGGGGAAAATAAATATTAATAAAAAATTAAGCAGTGATTGGAAGTTTCCTTTTGAGATGGCATAAGGATTCATGCTTAATAGCATCTCCTCTTTCCAAGTATGTAGCAACACTAGTTCAAATATTTATGTATACATATTTTAATAGATATATGTTTATTACATATATGTGTGTATATATACCTATATATACACACATATATATTTAAAAAAGAGAATAGAAAATAAATAGCTGGGCTCAAAACACATTAGTAACTTAAGATGCTGAGTGAAGTTGGTACACAAGTCTAGAAGCCAGAAAATGGGACAGATGACTAAGGGTTTAACTTCTGTGGGAATGATCTAAATGTACTCCTTAGGAGACAGGCCAGGTAAACCACTGATTAAAGCCTCAGGCACCTCCCACCCCCACTCCCATTCCCAAGTCAGGAGGTTGGACAGAAGTAGGCAGTTAGAACCTACTGCCTGGACCTTTAGTACTAAGAAACAGAGATGCAGCAAGACAAACACATGAACTTATATTCTAGGAAGGAGTTGGGTGGCCACCTGGACTGGAGGTTGCATCTGGGATAGCCCCAGCACCACCATGGATTAGGAGCCCAAGACGATCACAAATACTAGGCTGGTGGTGGTGGTTGGGGTGGGAGGGAGACAGGAAGAAGTGATTAGAAAAGTTCTGGAGAGGATGGGAGGCTTGGTTAATGAAAGGGAATGGAAGGAAGAGGCAAGACAGAAGAGAGGGAAAGAGAGAGAGGAGGAATAACAGGAAATTTCTTACTTGAAATTCCTAGACACAGGAAGAACTCTAATGCCGAGAAAGATCCAATAATACCAGCCATCAGAACTTGGATTCTCTCCAGGTGAATTGTGCAATGTATGTAGAAAGAAGGCCCTGTAATTAACTGGAACTTCTTTCCTCATAATTAACTGGCCCTGATCAATGTATGTAAAAGACACGGAACCCAAACCAGTTAATCTAGGCATCTAAAGGCTGTGCTGGGGAGGCGTTTGGTACAGAACCATAATTTAACACAGATAGATATGTATTATAGGTATGTTATGTACATAGTACAATTTTACAAATAACATATAATAATATATAATTTAATTATATATCCACATATAATTATATATTCACATATAATTTAATTAAACATTAAATCATATATAATAAATCATACATTATAATATGAAATCAAATTTTATATAATATGATAATATCTATAATATATAACTTAATTATACATTCATGTATAATCATATATATTCATATATAACTAAATTATATGTTTACATATAATTAAACATTTAAAAATTTAAAAATCTTTGTATCACCTATTAGGGCAGATGTCAATAGTAGTTAGCAAGGGAGAATATTACTGCATCAGTTTAGTGATCATATGACTCAGAATGACATTCAGTTTCCTGGAGATTGTGAGGCTTAATGATTTAACAATATTTTAAAACATCAGAGGTCCCAGCATGACACTGGAGTATCTTAGAATCTAAGTACCACCACAGCCTAGGGTGAGAGGCCTGTAGGGTTCAGGGTTCATCCTGGTGCTGTTTCCTGGAGCACTCCCAGGGACACTGTGTAATTGGGGTCAGTTTGGACTCTGCAACGCTAAGAGGCTATGAAGCCTCTAAAGCTTCTGGAAAGCCACCCGGTGGTACTAGAGAACAGTCCACAGAGTTGTGCCCCTGCTGGACCCTCTGTACGCTTCCTTCTGTAGTGCTCCCTCCCCAGCTTTGGATCTCACTTCCCATTTCACTTCCCCCTCAGACTCTCATTGTGGCCAATTCTGTTTGCTGTTGTGGCCGTCATGTTACTCAGAAGCTCCTGAGCTCATGGTTTCAGTTACAACCCCTTCTTTCAAGATCTTAGATCCCAGGGTCTGGCTGGGAAGGGTATTACAAGGACACCATCAGAGCTGTCCTTCTAAGCCGTTGTCCATAACGTTGTCCTTTGACTTTCTTATACCTGGAGGTGGCTCCCACCTCCCGAGAGACACTTCTTGGTGTTTAGTTAGGATAGAATGTCCCTCTCCTTTATGAGGGTCTTAATCTAGGCATAGGAGGGCCTACTTGTCAGTCCCAGGCTATCTTTGGTAGAATCCCCTGAGAGGTAGGAATCCTCAGGAATGTAAGTCTCCCCTCCTATACCCAGACTCCATATCCCAGACTCCATATCCCAATGCCAAGATACATTATACGTAAGAGTGCGTACAGCTGTTTTCCACCTTCAGTAAGGACAGAACAAGGAAGAAAGGTTCTAATTTGCAGGAAAAAGAATTCTAGTCAGACTATAAGTAACAATTTCCTACTATTGAAGATTACTAATCTTTGAAAGACTGATGGGAGCGTTTTTTTGAAAAAATCAATAGGCTTATCACATGCCAGATAGTCTTCCAGGGGCCAGGGGTGCAGAAATGTCTAAGGAACAGTCTTAGTGGCCTCATTGCCATGGCTGGGTGATGGTTCATCTAACGCAGGGTATCCCAACCTCCTCCTATTGACATTTGGGTCCAGATAATTCTTTGTGATTGGAGGTTATTTTGGACATTTCAGGGTGTTAAGCAACATCCTTTCCTTCTACCCACCAGATGCCAGTAGGAGGCCCTCCCCCAGTTGTGATGAAAATGTCTCTAGACTTTGCCAAATGTCCCTTGGAGAAGGGTTGGGGAGCACAGCTGCCTGAGTTTGAGAATCACTCATCTAAGAATGTATTAAAATCCGTGAACCCTGATTTTTTATTCAAGCTGGTGTTAGGGGAGAAATAGTTCTCTTCATGATACTTTTACATTAAACGGATCTACGAGGTGGGTAAAAGAAAAATGGGGAGGAGGTTGTAGACTGATGGGACTCCAGAGCCTTACTCCTGGTGGGCAGGCTTAGTTTGCCCCTACAATAAGGTAATAGCACAAAGACGGGTGTCAAAAGCCTGTAGTGATCAGTCGCATCAGTGTAGCATTAAGGCCTAAGAAGGCAAGCCGTGAAAACAAGTCCTAACTGGCATCAAATAAAAGATTTTTAACCACATGGAGCAAATCATTCTCTGGGCTGTGCCAGGAAGGAATCTGGAAGGGACACAATTATGGAGATTACAACTAGAGAGATGATTAGAGACTTGGGGAATTCTTTTTTCAAGGACTTGCTAAGGAAATGGGACTGTAATTAGAAAGGGAAGTAGAATGAAGGCTTTTTTTTTTCTCCCTCTCTTTTAGGTCAACTAAAAAGCTTCAGTAAATATATAACAAGAACCTACGAAACTTCCATATCAGTGGGAAAATGTGCTAACTTCAAAAATCACTAATGAATACATCCTAAAGCAAAGTACTGCATTTGAAAATCAGTCTCTCCATTACCTGTCAAGTCCAGACCTTCAGGAGTTTAGGTATATCCTGGAATAGCAGTTGACAAGCTATTGAAATGAAAATTCTGAATAAAATTAAGACAGCCCATTAGCCCAAATGGGGGAACATTGTAAAAGAGTTCATGGATTTGTGACTTGTGATATATATATATATATATATATATATATATTTTGTCATTGATATTCTTACTTGGAAAAGTAGAGAAAGTAATTTTTGCATTTTTGGGTGGGGGGGTTATAAAAACCCAAACTGAGATCTGAGGTTTTTATAGTTTGGCAAATTTCAAAGATATGAAAGCAGAATTTTTGGCACTCGGGGATTGAGAGGCAAATGACATCATATGGCTTAAGGGAAATAGAGAGCTAAAAACGTACATTTGGAAAATTTCAGAAGCTGGCTGCCGCTGAAATAATTTTGATTTTTTTTTTTTCCAGTAAATTTAGTTGTCACAAAAGGCGCTCGATTGACAGGCCCGCAGAGGAAAACGTGCGAGTCCGGGAGATGCGATGTCAGCTCCTGCCTGAGGAACGCCTGGGCTGGAGGGCCTGCGTTTGCCTTGTCAGAGCGGGTCTTTCGGGGGCCACTCCCCGCGTTGGTGACACCCTGGTGGTGAGTGAAATGATTTAGCCATGGTCTGGTGGGCTTGGGCGGAGGAAGGAGTGCCAGTTTCCCCTCTCCAGTCTCAGTTTCTTGAGCCCCTTGGCATCTCAAATTATTATTGGGGTGATTGGCGGGATTGTTCATTTTGAAGCTCAGCGTAGTCATCCCAAAGCTTCTGCATGACTTTTCATTTCCCCAAAGGGAGGTCATGGGCATGATAGGTGAGTTAAAACACGGAGGACAAAGATGGTGAGACTGGATGAGAGGAAAACTATCTTCCAATAAAATCAAGATGGATGATTGACAGTTGGCAATCCTTGAGTTGGGGAGGGGAAGCCGATTTGGGGGAAAGGATATGTATCTGGATTTAGGATGGATTGAGGTTGGGAGACCTGAGGTAACAGGACTTCTTTCTGTTCTATCTTTTCTTTTTTCTCCTCCAGCTTGCTAATTCTCAGCAACCAACCTAGAGTGTATGGCTTTACAGAGAGATGGTAAATGAGAAGTTATATAAAAACATCCTTAGATGAGAAAAAAATATTAAAATGGGATTAAAAACAAAATGAAGAGGAAAGGACAGAAAATGCACTTCATGTTTCAAATACATACCTGCAAAGGGGAAAACCAATTGGAGGCCCGGGACGGTTAGGGTGAGTGGAGAGGTCTGACTTTTATTGTGATGTTATTGCGTTCAACCCTCCAAGCCCAGCTCTGACAGCTCTCCAGGTTAACATCGGGTTGATCCTCATGTTGGAGAAACAGGACCGGGCCATGTGCTATGCTCCTCACTATGGTCATGTCCAGTGAATTTCATACTTGTTTCCAAATCTTGATTTAAAGCATTTGATTTCCCACCCTCATTGTCTATCTGGCTCTGCATTTCCCATAGGATTACTGAACCTGCTGGTGTTTGCCATGACTACGTCTGGAAATATATCAACTTTCACCCCTGAAATCATCTCACCCTGTTGCTTTCAGATTACGGGTTCGTCTTTGTGCCTTTCCTTCCTTATCCTTTCCTTCTCCCTCCTCACTTGGGAGAACAGAAAAGGTCTGAGCCATGGAGCCTGTCAGCTCTCTCCTTGCTTTGTCCCCTGCCCCAACAACCTGAATGAACCTTTCTGGATGAATTCTGTCTACCCCTTGCTCTCTGGTTTACCTACTTGGTTTTTTATTTTTCCCTTCCTTACCTTCACTTTTTTGCAGGCTAACCCAGGCACTTGTGGACTCTTGATCCTAACTCTTTTTGTTTCCCCAAAGTCTCTGCTACATGAATTATTCCCTCTTTTTCTTAAATCTTCGATTACTCTTTCTCTACCCTGGCTCCTACCCCCTCTGGCTACAAACATACTTAGATCTCCTTCATCTTAGGAAAAAAAAAATCTACAAAAACTTCTGTCTCCCTCAGCTATTATCCTTTTCAAACTCCCTTTAAAACAAATGCCTCTATTTCTTGACCTACACTTGACTCATCAACATGATTTGATTCTGCCCCTGCACCATCCCACTCCAGACTTTTCTGTAGAAATTGTCAGCAGTGATCAGTCTTTAATTGTCAGATCAAATCGGATCATCTGCTTTAATCTTCCTTTTACCTGGTCTCCCTGCAGCTTGATACTAATACTTAGTTTCCCTCCTTGAAACTCTTTCCTCCTGATTTTGCTTCCATGTCTTTGACACACGTTCATCTTATCCTAGCTGGCTCCTTTCCCTTTATCCTCTCCTTAAACGTTGACTCTCCCTTTGGTACCACCTTCTCTCTTCATTCTATAAGCTCTCTCTGGGCAGTATTATTTACTTCTGTGTTTTCAACATTGTCTTTCCCATGGGTGACTTTAAAATCATACCTCCAGGACTGACCTCATGCATGAACTCCCCCTCTAATATTTTCAGTTGTCTTCTGATATTTCAAGTTCAAGCTATCAGAAAGTGAACTCATTATCTCCAGAATCCGGCATGGCACTTGGCATGCGACAGTCTTGCTGAAGCAGAGAAGATTTTTAGGCAGGTCAGAAGAAAGTTTCCAAGCTGGTCACTTCTGCGTTCTTCCCTTTCCCCTGGAAAATTCAAAACCAGGCAGATGCAAACTGATAATTCCCATCCCGACTTATCTTGAGCACCTCTATCAATTCTGTAATTACAGAAAGCAGATTACAAAATAATAACTTCAAAGCCTTGTATGAACAGATGTGTTAGTCAGCTTTGCAGTAGGACCAGAAGGCCTTGGACAGCCTGACTGTGGGGCTAGTGCAGAGTTGGTAGACCTTCAGTGCTATCTCTGTGTGCCTTGATCTATTCTTGCCACTTCCCTTGCATATCCTAGAAATTATAGCTCTGGAATTCTGCATCAAGGCTCAGCTCTGTTATTTTCTTGGTACAGTATGTATTATTCCTGTCGTTTTAGTCCAAATTCACTTTGCCTTCTGGTCGATACTGATAATTCAGACTTCACCTAAGATACTGTGAATCAGAGAGGGACTCTGTCAGTGGGTGGTACCACTGGTCTCTTCAGATGGATGGTTGATCTTCTGAATGCCTGTTTCATGAAACCCAGAGAACAGAATAGTAGGAAAGTATTTGGGGTTGTAAAACCATGGGTGTTCCCCTGATCTCTCTTAAAGATCACATCTTAAGCTATTACCTATGTATAATAAAAGCATTAGCAATGTTTACTTGGGCCCACTTGAAGCACTCCATACATTCTTTGGAGGTACCTAAAAAAGGAAGGAGCCCTGGACCAGTAAAGAGAAAAATCAAGAATAGGAGGCATTTGGTGACACAATGACAAACAAAGCCCATTGTACTGTTCTTAGAGTTGGCAAAACTACCCCAAGATTTCTCCTCCTTTTTTTACTATGGTGGTCTAATAATGATGAAAAGATACCTGGGTCAAATTCACATCAGGATCTCAGGTTTTGAATTAGAAGCCAGTATCCACCTATGGGAGGTTCACCTATGGAGGGGGATGGATGTTGGAGTCTTTTTGGTTCTAGGAATGCAGAGATCTTTCTGTCTCCTAGACAGGAAGGAAATGTAAGCAAGGATAAAATAGGCAATGATTGGTAACACAATTCTTTTCTCTCTTCAGTATTTTTGTCTGGACCCCAATTTGAAGATGTGTTTAAGATTTATGGAGAGCAGACGTCTGTCATAAGGGATACTTGCTGCTCCATTGGGGCTGAGAAGAGAAGTGGAGAGGGGGGAAGACAGTGCAGATGGAGGAGGAAGGCGTGGCTCTGCTCACAACTAGAAGACACTTCCTAATGGTACACACGGAGCCTTATTTAATTCTCCTGTGGTGTTTCAGTCTGGATGCTTTCAGATCTTTTGAACTCGATGCTTTTATCTTCTACTGATTCAGTCGATGCAGACGAGAAAGTCCTGTGAGGCAGTAATGTCACCAAAAAACTGTGTCCTCAGCTTTTATTGTTCTAATTGTATCCGCTCTGGAAGGCACTGGAATTGACACAGCCCAATCAATAATGACTACTTTTAAGTGAGGAACCATTCTTGGAGACACTGCTGCAGGATTTGAGATTTACAGATATTTTCTCATTCAATTAAGAAGATGGAGACCATTCAACCTCTGCTGGTCAGAGAGCTGGGATTCCTGTAACAAACTTTTGCCCAACTACATTTGGCAGCAGAAATCCCCTATAAGAGAAAATCTGGGCCGTGTCCCCTGACTTGATGCCCAGTATTTTACATATTCAAGGGAACAATGTGGAACAGAGAAGAGCATTCTTTCAGTTTATTGTTTTTATTATTTCAGTTATTTATTTATTTATTATTTCAGTTTATTATCCCTACAAGTTTGCTTGGATCAGGCAAAAAGCTGTCCATTGATGATGGTCCTTAATAGCTTGTAGCTTCTTCTATGACCATGGAGGGATGATCACCAAAGCTATGCCATCCCTTAGAACAGCTTAAATTCTCGACGCATATATAGAAAATAATTTGGATTCCCAGATTTGGGTATTTGGTATAAACTCTTCTATCTTATTACGGACAGAGGGGCCTCCAATTGCAGGTATGGCACTGGACCAGATGTGGAGCCCCTGACAGCTAGAGGGTAGTTCCACTAAGATACCCAAAGCACAAAGGTAACAATGATTTAAACAAGTAAATCTTATTAAGGCATAATATATATACACAATAGAATATACAAATAATAAGGGTGCAACTTGATGAAATCCCTCCTATACACATATCTAAATCAAGTTATAGAATACTGCCAGCATTCCAGAAAACTTAATCATGCTTTTTCCTAGTAAATATCCCCAGAAGCTTACCATTATTTTGACCCTTATCCCCATAGATTACCTTTTGTATTTCACTTTATATTCAACATTATATTGGAGAGATTCACCATGATGCTATTTGAAACATAATTTTATTCCTTTTTATTGCTACTTACTAGTCCATTATATGAATATAACTAAATCATATTTACCCATTCTACTGTTGATGGTCATTTGAAATGTTTCCAAGTCTTAGCTCTTATGAGAAAAACTGCAATGAATATTCTTATACCAGTCTTGTATTCTGCCAAAACATTTTCATAATAATTATTAAATTCATCAGCAATGGAGGGGAGATCCAGATGTTCTACTTTTTTTTTTTCTTACCAATACTTAGTATTTTCAGTCATCTAAAATTTTAGCCATCCTAGTGAGCATGTAATGATATCTTATTGTGGTTTTATTTTGCATTTTCCTGACGAAAATACCATCTTGCACTGAGCATTATTTCTTGTGCTTAATGGTCATTTGGATGTTTCATTTACAAAGTATCTGTCCAAAAGTTTTGTTCATTTTGAAAGAATTGGGCTGCTTGGGCTTTCCTTACGGATATAGTAATACTGTGTATATTTTCAGAGTTCTTTGTCTAATGTATATTGAAAATATCTTATCGTGGACTGTCAGTTGTCTCAAAAGTGTTATCTCTCCACAATTCTCTCTTGCTGAACTTTGATGGTTATACCTAATTTCAGCCTTCTAGTACTGAAGTCTAAAGGAAGCAAGGAGACCCAAAGGGGAAATGGAGATCCCCATATCAAGTGTTATCCAGTGGGAAGGTGCATTTTCTGCACAACCATCCCTAACCTCCCACACCTCATGTCTCTTTTTGTCTTGTGGTACCCTTTACTCTTGCTGTTAGCACCCACATTATACGGCAGTCTCTTGACAAGACCGTGAGCTCCTTGAGGCCAGGAATATGTCTTCTCATCTGTGTATCCCCAAAAAACCAAGTCAGGGCCTGACTATGTTCCACTTTGTCATTGCTCAAAAAATATGTATTAAGGAAATGGATGAATGGGATGATTTTAAGCATAGAAGCTACATGACACGATTTGCATTTTAAGTAGATAATTCTGGCATCAGTTTGGAGAGAGAGGATGGAGGTCTCAAATATTAAGTGGCAATTTTAGCGCACACAGATTTAGACAGCAAATCCAGAGAAAAATATGCTGAACAATAACAGAAAAGGTCTGTATGTGTTTTTCTTCTATAGCCAAGGGATGCACAATCAACCCCAAGGCAATGGTGATGTCAAATTTTGTTAGAGAATTTACTGAATCTGACTCGGTGATAGATGACAATACAAAACAACAAAAAAGATATGTCACACAGCCCAAATGACAAATGTCAATTGAATCGTGCAGACAGTTAGGTGCTAAGAGTTCAGAGGAGCTAGTGATTACCATGAGCCACACGGATCAGGATTTTACTAGTAAGATTTTTTCCTTAATACTAAGATGTTAGCGGACGTGCTTTTTTTATGATGATGATAAATATTATTACAATCCCGAAACTAGAATGTGTTGAACAAGAAAATATAAAAGATGAGTCTTGATGTTTTTACTATCTCTCAGCCTCAGAATCAACACTGAGAAGAGAGGAGTCAGTAGAAGTTTCTAGAGCCACAAGGATCAGCACTGCTGAGCTCAGAACAGTAGTGGCTCTGTAGGCTATTGTCAACTGCAGGTTCTTGGACATGGGTGCTCACCCCTTCTTCACAGTGGACCCTGCCTCTGCACTCATGCTCTAGTCTTCCAGCCAAAAGGTACTTTTGCCACAAGACCCCAATGAAGCTGACTGTGCACTTTTTTAGATGGGGGATATAATACTTAGAAATGTTCAGGTTACATTTTTAATTTGAAATTGAGGCAGTCACCAAAAAAAAAAAAAAAAAGAAATCTTGCCATTTACAACAGTGTGGATGGAGCTAGAGTGTATTAATCTAAGCAAAATAAGTCAATCAGAGAAGGAAAATTATCATATGATCTTACTGATATGTGGAATTTAAGAAACAAGGCAGAGGATCATAGAGGAAGAGAGGAAAAATGAAACAGGATGAAAACAGGGAGACAAACCATAAGAAACTCTTAATCTCAGGAAACAGAAGGCTGTGGAGCAGAGGGGGTAGGTGGATGGCACGGCTGGATGATGGACATCAGGGAGGGTATGTGCTATGGTAGTGCTGTAAATTGTGTAAGACTGATGAATCACAGACCTGTACCCCTGAAACAAATAATACATTATGTAATAATATTTTTAAAAAATGTTGACACTCAGAAAAACTCCACAAACTTAATTTTTTTAGGTGGTAAGTTTTTTGGGGTACCTGGGTGTACAGTTGGTTAAGTGTCTGACTCTCAGTTTTGGTTTAGGTCATGAATTCAGAGTCATGAGATCCAGACCTGTGTGGGGTTCTGCACTCCGTGCAGAGTCTGCCTAGGACTTTCCTACTCTCTGGCCTCTCCCTGCTCTCTCTGTGTTTCTTTCAAATAAATAAATAAAATCTTCGAAATAAAAAAAAGTGGTAAGGTTTTTTTTTTTATGAAGTAAAATATGCATAACATAGAATTCAACAATTTAAGCATTTTTAAGTCTACAATTCAGTGGCATGAAGAATATTCACACTGTTGTGTAACCAACACCACTCCAGAACATTTTCATCTTCTCAAACTGAACCTTTGTAACTATTAAACATCCCCTTCCTCCCCTCCTCCCAGCCCTTGGCAAGCACCCTTCTGTTCTCTGTCTTTATTATTTATTTATTTATTATTTATTATTTGACTACTCTAGTACCTCACGGAAGTAGAGTCACACAGTATTTGTCCTTATGTGACTGGCTCATTTCACTGAGCATAATGTCATCAAGATTCACTCATGCCGGAGCATGTGGAAGAATTTCCTTTATGTGATTGAATAATAGTCTATTGTCTGTATATACCACATTTTGTTTAGCCATTCAGAAACTTGAATTGTATTGTTCCTACTTCTCCAAAGTGAAGGTGAAATTTTTATGCCTTTTTACATGTTGTCAGAAGAAGACATAAAGTGGGAGGGAAGGGCACCTAAATTTATTGAGAAACTACTACGTAACCCACAGTTTGGCAGTATTCTTTACACAGTGTAGCCATTTGTGCCTCACACCAGCCCTGTAAAGTAGGTGTGATCACATCAATATTCATCCAAAGGAGTTGGAGTGATTTGTATTCAAGCTTATGAGACCAAAATGATTGTTCATTGTTCACTATATTGTTGTGCATAGGGGCAAAGCCCAGGGAAAGCTGACACCATGCAGTTTTGAAATGTCTACGGTTTGTCTTTGGTTATTCCTCATACTTTTACTGTCTTTCCACTTTCAGCATCCTTTCCCCACTCCCAGATAATCTGTCCTCAAGGTCAGCCTAGTTCTAGCTTTAAGAGGAATCATTTTCTTATATTGAAAAGACACATACCCGAGTAAGGAAAACAATGATTATTTCAATAGATGCTGAAAAGCATTTTAATTCTTCACATTCATTATTTAAGAAAAAAAGAACTTAAATACTTAGCAACCTGAATGACAAGATCCAGGTCTCTTGACCCTGGATTCTTCATCCATAAAATGAGAACTAGATCTCTCCAAGTCTTGGATTTCCCTTGTCTCTTGCTATTCAACCCAATGAGTGATTTTTGTAAATTACATTGCCATTTGTTTCTGTTATGCTTTGCAGTCCTGGAAGGTACTTCAGTGATGGGAATGCTGAATCATAGAGAAGAAAGATTGTGTTTGGGTGCTGGGAGTTTGCACTATAAATTCACTCTAGAAATGTCAACACTTGAACTCAGTTCTTTACTAACTGAACAGCTAAGCCATGGGGATATTGCTGACTGATAGACTAATTCAATTTTAACAGGTGATTCTCTTAGCTGACCTCAGGCTCATGGTATGATTTTGCCCTGCTCTACACTTTTTGTAAAATACTTGGGTGAGAGGTCTGCTAGCTAAATGATCAAGTTTGTAGATGACACGAAGCTAGAAGGGATAACAATATTAGGAGTCCAAAGAATTTTTATAAGCTGGAAGCATGATCTGAATTTAAGAATATTAAATAGATGCAGGTGTCAGCATTTAGATCCCAAAAGCCAACTAACTGCTCAAGCAGAGACACGGCAGTGAATTAGTTGCAAGGGATGGAAACGTCACTTTCATGGACACCACAGAGGGAGGTTTTGGCTCTTATAAGCAAACCATGAGGGCTTGGAACTTGAGTGCTCTTAGGACTTTATCAAGTTGTCTTATTTCTGATTCCCCTCGTGAATTTTTTTGTTTGTTTGTTTTCTCTATGAGGAAAGAACTCTGGCCTTGAACAGTTCTCAGACTCACATGTTTCTAGTTTAGTCAATAGAAATAAAATAATTATCTTGCCCCAGTTAAATAAATTCTTTTGAAGGATTCTAACTTGCCTGTACCACTTTAGGCCAAATGCTGTAGCCAGGTAGGGGAATATATATAAAGTAGCTGCTTGCCATTTGAATCACATAGTGAGAAAATTTTTCCAGCATGAAAGGTGGTGTTAATGAAGGGTCCAAAACAAGAAAGACTCGGGGGTTTTTTTAACTATAAAGATGATAGGAGTTAATGGTAATATGGGCTTGTTAGAAAAGCTTGAAGTTTGCCATGATGGAACTAGGGTATCTGGAGTCGAGGACATGATGGGTGTCTGTTTTTCACTCTTCAGGTCATTCTTGCTGGTCATCTGGTTGAAAAGGAAAATTGGCAGATTAGAATGTATCCATAGGAGAGTTCCCAGAAAGGTGAAGAAACACAAAGTTTTGTTATGTGCACAAAATTAAGGATCAGGGATATTGAACCCAGAGAAGAGGATGTCTGTGGAGACATGATGAATGTCAGTAATGTATCTGAGGAGATGTCCTGTGGAAACAGGACTGAACTTGCCCTGTGCTACCCTAGGGAGGCAGTCTGGCACTAGCACCACCTGAGACCTGCAAGCCTTCCTATGCAATGGAAAGAGCAAAGTCTGAAGAACCTGACACACCAGGCCACTCATTAGAATTGTCATGTTTGGTGCCTTGATTAATGTGTCTCATGGGAACATATGAGCATCTCATCACACGTGTTAAAGATTCTGTGATGTAATGAACCTAATGCTGCTAATATGGTGCCTGACATGTAGTGTGGCTTCATTCACAGTAGCATTAGTATTAATAGAATTCACATAAACGTAAGGAAGGAATTTTCAACAAATCGGGTGATCCAACAGCCAATGGGAGCCCACACAGATAGTGAGCTTGCTGTCCCTGCGGGTGTTTGAGCAGAGGCTTGAAAACCACATGGTGGAGCACACTCAAACACTTCCTCTGGCTGTTGGACTAGGTGGCTTCCAGGGACCTTTCTGATTTAAAAAGTCAGTGATTCTGGATCCTTATCCATTTCTTAACTCCTTTAACTATTTTTCAAATCTGTATTCATAATTTATCTGTTTTCAAAAATCTAACAAGTAACAGTTTCAGCGATAATTATTGCATTTCTATATTTATAGATAACTGGCACATATGGAGGTGGAATAGCACAATTTGATATTTTCTCATGTGCCAGATTTTTTTAATAAATATAGAAAATCCTATAGTTATGAAAAACTATTTGTTAAAATTAAACATATATGCAACTGGGCATCTGTTCTGATGTACCAGCTCTCTTGAGAACCGGGTTTCCTGTTGCCATTGGATAAAACCCAATATTAGCCCAGAGTTCAAGGGCCCTATGTGTCAGATGGCCCAAATAAAAGCTAAAAAAAACCTCACTAGTTCTCACATGTATAGCACTTCTGTTCATTCTGGTTAGAATTTAATTTTCTATCTATAAAAATAAAAAACTATCCCCTCCCTGCAAAAAGCTATAGTAGGATATATATATATATATATATATATATATATATATATTTCTGCTCAATGATAAGGATTCCAAGTAGACTACACAATACAGTGAAAAGATGAAATTTTTAGGGTGACCTAGAGTTGGGTAGAAATTTCTGTCTCTCTTTCTTTCTCCCTGTGTGATCTTGGGCAAATTGTTTAACATTCTTGGGCCTTATTTTCCCACCAGTAAAAGGAAGAAAGTAACACCTACTTTTAGATATGTTGTAAGGGGTAAAATAATTATCAACATGGTACATTTCTTGCAATAGACATTTGAAAAATATCGATTCCCTCCTTGATATGTGTGAGCTTATGCATTTTGGAAATGACAATAGGGATTGTACTGATGTTGGCAATAGTTTTAAAGTAAGATCGACCATTTATTGAGTGCTTCTTATGTTCTCTGTACTAGATTAGACATTTAAAATACCGATCTGTTATAATTCTATTAGCAGCTCCATGGAATGCTCGGCATTTTATAAGAGATAAAAGTGTTAGAGAAGTTAGCTTCTTAAAGATCCTAAAGCTTGCAAATGGCGGAACGGGATCTCACAGCTGGTTCCAGAGCTGATTTTTAACTCTTACTCTATCTGGCTAATATTCTAGAAAAATCTTTAAAAGAACCAGAGTAACGTTAACAGTATTTTATAGTTAGCATAGATGGTGTTTGCATTTTCATTTCACTCAGGTAAAACATGAGTTTTTTTGGTGTTGTGTGGTTGAATTTTCACAACCCACTATCTTTTTGTAATTACAACTCCCATAGCTTTTGACAGATAGCCATTGGATTAGGATCTCCTAGCCATTACCATGGCTTTAGTTTTCCAGTAGGTCTGTTTCTGCCACTTTTATGCTTTGTTTAATCATATAAAGCCAAACCTCCGTATTTATTGTTCTTGTACTATTAATTCGCATGGTGAAATATTCCAGGCACTATGATCTGGACAAAATTATGGACGAGTGAGCTCTATCCCTTGTCTCCTTTCACTTGGGAAATTTCCCTTTGGGTCTGTCATGCCCTCCACCTCCACGAATAGTCAGGTCCAGCTGCTTCCATTCTCACTGCTGTGCCTGGGGGACAGGAGGCTCATCCCCCCGCGGGCTGGGCAGAGTGCCTGGTACTTACTGCCCGATGACTGCCTGTGACCCCTGAGAGCTTCCAGATATGTTCGGAACACCTGTTCTTTCAGTTTAGAAGGACACAGCTCTTAGTTTCACTGAATGTCAATGTTTAATTTGCTACCTTCCAATTTAGGCTTATTTTTGAGAATTCAAATCTCCTTTCAGATAAATTAAGTTAAACTACTGGTGGTTAGGGAGTTGCTTGACCTTGAATTATTTTCTTTTTCTTTTTGGAGGAGACTCGACAAAGGGGCTGACAGATGAGATTGAACACTGGAAAAACCGGGGAGAGTTTATGAGGATGAATATACAGATCAAGGGGCAAGTAAACATGTCAGAGGCTGGTGGCATCATCTCCTGAACAGAAACCATCCACACCTTTTTGACGATTATGTCTGGGGCCCTACAAATTTCATGTTCTGTGTTTTAGGTGATCTTCTATATTGAACTTTTTGATAGTTAACGAGTTCTCAATAAATTTTTAGGTAATATAAAATATATGAAGAGATTCAAGAATGTCAAGAATCCAATATTTTTTTTAAAGATTTTATTTATTTATCTGAGAGACAGAGAGAGAATAAGCAAGGGGAGTAGCAGGCAGAGGGAGAGAGAGAAGCAGGCTCTGTGCTGAGTGGGACTCGATCCCAGGACTCTGAGATTATGACCTGAGCCAAAGGCAGATGCTTAACCAACTGAGCCACCCAGGCGCCCCAAGAATCTAAAATTTAAAATACCACTGTATATCTTTAATTTTTTAATTCAATAAGGATTTTCCTTGTATCCATAAAGAAGATGCTGCTCTTAGGTTTAATGAACTCTTGTCTTTACATTCACACAGAAAGTCCCTGAGAAGTGTCACTTGGTATTTTTCCCAAATTATAGACTGCTTGGAAGACAACAAGGAAACTCCGATGCAAAGGAATGTATGATTTGACCATCATCTAGGGCAGTGGTTCTCAAATCACCTGAAAGCCTTGCTAAAGTACATAGTTGGGCCTCACAGAGTCTCAGATATGGTAGGTCTGTTGTGAGGCCTCAGAATCTGCATTTCTAACACACTATGAGTTGAAGCTGACACTTCTGATCTAGGGATCCTCTTATAAAAAGCACTGATCTAGAGCCATGTTCACTAACAGAAACATAATATGAGAAACATAGGGAGTTTAAAATATTCCAGTACCCTCATAAGAAAGTAAAAGGAACAGGTGAAATAAATGGTAGAAATATATTTTATTTTAATCTAAAGTAGCCAAGATATTATCACTTCAACATACAGTCAATATAAAAATGATTAAGGATATATTTTACATTTCTTCTTTTCATATCAAGTCTTCCAAATCTGTTGCTTTCTTTATGCTTATAGCACATTTGATTTCAGACTAAACCACATTCCAAGTGTCCAATAGCCACAGGTAGCTACTGGCTACTATATTGGAAAGTGAAGAATGAACATTCTAATAAATTACATTGCTAAGAAATAGCTCAAAGAAGTCAATAGTGATTCTCAACACTGGTTGCACATCAGAAGCACTGGAGGAACTTTAAAAATATACCAATGCCTCAGGCCCATTCCCAGAACAATCTTAGTTAGTTGGTCTGGGGTCAAAGGTAGGCACCAGCATTTAAAAAATCTCCTCCAAGTGATTTTAATGTTCAGCCAGATCAAGAATTCCTGGGACAGGGGTGCCTGGGTGGCTCAGTGGTTTAAAGCCTCTGCTTTTGGCTTGGGTCATGATCCCAGGGTCCTGGGATCAAGCCCTGCATCGGGCTCTCTGCTCAGCGAGGAGCCTGCTTTTCTTCCTCTCTCTCTGCCTGCCTCTCTGCCTACTTGTGATCTCTGTCTGTCAAATACATTAAAAAAAAAAAAAAAAAAAGAATTCCTGGGACAGATGGACGCCGAACTGAAGGTAAGATTGACTTATATATGCAGAATCCAGCCACATGTTTCCTTGGTGCTATGGTCTGAGTGTGCCCCCCCTACAAATTCATGTATTGAAATCTTAACCCCCAAAGACGGTGATATTAGGAGGAGGGAACTTTTGGAGGTGCTTAGGTTATGAGGGTGGAGCCTTATGAATGGGAGCAGTATCCTTATAAAAGAGGCTTTAGGGAGCTCTGTCCCAACTCCACCACGTGAGGACACAGCGGGAGGTTGGCCCTGTGCAGCCCTAGAGAGGTGGAGGGGGCCTTCATCAGAACTCTGCCATGCTGGTGTCACAACCATGGACATTAGCCTCGAGACGTTTGTTTTTATAAGGCACCCGGTTTATGGTCGTTTGTCACAGTAGCCTGACTGGACTAAGTCACTTGGCAAAGGGAAAAGAGAAACTAACATGAATATCACTACATCTGAGGCACTTTCCAAAAGATTGTTTTATTTACTTCGTATAATCCTGCAAAGCAGATCTTACTGCTATTTTGCAGAAGGTGTAGTGGAAATGTGGCAACATCAAGTTTGTTAGCCAGTTTCTGTTGTAGTGAATCAAGAGCAGATCCTAAGTGACAGATGAAGTGACAAATTCCAAGACCTGCTCTTCCTGTGGTGCCATTTTGCCTGCCTTGTCTTATTTACTGATAATGCAAAGTTCCTTCAGCTGGAACTGCAGGTCCGCTCTTCCTTTTCTACTTGTTTAACTGAGTACAATTCCTCACTTTTAAAGAAAACTAAAACCAAACTTCATTAATACAGTCAGTGGCTACTTTTTCACAGAGGATCTAGATAATATGCCAAGTATTTTTGGTGGGGGTGGGGCAGCAGGGGAGTCATCAAATCAAGATGATTAAACACAGGTCATTTCCTCTCACTTTTCCGTCTTAACAGGAACTCCCTCTGGGTCATCCCTTATATTTGATTCTCCGAGTTGAAAGATATGTCCATTTGATGTCTGAGAAACTTTTCTAGCTCTGACTTACATACTTTAAATTTCTTTTCTTAGAACTTGCTAGCCACCTGTTGGCGGGAACATGGGATCATCACCAGCGTGGTGTGCCCAGGGGTTGCGATGCCTTGAGGCAGGGGGGCCGGCATCAGGGGCAGCTCTGGCACTCAGGAGTAGGCAACTGTCCTCCACACTCTCACGTAGATTTACTATGAGCTCTCCTAAAGTGAAATGTGTGACTAAAAGTCTTTTGTGTTTTTTTAATAATATGGAATTTAGTATATTTAATATGTGATTTGAATCTCATACCTGAAATGACTTAAGCCCTTATGTATGCCACCTCACTCTATCCTTCCTAGTTTTATGTGGAGGAGATGTCTATTCGAGGCTAAGAATTACAATTACTTTCCAATGTTTTACTTATAGGGTCTCTCCTGGCTCACTTTTCATGTACTTCAAAAATCATCAAACAAAACAAAATAGGAATTTGGGTCTCTCGCTGATCTCAATTGTCCTCGATTTCTTCTTTAACATTAATAGTATTAAGTAGATCTACCTAATTAAACCAATTATTTGTTATTCTTGCTGTAGAGGACCTAAGTGTGACCTTGGAATCCCACTGCTGAGAACCTTAATTCTGAAATAGAGTTAACATTTGAACAACACAGGTTTGAATGGCACACTCCACTTATATGTGGTTTATTTTCCATAAATTCAGTATAGTACTCTAAATGTATTTTCTTTTCCTTATGGTTTTCTTAATAATATTTTTCTTTTCTTCATAGATTATTTCATTGTAAGAATACAACGTATAATACATATAACATACAAAATATGTATTAATTGTGTATTTATCAGTAAGTCTTCTGGGCTACAGTAGGCTATCCGTAGTTGAGGCTTTGGGGAGTCAAAAATTATACATGGATTTTAGACAGTGCTGGGGGGATCAGCACTCCTAAATCCAATGTTGTTCAAAGGTCAACTGTTCTTTCTTGCAAAGTTCTATTTTTGAGTACCTGGATCTAATAAACTCCAGTAAACCTTGTTCAAATTCATGACATGAGTTCCTGAAATTTGGTGACTACTGGTTCATATAAAGGCATTTTAACCATCCTTTATTAACTTATTGGCAACCAGTCTTCATTATGAATATGAGGACATGACAGAGAGGTAGGAATTTTGAATGATACTAGTATAAATATTTGGCCAATTTGTACTAGATTTGGGTCAAAAAAAAAAAAGAGAGAGAGAGAGAAGAAGACTTCAGATTATGAAAAAAGTAGGAAATAGGTTAGATAGTTAGGTTTGGTTGAATTAGGGAAACTCAGAATCAGGCAAAATAATTTGCTCCCCAAAGTTTGTTCTAGAGGAGAAAAAGTCTTATTCTCATCCGGTGAGTTATGGAACTGAATTTGAGTATGTGCCAAGTGCTGCTTGGTGGTGGTGTCAGTGATTTTGGTAGGGAAAAGGCACTTTATTTGCCTTCAGCATGATTTTGTCCCACCTCAAGGCACCCCAAATACTGGTGAAAATAAGGTGCTTGCTGTCCAAGTCCTCTAGGTCCCTTCTGGTGAGATTAGATTGCCTCCCTATATAAGGGGGTGCTTGTCCCCAGGTCTTTCGGATTCATTCAGCTGAGGTGTCAAAAGAGGAGGACTTGGTGAGTGTCAGGTATCTCCCACTCTAAAGCTATGTGCATGCCTACTCCTACTGTGTGCCAGGATCCTGTCAGCATCAGCCATTCACCTCAGTCTTTACAAAGGGCTGTGTTGTTAGGACTGCTTAGGAATAGTGGTCAGTGTGTTGTACCCCTAGCTGTGAGGAGGACATGTTTCTCCTTCGTTGAAAGCAACTAAAGAAGGGAGCTTCAAGAGAAGCAAGGAGGCAGTTTGCTATGTCTTCTGGATTTTGAGGAACACACACACTGTAAAGGTGCATGCTTGCTGGAGCTGGCAGAGAAAGGGATGCCCAAGTTCCCAGCAAGAAGCACAACCCTCAGGCAGAACAGAGGGCCTGTCTCCAGGCAAGACAAGGGCCCAACAGAGGGAGTCAACCTGGAGACTGAGAGGCTTCCTGCCCAGACCACCTGAAGGGGTTCATTTGACCCCAAGGAAGGATGGAAATTCCATTCAGGGCCAGGAAGGAGGGAGCCCAGGGAGGTTATTTGAAAAGAAGGTAATAGAAAATACAAAGTTGGTTTCTGTTAGCATCCTGGAGAGTGGTACTTCAATAAAATATTTTATAAAATGTAATTTCAAGTCATCCCCAAATAAAGATACAATAAAAGTAAAGGTGTTAAATTTTGCAGATCCCCTGGCTTTACCTAAGTCACCTGTCTCTAAGGAGTGTTGGGGATGTCACACTAATTGTACTGAACTACAAAGATTCATTCAGCAGTGGTATGGGGGACAGGTCAGAGGAGGGAGACAAAAGAATTCCCTCTTCTCTCTTGGTCTATTGCTTTCCTTGTCCCACAATCAGATGTCCTTGCACAGAGCTCCCATAATAAGCCCCTGCCTGCTCCATCACTGCACTTATAAAAATTGTTCTTATTTTATTTTATGACTTATCTCTGGAACTAGTCCCTCAGCACTAAAGCATCAGGGATTCCTGTTCCTGTTTGTCTTCAGAGCACCTAGGACAGTTCCTGGACCACTGTCTGTGTTCTTGTCACAAGGGTGAGTGAGAGTTTCAGTCCTGTCATGAGCTCTGGGGCCTTGAAGCCTGGGCCTTCTCTGATAATTTACTTTATTTGGGCTTCAGTCTTAGTGTACCAGGGTTGGTCTCCATTCCTGTTTCCTCCACACTGAAAATCTCCAATGTAGTAAGTATAAGAAAAGAAGACTCAAATAACAGAAAGAATCAAAGACAATGTCAATGGTTGGGAGAATATGGTTGAAGCAACACAATTACTTTCAGTTAGGAGTGGTAATTGGGACACTGAGAACTTTTCTGAAACATGTTTATCTAAGATGAAGGGACCATATGTTATTAAAGACCAGTTTGTATGTTAGGTTTAAGTTGGAATATTGGGGGTTATCTTTACACTAGTGATAGAAGGTTGATAGTGAAGTTGATTGAGAGAGAATAAAGCAACGTAGTAAAGACAGAGTTGCAGGCAACCTGAGAGTCGGTGGGTGGTAAGGGGAAGATCCTACCTCCACCCAAAGGGTTAACAAGTGCAGAGGAGATTTTGGGAGGCACTGTCCCTGGGAACCTAAAGAAAAAAATAATTCAAAAGATGTTTTGCAGAAACCAAATATTTTGGTGCTTGTAGTTCAAAGTAAGAAATTGAGGTTGAATTTGGATGGCTTTAAAACTCCTTGTCAATCCTCATGGATCAGCATGACCTCCTTTATCACCACTGTCCCACAAAGAGCTGTCAACATACGCCTTTAAAAAAAAAATTGTTGTAATGTTATATACCCACAGAACAGAAAGTTCCAAATTGAATTAGAGGAGTATTATATTTATTATATTATATTTTATAATAGTGTATAAATTATTTTAATTTTATATTAAAATATATTCACACCTCTCCAAAAAACATGCTAATTATTTCAGGTAGCGTTTTAATGGATTATTCTTGGAGCAGGTCAAAAAGAATGTAAAGGGGTTAATAAATTATTACCCACACCTAAAGATATCTTCATACTCTCCCCAAACATCTGTTTGATGTCACGGGGTCATGTAGACAAGACTAAATCTAGTTCTTTAAAGAAGAAACAGGAAATATTTTCATCAGCAACCAGCACGTGGGGTGCTGCAACAGGACCTTGGAATGTCGTCAGAAATTCAGTCAACTTCAAGGCCAACAACCGAAGGCTTAGAATCGGCTGAATCGTATGAACTAGGACTGGGGAGGGCATGGCCAAAAATTTGGGGAAGGAAACTTAGTATGGGGATGGAATCTGGTAAAATCTGCCTCAACAGCACTCTTTGGACATTATAGAATTTGTGACAATTTTTTTTTTTCCCCCAGTCAGGGGTGTTACTTTCCTCTAGGTGAAGCCTACTAACTTTGCAGGAACCAACGGAAGAGCCAATCAGGAGCATGCCCCACTTTTTCTCTTCCTTATCTTCTGAAAGGGACAAAGTATTTCCATGGAACCCTCAAGGCACAGGGAGAAGAAAACAGTCTATGTTATAAAAACCTCTTTTGTATATATTATGAACTGCCATATCAGGAAATCCATGAACAATCTGAAAATTGCTCAGAAGGCTGAGTGTGAGAAAGCTGTACTATATCAAAGAAAGCGTCCAGAGGACACACTTTCAAAAGGGAAAATTGCCAGCACAGAGCACTGTGGACAATCAACATGAAAACAGGGGCTGATATAATCACAGCTAAAGGAACAAATGTTAAGCGTTCTCCCTTCAGCTCAGCTGGCCTATTATACCTCTGAATACCCAGGCTTACAATGCCTCCCCTCCCTGCCTCCAATTCCAGAAGTGTCAGACAGGAGACACAGTGCCAGCAAAAAACCTTCCACCGATCTCTTGTTAGCTAACTGCGGTGTTTTGTTCCGTGGTTACATGTCTGCACAGGCCGTCATTGTGTCAGTCATAATTACCACCTGTTCGCCTGCTCCCTTCAGGTTCCATCACCTCTGCGGCATTAAGCAGCCAGCGGCAGGAAGCAGTGTGGCTTGCCCAGGAGCAGCGACTGTCAGGCTCTGGGTTTCAGAGTATAATTGCTGCCTGCACGCACAGAACCCTGGCCTCTCCCCTCCTCCCCCACCCCTCCCCCGATCGGGAAGGAAAACACCCAGCTGTACACATTCTTTAGGCAGAGGAGATCAGAGGCACATCAAATGTCATCTTCAGGCCATGCATCGGACCTGAGCTCTAACACAAACATGCCATTCTGTGACCAAAAATAAAAGTTCAATTTTTAAAAACTGTACAGACCACACCTCCTTGCCTCCGTTTAGTGCTAAATAGATCAATTTTTAAAAACTGTACAGACCACACCTCCTTGCCTCCGTTTAGTGCTAAATAGTACTAAATAGTGCTCCCAGCTGCATAGATTGTTTTCTTTTTCCTAGCATTATGCTCTGAAGTTTTTGATTAGAGACTTTCTTAAAAATGTTGTTCAGATTGGATCATTGCATCTTTCCCAGCTCATTCTAAGATCATACCGACCAAGTAACAGATAGCACTAGCTAATAGGAATGGAGCACTTAGAGCGGTACAGGCATTAAGCATTCTGCGTTTTAAGTACATAATTTAATCTTCACGATGCCCTAATCTGGTAGCTACCATTTTCATTCCCTTTCATGGATGACAAGATCAAAACATAGAATCTATTATCTTTTCTTTCCTCCAAACCTTTGTACCTGAGGTATTCGTAATGCTGGCCCTTTCCTTCCCATCAAGCTAATTCCTGCACATGCTAAGAATTCATCTCAAAGTCAAGTTGCTGGGAAAGCCCTTCCTGACCTCATCCCCTATTCTGAATTAAATATTTTAAATATTCTTATGGACCTGGTTTCTACCATTAGCATAACTGTTATTTATGCTACCATAATTGTTGGTGTTATGTCTATTACTTCCTTATGGCCTGGGACTATAAATCTCCCAAATAATTTAGTTCCCCGAGTCAACCTCTTCTGACTCAGGACGAGTTTAACATCTATGTAACTATTAGCAGGAAAAAGATGATGGAAATTACAGCATTTTTTTACCACTGGTTTTTTTTTTTTCCCCTTAAATTTGCCAAAATACGGGGACTTGGACTTTATATGGTTATCATGTAGTACCAGTCATGAATGTTTATTACTGATACAATATTGCTCGGGAAGAGAATATTCCTTAGAATTATTAAAATGTCATATTTATGCAGATAGAGTCTGTGAGTTCCAAGTACAATGCTTTCACATGGGGACTTGACAGCAGTAGAGTCATTTCAGGAGAGGAGGATGGAATTGCATCGAGTAGGCCTGTGGTTCCCAAAGTTGGCGGATCACGAGAATTACCTGAAGAACTCTGAAAAAACAGATTTCCTGGTATCCCACCACCCCTGAATCAGCATGTTTGAAGGTGAGGCCAAGGAACATGCATTTGTCAAACTGCCCTAAGGTAATTCTGATGATTGGCCCATTTCTAATACAGCTGTGTGAGGTGTTTTTCAGTGGTTTGGTTTGAGTAATTACTCAAAGTACATAAAAGCAATCTTCTGACATGTGGACACAGGACCCCCAGAGAGGATAAAATAAACAGATCACCAGTCATATCAGCAGCATGAAGCAAATGAAGAAGAAACGTACATTTTCTTCTGGTCAGGATTCTCAAAAACAGGCTCAATGAGAATAACCTGGAGGAGATTTTTTTTATAAAAGGCCTATGCCCTGGGGCTCATACCTGCAAATTAAATCAGCATCTTAAATTGGAGCACAGCTCAGACATTAAGATTCTTTGAAAAGAAGCCAGATGATGCAGCCAGGTCAGGGGTGGAATTAACGGCACATTCCAGAAAGTTTGAACCCAAGGTACTTCAGAAATCATCATTTGCTGGGAAAACTGGACTTTACCAAAGACTTTCCTTAGGACGCTACTTCATCAGATGCTCTGAAAACAGAATTCTATGATCTAGTATATTTGGGGGTCCAGTATATTTGTCTCCTGTGTATGCCCACCTTTGAGGCTTATGTGCATAATACAGATCAGTGTCTCAAGACCTGTGACCAGGAAAACCGTTAACTTGGTTTAATCCAGTATTTCCCCCCAGAAGCTACTTTTTATTTTCATGGCATTTACCAACATCCTCTGGAGCTGCAGGAACAATGACTCCAGGTAAGTAGGCCAGGTACCTGAGCCCTGTGCAAGGGCATCTTGTGGCCGAGGCTCTTTATCATGTATTAGGTACTGGGGGACGAAGACCTTGGAATCCTGGTTTTGACACTTCAGTTTTAAAATGATGGCGTTTGAGGGGTTGGTGGAGATGGGTCTTTGCCAGTGTGAATGAATCAGGATGCTTTGTCCTTTTGTTCTATGTTACCGTCATTTACTAGGTCATACACAACTTTCAACGGGCTGCAGAAACATTAATGATGGAAACCTCACTGCCCCACCTTCTGCAGATCAAAAGACTTTGGCATTGACTTGAAACCCACAGAGAATTAGGGCTTGGTCATTGCCTTCCTCTGCGCACCAAAATGGAAGTTCAAGTGACATATATTCTGTATAAGCAGAAGCCTCTGGAGCAAGTCCCTGGTTTGGCTGTGTCTCCCGATGCTCCCTCCAACCTGAGAACCGTGTCGCCCGAGAGCAGCTGCTCCTGCAACCAGGGCCGCAGGACTGGACGGCGCATGTGCTTGAGTCCAGCCAAGCCCAGTTTAGTCCTGACGTAACCTGAGCAAGAAATAAATAGTCGTGATTGTAAACCAGGAAGATTTTAGAATAATTTATTACAACTAAATGCAAGATATCCACTTCATTTGGTTCCTGACTCAAGGAAAACAAATTAAAAAAAAAATGGGATGATCACAAAAATTTCTATACTGACCTTAAGAAGTTGTGTCATTGAAAAAATGTAATAGAGCTGTTTTGCTTGTGTTTAAATAAAGGATCCTTCCATTTAGTGATCCATACTGAAATACTTTCTGTATGAAGTAATCTAATATGGGGACAGGGAAGTGTGTGGAGTTATAAATGAAAAATGTCTGACAGTTGATTATTGTTGAACCTGGGAAATGGGTAATCAGGCCTTCACCATATTATTCTAGTTTGTATGTTTTTGAGATTTTTTTTAAACCATAAAGTTAAAAAAAGGAACATTCTCCCAAACTATTCTCTATAGATTGAAAATTAATGAAGTTTCTTGTTAGAATTATAACAATCTTCTAATTTTATAGCATTGCCAATGAGCCATCCTGATCATAAAAGAGTCAGCCAGAGATAGCTAATAATTTCCACCATGCAATTATTGTTACTATTTGTCTCAACGGGAATTGGTACATGTTTTGAGTTGGAACACTAAGAAAGAGAAATGAAGATCTAGAGAACTCGAAGGATAATTATCCTTCTTTGAATATTGACACACTTACATGTTTTTCCAGACGTAGATTTTGTGTAGGCGAGAGCTATTTGATTTTAAAAGATCCGGTTTCTCCACATTTTTTAGAGGTAAAAACTTCATTAATTAGCATCAAGGAAAATGGAGCATTTGTTGCTTTTTTGTCAACAGATTTTAATAATATTGAATACTGCTAATTGGATAGAACTGAAATATAGCTCTTTGTATGTTAAATTAAGATGGTTTCTTTTATTTTTTTTTAAGCAAATTTTATTTAAACCACGGCAACTCTTCAGAGTTTTCCTCAACCTCTTAAGTTAAAATGATTTTGTAGACTTAGAGAGAAAAAGGATCCATGTCAGAAAATGCTGTCAATGATTCTGTTGTGATAGTTACTGTGACCCTGTCAGAAGAAGAACAGCCAAACTTGCTAACATTCCAGCTCAAGTGTTCTCTTGAATGTTTCTGCAGTCAGAAGATGAAAGCAATACATTCAACAGGTGTGAGGAGAAACTACAATGCAGCACTGGTTAAAGACTGAATGAATGATTTGCCAACAAAGGAGTGATAGGGATGGTAGACAGCCCAGGCTTGCTAGTGGTGCCTCGCTCAAGGAACTCCCCTCTCTCAGTGTGCCTCTTGGGTTGCCCCACCCCACCACTTTTCACTTGTACTTCCTTAGCCACAGAGAGGCCACAGAAACTGACATCGAGCCTCCTTCATCCCACAGAAGCCAGTGCTTCTTTCCATCTTGTGGTTGCCAGGGTCTTCAGGGAATCCCAGCAGGGAAGACCTCACCTGAATAGTACAGCCTTGCAAGGTGCAGTCTGCATAGCCTGTCTCGTGGACCTTGACAAGTGGCATTACCCTTCTGACTCTCTCTCACTTGAGTCTGCTGCTCAAGCCTTGTACGTATCTCTAGACTCCAAATTTCCCTTACTCAAAGCTAGTAGCATGGACCATGCTCTTGCCCACTCAAGTCAAGGATTTGGGGAGAACCATAAGGGGTTCTCCCCAAATCCTTCAAAACATTTACTCTTTCAAAGGGTACTTAAAGGTTTTCTTGAAAGAAAAAATTTCCCTTAGAAATAAAAACTTTTCAGGTAACATATTTGCCATAATGTCCATGTTCTCAATTCTTTCCTTAGAAGGCAGTCACGTTTACACACACACACACACACACACACACACACACACACACTCTCATTCTCCTTCTATGTTCATAGCCTCTGAGTTACAAAATAATAAAAAACAACACCGTTTTTGGTTGGTTTGTTTGTTTAGTTGGTCCTTAATTCTGCATCTTGTTTTAGGGGTTGTAGAAAACAGCACAATATTAAGGTTCTGGTATAAATTCTCTTAAATTTAATGCAAAATTCAAAAACAATGGTCAAAATTTTTGGAGCTCTTAGGTGCTATGAAGATGCAAAAATAGCTAAGATATTGTCCCTGATTTTGATGAGCCTAACTTCTTTAATAATAAGTAGAGTCTATGGAAATTTGCAACTTTTCACTTTTTCATTTCATAGATGCCTTCCATGATTTCTTCTCTCCTGTAACACAATTCTTTCTTGGCTCTGAGGGAAAAGGAGAAGGATACTGTTGAGGGGATGCTGTTGATGTTGAACAAGGGGAAAACAAAAGAAAAAAATGATCATTTTGTACTATTTTACAACTAATAAAATACTTCCTGTTTGACCCTCACAATCCTGAACCTACCCCCCACCATTTCCTGGACCTCTTCTGTGTGCCAGGACCTGGGATATTCAGGAATGGAACAATCCCTACTTGGGCTTAGAGAAGTTTGCAGATAGAGACAGATAAGTAAAATCAGTTGCCAAACAGTGTGATAGGTTAGAGGTTGGAGGTTAAAAAAATAGATCTAGAGAAACTTGGTTGGGCAAGTAAGTTTCAACTTTACTTAGTGAATAGAAATCTGTAAGTTTCAACTTCACTTAGTGAATAGAAATCTGAGGCACATTTGAACTGGTCTGAATTGAGTACATAAGAGAAAGCAGCAGAACAGCACCATGGAAAGAGTGATAAAAGATAACTTGAGATTCAATTCTGCACTTCACTGCTTGTTAGCTGGGTGCTTTGAACAAATTACTTTGGGGTAGAAGTGATCAGAGGTCAGCGTGGGATGAGCATCTGGAAATGCTTGATGGAAGGTGAATCTTGAAGAGTAAGCAGCATCTGGTCAGCAGAGGAAATGGGTGGAAAGGCATTCAGATACTCGCTAGTTCACTCACATGGAGGCAGGGGGTGGATTGTCTACTTGGCTAGAGCAGAGGACTAGGGCTGGTGGTGCTAGGCAGACAGCAATGATTAAGGACTTCATTAGCCATTCTCAGTTCTGGGTGAAGCTACTGCAAGATCCCCAGCAGGCATGACACATCACCTTTACACTTGCACAATGAATTAGAATGAGTTAGGACTATAGTGGAGGCAGGAGAACTGTTGGGAAGTTACAGAAGCTGCTTTGGCAAGAAAGGACGAGTGGCTGGACCATTCTGGGCACTGGCAGTGAGTATGGAAAGGGAGGGATTGACCAAGAGGAATTTAATATTCTACCCAACACTAGCACTGGATAGGTCCATAGCTGCAGTTACCTATGTAACACATATGAAGTGGCGCCTCCTAGTGGTGGGCACATAGTTTGAGGAGGAGATGGCATCTTGGGGGGTGGAAAAGTCTACTCTTATCGGCAGAGAGCTATGTTAGGTCACTTGGCTCAACAAATGGAGGATTCTGCCGTCCCTTGCTCCTTTACCTAGTGTTAAATAATACAGAGTGCATGAGTAACTTAAATGAGGACCTCGAGGCCCAGCGATGTTCAGCTAGTGAGGGTAAAGCCAGAGTTTACCTCCTAGTAGTCTAACTGTAAGTGCCTATGTTTGTAAGTATGTGTGGTTGACATCATCACCTTGACTTTTACAGATAAGGAAACTGAAGCTCTGGGGGTTTAAAGCAATTTGCACACCACTCAAAATCAAAAGTGGTAGAAGGGGAAATGAAACTCAAAATGTCTGTCTCCAAATCTCACTTTCCTAAAATCAAATTAACCTTAATAATTTCAAGTGGCAAAAATATGACAGAATCCAAGAAATTCTGAGCTAGTAATTCAGGGATTGAACACGGATGAATTGCTTTAAAATTATGAACTGTATATCTAAGAATATGATTTTGAAGCAATTAAATTGTCATCAATTTCTTGGCCATATTTTGAATGCTGAGGAAAAAAATGCCTACCTTGCAAATTTGATACTTCTTTCCTTGTAATATTACTGAGGAGAATTATCTATAAAACAGAGGGCGATTTTGCAGTATTACAAGAGTTATACAAAGATACACTTGGGTACAATAAGTACTGTAATATTGGTGAAAATGACCCCTATCTTATGGAGATTTCCAATTGCCTGTGTTCCATAATTGTGTATTCAGATGCTAATTGCACGAAGCTCTTGCCACTGCTTTGAGGTGTGTTGACAACTACAGAACCTGAACTCTTGTGTCTTTTCAGCCCCAGAATACACAAAGTCATAATAATAATGATTCTAAAATGTCTGTCATCTAATGAGTCTTACATTCTTTTCACATAATAACAGATAATTCATTTTTCTACCACCCTTTTGAGACAAACAGTTCTTTTCTATTTATTTTACAATGAAACTGAGGTTGGGAGTAATTGCGAGCCATATACTACAGTGGTGATGGTGACAGGGATGATAAAGAAGAACACTTTTGGGGTAGTCCTTTGTGGACAAAAGAAACACATATCTGTGTGTTCTCTTCAGTACTGACCAGAGTGTTGTGTGCAAAGAGTATGGCTCTGTCTTCACAGATAAAGAAATAGAGACTCAGGAAGCTTGGGCTCCTTCACTCACTTATTCACCCATTCAGTAAGTGCCTGGTCAGTGGCCATTCAAGGTGCTGAAAACATAGTTGCTGACAACAGGGACAAAAATGTCTGCCCTGTGGAGCTTATCCTCTGGTTACCTGCTCTATTAGTCAGTTTGGGCGGCCGTAACAAAACACAGATGGGCGGCTTCAACAACAGAAATGTATTCTGTCACAGTTCTGGAAGCTAGAGTTCCAAATTCAAGGTCTTGGCAGAGTTGGGTTCTCCTGAGGCTTCTCTCCTTGGCTTGCAGATGGCTGCTTTTCTGCTGTGTTCTCACACGGCCTTTCCTCTATGTGCCCACTTGGGTAGTGTCTCTTCATGTGTCCGAATTTCCTCTTCTTCTGAGAACACCAGTCAGTGACTACACTAAAGACTTCATTTTAACTTAATTACTTCTTCAAAGGCATCCCCAAATGTAGTCATATTTAGAATATGGGGTATGGTGAGGTAGGGCCTCAATATATACTTTTAGGGGTGGACACAATTCAGACTATAGCAACAGCCTACTGCATCCCTAAGATAGCAGGTACTAAAGTCAGTGTTAATCTCGGTTTTCTTTTTTTTTATATATATATTTTTTTACATATTTTCTGAATTTAGAAGAAGCTGCCTCTTTCCCAACCAGGTTAAGACCTAAAACATTGCTATCAAGATGCAACAGGAGTGCGTGTGTGCATGTGTGTGTTTGCATGCATTCATGTGTGTGTGTGTGTGTGTGTGTGTGTGTGTGTGTGTGTGTGTGTGTTTATGACTGAGCTACCTACACAGAGGAGAAACTTCAGTTTAGGGCAATTGCCCTCTCGAGACTGTGTTCCTGAGAACTTTCTGACTCATTGCTTAGATCTCACCAATTATTCCTTCTTCCGTGGTCAGCCCTTGAACATTTTGGTTCTTCCAAATCTCTTCCGATGACTTCAAAATTCACGCCATTTAAAAGTAGCAGCTTTGACTATTCTTTAAGCTAGAGCTTCTTTCTCTTTGACATCAAGACTTTTCTTCTGTTAACTTCAAATGTTTCCCCTTCTACACCAACCACTTAATGCTCACCCGTGGCTTACCCTTTCAAACACCTTAATAATAATATATTTTGTGTGTATCTTTTTTATCAGTTTTAACTATGCTCTTCTGCCTGCTATGCTAGTATAAACAAGGTTATTAACTGAATGATATTGTTTTTAAAAAATGTCTTAAAAAGTCCTACTGCTTTTTTTAAATGCTGCTTCTAAGCACAGGCAGATCCATATGATTGAAATTTCCATTCTGTGCTCTTTGGTATACTGCTTGTGAAATAAATAAAAGACAGCTTCTGCATTTGGTAACCTTGAAGTTCTCCAAGTACTTTTACCTCCAAGCCTGGGTAAATGAATGTTTTCAAGTGACTTAAGGAGACAAGGTTGGGGGGTGTGCAGGGGGAGTGAGCTTGGCTCTTAAGTGAAACAAGGACAGTACTGGAGATATTCAGAACTCAAAAGAAGTAAGCAGAAGTGAGGAAGGAGAAAACACCAGAGTGGGATGATTTTATAATTTAAGATGCACATCTGGTAGCATTTTGATATTGTCATATGAACAGAACCTCTTATTCTTCTAATGTATTCAGACGTGACATGGAACTTTTCTCCTGAAAGAAGGGCAGATGACTTCACATGTGTCCCTTTATCTCCCACAAGTACCACTTCTGCACACAGTGCAGCTGTCTCTAGGGTACAACAGAACTACTATTTAATGAAAAATAATTGGATACTTTCTTCAGTGATGAGCAGAAAGAAAGATACTTGGGACCCCACCAAAATAGTAAAAGCAGTCATTCGTGCAGATGAATTCCGGCCTAGCCATTAACTATTTTTGTTATAATAACAACAGTTAAAAAAAAAAGTCTTTGGACCTGTTTTTAATAAAAATGAAAATAGTATCCAAAAGCACCAAGAGCTATATTTCTGCTATAAATATGTACTTTCTTTATAGATCTAGGCATCTTGAGGCTTGAAGCTCTTCAGGGCAAATAATTCTGTGGTTCCCTATTTTTCATAGGATGAAAAATTTCATATAAGATGCATATAATGACCTTTAACTGTCTAAATATTAGGCAGATACTAGGGTAACTTCAAGAACCGAATGAGCACTATGAGATGAGCAGGGGTTGATGAGCTTTTTCTACAAAAAGCCAGATAGTCAATATTGTAGGCTTCATGCATCAGACCATCTCTGTGACAAATAGCTCTGTCGCTGAATTGTGAAAGCAGGCAAAGACAACATGTAGATGAGTGGGTGTGGCCATATTCCAATACAACTTTCATTTATGGACCCTGAAATTGGAATTACACAGAATTTCCATGTGTCACACAATATTCTTCTGATTTTTTTCAACCATTTAAAAGTGTAAAACAAGTTCTTTGCATGTGCGCTTGTAGGAAACCTGAGAGATAGTGTTATTGGCTGACCCCTGGGATGAAGGCTCATGGGACATCAGAACTTAGGCTATTTAGCAATATGTCACATTATTGATTGGAGTTAGAGAATGAAGGTATTCATATCAATATCACTGAACTATCAGGTAAATGAGTTGCTGTATTGTTAGGACCTTGATTTTCTGCCACGGGTAGCCAAAATCTGCAAAACTGCTTGGTTCTCTTAGAATCTAACTCTAGGTGGTAGAGATGATAGTTTCTGTTTTTTATCTATTTGTTTTGTTGGTTAAGTCCTCTGTACCTTTCTTCTCTCCCTACCCCTTCCTCCCACTTGAGGAGAATCTTTGGGAGCCTGGTTCTCAGATCTTCTCTGAGAATTAGGAGAAAGACAGGATCATAGTGGTCCGGAGAGTGGAGGAAGGACAAAGTCAGAGAGGCTAGGCTGATTTGCTTATGAAAATTTGGAGGGCATGAGAAAATAGGGCGATATCATAATGGCCAAGAGGGTGGGGCCAGTTCTGGATCTTAGAATGTGAGAAGCTATATAAGAGAGAATTGAGGGAAGAAGGAAAGGAAATTGAGTAATGTTGTGTATTTTTGACTGATTCCCTTCTCCTGTTTTCTAGAAACATAAGTAAATAGTAGAGTTCTCTTTAGAAGTTTATTTTTTGGCTGCTGGGCTATGTGTCTTTGTTAAGATTCCACACAGAGACCAGGCCACGTGAGGCCCTGGGATTTATTAGGTATAGAGCTGTCTAAATTTTCATAAAAGGAATAACATCACATGCACAAAGCAACATATTTTATTTTTACTTACTCTTTCCTAGATATCTTGGAATTACTAAATATTTTATGGACTGTGACAGAGTGCACAACACTCACAGGGGCTATGGTTGCCGAAAAATAGGTTAATTAGAATTTTAGCTTTGGGCTTTGATGGTAATGATTGTTCACTGTCTTTGCTTCTCCTAAGAAGGTTTGAGCCTTTGTTTTGGTTCACAGGTAGTGATCTGAGTTGGATTCCTCATTTGAGTAATGTGTTCTCTAATGGACTTAGGAAAATAATTAATTTGAAAAGGTAATTGCCACTTCTTTATAAATTAAGAAATATCTTATTTATGTGCACAGACTCAGAAGAGTTATAACACATGATTCTTATCCAATGAGGACTTATTGTCCACTTAGTTCAGGTAACATGAAGTGGTGGAGAATAGACAGTAGTCTGAGAATGAGGGCAGCAAGGCACCCCAGGTATAGATATAAATATCTGAGATATACAAGGTATCATAAATTGTTTAGAGCAGCTGCCAAAACTTTCATTAGAAACTATGTGAAACACAGAAAAACAATAAAAATCTGTGGAATGGATGAACGGGATAGCCTTTCTTCATTCTGTCTTGGGCCTGAAGCCATGGTTTAGGACTCACCCAGAAAACACATTGCTTTTGCAAAGAAACTGGTTTATTCCTCATCGTGTTCTTGACCATGATCAACGTCATCCACATGCTTTTTCACTCTGATAGGATCATAGCACAAAAGTAACTCTTCAGAATGGAGTTAAATTTTAAAATAATTTAATAACTCAAGGACAGCATCCAAACGAATGAAATTCATTTGCTCAGTTTTTTCAAATCTCAGGCTGTAATCAAATTATCACCAAGATCCTCACCAATAAGAGCAAAGAATGATTCTGAATAATCAAATACTTGCAGATACACACCTCCTTCCCAACACACCCCTGTTCATTGCTCGTACCTTGGATGTAAAAAGATTTTAATCAAGATTTTCTATACTCACACTGCTACCCCAGGTTTGCTCATCCATATACTGTCTGATATCATTGTGGGTACAGTTGTCCGTAATAGTAAAGCTAAGCTTATATCTAACTCAGATAAAGAGCACCAGGGAGTGCAGTACATTTTGTTATTTACTCTTTGAGCATGCTGAAGTCTCAATTATAAATTGTATGAGGTGAATTTATCTTCAGTTTATATAATGAAAGCCTCATGTATACCACAGAAACCTAGAAATACTCTCAAGGAGTCATTCATGTTCTGTTTGCACTTAAATACATAGCATATCTCAAAACTTTTTTTTACTGTGAGGGCATGCCTTAACTTTGTTTCCTCTAGCTCCCCAGAGGCTACTCCTGAATGGATATTTTCTATTGAGAGACCCAGAAGTGAGTTAATCAGGACACACTTAGAAACCCAATTCCCCACATGTGATTGGATCTTTAATTATTCTTGGTACCAACAGATTCGGTGAGTCCTGTGCTGGGGTTTCTTGCAGCATGAATCCTTACTCTGTTTTGTTGGGTTCAGCTTTGTTTATTTCCCTTGCCTATCCCTTGCATTCTTTCCTGAGACTGAATTCAGACCCTGCTTGGGGAGGTCCTGAAACCTTATGAGAAGAGGGTATCTACTGAAAAAAATACATCGACCTAAAATTCTATACCCATTGGAAGTGTCTTTAAAAAACAAAAATGAAATAGACATCTTCACACATGCAAAAGCTGAAAAAATCCATCACTAGCAGAACAATATAAGAAAATGTTAAATGAGGGCGACTGGGTAGCTCAGGGAGTTGAGCTTCTGCCTTCAGCTCAGGTCATGGTCTCAGGGTCCTGCGTCGGGCTCTCTGTTCAGCAGAGAGCCTGCTTCTCTCTCCCTCTCTGCCTGCCTCTCTGCCTGCTTGTGATCTATCTCTCTCTCTGTCAAATAAATAAATAAAATCTTAAAAAAAAAAAAAGAAAATGTTAAATGTAGTCTTTTTTGGAGAAGAATAACATATGGTATTTGGATAGGTAGAGAAGGAATGATGAACACCAGAAATAGTTAAAAATGGGTAAATACATCAGATTTTTTTCTAATTATTTAAATCTCTTTAAAATATAATTGAACATTTAAATAGGATAATAACAATGTACTTAAAGTAACAAGTTTGACACCACAAGTATAAAGACCATAATGAGATAAAAGGGAGTCTCCTATTATAAAGTTTCCATACTATATATGAGTTAGTATAATATCACTTTATAAGTTAAGTTGTGGTAAGCTAAAAATGTATTCTGTAAACTCTATTACCACCACTGTAAAAACAATGTATTTATGACTAGTAAGTCAATAAAAAATAAAATAAAATCATAAGAATAAGAAGTTAAAAAGAGGGGGAGGACAAATAAGAAAGCCAAGAACAAGATGATAGACTTAAACCTTAGGGTACCAATACTCACATTAAGTAAGAGTGCTCTAAACATCACACAGATAGGGTCAGGTTGAATACAAAAACAAGACCCAGCTCTATGCTGTCTGCAAGAAAAATATTGTGAATGTGAGGGCAAAACTAGATTGAAAACGAGAATGGAAAACAATGTACTATATTAACACCAATTAAAGGAAATCTGGAATAACTGTATTATTATCAAAGTATATTTCAGAACAAAGAGTATTACCAAGGACAAAGAAGATAATTTCATAGTAAGAGAGGAACCAATTTATCAAGAGGCCAAAATATCTCCTAAATATACATACTCAATGACAGAACTCCAGAATACATGAAGAAAAAATGAGAATTACAAGGAAAAACAGATTCATAATTATAATCAGAAATTTCAATACACCTTTGTCAATAATTGATAGAAGAGAGAGAAAATCAATAAGGACATAGAAGACTTGAAGAACATTATTGACCAACCCTATCTGGTTGATATTTGTAGAGCTCCATCTGATAATAACACTATGGTCATTATTGTTAAGTGCGCACAGAGCATTTACCAAGACAGACCATATTCTGGGCCATAAAACAAGTCTCAATAAATGGAAAAGGATACACATGATGTAAGTAATACAAAGTAGGTTGTCTGATCACAATTCAATTAAATTAGAAACTAATAACAAAAAGATCTCTGGTGAACTCTCAAATATTTGGAAACTAAATAATCTACTTCTAAATAACCCATGAATCAAAGAAGAAATCAGAAGTGCAATTAGGATTTTGACATGAAAACAAAAACAAAAACAAAAAACCCCCGAGAGCACAAGATGTCAATATTTATGTAATACAACGTAGCATTGTGGCAAAAACCCAAAGTCCGAACCATGATATGAGAAGAGAAGAAACATCTCAAAGAAATAATCTCAGCAGAGAACCATGACACATGGCTACATTTAGAAAGACTGACAATATCAAGCTGGTGAGGGTGTGAAGGAATTGGAACTCTCATGGACTGCTGGTGAAAATATAAAATGGCCCAGCCACTTTGGCAGTTTCTTAAAACTTTTAAACATATGCTTCTAAGATGATCCAATGATTCTACTCCATGAAAGAAATAAGCATACACTCATACCTGTATTTATTTAGGAATATTCATGGCAGCTTTATTTGTAAACAACCCCAAAGGTCAATAGTCAGTGAATGGATAAATGAGTTGTGGCATGTTCACATTATGGAATATTACTCAGCAATAAAGGATAATGAATTATTGATACACAACAACACAGATGAATGTCAAAATAAGTAGGCTTAGTGGAAAAAGCCAGACAAAAAAGAGTCCATATTGTATAATTTATATAAAATTTATATTTATAGAACATTTATAGAAATCTTACATATATACATAGATATGTACATACATGCATATATAAAATGTATAAAGTTTATGCATTTATTAAAAATTCTAGAAATAGCAAACTCACCTATGGTGACAGAAAGCAGATGAATGGTTCTCTGGGGACAATGGGAAAGGAGAGAAAAGGAAGGCATTACCAAAGGGCATGGGGGGATTTCGGGGTAATGGTTATATGCAGTATCTTGATTACAGTGATGGTTTCATGGTTGAATACATACATCGAAATGTATAAAATTTTATTTTTAGGGGATGCCTGGGTGGCTCAGTCGGTTAAGTGCCCAACTCTTGATTTTAGCTCAGGTCATGATCTCAGGGTTGTGGGATCAAGCCCAGCACTGGGCTCCGTGCTCTGCAGGGATTCTGCTTGAGGCTCTCCCTCTCCCTCTCCCTCTGCTCCCCTCCCTGCTCATGCTCTTTTTCTCTCTCTCTCTAAAATAAATTTTAAAAAAATTTCTTTGTTTATGGTTTATTGTCATTTGTGCTTAACCTCTCACAAAAAGATCCTACCACCACAATCTTCCTAACATACCAATTGTGATTTTTCCCCCCCATTTATAAGCTTAGAGAGCATTGGGCTCAGTGTTAGGAGCAGGAAACTAGAACAAATCAAACTGGGTTTAGCTTTCAGTGAGCCTTCAGTCTTGGAAAATTCATAAAGAAGCAACTTTTATGTAGGGCTTGGTAATCTATAAGATATTTATTTTCACAGCATTATCTCATTTGAACATAATTATTTTTAACCTAAGGTATCAACCACATTTCAAAGGAATACACATATAAACATAAAATAGGAATCTGACCCTACATGCAATTTTGGGAGCAGCTTATGCAATCTATGTGAGACTTGTTTCTGGGTGTGGTGCAGAAAATGAAAGTTCTCAGCTGGAGTCTTTGGGAAGAGAAGGTGGACCTGGACAGGAAGTGGAGTTAGACTGGAACCTGAGATGATGTCTCCCTACCCCAAAACCTGTAACTTCGAAGACACAGGTGTCCCTCAGTATGGCATGAAACATTTGTGTGGCCCAGAAGTTGAGCAAGCTGGAAGTCAGCCCTGTGCTACACATGAAGACATTTTAAAAATAAAAAACAACATCTATGAGTTGTGATAGTATCCCAAACTCCACTCTGCCCCTTTTAAGAGTTAAAAGCAAGACGGCTGGCTGTTGCTCTATTTCCACCTTCCAAATCTTGAGCAAAACTTCTAATGTGGACCAAGTAGGGAATTCTAGGACATGTAATTCAATTTAGTTTTATTGACACAATCCAAATCTCCCCTTTTTTTTATGTGTATGTACATATGAATGTGTGTGTGTGTGTGTGTGTGTGTGTGTGTGTGATTTAGATTGTATCAGTATGGTTGAATGACATGACCTAGAATTCCTTTCCTGGTCCACAAGAAAGCTTTTGTGTGTACGCTCACAAATAAATGCTACATAATATGTTGTATGAATCAGATGTGTGATTTTACATTTAGTACTTCTGGAGAAGCTCTTCTATGAGGAATAACAACCATTGCCAAACGTGTGGTGAGCCAGGGTCTGTGCTGATAGCTTTACATACATTATGTAGTTCTATCCTTAAGTAATTCTTTGTATTTGTGTCATCATCACCATTTCATAGAGGAGAAAACAAGGGCAGAGAGGCTAAGTGACTTGCCCAGGGTTAGATGTTAGCAGGAGGCAGAGAAGGCCTTCAAACCCAAAGCCTGTGTTCCTAACATATGCTCTAAACCTACACGGCAATTCAGTAAGACAAAAACAAAAAACAAAACTAAAAAATATGAATAGTAAATCACCAGAACATTTTTAAATAACCAACTAAAGAACTTTTAAAACATGGCAATGTTAAACAAATTGAAAACCATCGGAGATAAATAACCGTCCAGATCACATTTTGAAGATTGTAATCTCATCTGTGTAGCACCCTCTTTAATTTGCGCTGAGTACACACACTCCTAAAATATATGCCAACACCATGTGAATGTTTCCTGACTTCAACTTAAGAAAAAAAAAAAAAAAGAGGAATCAGAATAGCCTCCGTGGATCAGGGACAGGCTGCTGGGTGGGGGAGGGAATCTGGTGGAGGGAGGGCAAAGCAGGAACCAGAAACTGAGAGCCCCCGAACCTATAAACTAGAGAAGCCTAAAGCTCAGTGAGAGATATGCAAATATGGCAGGGTCTGTAATGAAAAATCTCCTTTATTAAACTGTGCTTTATCTGGGAACAGTCTTCCTTTTAGGAACATATCCAAGCAGAGATAAAGGCATCTTACTATCCTCATTAAACTGTGCATGGTTTGATGCAATCAGACTTGTATAATTTGCATATGGAGCAGTTTAATCTAGCTCATCCTGTCTTGCACCTATTGTTAATCATGCCTAGGCTTCCCTCCTCCATCCCCCTCCTCCTCCACTAACCCTTTGATTTAAGCAGATAAATGAATAGACATAAGGACATCAACATCTTTGTGAGTGATCATCAGCCTTGTATATTCAGAATATCCCTTGGTTGCCTGATTAAGTCTTGGTTGTCATTCCGTATGTTTTTGATAGTGTCCGTCTTTGCTAATTTAGAAAAAGCTGTATATAGCACATTAAGATGGCAGAAAAATATTATTATCGCTCATTGTGGGCCCACGAAGCACCTTTGAGTCAGTATGTGAGATCTGTGTAAGCGTGCTTTTAAGAATATGAACTTTGTAATTACTTTCTGGCAGTAAGTATGCCAATAACATGCAGTTATGAAGACGGGTTCAATTTGATATTCTATGTGTTGGTTTTGGTGAGTATGAGAATTATTCAGAGTCTTTACTTTGGTCAGTTATAATGCTTCCCATTAGTTATATTAAGGGGATAAAGTATGGAGAGTGGGAAAAAGGAAGCAGTATAAGATTTCCTTTATCTCCTGGGGTGCCTGGGTGGCCACGTGGGTTAAAGCCTCTGCCTTCAGCTCAGGTCATGATCCCAGAGTCCTGGGATGGAGCCCCGCATAGGGCTCTCTGCTCAGCGGGGAGCCTGCTTCCTCCTCTCTGCCTGCTTCTCTGCCTACTTGTGATCTCTGTCAGATAAATAAATACAATTAAAAAAAAAAGATTTCCTTTATCTCCTATCAACTTTGACTTAACCCCAAATCCCAAAAATATTTTCCATCTGTCCCTTCACCTGACTGTCATACTTTCTCCCTGTGTTGGAGGTAGGGGAGGAGCACAGGAAAGAAGATGGTGGGAAATTTTCTCTGAAGTGACTTGCATCTATCGAGCACTCATGGAAACCAGCAAAGCTGTCGGTGAGAAATCTTTATTCATATCATCCCCACCATGAGATAGATTGTGTTGTTGCTTAGAAGTGAAGATCCTGCCCTCAAGAGACATGTAAGGAAGTGTAAATGTATCTCAAGGCAGAACCCTGAAAAATTTAGAAACATGAGGTGAGTAACATTGAAATATTTTAGTCAAATCTGTACAGGACTCATTATTTTGCTCTGCTTGCCCCCACTTCAAGTTACAGCAGGTGGTTCATTGTGAGAAAACACACTCTTATCATAGGTTCAAGGGCAAGAGGATGTGGGGAGCAAGGGGGAAGGCAAACCCTGCCCTCTCTGGCAGGGACAGCCTTCCTGAGGGTGAGAAAGGAACCTGGATTTTGAAGAGGTGGGAAAACAGTAAGGAAGAGAGCAGTTCCAGGTTTTGGGAAATAGTAAACTTGGGGGAAGTTGATTGTACTTGGAATGTAGTCAGTAATGGTCACAGAAAGGTGTTAGGGCATTAAACAAAGCAAGGAAGAAAGCAAGAATGATTAGGGGAACGAGTGAGTGAGTGAGATGATGGAGATCATCATGAGTGAGATGATGGAGATGATCTTCTCTTAGGAAGTGAGGAGTAGTAGTGTAGTTCATTCACCAACATTCACTTCCTTCATTCCACTCTGGGTCTTCAGGAGATAGACCTATTGTAGGATACATTCTGAGTTTGAAGTCAGATACACATGGGTATCCAAATCTTGTCCTCTGAAGACCAAATAGGAAATAGCAACATGAAAGTTCATGAATTACCTCATTTAATTTTCTTCATACCGAGGCAGTTAATACTATTATCATCATCCCAATTCTTCAGATGATGTAACGGGCTTGGGAAGGCACCTCAGGTAGCTGCCTGAGATTGCTCAGAAATTTTTTGGTTTGGGCTTTCCAACATCTACCATCATGCCTCCACTTCCTGTTAGCCCCTGACTTCCTTTAAGGAGAACTGCTTCATATAGTTAGTGTGGGAGAGCGATTCTTTTTTTTTTTTTTTTTTTTTTTTAAGATTTTATTTATTTGACAGAGGGAAACTCAGTGAGGGAGGGAATACAAGCAGGGGGAATGGGAGAGGGAGAAGCAGGCTTCCCGCTGAGCAGGTAGCCTGATGTGGGGCTCAATCCCAGGACCCTGGGATCATGACCTGAGCCAAAGGTAGATGCTTAACTACTGAGCCACCCTCAGTGCCTGCCACTTATGCTTCCCTCTCAAGCCACCTCTGACCACAGAAGCTGTAGGGGCAAGTCCTTTGTTTAGTTGCTCCTGGCATACACTGGGGCAGGCATGGGACTCAAGTTTATCCCACTGGTCCTGGACACACAATGTAAAACATGTTGGGAACAGGTATTCATAGCAGCAATGGTCAGCTTTTTTTGTGGTCCAACCTGTCCAGAGGCTGGATTTCCTCGGTTTCTGCCTGCATTCCAGCCGCAGTTTTTATGGCTTGCATTGATTTTAAGCACCCCACATATCCTTAAAATAATGACTCCTCTTCCAACAGAGCCAGAGAACAACTGTTGCCTTGATCCTCAAGCTCAGGGCATCCCTGCATCCCTTCATTCTCCCAACAACAAGAGGTCCTCATTCTTGCGTCATGATTTGGTGATGCATTTGCTCATTTCTCTGCTGTACTCATATAAATCCCACCCATTGGTCAAGTTTCAGTTGCTTTTCCTAACTACTCTAATCCTGATGGATTTTCTGTTACCATAGACTACAGTACTCCAAATGTGGCTCAGACTGTTGAGCATCAGCACTGCTTATTACACTGTCCAATGAAGGCATTCTAAACTCATGGATGCATTTATTTATTCAACAGTATTAGTTATTCAACAGGACTCTTCTAGGAGCTAATGACGAAGTGGGAAATACACACTATAATCATGTGACACGTGCTTCCAAAGACGAAGTAAGAGTTCTATGGGAAATTTTGATGGAAGTCTAACCTCATCCTGGGCCAAGGAGAGGTCCAGAGGTGTATGAAATTTCTAAAGTGTAGTATGGAACTGCATGCATATTCTAATTTTTCTAAAGCAGGCCTTTGTAACTACCATCAGATTCTCAAAGAAGTCCGTGATCCCCAAAATATTAAGAACCAAAACTCTAAGCAAACATGCTAGTCTTGTCTCTCAATGGGTAAAAATCTCTTTGAGTTAAGGAACTGTCTTGTAAATTTCATCTGTTCCCTAGGTGACCTACCCAACAGTGCTAAGCATATAGTAGATTCTCAATATTATTGATTCCCAAAAGACTTGAACAAATAAAAAGCATTGTTTCAAAATGTCGGTCAAGAGATGCCTTCCAGTCATGTTTTTTCTAAAATTCAAATTGAATCATCATGTGTGTTTTTGAACATCATGTATTTCAGAACTGTATTGCCTGAGATAAAAACATGACTGGGAGGAAACGAGATCTTTCTTAACTTCTGGATTGTGATTTTAGTCCAAAAGCTATAATTTTCAGTGCCTGCTGACCCTATATTTGGATGTCAGGCTGTTGCCCTGTGATCTTCCAGGGTGAGTCTCAGGTAAGAGCGTTTTAATTTCGTCATTGCCTCAATAGGTAACTATCCCTGTTTCCCATATTTGCCGCCAAGCTGGGAGGAATACAAAATGCCTTTCTCATTCATAATGATTACTATCAGACTTCTGGGAGATCTGATTGAAAAAGTGAGTCCTCTGGCCAGACAAGGAATCTGGAAATTAGCTTTTTATAGTTTCGAGAAGCTTTGGAATGAAAGAAGATGTTAGGAGAACAAGTGGCAAGCAGGTCAGAATCAATATTTATTGGCTGATTAAAGAAAGGGGGATGTTGGGAACTAGTGTCTCTCCACATGTGTGGGCTGGGGAATAAGAGTTTATACATGCCAGCTGCTGCTGCCTGTGGATACCAACTGTTAGGGTCAAGCATTCTCACTTTTCTTATATTTACAAGCTTTGAAGTTTCTCATTTAACATGCCTTGGGGCTGTGTGTTAGACCTTCAGGTGTTAATGCGGTCATTATTACACTAGGACTGAATCCTAGTTTTTGTTTTCTCTCCTCTCTCTCTTCACCCTACCCTTTCTCCATATGCTTTCCCCTCCCCTCCTCCCTTTTAGCATTTAATCTGTGTGGAGAATAATCCAGTAGGATTTCAGTCTTCAAAGATAGCCCATTTCTGGGTTAAGGAAATTGTGGCTGTACTCTGGAATCTGTGTCTCACTTGGGGAAGGCAAGGCACAGAGTGCATCACCACACCCAGCGCCCTGATGAGAATGATTTCCCCCACAACAGGAGGAGGCCTGTGAGGGTGTACTTCCCACCCCTCACCTCTCCTTTTGTCTCTTCTTCCGTCTCCAATAAAAGTCTTCTCCATTATTGCCGATCCTAAATATTTCTCCTATAAAATTTCTTCTTTTGGATCCAAGTGCTCTCTAGGGTGGAGAAGGATATATATACTAAACCGTATGTGAATCTCGGCACACCATATTAACTCATGCAATTCAAACACTGAAGACAACTTTTATTGAGCAGCTAGTCTATACTTGACACTGTACTGTGTGCTTTATCTTGGTCGATGCATATCATTTCCTCCAAAATCTTCAGTAGCAGCCTCCCTCATGACATCAGTTACATTTTTGTGTTGGCTCAAAAACTTTTGTCCTGTATCATGTGTACATGTATGGATAAATATAAAATAAAATGTAAATGATAAATTTTATATGAATAAAAATAATAATAATTAAAAAAAGAGTTTTTTCTGAAGGTTATTTAGTTGACAAGCAATAGGACCAAAATTTGAATCAGTATAATCTTGCTTCAAATTTAAAATCTGGGGTGCCTGGGTGGCTCAGTGAGTTAAAGCCTCTGCCTACAGCTCAGGTCATGATCCCAGGGTCCTGGGATCGAGCCCCGAATTGGGATCTCTGCTCAGCAGGGAGCCTGCTTCTTTCTCTCTCTGCCTCCCTCTCTGCCTACTTGTGATCTCTGTCAAATAAATAAATAAAATCTTTTTAAAAAATTTAAGATTTTTCCATTATACAAAGAGAAATAAAACTGAAATCACTATATATAGATAGATATACATATGTATCTATCTATGTGTATATCTATATATAGATATGTTTGAAATACTTGATTAAATATATTAGTTCCCTCATATATCTAACTTCCCTACATTTGTATTGGGACAGTTTGTTATAAAGTATAACACCTAAATGTTATTGAGGACTAAGAGATAGAGAGATTCAGTCATTTAGTGTTATAAAGTGTCTACTCTGGGCTAGGAACTTTTCTAATTGCTGAGGAGATAACCATCAACAAAACAAAGATTCCAAGTCTCTGGGGAAGCTCACATTCCAATGGGGGCAAATAACAAAAAATATACATGTGTGTGAAATATAGTATGTTAGAGGGTTACCAGTGCTATGGAATACATAAATCATGGATGAGCAGTGGTGTAAGGAGGATGAGTGAGAGGCAATTATAAATTATAAGTTGGAGTCCCTCTAGAAAGCTACCTAATGTGATTTTAAAAGAGAATAAGAAGAAGAACAGAAGACAGTGAGTACAGAAAAGTCTCCTGTTGTACCTGGGTGACACTTTCAGTTAAGTATCTGACACCTGGTTTTGGCTCAGGTCTGATCTCAGGGTTGTGGGATCAAGCCCTATGTTGACTCAGCTAACTCGGAGCCCTTCATCCCTCATGGTACAAGAAAAGGAAACAAAAGACATGGGCACTGCTATGGGTAGCTAGGCAGATGTGGTGGTGAGAATGTGCTGAAGTCCTCAGTGAATGGCTTCCATTTTCCATGGGTGCAAGAAGCAAAGTTATCACATGAGAGTGCCCATGAGAAGGGAACGTTAGAAGATGGGAGGTGTGAAATCATCATCTAAAGAGTAGGGGTACCTTAGCAGGATCTGAAGATCTGAGATTAGTGATCATGAATTTTAAGTGAAAATAGCAAGTTAAAGATTAATGTAAAAAAGTTATGTGGCAAGTCCACTCTGCCCCAAACTCATCCCAACACTCAAGGTCTTAGAAAATTGGAGGGGAGTGAACAAGTGAGAAAGAAGTGACAGACCAAAATCAGGATTTGTTCAAGTAAAAATTACCTACACCTATATGTATAAGCCCTATGAAAATGTTCATCATTAGGAGTCTTAGTTCTTCCTTCATTACAATGACCTACCTGCTCAAGTCCTTTGTGAGTAGGACTCCTATTATCACTCTGGTCAACTGGTTACCCTTGATTGCATATCTGTTTGGAAAAGATCCCCCAAATTTCTGTGGGTTTAGGTGGTCAACCGCAGTCTTTGTGAATTCTTATATGAGTGTCCTAGAAGGCCAAGAGCACCCTTGAATATGTTGAAAGTGGATATCTGGTTTCATCTTGTCAATAAGACAGCAAAAGCCCAGAGAAGGAAAGTGATTTGCATAAAGTCATCTAATTTGGGACAGAAGTGGTGCTGGTAGCCAGATTTGAACCTCCTGCCCATTGTTCCTTCCAGCACATCTCTCAGCTGGTTCTTGGGACTCAAGACAACTGCACAACTTCTTTCAACTATGAAGTGAGAAGTGGCTCTTGTGCTGGATTTTACAATGTCACTTCATGCCAGACACATAAGCCATACTGATATGAAATTAATTTCATTTTTTGCCAGTGCTCTAACAACTAGTGATTTAAATTATGACACCTTGAGAGAACTAGCTGAGACGTGAGATTTTAAGATTTCATCACTAATCAGGATGATCAGGACAATAGTGAGAATTTTCAAATTGGCAATCATAATTGGACCCCTTCTCCTCCTTTCCATGACATTTCATGTTATAATGCTTCATCCTAAAATTAAGAATTGTACTTCTAATATGTCCAGTGCCCACTCATATCAGACTGCCAGTGTGAATTCTAGACCTTCCATTAGACCAATTATTGCTAAATGTGAAAAGTAGAATAGCATGCTACCAACTTTATAAAAATTTTAATTTTCCCAGTAATAATGGTGCACCTACATGGGAGAGAACAATATGAGGAGGAAACAATTATGGGGGCAAGTCATAAAAAATACTTCTGCTTAGTTTCCCATAAGTATGTAGTTAACTTTTGTCATTGCTGTGAAGGAATTAACATTTTCTGAGATAGACGTTTTTCTTCAACCCATAGCATAATTACTTACTTTCTTCAACACGTTGGGATTTGTGTGGGCAGAAGCACAGAAGATGGAGCAATGAGTTGTTCCTGGAAGGGGATGATGGATTATCTGACGGACTTGTCTATATCAGTTGTTACTCTGTAGTGAGCACAGGCAGGCTGACTTCAATGCAAAGTTTCCAGGGAAGCGTGGCTTAGAAATTTAAGCAGAATGAATGAGCATGATTTTATTCATAAGTATAGCCATTTGAAACAATGATGGTGATTCTCAAGTGAGTCTCAAGTGTGTCTGGTTGTGAATCTAAACCTGGAGACGGAGAAACTACACTCTTGTGGCCATAATGTATGCATCAGGGACATCTTTATTAAAGCAAAGGTCTACTTCCAGGTTCCCCAAGAACCTGTCATCCTTATAGTTAGAGACCTCTATAGGTCCGAGGATGTCTGTCTGTGCAAATATATGTGCACACACATACACATTGGTTGGTTTTGTGGGGAGTGATTGAGATGGAGAAAAGACAATCATTTGAGTTATAATGTTATATAAAGAAATACAAATCTATAGATTGTGGGGACAATGGTTGTTCTCCTTCCCAAACCTCTGAGAGGATTTTATTACAAAAGATCTCTGGAGTACTGAGAAGACATCTTGGAGGGACTTAGTAATGTCACCACAGCCTTCTGTTTTTCCTTCCTGCCTCATACTGCATATCTAAGAGAATGGCCAGACATAATGGTTGCTTCACATATACTCATCATTTGAAACTTCTTCATGTACTAAGTCCACACTCCAAATCATGTCATCTTTTCCATCTCTATGTAAGACATTTACATTGACATTGCTATGCTCACTGTGGACTCTCAGAAAATATTTGGATGTAATATTTGGATGTAAATGGAAGACCATGGCCTCTTAAATTTACCTAGCTTATTCTGACAAGATGAAATAATTGATAAAGCATTTGATACGTGGCAATAGACATTGTGCAAGAAAAGTGGGCTTTTACCCTAACTTATTTCAAGTACTTAGTAACTTGGGGTATCCTTGGGGTATCCTTGGGCTCTTTGGGGTCACATGAGATAATCCAATGTATTCTATAGCCATTGTCTTCCAAAATTCCTGATTGGTTCTAATAGGAGGAATTGGTGTTTAAAGAAGAGATGATCTTCTTCATGTAAATGATCATCTTTTTGCCTTGGTGGGAAATAATAAATAGAAGTAACAACAATTACTGACTGGTGTTGGCAAAAAGGCTTTGTGAAGTTTTGGAGACGAAGTGACCAGAGGTCCAGGTTTTGGGCTACAGTGGCTGAAATGGTCCATGTGGGGCTTTCCTTGGTGAGGAATTGAACCGTGATATCTTGGAGAAGTAAATTTACCAAAAAGAGAATTGAAGGAGTCCTTCTGAAATAGCAGCAAGACCTCCTCATGTGTTAGTTTGAATATAAAGTCATCAATTAATCACTAGTTAATTTAAAGGAGATTCATTAGGCTATCGTGCTGGGTATTAGGTGTATTCAAAGGTAAGTATGATAGACCCTTGTCAGCAAAGAGCTTACAGTCTGAAGAGGAAAGCAGGCATTCACAAATGATCTTTTTGTAATTTTAAGACAAAGTAAAAATAAGTGACAGGAAGGTGTAAATGGAAAGTAATGCTAACACATGCCAGGTGAGTGCCTACAGGCATATACAGGACATGGTCCTTATGCTTTCAGAATGTGCTGTCCACCTGTAGCAATGACAAGTCATCTTACTGTTTCAAGAAAGGATAAGGCAGCTGGCATAACAATAAATGCAGTGGGTTTTCATAAAAGAAAGATGTCGTTTCCAGCTGGGGTGATCAGAGAAGCCCTTACTGCTGAGGAAGGAATTGAGTCTACTCATAGAAGCTGTCTCTCTGACAGATGAAAGGGACAGAATAAGAGGCACCTCAAATAGTGAAAGAAATGGGAAAATAAAGGGCATGTTCTGGGCTCCATGTCTGTGATTCCCACAAGGAAGCACCAAGAAATTATGGTCAGGGTGACTCTGAAAAGTTTCTAGTGTAATGGTAGATTCTTGGGTCCCCTGAGAAGGAGTGGCACTTTGTCAAGTGTGCCCAAGGTACTGTTCACCAGCCAGGTCTTTACAGTCTGCAAATGAAGGTTGATTTCCATAGGGGAATGAGGAAAGGCAAGATGAGGGACTGACTGGGGTCAGATCAAAGAGCCGTGAGTGACAGGCTGAGGCTTTTGGTAAAAGAGACACTGTCCTCCTCTTTCTAGAGGCCACTCTGGTACTTCTCTCCAGGTGATGGTGATAGGCGTGGCAAAAGTTGTTTTAATTTGGAGAGTTAGGGGACATCATCTCTTCCAGCCCTGGGAAGCTTCTGGAGCACTCTGACTTGGCATCCTAAAATGGGTGTCAGAGTGATTCAGGCTTTGTGAGCCTTTCAATGTTTGCAGCAAGGGATCTGAGCTGCTCGCTTAACCAATGACCCTCACCCAGTCTCCTGAGGACCTCAAGGACCACCCACCTTCAGGGTCGTCAAGGGCCACACGGGAAGAAGTGAACATTTGGACCAGCCTTGAGTCTTGTTAGAACCAGCCAGATAGTGGGCATGACATCTGATCTTAATTCCTTAGTTCTCTTTCTTCATCTGCAACCTCCCTTCCTAACCCCTTCCTCTGCCTCCATCATTTCCACCTTATGATAGCATGGGTACAACCATACAGAGTGCTCCCCTCATCTCTAACACAATGAATGCTGCTGTCAGTTCATATAAGAGCACTCACCGGATAGAATGGCAATATTTTCAATCCTGGTAAACATGATCATAAGTTCAGTTTATTAATATTGCAACAGTCGCACTAAATGAGATCACTTGGCTAACAAAACATTTATCAACAAAACGCTGCCACCTACTGAAGTTTTGCAAACAGCCCAGATGATTGGATACAATCACAAATTCACTCTGTCACAAGCTTATGGTCTTTTCTGAAATCATTCTGAAAAAAAGAATGATAACCAGCAAAACCAGACAAGACATCTCTTTCGTGCAGTCTGTTAGAAAGTGTCAGAGTAAATCCTGCAGAGTGGCATCCAAACAGAGAAAAAGGTATGGGGGCCCTTGATGTTTAGTTGATTATGGAATTTTCTAGTAGGGTCTGGGATGCTCCCAAACGACTGCTAGCTGGGGCTATGTCTATTAGGAAAATGTTCTTTACAAATTGATTTGCAATATTGATGTTCAATCTGCAGAGAAGGCCCATAAAAATGCCTCCATTTTTATTTTTATTTGCTGGAAAATAAATATATTTGGTACCAAGAAACATCCCAAAGAAACTTATGATGATAATAAAAGCTATTTTTCTACGAGAATATATAACTCTGGAGATATAGTTTCATTCAACACTGCTTAAACTATGGAAACCACATTAGAAAGGCATAATGAAGTTGTGTGGGGCTTATGAAGTTTAGACCACTTTAGTAAGTCGTGAGAGAACTAATTTGTTGTGCCAAGGGGGAGTCAGGGAAACAAAACAAAACAATGATGATTTCTGTGTGATTTATTTCTTCTAAAGTTAATAGTCACTCTTCTTTGAAAATTCTTAGGACATCATTTTGAAATGCTGAATGACAAAACAGGGCTCTCGGTACCATGACTCACACTCACCTACCACATCTCAATTCTGGAGCAAGCAGTGTTGGCTAGAAAAGAAAAGAAAACATGCTTGAACTCCTGTGTCTGCTTCTCACTCTAGTTTACATAGATGGGAAAGTGTCATTTCTCCCACCATACTATTATGTTCTCAACGATATGGTCCTTGATCCTTGGGTTTAGGACAGTGGCTTGCACATTGCAGGCACCATGAAATGAGACATTGAAGAAGTTAGTAGGTCTGAGATATCTATGTAGTAAGCCACACCAATTTTAGAGAACGAATTTTGTAGATTCCTAGCATCTAGGGGGTTTTTAAGGACTCCCTTTTCTCTGTCTCTCTCTTTTTCGGGGAATTCCTATACCTCCCTGACAGCCATGAGTATGAGATTACTGGTTCAGTGGTTTCAATGGGTGAATGTAGCTTTTCTCCCCACTCTCTGCAAGGGCAGAAGGATGGAGAGGAGGGACCTGTGCTGCCTGTGTCTGTTGATGGTGGGATGGGAAAAGCTCCTAGCCTGGACATCTCTTAAGCATGTTCATACATCTGTTCTGGCATTTTTCTAAATTCATAACACAAAGTGAGCTTCAAAATGACCAAATGCAACATGGGAGTGGGAGAGGAAAGCAGACTTCATTTTGGCTTTGGTGTCAACTAAACAGATAGTAACAAATGACACCATTGATGCAATACCAACTACATGTCCGTGTGTGAGGCATTTTACCTGTGTTCATTCTGTTCCTTAAAACAATCCCTCAGGGTAAGAATCATTGCACCTATTTTATAGACAAAGAAACTGAGGCCCAGACAGGTTAATGACTTGGCCAAGCTCATTCAGATGGAATGGTAGGTAGAGTGGCCCCAGATCTAGGTCTCCTGACTCAGAAGACCCTGCTGTTGTGAGGCCACCAATTTGAGCATGACTGATGCATTTTCCTCTCTGCTTGAACAGAGTGTTAAATGGAGAGAGGGAAATAGAGGAAGTTCCTCTCTCTTCCACCCAGGGTAGTTGTGCATCTCTCCCACATGGGATAATAGAGTTCACAGTGTGCTAGTAAATGAGATCATGGGTAGGAAGCCCTTGGACCTCCTTAGAAGTTAAGTGACTATAAAAAAATCCAAACCATTTGTATCACTCTTGTAGGTGATACGATTTCAAATGGACAGAGAGCACAGTTTGTCTTCTGTTCAAATTGGCATCCCTTCCTGCCGTTCTGGGAATTAGTTCAGAACTGACTACAGGAAGCATAAATCACCTTTGCTACCCAGTACTATTTCCTAGCAGACCCATATTTTCCCAGGAGGTTCTTTCTCTGTAGTAGATAAAAGTTTGCCTTCATTTCATGTGATCTCATTTCATTTTCCTCTTCAGTAGATACCGGCCAATGTCCATCATTCCGGGCAAAGCAGGATCCTGTCCCATATACTTAAATTCCAGGTGGTCCTACTGGAGCCTCACTTTTTCCATTGAATGCCTCCATCACTCCTATTGTTACCAGGGGAATAATTCTCATTCTCATTGAAAGGAAAAGCACATTCTGAATGTGTAACAATAACCTGCATGCAGCTCTCTGATTATAAATATCAAGTGTTATAAAAGCCCCATCAGTGTAGTGATCAAAGGCATGAAGGGACTCACTGCTGAAGCAGCAGGTGACCCAGAACAATCGGAATAAAGGGAAATGCTGAGTAGACATGGGGTCCTAAGAAATTCACATTAAAGATTTTTTCTGATGTATTTCAGTTGTGCTTTATAAAAGGATTTCACTGAGAGCTAACAAGGCAGTTGATTTTGCATTGAATGCTCCCTGATAATTAAAAATAAGTTTGAGATTTACTGATCAGTAGTAATTCCTATTTTTAATCACTAATAAAGCCAATAAGTGTTCACTATAAGAATCACTTTCACCACAGGAAAAAGATATTAAAAGTGTTCCCACTGACACCCTCTTACAGAAAGATATTGTTCCATGAATGTAAGAGAGATCTGGGTCAAGGAGAGGAGCCCAGAATGAGCTGGTGGCCAGTTAGTCAAAAAAGCATATGTTTCGTCAATAAATTTCTTTTTCTTTTCAAGAGTGAATAATTCAGGATGAAGAACCATCAGCCACTTAGAGTGAATGCACTCACTATGGTCCCCAACAAAGTAAGTTTGGGGAGCCACCTAAAACGAACAACACCTGCCTCCATTTTTTTAAGGTCATTGCTTAATTTTCTTACTTAGAAATACATTTGTCTCTCACAAAAACATTTTTTAGAGAGCTAAATTCATTAAGAATGGGCCCATGTTAGCCTCAGTCCAGGGGAGTTTCTGAGAATCCAAAGGGACATGAAACGAACTCAGAACCAAAACTCCACTACTGGCCTGTCCATACAGGGAGAGGCTTCCTAAAAGGAAGCAGGGCTGTTGCTGGAGACACCATGAAAACCAGAGAGAAACAGGAAGAAACATCCTTGTTTCTCCCTGCTCCCACCCTCCAATCTCCCACTGGTGGAATCTCCCCAGCAACCAGAAAGTGAGAAACAAGAAATACATTTAGTTCTCTGCAATCCAGAGCAGAGCAGGAAGGACCAGGAGAGGATCTGAGAAGAGACAGGGGAATGACCAGCAGGGAGCTACAAATGGACACACTTGAAGACATTTACATCTTTTAGGAAGGATTCTTGGTTTGAAATTCTTTTCTTGGACTTCATGTCTCTGTCCAATACACTGAAACAAAGCTCTATCATGATGCCTTAGTTCTTCTGCCAATTTTAGAGCATATGTGCTATTTATTCTATTTATTATCTTTTAAAGAATTTAGCATTCACGGCAACTGGGAGGTCATCATGAACTTAATGACTAGATGTAGAAGTTAACACAGTTGGTCATTAACTGCCAGAAAGTACCTGATTTAGAGAACATTGTACAAGTCTGAGAGAATCATCCCTTCCTTGATTTTTCTCTGTAGCTCATACTCTGTAGCTCATTCTCTGTAGCTCTGTAGCTCATACTGCGGGCTGCTTCTGAAGGCCTGGGGATTACAAGATAGTTCATTGGTGACTTTTAGTGACTGGGAAACAGTAGGAAGATAGTCCTTGATCCTCAACATCTCATTAAGTCTGCATGAAGACAGGGTGAACTTTCTAGAAGCTGAAACTCGGTGTGGGGGTGGTACACAGGGATGGGGTGTTAGACAAGGGAAGCCAACTCTTGGGATGAAGCTCCATCACTATCCTCTTGGCAGTGGTCCTTGGTAATTGTCCTTATAAAAGTGGGGGAGGAGGGCGGAGGCCACTTGTCAGTTTTATTTACTTTTTCTTCTGTTGCTTGGCTCTCTTGAAACAGAATATTTTCTTTAAAAGTGCTTTTGCCTCTATTCCTACCCATTTCTTTTTCCTTCACCTGCTTTTAAGGTTCCAAGTTCTAACTATTATTATCTTTTTCAACTCTTTCAGCTTTTCCTTGTACCCCTTAACTGGCCTGAGAAGTCCCTTCACTTACAGGCTGAATAGTTGCTTCGGCCCTTCCTGACCCAGAGAGCCAGGGTTCAACATAATTGAGGGTCTTTCACTGTGACATTGTCAGGCACTTACAGTCTGCTTCCTTGATGCCATTCCATTAGAAAATTCTGCATCGGTCACACAGTGAAGATGCACTTTGCTGTAACTTTGGCCATCTTGCAATCCCACTAATAGCCTTTTACTGCAGGGAGACTATCTACAGCAGCATCTAAAAGTACCTCCTAAGGAAGAAACAAATAGGGGAGCTAGGAGAAGGCTAAATGTTTTGGTCTTCCATCGTAATTGCAGTTAAGTAAAGTAATTGAATGCAGAAGCAGTGGGCTTTCTACCTTCAACCACGTATTTCCATCCCATGGTTTAGTAACTGTAGCAGACACTGAAAATAAGTGCAAAATGGAGCACATCGTAACTTCCTGACATCTGTGACTTGACAGACACAGAATGTTTCATTGTCAAATTGTTAATAAAATCTAGCATTTAAACTTTTCTTTAAAAAAGTATTAGATCAAAGCTATCTACTGTCTATAGATGCTTGTCACAGATTATATGCAGTGGGGCTGATGTTACACTGAAATGAGTTTTCACCTCAAAAGAAAATGTAGTTGTATTTAGTTTTCTACAATTCATTTCATCTTATGCTTGAGACCCCATTCTTCTGTGAATGGAGGAAAAACTGCTCAGAAAAAGTCAATTGATTCCTTTCCTATAAAGGGATATCTTTGAAGTTTATCTAGTTTCTCTTAGGTAAATATTTAGACTTTTAAGGCTTCTTTCTCCCTTCCCCTTGTGTGGGTGGTATCTGGAGGTAGGGAGAAGACTGCATACCCTCATACCATAGTTCCCACTGGCCAGCAGTGCGAGATCTTTCTAATCTTGCCACAGAGTAGGGTCCACGCTGGCATTCTCATTGGGGAATACAAAACTTCCTTCAACTTGACCAATACCCTTGACCTTGGCATTGGATGGCTCTCTTCTGAATCTGAGCCGTGTCTTCTATCTATTACTAGGATGGCTGACTTCCCTACAGCTTCTGTTACAAGAAGACTTCACTGACCAGCAGGCTTCATCCTGGCAGGTTCACTGTCCCTCAACTCTGCAAACCTTTTCTTTCCCACTGGAAACACAGGAATTTCACTGAAATTGGCTGTAGAGTTAGAGAAAGAGTGATGATGAGAATTTTGGACTGAAACATTAAGTCCACAACAAGGATTTCAAACCTAGGACCCTTCCTAGAGAGACATACACATCTTAGTATGTGCTGATTTGTAGCTGCACATGGAAAGCACGAGATGTGCTTATGTTCATGGTTTAAACCCAAAATCCTAGGGAAACATTGGGATTATTGAGGCTTGTCCTATGCAACTACTGAAAAAAACATAGCAAGTGTCTTTGGTCTAAAGAAACAAATCCTCTCTTCTACATGAGAGCTGGGAGATACACAGGATACTATTTCTAGTTCTTTCTATCATGAGATTTTTTTAAAATTTAAATTCAATTTAGTTAACATACAGTGTATTATTAGTTTCAGGGGTAGAATTTAATGATTCATCAGTTATATTTAACACCCAGTGCTCATTAAACCATGCGCCCTCCTTAACGCCCAACACCCAGTTACTCCATCCGCCCATCCACCACTCCTCCCTCAGTTTGTTCCCTAGAGTTAAGAGTCTCTCATGTTTTGCCCCCCACTGTATTTATCTTATTTTTCTTTCCCTTCCCCTATGTTCATCCATTTTGTTTTTTGAGTTCCACATGAGTGAATCATATGGTATTTGTCTTTCTCTGACTGACTTATTTTGCTTAGCTTAATACCGTCTAGTTCCATCCATGTCATTGAAAATGGCAAGGTTTCATTCTTTTTGATGGCTGAGTAATATTCTATTGTGTATGTGTATGTATACTATATATATCTCACATCTTCTTTATCCATTCATCTGTCAATGGGCATCTGGGCTCTTTCCATAGTTTAGCTATTGCAGACATTGCTGCTATAAATATTTGAGTACAGGTGTCCCTTCAAATCACTTCTTTATCTCCTTTGGATGAATACCTAGTAGTTTAGTTGCTGAGTCACAGGGCAGTTCTATTTTTAAATTTTTGAGGAACTTCCATACTGTTTTCCAGAGTGGCTGACCAGCTTGCATTCCCACCAACAGTGTAAGAGGGTTCCCCTTTCACGGGCATCTGTTGTTTCCTGAATTTTTAATTTTAGCCATTCTGACCTGTTTGAGTTATATCTCATTGTAATTTTGATTTATATTTCCCTGACACTGAATGATGTTAAGCATTTTTTTATGTGTCTATTAGCCATTTGTATGTCTTCTTTGGAAATGTCTGTTCATGTCTTCTTCCCCATTTCTTGACTGGGTTTTTTTGTTTGTTTGTTTGTTTTTTTGTTTTTGTTTTTGTTTTTGTTTTGTTTTGGGGTGAGGGTGTTGAGTTTGATAAGTTCTTTATAGATTTTTGGATACTAGCCCTTTGTCTGATATGTCATTTGCAATATCTTCTCTCATTCTGTAGGTTGCCTTTTGGTTTGTTGACTGTTTCCTTTGTTGTGCAAAAACTTTTTATCCTGATGAAGTCCCAATAGTTCATTTCTGCGTTTGTTTCCCTTGCCTCTGGAGATGTGTCTAGCAAGAAGCAGCTGTGGCCAAGATCAAGGAGGTTGCAGCCTACGTTTCCCCCTAGGATTTTGATGGGTTCCTGTCTCACATTTAGGTCTTTCATCCATTTTGAGTCTATTTTTGTGTATGGTGTAAGAAAATGGTCCAGTTTCATTCTTCTGCATATGCTGTCCAATTTTCCCAACACCATTTGTTGAAGAGACTATCTTTTTCCCATTGGATATTCTTTCCTGCTCTGTTGAAGATCAGTTGACCATAGAGGTGACGGTCCATTTCCAGGTTCTCTACTCTGACCATTGATTTATGTGTCTGTTTTTGTGCCAGTACCATGCTGTCTTTATAATTACAGCTTTGTAATACATCTTGAAGTCTGGACTTGTGATGCCTCCAGCTTTGGCTTTCTTTTTCAACATTACTTTGGACATTAATGGTCTTTTCTGGCTTCATACAAATTTTAGAAATTTTTTTTCATCTCTGAGAAAAATGCTGATGGAATTTTGATAGGAATTGCATTGAATATGTAGAGTACTTTGAGTAGTATGGACATTTCAACAATATTTGTCCTTCTGATCCATGAGCTTGGAATGTTTTTCCATTTCTTTGTATCTTCCTCAATTTCTTTCATAAGTGTTCTAAAGTTTTCAGATTACAGACCTTTTACTTTTTGGTTAGGTTTATTCCTAGGTATCTTATGGGTTTTTTTGTGCAATTGTAAATGGGATCGATTCCTTGATTTCTCTTTCTGCGGCTTCATTGTTAGTGTATAGAAATGTAACAGACGTCTGTGCATTGATTTTATATCCCATGACTTTGCTGAATTCCTATATCAGTTCTAGCAATTTTTTGGTGGAGTCTTTCGAGTCTTCTATGTAGAATATCGTGCCATCTGCAAAGAATGAAATTTTGACTGCTTCTTTGCCTATTTGGATGCTTTGTATTTCTTCCCTTAGTCATTTCTGACCTACTGTGTGGTTGATGTCATGTTGGATAGGATGTCATGAGGATATGTCATGTTAGATACATATATTCACAACTTAATGTTTTCACAATCTATGAAATTATTAAATAAAGTGATTGGGGTTCCCACAACAGTCAGCTAGTGTTGTGGCTGAAGGGAGAAACTCCATAGATCTTCAACCTCTTCTGCAGCAATTCCTCTTCTCTCCTTTTCCTATATCAAGGGTATAGAAAAACTTTATTTTCTCCAAGGTGGGATGGAAACTTCCCTTGGCCAACTTATCATCCACATGGGTTAGGCATCCTCTTGATATGCAAAAGAGAGATTTTGGAATCCAGACACCATTTGTCACTTAACAAATCCTAGTTCCCAAAAGAGATCTCACTTTGTACTTAAGAGAAAAATCTCATTTGAAACTAAAGCTAGTGATGGCTGCATTGTTCTAGTTGGATTTCCCCAATGGGGAACTTTAGGCATTATGATTTTAAGTAGAGTGAAGAGTGCATTGCTTTATTAAGGATATACATATCAAAAGTAAAACTTTAAAACTTTTAAGAGAAAGTAAAAAGAGAATATTGTTATGATGTTGGTGTGGGAAAAGATTTCTTAAAGGAAGTTTCCAAACCAATGTCAAAAAGGAGAGCTTAGTTTATAAAAAGGTTGAGGCAGGAGATGGGACACAGGAAGAGAGGCTCTCCATTGGGACAAGTATCAGTTCATTGTCCTATCTCCCCCCCAAAAGATGTCTCTTTCTCTCTTCAAGTCAAATTATATGTGTTTGGGCAAAAGGAGTTAAGGGAGCCTCTTGGATCATCTGACATGTTTGCTGTGGAATTTTAGAGGAACACGAGGGACTGGTGTTTGATTTATGTCTATGAGAAGGCTATAGTAAGAGTGTGGAGATGAAGTTGCACTAGGAACCAACAATGTCCCCAATAAAGAAAGTGTGTCAAGGCCCCAGGTCTGGGGGCTGGAGTCTCAACATCACTCTGTATGAAAGGAGTTGCTTCTGGAAATTTCCAATGGGGAGTCTCAGAAAAACCCAGTAAAGTGCCTATGAATTACAAACTCACATTGGGAATATACCATATTTAAGGGCACCATCACCATATTACATTTGTTTCTTATCTTTTACTCTCTATCCTCACCTCTCCACCCCAAACAGGAATGTTTCAGAAATTCAAACTAGAAACCTGGGGTGTGGCTGCAGGAGAGATGAAAGTAAGCAGGAAATGCTAACAATGACTACCCTTAAGACAAGCTTCTCAGTGTAAACAGACAGTGTAGCAGGGAATCTCAAATACCAAGATAAGCGAACAAATAAGAATCACCAGCCACCAAAAGTAGGATAAATGACAAAATATAGAAGAACTAAAGTCCAGAGAAATAGGGTAAATTGTGAGAGGTTTTCTTAATTTGCGTTTCCCCAGAAGCAGACCAGAGACAAGGATTCAAGTGCAAGTAATTCATTGGAAGGTGAAGGAAAGAGCAGGAGGAGAGAGAGGAAGTGAAACAGAAAGGCAGCAAATAAAGGGAATAACATAAAACCAGCAAGCACTATGGCGCTGAGAACTCAGTCCCACTGGGGAAACTGGATCCAGTGTCAAATACATGAGTCAGTGATCCAACCCGAGAGTGAGAGAGTTCAGGTAATTATATACCAACTTGCAAAAGTCGTTGGTTGAGGGCTTCTCCTGAGGTTTAATTCCTTAATTCCCCCCAGCCTGCAATTTTGGCAGCAATGTGGGTTTCAGAGGCAAGAGAAAGCCCTCAGGCACAAAAAATCAGGTGCTGGCAACTGGTTTGTGTACACATTTATGTTAAGAATGAGGAGATATGTATATGGGCTCTGAGACAGAGCCACTGCAGAGGCAAACCCATGACTTCTGCAATAAATTAATATCCTCAGAAAGATGTGAGAAAAAATTGCATTCACTTGCTTGTAAAAAAAAAAAAATAAGTAAAGGGTTTGGAAAGAACAGAAATACACACATCCCCTCCACTGATTGAAGAGTAAATTAGTGTAAAGTTTAAATGGAAGAATTCATCCAGAGAATAATAAAAAAGTACAAAAAATTAGAAAATATGAAACAAGGCATAAAGGATGGATCTAAAATTACCCATCCTTCCCAGAAGAAGAGAATGGAGACACCAGGGGAGAGAAATTGAAAAATAGGAGAAAAAATTGCTATTACTGAAAAAAAGAAACAAGTTCTAACCAAGGGTTAATGAGGATAATGTCACCAAAACAAACACCTAGAAGTGAAATTTTCATAACAAAAAGTTCTTAAATAGGCTTATGTACAGAAAAGAATATAGCAGAAGGTAAAGTGAATTTTCAAGTTAGTAGAGAAAATCTGTTATTCAAATATGATATTGTCACAATTAGCCATCAATTTAGAAAATAATAGTCAGACCTCCATCTCACATCATATCTGAAAATAATTGTAGGTGAAATAAATTTTAAAAAGCTCAAATCTATAAAAACATGAGAATGAAGTGAATAAAATTATGCGAGTCTTGTCTCACATTTACTGTCAATTAATTTCAACAACTATGCTGAAATAATTCTGCAGGGAAAGAATAATCTTTTTAAGAAATGGTGCTGGGACAACTGAATTCTACATGCAAATGAATGAATCTGGACCCCATCTCAAAGCATGTATAAGAATTAACATAAAATGGATCAGAGACCTAAATATAAGAGCTAAAACTATAAAATTCTTAGAGAGAAGCATAAGATTAAAATTTTATGACCTTGGATCTAGTGATGACTTCTTAAATATGACACCAAAAGCACAAGTTTCAGAAGAAAAACATGGATAACTTGGGTTTCACCAAAAATAAAAACTTCTATGCATCAAAGGACACTACTAAGAAAGTGAGAAAATGACCAGTGAATGGGAGATAATATTTGTGAATCATATGTCTGATAAGGAATCTGTATCTAGTATATGTAAAGAACACTTACAACTCAATAAAAAGAGACAACACAATTTAAAAACGGGCAAGGGATTCAGACATTTCTTTAAAGAAGATATACAAATGATCAATAAGCACATAAAAATGTTTAACATCATTACTCATGGACATGCAAATCAAAACTACAATGAAATACCACTTTGCACCCACTAGGATGGTTAGAATAAAAAAATCAGGTAATAACAAATGTTGGTGAGAATATGGAACAATTGAAACCCTCATACCGTGCTGAGGGGAAATATAAAATGGTGCAGCCATTTTGCAAAACGGACTGGCTGTCAAAAAGTTAAACACAAAGTTATCATTTGACTCAAAAATTCTAGTCTAGGTGTAGACCCAAGAAAATTACAAGCATATGTCCCTGCAAAACTTGTACACAAATGTTCATAGTAGTATTATCCAAAGTAATCAAAAAGTGGAAATGAGCCAAATGTCCATCAACTGATGAATGCATAATTCTGTCCTAAAAAGGAATAAAGAACTTACACATACTATAACATTGATAAACCTTGAAAAAATCATGCTAAGCAGAAGAAACCAGTTACAAAAGACCAAATGTTGTATGATTCCATTTGTATAAAGTGCCCACTGTAAGCAAATTCATAGAAACAGGAAGCAGACTAGTGGTTGCGGGGGAGCTGGTGGGGATGGGAGGATGGAGAGTGGGTGATAAGCTAAAGCGTACACGGCTCCTTTTTAAGGTGATGCAAGTGTTCTAAAGTTGATCATGTTGATGATGGCACAACTCTGTGAATATATTAAAAACCACTGAATTGTACACTTTAACGGACAAGTTGTCATGTAGGTGAATTATAGCTCAATGATGCTTTGACAAAAATAAAAATGAGACTATTTCTGTAATCTTGAAACATATAAGACTTTGATAAGCATACAAACTGCAGAAGTTAAATGAACAGATTGATAAATCAACATTCAAAATCTATATTTGGTAAAAGATATGATGAAGTAAGAAAAAAAAAAAAAGAAGTAACAGCCTGGGAGAAAATAGTTGTAGAATATATATCAGACAATGAATTAATATCCAGAATATGCAGAGAGCTTCTACAGACATCAAGAAAAAGAAAACACAATTAACAACTTACAGGGGATATTGTGGGAAGGGGGTAGGTCACTGAGGAGGAGGTGAGAATTGGGGAAGGAAATGAGTGGGAAAGGAGGGGTTCTAGCCTGAAGAGAAAGAGCTGGAAGACAGAACAACTTTAAGTTGAATGAAGGCATAACAATGTCCGTGTGGGGCCTGGGTGGTTCAGTTGGTTAAGGATCTGCTTTCGGCTCAGGTCATGATCCCAGGGTCCTGGGATAGAGCCCTGCATCGGGCTCCTCTCCCCCTGCCTTCTGCTCTTCCTGCTTGTGTTCTCTCTCTCTCAATCTCTCTCTGTCAAATAAATAAAATCTTAAAAAAAAGAACAATGTGCTTATGAGGCTAGATGACACTTTAGTTCTGTAAACAAGATTGCTCCTATGATTGAAAGAGATGGGAAGACTTTTACTTTATGTCAGTCACTGGAAACACAGAAGGATTTGACTGAAATTTCATATGGAAAATGAGGAAGAGGAAGAAAAAGTGAAAAAGTCTAAGTCTCAGGTTGGGCTTGGAACAGGAAGTTGTAAGAATGAATAAAGCTGTTTTCTGCTTAATCCACATACTTGTTATAAACATGTGGAAAATACTCAAACTCAACTATGGCTAGGGCAAACTAAATTAAAATGATATATACTTCATCCATCAAATTGGACAAAACTTTACAAGCTTGGCAAAGGTGTGGGAAAATTGATATTTTTGTAGTAGGTGGTAATATAATTTGATGGATATTTTTCTGGAACATAATTTGGTAGTCTTTATCAAAGTGAAAAGTCTCCTTCCTTTTGACCCAGAGATTCCAAGGCTACATATTGCTACAATGTTATTATGAAAATAGAAAGGTGGAAAAAAAACAACTTAAATTTCCAGAAACAAGGACATTAAATAAATGTTGGGGATATTCCTACAGCATGCACATAATAATAACAAAGAATGAAGGAGATGTACATATACCAACAAGTAGCAATCTCCTAGATCTGCTGTGAGGTAAAAAACAAAGACAATTTCAGGAAAATGCATGTAAAATGGCTTCATTTTGTTTTTAACTTTCTATGTACTGAATGAGGTCTTTAAGAATACCTGAAATGTTTCTTTTTTTTCTTTTCTTTTCTTTTTTTTTTTTTTTACCTGAAATGTTTCAAGTGATTTTTCTGGGGACAGGAATGCAGGGAGTAAACGGGAACTCTCATTTCATCTTCCCTTTTGTCACCTTTCAATAGAAACACAAAGAAAAGCAAGTAAGTGAACCACACATTTAATATTAAATTTTCTAGTAGTCACATTAAAAAAGTAAAAGAAGAAACATATGACACTATCTTTAATAGTATATATTTTTAATCTAATCTAGCCAAAATATTATCATTTCAGCATATAATCAATAAAATTTCTTATTAATGTAATATTTTACAATCTGGTTTTCATCCAACATCTTTGAAATCCAGGTATATTTTAGATTGACAGCACATATCATCTTGGAGTAGCCACCTTCCATGCATTCAAGAGTCCCATGTGGCTATCCTTTTAGGATAGTGCAGTTCTATATTTTCTGTACCTCTGTCTTGTTTTGAATTATTTTATTTTATTTTATTTTATTTTTGTGTTTTATTATTAAAAAATATAAAGAATCAGAAACTTTAAATTTTTCCTAAGAAAAGAAATTTCTTCCTAAAAGAAAAAGAAAAACAAAGGAAATTCACTAATCACCTGCCTTGAACCCATCATTTACTGAAAGTCTGTGTTTTTTCTCTTCTGGGGCTCTGGGTTATTGCTATTGATGTGGATGATTGGCAAAGGGTTGGGGTGAGGGGGGGTAAGCAGAGCAGAAGGAATGTGGTTTCTGTCCTATGGGACTGTGACATGTGGACAAGTGGTTCCCAAGGGGGTTTGGCAGCTCTCTCTGGTTTTAGGGGTCTTGACCTCCTCTGCCCAGACAGTAATCAAATCACCTATATCTGGTTGATGGCCTCCCCCAAAGCATGTGAACAAGTGATTATTTCTAGAACAGACGTGACCTGAATCCCCCTGCTACTGTCTGACCCTTTCAACTTGTCCACATGCCCTGCATTTGCCCCTCTTTATTATGTTGACACACAGATATAAAACCCCTCCTTCTCTTTCTCCTGGCAGAGTAAATATCCTCAGTTCTTCTAGACTTTCCAACACAGGGACTGCATTCCTCTAGACCCTTTCCACGTTCTCTATGCTTTATTTCAGCGCAAAGCCCGAACATTGTCAACTAATTAGTGGAGTTGCCCTGATTAACTGGTGGTGTCCACAGTCTCTATCCTGGTTTGTACCTTATGGCATTGCTCCTCACTCCCCCCGCCCCCTCACCTCCCCTTCCCCCCCGCCCAGCAGTATTTTACTTCGTCAGCTATTCCAATATTGCATTTGCAGAGAGAGCTCTGACACCAGAGTTTTTCCTCTGTTTGCAGGATAATTGACTCCCCTGGCAGAAATAAGACAAATTATCCTTTCTGGAATTATTCTTCACTACTTTAAACTTCCAACATGACAAAAATTGGAATTAAGATTTGGGAGAGGCCTAAGATAAATACTGAGATCAGAGGGAAATTCCCTGATCTGAACAATACATAGGATAGATGGAGGAGGGTATAGTAAGTTAAATACTAGTTTTCATTGTGGATTCATTATCCTGCAAGCTAATTCAGACCTCAACCTCCCTAAGTCCCTGGGGTTGGGTTAGGAACCTCTCCTGTGGATTTTTAATCTATCTTGGCCCTAAAGTGGTAAATCTTACATCTTAATTGATTTTTTACTGTATTTACTTTTTCTAGGGCTTAGGATATACCTACAAAATGCACTGAGGCCAGATCTTGGTCTAGAGCAGATTGTTAAAGGTAAGAGTCTCTTTGAAGTAGTTTGTTTCCTCAAGACCTAATGATAATTAGAGGCACTGTATTTGGAAGGAAGATGGAGAGCCATCCCCAACACCTGACATGATCATCCAAAGGACCCTGGACACTTCTTTGGTTGCATATCAAACACAGAAATTAAACATTTTGTGTACTCACTCTTATAGAGGTTCAATCAAATATTGATAATGATGCTATTCCTACTGCAGTAACAATGGTAACACCAGTTAATTTCCCCTAGCTCTAAGGATCCTGAAGATGGGGCCTCTGCCAGGTGCTCTGTTGGTCTGATTTATGGTCCCTAGCACAGTGCCTGGAAGGTAGTCAGTGCTCAGAATGGGATTGCTGAATAAAGGATGTGGATTAAATGAAATCACATTAGGGAAAAAAACTCATGCATCCTTTTAAGAACCCTATTTCTAGGCAGTTGATTGTAACTTGATACATTTATTAGTTTTGTTCATCCAGTTATAATGTTTATTTTTCAGGTGTGGAAAGAGTAAAAGTAATGATCATTGTATATGTTCATTCTTTATTTATTTTTCTTGCCGAAATGTTAGCAGGGTATGTGATGTTTACACTTAACGAAACTTACAGCGAATTCCTGTGTTGCTATTTTCAACTAATGTTTTATAACAACAATTACTAATAATGTTAATGCTTTGTGCTCATATAGCAATTTCCATCAGAGAATTTCAAAAGCTTTCAAGTCAAGGTATTTTCAAGAACAAATTCGTATTATATTATAATCTTACTTATTTTGAGAGTGTTTGCCGATATTGTTCATTTCCTCCCATTTCATTTATTTTAAATCCTGTTTCTTCTTTTCACAATTCAATTCAATTATCTGTCAGCCTTTTAAGACTCCTCTCACCCCACACCTCAGTACACACTATACTGAATTTTAGGCTAGTCAAATATTTTCTCGTAGATATTAGTCAGAAATAGCTCTTGATAAGCAAATAAACATTTCAATTGGAATGCCAATTTACATTCTGAATATTGCAAATGTTGCCCAGGGATCAAGAAATAAGGTCTATTACATCTGCTGGATGGAGACCTGCGGTTGGGATTAAATCTTGGAGACAGAACTGCTACAAGTATAAAGTGAAAGCTCCAAATATAAAAGTTGTTATAATTCCAGTGAATGACTTCAGGTAAGTACTTGTGGCCAACTAAAACTGGAAATAAGGTTGTGTGAGCCGTTAGTAACAATCAGGATACAAATTTTTTATGTTTCAGGATGAATTTATTTTTCCACGTCATATATATATATATGTATATGTATATATATGTATATATATATACACATATATATATATTTAATGATAATATGATTCTCCAGAAGACTCCAGCTGGATTCCAAACTAGTTTGGCTCTTCATATGTTTACTCAAGTTGGAAGACGAAAGGGATTTGGAATAAAAATGATCATATGCATATTAAGTGTTATTTTATATTAGTATCTGTGGGGTTTGCTTTTCTTCTGTTCATGTGAGGTAGAGAGAAATTAGTTAAATAGCTGATAATTTTTTTTTACTGTGACAATAAATCAAATCAAGGCACGTTTTGCATAAGTCCTTTTAAAAACACTGCCACTCCTTAAAAGTTGCAATAACTTGGAGTAAAACCATTTGAATGAGAACAGAAAAATTCAGTCATTCATTCCGATGTTTTGTTTGCACAAAGACAAAGTATGTGAATAATTGGAAATGTTTAGGTGACTACTTGACTGAAGTATGTGAAATAGTGAGATTTCCATACCAAGTGCTTTCTTATTATTACTATTATCATTAGTTATAATTCATCTTCGTCTTTTGAAGTTTGGCAGACTGTAATCAAATGTAGTTTTTCTTAATTCCATGAATCTGAATTTGTACCTTTAGAAATATTACTTCAAGAGGGGGAAGAGGTAAATTATTCAGATGGCATATTTATCCGATAGTGATGAGAATAAAACACTTTTATTGAGGGATCAGTATGGTTATTTACAAATCCGCATTGATGTATTAATGCTATAGAATCTCACACATTAGCATTTATGAAGGGGTGTGCCATTTGCATTATCTGGTTTTATGAATTAGCTTGTAAAAATAATGCAATTGCTATTGAGCCTATAATGCCTCATGGAATTTACTTTGCTTGTTTGTTTTGACAAGTGAGGTTTAGTTTTATGATAATATTTCAGAGCCCACGAGTAAATGCCCTGTAGTCTGTTTTGTAAAGGTAATGAAGCCTTCGTGATCTGCAATCTCACGCCGCTTCCAGATATTAAATCTTAGCTTGAAAGTAGAGTGAGACTGGCATATTCACGGAGAATTCTTAGGCCAAGTAGAAATGATAAGCATCCCTATCACAGATATTTTTTCAATAAATTTATCCTGGTCATTATCCTGATGTATTACAGTAAATATTTCAAAACCATTATTCAGAGGATTGATTATCGTATGTAATAATAACAACACAACACAAATTTGTACCAACTCTTGCATTTCAGGCAATGTCAGGCCCTGAGGGTATGGCGGTGAATAAAGACAGACAGAAGTACTTCCCCTGTGGGACTTAAACTTCTGGGGGCAAGGGCATCCAAAGACGACAGAAAGATGAAAATGCAGAGTCCAGGGCAAAGACATTCTTGCTTGGGCTTCTCCTAAATGCCATCCTTCACCTAGATTCCACACAGCAACAACGGCAATCTTCCCGAGATAGAAATTAGACCTTGTCACTTCTCGGATTATGTGGAAAGAAGAAGAAATGAAAACAAAAACAGCAACAACAACAAAAAAAACTAAACTTTTTGCCAAAACTTAGAGGCTTCTGCTCATCTCAACCCTCAACTTCCAAACAAACTGTTCTCCAGCCCCAGTGGTCTTCCAAATGTTTCGATTTGCCAAACTCATCACAGGCTTTGCGTATCCTATGAGCCACAGTGCTCTTCCCTCCATCTCGTTGTACAATGAGCTCTTTCTCATCTTTTGGGATTCCTCTTAAACCTTATCTTCTCAAGGAGTCTTTACCTGGTCATCCCACCAAGTTATTCTCTATGTTAGCCTCATTTGGATACCTTTACTGTATCCACAGTATTGGTCTTTATTTTGTGTGTTACTTTACTTGGGTTTTTGTATGTTTCCCCCATAGGATGCAACTCCACATGCATAAAGACTGCTAGTCTGGTTTATCATTTTGTCTCTATTTAGCACCTGACATTGGGCAATGCACATAGTAGGTGCTTCATAAAATTTTGACTAACAGACCTTGATGGGCTATCTGAATGAATGCACGGAAAGGAAGAGAAATGAGGAGCCCTAATCATCACCCCTCAATATGATACTTCACATTCCTTGTCAGACAATCAACTAATTGTCTTCGTTTGAGAAGAGCACTCTCTCCCCTGGTCAGTCCCCCAAACACACACCATACCTGGGAATACATCAGCTTTCACCGCTCTTTGCTATTACAGCATTACACTTCTTTCACTGTTTTGATTTTGCCTGATACTTTCTCATGTTGAAATGTTATGTTACTTTGGGAACTATTTGCTTACTATTGGCTTCTCTAGAGAGAGTGAACATCACAAAGGCCAAAACTATATTGGTTTTGCTAATGCTTGTATCCACAAAGCTAGTACAAAGCCTTACAAATTATAAGCACTCAATACAAGTATGCCAAATGAATGAAGAGAAATTTTGCCAGAATATGCCCTCGGCACAAATATGTTAGCTTGACCCCATCAGAATTGTACAGAAAATTCAGGATTTAACAATTAGAGGAGAATGCTCCTTAGACTTCTACCAATTAAAACCTGGAATGTTCAAGGACTGGATGTTTTTCTTAAATTTTTACCCAATTAACTAGAGGTTAGATAGAAATGCCTTCTCTGGTTTAACTGTTGATTTACAATATGGATTATTTCTATTTGCATTTTAGCAAGTGGAATAAAGTCATCACAATTTAATCTTAATTGCAAGTCATGGGCAGATGGGGTAAGTGGTAAAGTTTCGCAAAGGAGTCAGGAATAGTGAAATCAGTATAGGGCCGAAGAATTGGAGAAGATGGGTCCTATCTAAGACATTCAGAATGAATTAAACCAAATAAAACAAACAAGCCTCAGACAGAAAATGCCACCAAAACGAAACAGTGAGGCGTCTGGGTGGCTCAGTCAGTTAAGCATCTTACTTCGGCTCTGCTCAGGTCATGATCTCAACATCCTGGGATCAAGCCTGGCATTAGGCTCTGTGCTCAGTGGAAAGCCTGCTTCTTCCTTTCCTTCTCCTTCTGCCTGTCGCCCTGCTTGTGCTCTCTCAAATAAATTAATACATCTTAAAAAAAAAAAATGACCCAAATGTCCATCGACTCATCAATGGATAAACAAAATGTAGTACATTCCCACTATGCAATATTATTTGGCCTTAAAAAGGAAGAAAATTCTGACATGTGCTCCAGGATGGATGATCTCAGGGGACAGTATGTTAAGTGAAATAAGCTAGTCACAACAAATGTTGTGTAATTCCACTTATACGCAGTGCCTTGCTTAGCCAAAATCATAGAGACAGAAAGTAGAATGGGGGTTGCCAGGTGATGGAAGGAGGGAGTCACGGACAGTAGGGACAGAGATGATAAACAAGCACATTAAACAAGAAAATAGTTGGTAGCAGCACTGTGCTGAGAAAGTTAAATATTTTTTACACTGTGACCTATTTCATTTATTTTTATTTTTAGTGATAAAAATATCTCCTCTCTGTTTCAGACACACACACATACACACACACACACCCTTGCACTTGGGCTCTCAGCTTGACTGTGCACCAGTTAACCAAAGTTTGACTGTGGGTATGAATTGTGGCAATGCTGATATTTCACAACACATGTCTTCTTGTTTTGGTTACAGAAAATAAGATGCATGAATAACAAAGTGTGTAATAATATAACTAAATCACATTTGTGGGATGTTCTTTGTTTTGCAAATTAAAATGCACAAACAGCACAATCCTTTTGTCTTTATTAAACAGTTTGCTGGATTACCTCAACTTGAAGCATGTACATAAATATTCAAATTGAACTTCTCACTCTGAAGCAATTTTGACATTTCCATATTGGGTTCCTCCGTGGTTTATCTAAGAAAAATTAACCACAGGTGACCAAAATACGTTCACTTACATTTGTACAACAATTCTTCCAGTTTATACCTGGCAAGTAGGTGATTTCACCAAGTCCTCCCAGATGAAGGTATTATAAAGGGTTTAACCACTTAAAGAATTAATAATAAAATGTTTATAGGGAGATAAAACTACCATTAGCTCAAATAGTCCAATTGATATCTCTATGGCTCTGTGTCTATTTTCTACCACTCTGAGATGTTCTGGGTGGGAAGCACTTTTATTTAAAAAGAAGGTTGTGCTAGCTCGCTGCTTCAACGGATTTCAACTGAGTATGTGAGCAGCATTAAGAAGGGAAGCGTGCCAGCCAGATGCATATGGATGCAGGAACAAAACCTGCCCTAGCCCGATCTCCCTTGCAATTCAGATGAGTCCCTTGGGGACTGTGCCTTTCCATTCCACTCTCTACTCTAGGCCTTTGCTACTTTGCAGATGATCGTGAAGCAAAGAGCGGCATGTCCTTGGCAAGGGTGGGCAGCAGAACTGGACGAGAAGCCCATGATGCAGCACGGACTAGTGAACAAGCAGGAGACCCAGTGCTAGAAGCACGTGTTTATGCCCCGGTTCACCACCTGGCTGGCGAAGCAGGAGCAAACAGCTCATCTCCAAGGAGAATGTCATTGCCCTTCATGGTGCTGTGGTGAGAGTGTGACTGTCTGTCATCTGAGAGAGTGTCCCATGAATATTTGCTGGACCTCTGAGTCAGCCATAATTTCATTCTCTTATTGGGGTTTGGGATAAATGTGCCCTTACAATGCTCCTTCCTCCCTGCCCCCCCCCCCCCCGCTTTTGCTAGAAACCTCACTCAGATTTCAGCCTATTCGTGCTGCATGTTTCAGGTGAGTGGGTGGGCCACCTGGAAGACCCTGAAGATGTTAGCATCGATAGAGCACAACTCAGAGACAGTGGCAGAGAAAGGCTGTGGAGTTGGTTCTATTACCATAGACAGAGCAGCTCCGTCCATGAAAGAAACACAAACTGGGCACTTCCAACCTGTTACATATCTATACCTCCGTATATTGGAGTAAATTATGCTTTCAGGGATTCTCTCTAAAATGCTAGGTCAAATTCTCCCTTGCTGAAAGCAATTTTCAGGGCAAGTCCAAGGGCAGCTTTTGACCTGAGGTTATTAATCCATCATTATTGGAAGTTTCATTGTATAATGTTAGATCACAGTATCCTGAGTTATGGTTAATGTTGTCTTTCTTTGTCTCTGTCTCTCTCTCTGTATATATATATGCATATGCCTATATTTATATGTATATATGTGCACACACACACAAATGTATAAATACACATGGACAAAAGGGCCCTATTTATTTTGCCTGCAATGACTCTATTTTCAAGCTTTATAGGTTTATACTTTCTTGGGCTTAATGTGCATTAATGCATTTTTGTTTGCCTGAATGACTTATCCCCAGCCCTAGCTTGAGTCTGTTCATTAAGATTTCATGAAGTCAGCTCTTGATGAATTCACAAGCCACAACTGCAACTTTCTCACTGTTTTTGCCATGTTAAAAAAGCGCAGCACCAGCTTTTCATACTGGTGGATGGTAGAGATAAATCCTTCGATGCCAACTCGTCACCTCAGGATGACAGAACTCCTGCCGAATGTACACGAGTCCTTTATTATGTGAAGTGATTTGAGTGAAACAAATGGGTTAGTTACTGTGTAGCAGGCTAAGAAGTGACTCCTTTAAAATGGTAAACATTACAGTACATCATATCTGGAAAGAACTTTTTTTTTTTTTTTTTTTTTTGGCTGTGTGTTTGTTTGAGATTTCTGCAGTTGATGTGAAAGTTGCAGCTTTCTTTACAGAGGAAAGTTCCAGAAAGGGGGATGGGCACCCTCCCCAGGGATTTTTGAAGGACTTGCACAGCATTGGTCTTGTTCTAGTTGACAAGTTATTTTCAGGCATTTCCTCATTGAGGGTTTTAAAATCATAGAAATCCTATTTGGGGGATCATGGAGGTATTGCCTTGTCTTCAGTTTTTAGCTTTTTGAGCTCAGGAAAAGAACATGATTTGAGAGCAGGACACAGTGTATTGTCATCAAGGCGTTTGTGAAGTAATGGATTTGGGGGAGGGGAAATACCTTTACTTAAGTAAGATTAAGAAGGCTGGAGCATGAACACTTTCCACCCTGACTTGCAAGGACCGACTTCAGTGTTTGGCATAAAATATTTGGTGTTGAATGCTATTCGCAGAGAACCAAGAACATGGATAAGGGTTCAAGGATCTTGGTATCTCTCTTTTCATGTGTCCCTTGCTTTCCTGACGTGCCCACTGCTGAGGTCTCTGGTAGGCATTTCTGTCTGGCCAATAAAGACAATAATATGCATAACACTTTACTGAGCAAATACCAAGGACTAGGGGCGATGCATGCTTTTAAAGTGGCAGACATGCAATGCCTTGAAAGGCAGTTTTTATTTGTTTTACTTTGAGGAAAGGAGATTTGAGACCATGTGTCCGGTGACTGGAAGATGTGGGCTCTGAACTTGGGCTTTTGTGACTCTAGATGTTGTACTTTTTTTTACTGCATCACTGCACCATTACAGTATTTATGATACTGGCTGTAGAACCATGGCAAAGAGACCCAAGAAGGAGCTTCATTTCTCTCTTAGAAGCAGACCAGGGTTGCCCAGAGGGTTTTCCCCTATAACTCATCCAGGGACCCAGACTGGCCATGTGGCTTGCTGTGCTCCAGCCAGTGGGAAGAAGATAGTTGTCCTTAGCAAGTGCACCCAAAATGGTGACCAAGGTTTTGCACGTATCCATTTCCACTTGAATCTCACTGGCCTGAACATCCCCATGCATCAGTGGAAGCAAGGCACTGTAGTGTCTGCCTGGGTGACCAGGGGCTGAGGTGAAATGAAAGGGAAAATGGGTATTGGGAGACAACTCTCTCTCCTTCAACTAGGGGACCTCCATAGTGGCTCTACCCTCCATATTTATGGGACAGGAATAGCTAGAAATTCAGAAAGAAAGGTGGTGAAGAAAGCATAGCTGAGAATGGTTCTTAAAATTCTGGATTTTAAGGTTCTGGTTTTCATACTATTTGTCAGAATCAAACATAATCTGCCCCCAAATTCCCTGTTCCATGAAGATAACTTTCTTTCACACTAATCACTGGCTCTTCACGATAACCCAGAAATTGGTCAGTTGTGGGGTACTTCTTGTTCTAGAAGGTAGTACCAAAACCCCACCTAGACTATTTGTTTGTTATCTGTTTTGGGGTCCTCTAAACAGGGTCATATACCTGTAAGATGAGCTGGTTCTATGGCTCCAGACTTTCCAAGGGGCTTAACTTCTAGGATAGTACTTTATTTCTCTCCATTAGCTGACCCAGATTGTAAGTTATTGAACACTCTTTGGATCTGGTATGGTCTTGTGATAAACTCTTCCTTTTTTGTTCCCATCGTTTTTTATTTTTTCTCTTTGAATTTCTGCTTCATTTTTGTTCCTCTACAAGTCTGATAAAGTATGGAGGTTTATTGTTCATTTAATATGTTTGATGAGCACCTACTACATGCCTGCCCATGTTTTTCTACAGATTGGGGATATGGCATTGAACAGATTAAAGTCACCACTTTCATAGAGCTTATATGCCAGTGTGCATGGGGGAGGGCTGAGGAGGCAGCAGGCAAGAGACACCCAAACATGCAAATATCCAATATGTCACTTGGTGATTCATGCTACAAAGATAAGCAGAGAAAGGAGTGTGGAGTCCGTTCTAAACCTGTGGGTTATTTTAGAGGAGCAGTCAGGCTGAACTCTGTCAATGACATTTAATCTGACACCTGAGTGAAGCGAGGGAGTAAGCCATTTCAAGATCAAGGCAGAGTTGAGGAACTGTGAAGTCAACGTGCCGACAAAGTAAGGAAGAGAGGAGTAGAAAATGAGTTCAGAGAGGTCATCATCAAAGATATTAGTAAGTCAAGGTAAGGACTTTGGATCTTATTCTGAGTGAGACAGAAAACTTTTCGAGTATTTTGAGCAGAGAAACCAAATAACCTGATTTCCATACTGTGAAGGTCACTCCACCTTAGAAGTCCATCTCACTTCCACCATCTTCCATTGGTCACATACACCAGCTCAGTTTCAAGGGAAGGGTACTATACTACAGAAAGACATGATACTAAGGGGCAAGATTACTGGGGTCATCTTGGAGGCTGGTTCATGCATGGATATCTAATTGTTCTGACATTGTTTGTTGGAGAAAACAATATTGTCCCTATTGAATTATATTGTCATCCTTATGAAAACTAATTAGACATGGATGTATAGGTTTATTACTGGACTTCTATTCTGTAACATGAATCTATATTTCTAAATTATGCCAACACCGCACTGTCTTAAAGGAATTCATGAAATAAGCTAGTGTAAGGCATACATCTTTGTTCTCATTTTGGGAGTTAGCTTAGGTCTTTTGCATTTTTGTATACATTTTAGACTCAGCTTGTCAATTTCAAAACAAAACAAAACAAAACAAAACAAAAAACCGCCAAAACCTGCCTACTGGGGGGTGCCTGGATGGCTCAGTTTGTTAAGCATCTGTCTTCTGCCCAGATCATGATCTTGGAGTCCTGGGATGGAGCTCTGTGTAGGGAATCCCTGCTCAGTGGAGAGTCTGCTTTTCCCTCTCCCTCTGCTCCATGCCTCGGCTTGTGCTCTCTCTCTCTCAAATAAATAAATAAAATCTTTTTTAAAAAAAAACCTATTAAGATTTTGATTGAGAATGTATTGAACCTATAGATCAATTTGAGGAGAATATACATCTAAACATCACTGAGAATCTTGATCCATAAACATGATACACTTCAAATTTGTTTGGATATTTTTTAATGTCTTATAACAATGCTTTGTAATCTGCAAGTTAAGATCTTTGTTCATACTTTAAGTATATCCCTATGTATTTTATGTTTTTGACACTATAATAGATCTTTCTTCATTTTAATTTTCAACACTGATGCCAGCATATGGAAATATGAATTTATTTATTGACATCTTATGACCTTAGTAAACTCACTTATTCGTTCTCCTAGTTTCTTTGTAGATATTTTTTCCTTTAGTTTCTTTAGGATTTTGTATAAATAAAACCTTAATGTCTGTGAGTGATGACAGTTTTATTTCTTCCTTTCCAATGTATATCCTTTTTTCTTTTTCTTAACATATTGCACTGACTAGGTCTTCTAATATGATGTTGAATACAAGTGGTAAGAACTGTCTTACCTTGTTTCTAACCTTAGGAGGAACTCATTCAACCTTTCACCATTAAATATGATGTTAAGTGTAGAATTGTCATAAATGCTGTTTTTCAGGTTGATGAAATTCCCTTCCGTTTCCAGTTTGCTGAGAGTTTTTTCATTATTAATGGATATTGAATTTTGTCAAATTCTTTTGCTGCATCCATTGAAATGAACATGCATTTTTTCCTCTACTTAGTCTGTCAATATGATAAATAAAGTAGATTTTTCTAATGTTAAGCCAACTGTTGAATTCTCAAATAAATTCCAATTGGTCATGCTGTATTGATTTTTGATTTATTGCTAAATCCAATTTTCTAGAATTTGTTATATATTTGTGCCATTATGTTTGTTACAATGTTGGCCTGCATCTTTCTTTTCCTGTAATATCTTAATCTAGTTTTGATACCCAGGCTGTGCTGGCTTCAAAAATATTGTGGAAGGTATTCTGGTCTCTTTTATTCTCCAGAACAGTTTGTGTAGAATTGCATTTTTGCTCCTTTGTTTCCTTGAATTTACCATTAAGTCATCTAGACGTAGATCTGGAGTTTTCTTTGTGGGAAGCTTGTTTAACCAGTCACAAATTCAATTTCCTCAACAGGTACAGAACTATTGTGTATCTATTTCTTTTTGATAGTTTGTGTCTTTCGGGAATTTGTTTTATCCAAGTTGTCCAATTTATTGGCATTAAATTATTCATGATATTCTCTTATGCTCTTAGAGCATGTAGAAACTGTAGCAGTATTCTTTATTTGATATTGATTTTTGTCTTTTTTTCTTAATCACTGTTAAAGGTTTATCAATTTTATTGATCTTTCTCAATAAAACAGCTTTTTATATTACTGATATTTACCCTATAATTTTTCTGTTTTCTATTTTATTGTGTTCTATTCTTATTTTTATTATTTTCTTTCTTCCGTCTACTTTGAGTTTAATTTTCCATTCTTTTACTAATGCTTTCACATATAAGCTTAAATAATTGAGTCTTATATTTGTGAATTTTTTAATAGAAGATTTCAATGCAAAACTTTTCTCTATGTACACTTTAGCTGATTCTCCCCAGATTTTGATATGTTGTCTTTCTGTTTTCATTTAGTTTAAAAGTAGTTTTCTGATTTTCTTTATGGATTAAAAAAAACAAATATTTGGGAATTTTTCAGAAATCACTCTTTAATTTATTTCTATTTTATTTTCATTATGGTCAGATGACATCATTGAGTTTAGTTTTATAGTCCAGAATGTGATCTGTCTTGGTGGGTGTTTTACATGCAGTTGAAAGGAATGTGTATACTGCTATTGTTGGGGGGAGTGTCCTACAAATTGACATTTTTTGCTGTCTTATTTCATGTCAATTTGTAAGACACAACTTTTTTGCTGTATTTTTCAAGTACTTTATATTCTTATTAGTTTTTTATTTAATTGTTCTATTAATTATGGAACGAATTTGACATTGGAGAAAAGAAGGTCAGACATTGAAGGCATAGTACTAGAATCAAATAAAAATGAACACTCAGGGGTGCCTGGGTGGCTCAGTGGGTTAAGCCTCTGCCTTCAGTTTAGGTCATGATCTCAGGATCCTGGGATTGAACCCTGCATGGGGCACTCTGCTCAACAGGGAACCTGCACCCCAACCCCCCACCTGCCTCTCTGTCTACTTGAGATCTCTCTCTCTGTCAAATAAATAAAAATTCAATCTTTAAAAAAAAAAAAAAATGAACACTCAGAGGGGAAAAAAAGACCAAAGAAGTGGGGGAAAAACTTAGAAGGCAAAGAAAAGAATTTGAAAAGATAGTACCCCCCAAATTTTCCAGTTGATGAAAGCCAAAAACATACAGAGCCAAGAAGTTCAGAGGATCCTAAACAGAAGAATCAGGAAAAACACACAATAAACTCCACATCATAATCAAATTTTTGGAAAACCTGTGATAATGAGATAATTTTTAAAAGTAGCTAGAGGTAAAACATACATTCTGTATAGAGAAGCAAAGAAAAGAATAGCAGCATATTTCTTATCAGAAGCCATGCAGGCCATCAGACAATGGAAGGACATGTTTGAAATGTTGGGGATAAAATGTGCCAGCCCACAATTTTATGTCTAGCAGAAGTACCTTTTAAAAATGCATGCAAAATAAATACTTTAGGACCAACAACAGCTAGGAGAATTAATCACTGAAGACATCTACTAAAAGAAACATTTAAATAATTTATCCGAAAATTAAAAAATGATGGCAGATAGAAATCAGGATCTACAGAAAAGGATGGTTAGTACTCCAAGTTGTAAACATGTGTGCAAATGTAGAAGGCATTTCTTCCCTATTTGAAAACTTCTTTAGAAGATAATTGATCATTAAAAGAAAGACCAATAAGTTTTTATTGTAGGGTTAATAATCTAATAGATGTAAATGTGTAATAACGATGCACAATGATGGAGGATATATCAATATAGACAGTATATCTCAAGATTCTTAGATGACATGTGAAGGGGTAAAATATAATTTGAAGGTAAACCCTGATAAGTTGAAGATGTATATTTTAAATCAATCCTGAGTAATTTTCAATTCAGATGTTTTACTTTATTTTTAAAATTTCAATTTCTTTCTATCTCTTCCATTTTTCTCCTCCCCATGTTCATGTTTTCTTTTTCATCCTTGAACATAGTTTATGATCTGTGAGCAGATTAATTGCCCTCAGAGATCTCTGCAGCTTTCTCACCCGGGAGATGCCTTCTTTCTGTTATTCAGTGGTAGCCCCCAGAATGAAAAAAACTACCTGACTCTTTTTGTTCAGGGTTCCAGTCTCCCACGATAAAACCCAAGATATCATCCTAAGTGGAGAAACAAAATTCCTCCAGTGTCACTGTATTCCACATTCCTCTGGGGCAGCTAGCTATCCATATAAAGCAAGCACCAAGAAAACAAAGAGAAGAAGAGAATGTCTGTTCACCGAGTTTGTGTATGTGTCATGAATTACCTTATCACCTCCACTCAGCCACCACCACAGGCTCTGCTAGGCTGCTCCTTCCAGTGCTTCAATCTGAATCTGCTTCTAGTCATGAAGCTAACGCAGTCGCAGGGCTCATCTTAATTCTCCTTCCCTCTGGTCATGGTCTAATGATGACTGTTGTCTGATGTCTGAGAACCATGGTTTCATACTTTTTTTTTTTTTATTGTTTATGACAAGCGGGCAATTTGAGTAGCACATGATATTTTATGGGAAGTGGACTTCACCCTCAATTCTCATGTCTCCCTTCCATGTTGGGGTATCTTAGTTGCTACCCTTTTGTGCTCTCAAAGCTCTGCATTTACACTCTACCTCTTCACACTGTATTTTAACTTATACTTCATAGGCTCCTCTCTCCTTCTGGTCTTTAAATATTGAAAGCAATGGTTGTCTCACTCATCTTTCTGTTTTAGCACTTAGCCTAATACCCGCACAGATATCGTTCTCAAAAATATTTAGTCAAGATTTCTAAGGTTGTTGGGTCCTTGGAATACGTTAGGTAGCAAATATCCCAAGCACATCAGGGTTGGCAGAAACAGGACAACTGTCTTGCCACTTCCTCTATCAGAGTCCAAGGCAGACATCATTGACCACCAGGGTTCTACTGTCACCCGAGCCAAAACATGGCTTTGCACTCTTTCCTAACATGATTTCAGGTATCTTCTAGCAATCAATACAAGTTCACTCTTATGCTGAAACTTGTTTGCCTTCCATGAATTAGCAATATCCTTTCTTAGAAATAGCATTTTTAAAAATTTCCTTAGTAAACATTTATATGACACTTACTATGTGTTAGCTTCACTCTAAGCATTTTAAAATATCAACTACTTTATGTTTATTATAATTGTATGTTTGTCAGAACTTGTATTAGATCCATCTCACAGATGAGGAAGTCATGGCACAGAAAGGGTAAATAATTAATGCAAGGTCACACACCTCATAAGTGGTGGGTCGGGGTACTAGGACAGGGAATCTGGCCTATAATCCATGCCCTTTGCTGTTACACTACACCGTGCCTCCCCACTATGGCCCAAACCCACTAAAACATTTCTCTTTGGAAGAAGCTAAGAAAGTAGTCCACACCTTCTGTGACAACCTATAGGAAGGGCCAGGCAGGGACAGATGGGGCATGGAGTTAAAAGTACCTTAGGCCTCTTAGAACACAAGGGAACAAAACCAATGTTCCTCTTGATTTATTCATTTAAGAAATACCTATTATCCCCTTTCTCAGGCATTGCTGGAAAGGAAAAGCAAACGTTAAGCCAAATGAAGCACAGAACAGTTACAGACTGCCAGGTGTCACCTCAGACACACAAACAATCAACTTTATGTGAGCTCAACTTAATTCCGGAAACTGTCAGCTTCAACAACAGATATAGTTTACAACCAGATAAGATTTTTTTTTTTTTTTTTTAAACTGGCATTGCGGAAGGGCTGGGGCTGGGGTGGGGAGTTGGGAAAAGCAGGAGGTGACCTCGATCTTTATTTTTTAATATCCATTGACTGCCATGGGTGCACCATCCTTATAGGTACCTTCCCAACCTCGTGTAGCTGTTTTCTAGGGCACACAAATTGTGTTCTGGTCCCCCACCAATGAGAGCAGAGAAGCAGCAAGAGACCAAGCAGGAAAAAAGTCAAATATCTTATGTCACATTTTTGGCAGAAAAGGCAGATAATTCATGACACTTACACAAACAGGGTGAACAGACATTCTCTTCTCCTTGTTTGTTTTCTTGGTGTTTGCTTTTTAGAGCTAGCTGCCCCAGAGGAATGTGGAGTGCAGTGATGCTGGAGGAATTTTGTTTCTCTGTTTAGGATGATATCTTGGGTTTCACTGGGGGAGACTGGAATTCTGTTCAGAAAGCGGTGGGGAATTCCTTTCATTAGAATTCTGAGAATTGGCTAGTCAGCTTGACCTTTGCCCTCAAGTCACCCCTGGGTGCCCCATGGAGTTCAGCAGAAATGCTGAACACAAATCCAGACCACATGCTTCATTATTAAGATGGTAATTATCCAGGCTGATACTGTGTGTGTTACACTGTTTGTCATTGCCCAAGGTCATTCATCCTGTGCTCTGGTGGAGGAAAAACAACAGCTACTTCATTCGAATACTTTGGGAAAAATCTCATTTCACAGGGATTCTACCTCACACTTCAAAGCCTGTCGGATACTATGTTTCTTAGCAGCCCCAGAGCAAAATATTGTCAGAACATACGTTTTTTAATGGGTTGCTATACTTCTCTTTGTTTTCCTGTGGTACAGAAGGTTGCCTGTGAGTGCACATGCTTTCTGGGGCCCAGGAGACTTGGGGGTAAAGTCTCCAGCACAAGAACAGCGCCATTCCTGTCCACCCCCCGCTGCTCCGGGAGTGGGCTTTGGACCACAAAGTGAAGAGAGGAAAAACCCCTTCCCCTCATTAAGTATCAACTACTGGCTTGGTGTGGAATAGAGCTCATGGTTCTACAACTCTGAAAAACTGGTTGGATTTTGAGGAAGTAATGCCTTACCCACGTCTATCTTTTTAGACAATAAAAGTTAGGGTTGAGTGTATATTCTTATACGTGTATAAATAGGGTTGTTGGGATCTAGGTAAAACAAAATTAGATTTTGTTATTTTTAGGTCAAAACTTACATATGATAAAAGAAAACAAAATGAAAACAAGAAAGACAAAATGAAGTGGAAATTAGGCCCCTCTCCAGAAACCAATTCCTTCTAGCACTTCTCTACCTCAGAGAAAATCGTGTTACTAGTTATGGGTTCTGTATAATGGGTAATTTTTGCACATATAAGCATGCATTAACTTTTATATTGGAGTGTTTTCCATGTCCTACAAATAAATATGGATCTTGTTGGGGATGGTAGTGGTAGGGGTTCTTAGGACTATAGGTCAAAAGTTATCCTTCTTGGAAGCAGAAGCAAACCTACTAGTTTAAATTTCATCATTTTATACTAGAGGATAGGTTGGGGAGGACAGGCTTGTTAATAATCATATTACAATATAAGTAACGGCATCTTGCAAATAATTTTACATATGCGAGACCAACTACATAATTTGTAGGGTCCAACATAAATATAAATTTCAGATCCCCCTTGCTCAAAAATTAAGAATTTAAGACAGGAAGGCAGAGCATTATGCCGAGTAAGGGGAGTGCTAACAGAGGCTGCTGTATGACTGAATGGGTTACACATCCATGAAGCTGGCCCTGTGTATTCATTTTCAAATTTGCCCATGAAACCATCCCAGGACAGAAGCATCACTGCTTTCATTTTGCAGATGGAGGCTGAGATTTAGAAATTTCAATTCTCAATCCCTTTTCCTGTGCATTTACATGTCAGATATTGTGGCTTGAAAACAGCATCCACACCAAAACAATACGAGATCCCAAAAGAAGGAAAATATTTGACCCTGATATTGGTCATCTGGACAATGTGAATTTTATATGTTAGAACTGCTCCAACTTCCAGCTACCAGATGTCTGTAAAAATTCATAGCAGGCTATTAAATTTAGCAGATCCTGTCTTAATTAGATTAGCTTTCGCACAGCACGATGGCGGAGTGTCTCTCTGATGGAGGGTTTATAAAGATTTCTGGTGGGAATTCTTTATGGAAGATGGAGTCTTTTATCCACAGAGACTGACAAATAGAAGGGAAAAAAAAAAAAAGCCCACCTCATAATAGTATAAAAATGTGGTCATGGTGTGTCAAAGCAGAAACACGGATCTTTGTTTCATTGATGTTTCCTTTTTATTTGGCTTAAGAACAGGAATGGTAGGGGATAAAGATGGGGGAGGGGTGTTCAAAATGATGAACCAGGAGAAGAGCACAAGGGAGGTGAAAAACTACAAGCAAATTCTTGTCATCAAATCCTCCAATAAATCTAGCACCAAAGGAGTGCTAAGCGCTCAGTTGCCTGTCAGTACATGAGTTATTTTTTTTTTTTTTCCAGGCAGGAAACAAAACTGCACAGTTTGTCTTGAGCTGGTCTTACGTGATTAAACTCGACATCTATTCTCGTTCCCCATTTAAGGTCACTCAGGAAGGCTCACGTGACACGCAACCAAGGGCCCGGAGTCCCCTCTTTGTCTCGTCCTCTCTATTCTGCCTGGGGCAGAGGCCCTAACCTGCAGTGTTGTGTGGAACAGTGCTTGTTTATGGATGGGGGTACCCAAATGGCAATAGTTTTGAATGCTCCCCAGCTCTTCCAGGGACCCTGGTGGGTGGGTCACTCCAGAAAGAAGGCGGGTGTGAGCCATTTTTCTTGTCCTATGATTCACCAGCGGAAAGGTCACGTTCAAGCAAAGACCTTCGTTCCTGGGCTGTGGACTCTGTGGAGAGAGACTGAGAGGACAAAGGAAAAGATGATAAAAATGTGTTCCCACCTTCCAACCTCCCTGCTCTGGGGCAGGAGAGGAATTTGGGGTTTCCAAACCCCAAAGCGCTTGAAAGCAGGACGAGAGAGCGCTGGTAGAAAGAATGGCCCATCGTTTGCCCCAGGGCAGGCTGATCAGATTCACATCATACACAGGCAGGGTTACTAGGCAACTGATTAAATAAACGTGCTGGTCCTACAAGCAAGCTCGCAATTAATTAACTTAACCATTTTCATTTCGACTGTTTTCTTCCCTTCTCCACCTCAACCTGCTTTGAGATACTGAAATGTGAAAGGCACCGGGGAGGAGGGGGCTGAGAACCCATTTTTTGCCTTCAGTGGGAAGTATGTGATTCCTGTGAGTTCTCCTACACCTGAAATAGAAAAACCTGATAGGCAGGTAATTCGCCTTTTGAGCACATAAGAAAATACACACGAACAGCTGCAAAGGGTGTCAGTCATGTTTTTATTTAAAACCTGTTATTCTTCCTAATCAGGCTAGTCAGTGGGTGGAACAAGATGAAGAACTTACCCTCCAAGATATCATTTCAATAGACAGATTGTTTCCATTGTAATATGGCATTGCTGGCATTCCATGTGTATCCGCTACATGCTATGGGGTGGGAGGAAGAGACTTTAACCAGCCCAGACGGTCGTATTCCTGGAGGCCAAGTGGCCAGAGTCTTGTCTTGAAAGATAAGAAAGTCAGGAGAACAACCCATGTGAAGGGGCATTCTGGGGAGAGAGTCGAGAGTGAACAAAGTCCCAGTTATGAACGAATTGTACCATTATGAACAAATTGGTTTTGAAAAGGTAGGAAAAGGCAAGGTCCAGAATGGGGCTGGAATCACTCGGCTGGGCCAGATTATAAAGACCCATTCCTACCCATGTAAAGAGTTGACAATTCATCCTGCAAGCAGAAGAAGGCACTGAAGGATTTTATGAGGGAAGTGGCACAGGTAGACTTTCATCCTTGATAGTCTACTCCTAGTCATATAGAATTAGGATTTAAGAGGACACTAAAAGAGACAAGATGCTGAAGAGGTTTTTGTAATAGTTCAGACGGTAGAGGAGGAAATGGGGCTGGGGAGGAGAGTTGAGTCACAGAGGAAAACTGCTTGGTGCTGGGAGGTTGACTGGGAATGGTATGAGAGGAACCGGGAGGGTGTAGGTGACAGCCACACCTGATCTGAGAGCAGGAGTTGGTAGTGGAGGCACCACCTGAAGGTGGGAGTGCCGAAGGAGGAGCTGGACCCAGGCAGAAGGCAAAAATAAATAAATCCGACTCACACTTTTGAGTCTGAGATTCCGGAGTCCAGCAGGCTACTGGTTAAATAAACCCATTACTTCATCTTCCCTAAAAGACAAGTATTAGGGGAGTTTCCTTGTAGAACCTACATTCCACAATAGACTCATATAGGATTTTATTTCTACAGTTACATTTAAAGCGGAATATAGAATGAGTAGACAGAAGGGGTGGGGTGTGGAGGTGGGAGAGCAGTGTCTGAGACTTTTTCACTTAAACATATTTTATTAACGGCCAAAGAAAATAAAGACCTAATAGTATTGATAGAGTTATTATTAATCATAACTACTTGATTCACTCTAATCTCTCCTTCTAATTATGGGATGGAGTTGTCATATTCAAATGTGAAAAAGGCTGGAATTACCCACGGCAAAGAGAGGAGCCCCTGGCATTTGATTCATCCTGGAAGATCTGACATCCCCTATGCCTTGGATCAAACGCAGCATCAGCCTCTCTGGCGAAGGCGAGATCATCTCTAATGGCAAAAAGGGCTCAGGGCACGAGGGACCGAATGCAAGACTCCTGGCTGCAGGAGGAGCCCTGATTAGAGAACTCTTTCTCCAGGTCCTAGGAGCCAAAATTCTGTTTCCTTTTGTAACAAGTAGATTTATGGTCTTGGTTTCACATTTGCCTCAAACTGGCCAGATCTCCATAGCCAGTTTTCAGCATTTTACAGTGAAATGTGAATGACCATTCTGGACACACAGGTGGTGATTCAAAGAAGAGGGTGGTAAATGGCATAGTGCACAAGCACAGTGGGATCGGAGGAAGATGCTTTAACAGGTAGAAGATACCGAGGACACATGTCCATCTCACCCCAGGTCTTATACTCATTCCCTAATTACATAAAGAAAAAAAAAAAAACCTTAAATCTATGTCTTCTCTAACATGTCTTTTTTAAATTCATTGACTATTTCATAAGTTATAGTGATTTTATCTGTAGAAGTGGCTATGGATGGTCCAATGCTGGTGGAATAGTTCACTAGAAAATTTGAACATGTCTTTTCTATTATTTGCTGAGCTTGCTGCTTATGACCTTGCTTCGCAGACATTGTCTTTTCCGAAAGAATTATTATTATTTTTCCTGATTGCTTCTCTTCAGTCACAAAGCTTGCTGAAATGGCTCCAAGGGAGCCCTTCTTCCAAGTGACACTGTCCACTTAAAATGTGGGCAGTTTCATTCAGCGCTGTGATGCTCCAACCTTCACCACTCTGACTGTTTAGCCCAGTTGGCCCAGCCTTGGGCTATTCAAAGATCCCCCCCACCCCCCCACCGTCCCCGTCCTGGTAGAGATCCGATCAGGGGATTAGTCAGTTTCACAACTGCCATGGGCTTGATGCTACAGGGAAGCCAAACACCATTGGAAATGTAGCAAGCTGAAAAAATTGTTACTTGCTTTTAAACTTTATAGTAAAAATGTCATACTTAAATTTATGTATTTATTTTTAAAGGTTTATTTATTTGAGAAAGAGAGATAGAGAGAGTCTGAGCACAGAGAGGGACAGTGGGAGAGAGAGAGTGAGAGAAATTCCTGCAGACTCCTCTCTGAGCTCAGAGCTTGATGCAAGGCTCCATCTCAAGACCCTGAGATCATGACCTGAGCCAAAATCAAGAATTGGATGCCCAACTGATTGTGCTACCTAAGGGTCCTTGTCATACTTAAATTTATTTTAATGCAATTTGATGTTCCTTCCCACCATTTTGCTTTTGAGATTTATCTGCACTAACATAGGTTGTTCACTGATGTTAGTGATTGTATGGTGTTTTATTTTGGTTAATTTTTTCCTTTTTTTTCCAAACTTTCTATGTCTTTATGTTTCAAGTGAGACTTCTATAAATAGAAAATAGTTGGAGTTTATTTTCTTATTTTTGTTTTTTACAATAATTTGACCTAATGCTCTTCAGTCTTTAACCGGAAAATTTATTCCATTTATATTCATTGTGAATTTTTAATTTGTTTCTATAAACTTATTTTTTTTACTCTTCATTTTCCTTCCTTTTCTACATTCTTTTGATGTGTTCACATTTCCCTACAATATTCACACACATAAATTGAGCCAACAAAGTCTACAATCAGTTATTAGTATCTCAAGCTTCTTCCTCAGTGATGTGGAACTTAAGTATTTAATTTGGATAAACATTCCCCCTACTTACATGTTAGTATAGTCATTTATTTCTACTTTATTTTACCACTGAAAATTAGGTAGCATTATTGTTATCCTTTTAAATAGCCAAATTTCCTTGTTCACAATTCCTTTTCTCCCTTCTGACATAATTTACCTCTTTCTTGAAACATATCTACCAGAGATTCCTTCAGTGAGGGTGCTACTGGTAAGTAAATTATGTTTTCTGTTCTAAGCATTCCATTATTCACTTTTTGGGGGCAATGTTTTCATTTCAAATAATTATAGATTTTCAGGAAGTTGCAAAAATAGTACAGGAAGGTTCCATGCACCGTCTTCACCCAGCTTCCCCCAAAGGGAACGTCTTGCATAGTGATAATATTGTATGTATACCAAAGGAATTAGCTATGAGTACAAACCAAGAAGTTTTTTTTTCAGATTTCTCCACATCTACGTGCACTCATTTCTTTCTCTCCTTCCATTTCTATCATGTGTATAGCCTCATGTAATGACACCACAACCAAGATACTTACTGTACCATCACCACAGGTTCACTCATGCTATTCTGCTTCTGTCCCTCAACCCACCGGTATTGACTCCAGGAGCACTCCCTGGGAAAGAATCCTGCACGCTAAACTCTCACAAGCTCTCATAATCTGAAAAACCTGTGTCTATGGGCAAGCCCTCTTCCATGGATCATGCCATCCATTTGGGGTCCTGGGTTAATGCAGATGTCTCTGGCTACATTCCCCATATCGTACAGCCAGAAGTCCTCATCTTCTATCCTTGCTTAGACAATAAAACTGTCACATCAAGGTCAAGAACCACTCATTTCCCACTTTTTCTTTCTTATTCGCCCCTGAGAATTTTTCTTATTGTCTCATAAGGTCAGCTCTGCATTGAAGGAATACTTTCTATGTTAAATTCATTATTTCTAGGTGTTTTGTAGCAACAGGGTTTTTTCAAGTTGGACAGACTGCAATGTCAGAATAGATTGGCACAAGGGTTTCAGATGGGACTGCTCAATATTTCGTTAATGTCATTAATGAACATTATTATTATTCCTATGGAAATAACAACTTGCTGATTCTCCCTTTCCTTACTGTGTGGATGTTTTCAGTTCTTGCCTCTACCTCTGCCACTTGTGGTGATTTTTGGAGGCACTGGCCCCTCAGTCAGCGAAGCTTTTTCAGTCTCAGGAAGAGTGCTATTCAGATGGTTCTATCTTCCTCAGGTCCCTGTGGGTACAGTATTTGTTCTGTCAGCCCAGTTAGACTCAGGGTAGTCAACCTACCTATCTTTTCCAAAAGAGAGGAAACACCATTAATAATTTTCTAAGAAATATTAATACCTAAAGATAGAAAACTACCCTAAAAATCAGTGTTATTGAGGTACAGTTGGCACATAATAAAATATACCCATTTTAATGGTACTTAACGTGCTTTGACAAACTTATACATGCATGTAACCACCAAACACAAGATGGACATTTTCATTGCTCTGAAAAAGTTCTTTGTGGTCTCTGCTTCCAAATCCCTGGCCACAGGCGACCACTGATATGTTTCCTGTCAGTATAAATTACATTTATTTTTCCTACCCATTCTATGAGTGAAATCATACCAAACGTATACTTTGGAGTCAGGCTTCTTTCACTCACCTTAATGTTCTGAGCTCATTCTGTGCTGCTGTGTGTGTTGGTGGTTTATTCCTTTTTGGTTACTGAATAGTTTTTGATTGCATGGATGAACCACAATTTGTTTATTCATTTGCCAGTTGATGGACATTTGGGTTGTTTCCAATTTGGGTCATTGTTAATAAAGCTGCTATAAACACTTAAATGCACACAACTGTAGATTTCCCTATAAACTCTCCTTTTCTCTATTCCAAAAGATTTGGGGTTCCAAAGCCCTCAGGTCTCATAAGATATTTCTGAGATAAGTAGGACATCATCGGGCTCTCATTTCCTCTAAGAATCAATATCTAAGCTGCGTTGTAGAAAACAGAACAAAAACAAAAACGTAAGTCTTGAGACCTGTGAAAATGTTATTTTTATTATCACCATTATTATTTTATAGCTAATTCTGTCATTTATTTACATGCTTGATGATGCTTTTATGTCTGCACCATTGACAACCTTGATCACCCTTCTTTTCAAAAATTTCTTCCTCCCTGACTTCCAAATTATTTCATTACCCTCTGTTGTCAGCTGAGGAATGGCCCTTGAAAGTTATCTACTTCCTAATTCCTAGAACATGTGAATGTAACCTTATATGACAAAAACATATACATATACATATATGCCTAAATACATATACATATATGCCTAAGTACATATATAAAATATATCTATATATAGTTATATATACATAGTAAAAACAAGAATTTTTGCAGATGTGACTAATTTAAAATCTTGAGATACATTATCCTGGATGATCCATGTGATGCTTAAAATACGATCATGAGCATCCTTATAGGAGAGGTAAAGGAAGAATGGACACAGATACACTGAGGAGAAGGTACTGTGAAGAGAGAGCAAAGAAATATTTAAAAATGTTGGTCTTGGGTTAGGGATGATGCACCCACAAACCAATGAATTCCAGTAGCCACCAGAGACTGAAAGAGGCAAGGAAGGGTTCTTAGAGCCTCCAGAAGGAATGTAGCCCTGTTGACATCTTGATTCAGTCCCGTGATACTGATCTGGGGCTTCTGGCCTGCACAACTGAGACAATACATTTCCATCGGTGTAAACACCCAGTTTGTGGTAATTTGTTACAACAGCCACAGGAAGCTAATATACTCTGACAGTTTGTTGCCTGCCTTTCCCCCTTCTGTCTATCCCCACCCCTCTTTTTAGTATATCCAAATAGCACAATTTAACCTCTTGATCTTCTAAACTCTTTTCTTGGGTGTTTTTATCTCTTCTTATGAGTTTGTAAGTCAGTATTCCTGGTCTCAGCTTTGCAATTTCTACCTAGCCAGCATGGGGATTTTCCACATTCTAAACCGTCTGCTCACTGTTTCGATTGAGTTAATATGAAGTGAGGGGTCTTGATACATGTTGCACAGATTTCTGTGGTTAAATTACCTTGAGAATTGCTGGCTTAAACAACGTGAAAGAATACTAGTTCTTTGGAGGCTTCTCCTCTAACGTATTATGAGATACTCCTTGGGAAATGCCTGCTGAAGTGGTGATTTAATTGTAGATTAAACCCAATTCCTTTTCTGGAAGCTTCTGTACCCACAGGCTTTACCTAGAGAAGGACTGCCCTTCTTCTGCTCAAGGGGCTCCCCTTCTCTCAGTGCTACCCACAGGCACTGCTGGCCCATGATGGCCACCAGCCGAATACAGGTTTCATTCCTCTCCCTGCCAGACTCCGCACTCTACTTTTGAGTCCAGCTCGTGAAGCTGCTGTGGGTAGGAAGACAGATAAGATTTTCTTCTTTCTTTTTTCCCTTGTAGTACTCAGAGTACAATGGAGTCCAGAGTAAGAACACGGAGTGTCCAAATTTGAAAATAATAATGCCAATCTCATACACTTTTGGTCTCTAGAGAAATGGTGAGAAGCTACTGTGCCTTTAAAACAAAAACAAACACAATTCTTAAAAGTGTGGTTAGCCAAGTAACCCCAGGAAAGGTAATGAAAGATAGATTTGGGGAGAAATTGGGAACTGGAACCCAAGTCCACATAGGGCGGCCATCTGCCTCTCCCCAGACTTTTTCAGCCACTCAGCATTGGCTGATGGCCCCCAGCAACTGTGAGGCATTCCAGGGGACTTGTAAGCATGTTCCCCTGAGCAAATTTACCATGTTCAAGCTCAGCTGCCTGCTGGCTGAGTCTGTTCTCCATGCTCTCTGGTATTCTTGGCTGTTCCAGACCTGACCACAGTGGTTTCTAACCTGGGGTCCTCGTACCCTTCAGCATTCTGAAATAATAATTGGACTCTTGGACTATATTCAATATTTCAAAAATCAGTGGCTCTTTGCAGTGCGGCTGTGATTATTAACCATGGAATCACCATTTTGGTGGGTGGGGGGAGGGAATAATTTTAAATCAGTTGTACTGATAATACAAGTTAGTCTGTGATGATTAAAAGCTCCAATTGGCAATTCTGCATGTCGTCAGTGAACACAAATGATGAAGCAAATTAATCAGCAAGCAATAAATGTTGTGAGGTTAGTAGACAAAAATTTGTAAAAATATGCATCCTACTGAGAAAAGTAATAAAGGTAGCCCTCGGTGGGGAAGGAAATGGGGCATTCTGCTGTAAATCTTTCCCAGACCGTCTTCGCACAAATTCTTAACCTGACTACTCACTTTTATATTGCTTATTTTTTTCTCTCTTTCCTGAAGATTATTTGGCATCTGCTTCTTGCCTCCCCTTCCCCTACTTTACCATAGAATATGTGCCCAGCAAGTGATTTACAGCATGGTTCTGTAGTCCCTAAAAATGATGACATAGAGAGAGTGGTTCTCAAGTCACAAAAGTGACTCAGTTTACACAGGCAGAATGTGGGAAACAATGTGCCTGGTGCGCCATAGCTCTCTCCTTTGAATCTTGTGTGATCACAGTCCCCCACACCCAGCTGCAAGCTTCCCTTGCTGAAGTCACCAGGGACCAGGACCTTGTTCCTTTTCTTTCTCTCAGGTCCTCTAAAGGTCCCTGGCACCATTCTGAACACATGGTATTCAAGCATTTCATGCACCAATTTAAGGTTGTCTGTATAGAACTTAACAGACCATTAAAGAACCCTGGGCAATTAATAAATGAGGATGGGGCTTGATACACACTCGTGAAAAGCTTGACGTTTGTCTGCATGGGTTGAAAAGGGAGCAGAAGACAGATGACCTTGTTCTGGTACACATTTTGGGATAATTGGGCTCTCTATCCCTCAGACTGCTCAGCAGCTTACCCGAGCCCTCAGAGCAGCCCGATGGGACAGGAGGAAGGAGGGATGGGTTGGAGTGTTAAAGTCTGTCCCTTCTGTGGGGCCTCTGTGTGGCAAGCTGGTGGGCTTTCCAGCATGCTTCCAGGTTCTAGAGAAGAGAATTGCAAGCCCAACTTCCCACTGTGCGGACGCAAGCATGCAGCTGGATGGGACCAGACATTTCATTGATTTTTCCATGTCACACAAATAACAGAATATGTTAATGACAAGTGAAATGGAAGAAAAATCTTGCCTGTGATTCGCCATTGCAAGAAATGGCCATTTCCATCTCTTCATGTTCGGTGTTCTCTTACCAAATGAGGACATTTTTATGTGGTTATAACTGTAATGTAGACATAGTTCCATAGTCTGTTTTACATTTAACATTTTATCACAACCATTTCTCTGTGTCATTTGCTGAAGCTCACGGCTATGCAGCCCGGAGCGTCTGTCACCACCAGCTTCCTCTCATTCCCAGAGGAGGGTTGGGCGGGGCTGGCTGAGCCCTGGTCCGGGGCAAGGCCGGGCTTTCCCGCTGCCCTCAGGCTGGATACTTGGTGGGGGGCTTATCTTACCACAAGGGTGGAGGGTTTGCAGAGGAGGGCCCCTGAGACAACACGGAAAGATCAATTTTTCCATTTTCTTTCCAGAATAGGTCCTGGGGGTCGGGGGCGCTCATGGAGATTTTAGTGCATGGGTTTGGAGAGGAAGTGAACAAAAGGGAACTCAGAGCTGGGAATTACTCTGTTAATCACCAGACATGGGTCTCCAGAGCATAGCAACCTCACCAGAGGGCCAAGAAGAGTATCACTGTGGCGGGATATTCCGTGCAGATGGGCACGGGGGCACATGTTTAGACTCAGGCTAAATGTAGCCAACGGAGAAGCCAAGAGGACCTGGTGGGTGCTTAGAACTGATGGAGCTGATGGAAGCTTGGGAATCACTCTAGTATTGGCTTATTCATTCCAATTTTCGTTTATACTGCCTAGGCCATTTGGTTACCTACTTTGGATTCTGACTCTGCCTCCTTCCCATAAAAGATTTGAGATGTCTTGCCCAAGACATCACAGATTCAGTAAATCTACCTTGTATATTAGCATTTGTGTCCCTTTTATTTAGACCCGCATTGTGTGGTGTGGAGACGAGGAAGAAGAAGAGCTGGAGAAAGACAAACAAAGCTTAAGGAGGGTTGTAAAATACACAGAAGTAAACAGGTGAGCTTGGCCATTATTTCTTAGACAGGGCACACCAGGAATAAAAAATACACAGCCTACTATTCCTTGGAGGAAATGATGCATGAAATAAATGTTATTAGAGGCCCAGGGGGATGCTTTTCCTTATTTGTTAATGTACCTCATGCTGAAAATATGCCAAGGGCTGTCAGCACTGGGCTGCAGAATTATAAGAAGCCTTTCCTCCTGAATCTTCTGGTGAGTGGTAGGCGTAGTCTCCTCGGTCTCACAGAGCCTACAGCACGAGGAAATCTGTATTCCCTTTTCTTTCCACATCTTTTCATTCCTCTCCTTCTTGGCCAACACTGGACCATGTATGCCTTTCCAGGATGGGTATGACATTTACCCCGGCCACCCTGAGCACTTTCTGTTCACCTGAGAGCATTTTTCTCGCCCTGACTGAGGGAGCATCGTTCTCTTGCTCTCTCCGTTGACATTGTAGGAAAAAATGATTGCAGCTGAGGCCAGCAGCATAACGAGGAGTGAATTTGAGACTTCCCGATCCTGCCTCACCACAGTGCTGGAGCATTAGTACAATGCGTGGCTGTCAGGGATGGGAAATAATCCCACCCAAACACATTTAAAAGATCTGGAGGGTGTCTCCTCAGGCTTATTAGTCTAGCAGAGAGGAAGGGGAGGGGTAAGAGTGAGAAGTGCCGACACCTGGAATTTATTCGCACAGCTGACAGGTTGTAGCTCGCCGTTATGCTGCCTCTGTCTGATAACACTTTGTGTTTAATACTCTCTAATTGTGCTTACACTCCTTCTCTTCTTTTCATCTCTCAGGGTTTGTGCCCAAATATGGCTTCATTTCGGCCTTTCTTTTCCGCTTCACTTGAGATGCTCAATCCTGTGGGTTGGGCAGAAAAGGCAGTTTGCCAAGTCTAGGACAGGACTTGTGTCTAGAGGGGTCAACGAGCATCTTCCTGGTTTTGTGTGTTTGTGTGTGTGTGTGTGAAAAAGAGAGAGAGAGAGAGAGAGAGATTTTCTAGGAAGCACTGTAGAGATTACTTCTTTCCATAATGGCAGATATGATTCCGTCATATAGATATATTAATTTCCTAGTAAATTTAGAGTCCAAGGGTCACAGTATTGACTTACCCATCCACTCAGTCACGCACCCATTAATTCAACATGTATTTTTGATCATAGCTGTTGTGTATACAGTGTGCTTATTTATCAGCTCTTTTCTCTTGGACTTGCTGTTTCTGCCCAAGACTTAATACAGGGCTATACCCACAATAGATAGTTATAGACTGATGGCTGGTTGTTCTTGAATCATTCAGTTCTTTCCTTTGTGGTCCAGGACATACACAGCCATTGTATTTTCATGACCTAAAACAGGGTTCTTATGAAGAAAGTGCCCTAGCTTGCTATGATATGGAAAACTCTAATTCCTTATTTATAAACACTCATTTTGAGGTTGACCACCTTAGATTTGAGTCCTGGATCTGTCACATTTTTGTGTGTGACCCTTGGATAAATTCCTTGGCACCTGTGAGTCTCAGTGTTTGCATCTATAATGGCTCAATTCCTATTGTTGTTGTTGTTGTTTTTAATACCACAATGTCCAGTAACTTCTTTACCTCCTCCTACATTTTTGATCACAAAACATTTGGAGATATATAGATATATATATCTATATATCTCCATATCCATTTGTAGAGTTAAGTATTTCTCATCCTTAGCCATTGACTGGCAAAGTACCAGACAGGCACTCAGAAAAACTTATTCTTGCATAAATCCTGCTTCTAATTTTCTGGGAGTTGATAAATAAGGGATTTCTTATCATCTTCTACCCACCCTGCTGAGTGCTTTCAAGGGGCTGCGAGTGGAGCAAGTGGAAGGTCTGTTGGAGAAAGAGCAAGATATTGGCTTCGTAAGGATGGGCTCTTGAGAGGAAACACTGACCATGTATTTTTTTTAATATAATAGGAAATGCTGACCATTTTTGCAATTAAAATTCTATTCTCCTTGGCTATTTGTTTTAAGATTTATTCAAATGTTGTTAGAAAATAAATTATTTTAGTTTAAAATTATTTTCACAGGTGGAAAACTATTTTCTTAAAAATATATTTTTATAGCGAATATGGAATATTTGGAAAATCAAAAGTTATGTTTCTGGTGGGTGTAGTGTTTTCAGTGTTATTTTGGTGTTTCCTTCAGAAGTGTATGTGTTGGTTTTGGATTCAGTCTATAGGAAAATTCATGATGGCATGCATCCCCACAAGTAGCCAATTGTTTGGGCCTAATTTCTGCATCTGAATTTGAAAGAAATTCACCAACTTAAAATTATTTTCAATAAGTGTTTTACTATAGCTTCTTTATTCATCTCTTTTCCTTAAAGGCATCTTCCAGTTTTTGTGCACATCCTTCCAATTTATTTTTTGTGCATTCTTCAATTCATGTTTTGTTTTGTCCTTATACACAAGAAGTTCCCCAAACCTAGCCTTCCATCTGATTTTGTAAATAAAGATTTACTGGAACACCATTGTGCCTGCTCATTTATGAGTGGTGCATGGCTGCTTTCTTTACAACACCAGAGTTGGGTGGTTGAAGGAGACCAATATGACCTGCAAAACTGAAAATATTTACTATCCGGCCTTTTATGCAAACAGTCTTGTCAACCCCTGAAATACAACACAGTCTCCTATGGGTGAACATTTAGGTTTTTTCCAATATGGGGCCTGTATGAATTGTGTATCCTCGAACATTTGTAAGTTGCTCACTGTCTACGTGTGTAATGGTCTCTCCATGTTACATACTTAAGAGTGGATTCAAAGGGGTCAAAGGGTATGAGCATGTTTAAGTTTATTTGATTTTGCAAAATTGCATTCCAGCCCTCTGTTAGCTCTTTTCAAAGTGTTATGGGCATCATATCCTAATTGTCTTTCTTTGTAAGTAATGCTATAACAAGGTATACATTCTCGGTTCATGCTTTTTTCCCCATGAACTGACATGCCTTGCTTGGAATGCTGCAGTTAGTCAGAGACTCTGAAATCTGAAGCTAATTTTTTTTTTTTTTAACTCTTATGGATTCCTCATTATTTTGTCTGTTTGCTTGTTTAGCTTACATATACTAAAGGAAGACAAAAGAATCTTTTTCTTTTATTTGAACCTTAGGAACTCAATTCACTTTGTATCAGCTCCTGCTGGATCACGGTTTCCTGTTCACGATATGTAATAATGTAAGGTATGGGATAATAACACTTTCCTCCATTTTTCTACAGCTTGTGCCAGAAGCCTGAAGGTAACAGCCACATCCTGGGTAGTTTTAGGTTGGATTGTGTTGCTCCCAAATTCATGTCCTTTCTGGAACCTTAAAACGTAACTCTATTAGAAAATAGGGTCATTGCAGATATAAATAGTTAACGTGAGGGTATGTTGTAGTAGGGTGAACCCTTAGTCCAATAGGACTGGTGCCCTTATAAGAAGAGACAGAGAAAAAAACACACATAGTGAAGAAGACCGTGTGACTATGGAAGCAGAGGTTGGATGATACATTACAAGCCAAGAGTAATAATACAAGCAAAGGATACATCACAAACTCCAAGGATTGCGAACAACTAGCAGAAGCTAAGAGAGAATCATGGAACAGGTCCTTCTCTAGCACCTTCAGAAGGAACCAATCCTTCTGACACATTGATTCTGAACTTTAAGCCTCCAGAACCTCCTGGTGTTTAAGCTGCTCAGTTTGTTAGGGCAGCCTGAGAAGATGGATACAGTCATGTTACTCCAATTTCAGGGGTTTGGATGTTCCAGGCTATGCAGTCATTTCAAATCCATGCAGGGGCTGACTTCCTTATGGCTCCTCTATACTGTAATCCACTGGGCCCCAACCCTACATATGTGGCCACTTACCAGGGCTTCTCCCCTCAGCAGACCCTGGACAATGGCTTTTGCAGTCTCCATTGGGAAAATCCTTTCAGATCCATAGGAGCAGGAATCCTTTCTTGGTGTCCTCCCTCACTCTAGTGCAATTTTTGTTGCACTTGGTAGGTAGTTTTTAAAATATATATATATTTTGGTTTGGTTCTAGGTGATTCTGTTTGCATGGAAAACATAGTATTTCTTTTGTTTCCCCCACCCCCTGCCCTTGTTTTTGGTTTATATAAGAGAAAAGAAAGAGGCAGCATCATCTTTACTTTGTCATCTTATAACTGCCTCTCCATGACAGATTTGAAAGTTGGTTCCGGAAAAGCTTTCAACAAGATCAAGAAGATGGGTGTTTTAGGATGACTATTTCCTTGGTGGCTTTTTGTTCTCTTTGTGTATTTGGCTTAGATTTGTAGAAGAGCCAAGGATATGTTCCCAGAATATGCATTATCTGACTGATTGGGTATGAAAAGATAAATTAGAAATGTGCCCTCAGCAGAGAATTCCAACGTGGATTCATGTTCTTGCTATTGGTTAGTCTAAGTGCACAAATATCTAGAGTGATTACATAGACTCTACAAATGTGCCACAAGGTGACAGGTTTTCTCTCTGCTTTTTTAATAACAAAAACATAACCCAGTCCCTTGCTTGAAAAGTCAGAGGGTGAGAAACTCAATTTTTAAGGAGTTAAACAATATTTGGATGGAAACAAAACAGAGCTAGATCCTGTGAGTCCCCAGAGGTGGGAAGAGCCCAGGAAGGATGAGGTGACTCTGCAAAGCAAGGTTTTAACACTTTCCCCCATCTGTCAGTGAGTAGTTATTAGTAGATAAGAGTCTTTTACTATGACCAGTTGAGAGATTTTGAATAAATCGACCCATTCTGAAGGCGTAATTTAGGAAGATAGTGTGTCAGAGTAGCTCTACTTCTGGTGAATCATGAACCATCCAAGGTACAGCCAAGGCATAGCAAATTCTTTCCAACTCTTCACTAGTTCTTGGAGTCCTTGCATACTCTGTTGAATGTACAATGTGTTCACATCTTTTCCCAAAATAGTATGTTCAGGCTTCTTTTTTTTTTTTCTTCCTGTTATTACTTGGTCATCCTTGTCAGGCTAATTCTGAATTCTGCTGTGTCTTACTTAAACTGACCTGGCTAAAACTCATCTTGGTCCTTAGAATCAAGGGGGACTGTGCTTTTGCTACCCATAATGGCATCATGCTAACATCTCATATTCACTTTGAGGGATTTAGAGAAGATTATTGGAAGTGATTTCCAGTACAGAGTCACTTTTCCTTATCTAAGCTGAATTTCGTTCCTTGGCCATCTCTGTGACTTATTTCTGCCTTCCTCACAATTTTTCCTAGCCTTGACAGACTGTGTAATTATTTTTTATCAGCACATTTTACACTTCCATGTTGTTAATAAATATATGGGAGAAAATTAGCACCAGAGGATTAACTATAATCAGATTCTTAAGGCAGTAACTATTAACTTTGTCTGAAGCTGAGGAATGACCATTGATTTCTCTTCTTCAGGTTCTTTCTCTTAACCAGCTCTAAAAATCCATAATGGGATTTTATATTTTGCCTTAAGTATTTACCAGGTTTCCCCCAAAAAGTCACTAAAGTGACAAAAAGTCACTAAAATTTTTTGAAAGCCCAAATGTATTATGTGTATTCATTTTTTCCCCCTTATCTACCTTATTTTAAAAGATGCCTTTAGGAAATTCTCTGACCTAAACAGTCACAATCTCCTCACTACAGAAATAAGTATGTCTTTATTATAGAGAACAGATTTTTTGCAGGTACATTATAACATCATAGTTATTAGCTCTACATTCTTAGCCGTCCCTCGTTGCTGAAGCTGCCAAGGCAAAGGGAGGGAAGGGCTACCTTATAATAGGCTTGCAAAAGGGTAGCTGATAGATTCCTACACTCTGAGCTAAGGAAGCAGAAGAGTGGATTAATAGACATCACACTTTCCTCAAAGATACTTAGAGATAAACTCAGCCTAGGGCATTTAGAAAGTTGGATTTACTATACCTTAAAAAAGGGTTTCTGGAAAAATCATGTCTGTATAATTTTAAATTATGCAGCCTCATGTCTGTATTTCTTTAATCTTTGTCACTTTTCATCTAAAGACATCCCAAACATGGGGCTCTGGGCTTAGAAAAGGAAGTGTTTAGGCTGGAAACAATCTTGGCATGGCTTTATAACTAGTAATATCTCCTTCTAGGCACCCAAATGAATTTGAACTGGATCCAAAAGACATTTCCAGTGTGACATCAACACAGGGACAGATACAAATGTGTGGCTTGCTGATCTTGGTAAACAGCAGCGATGGGAAAATTGCTTTAAATGAAATAAGAAACCCTTAGACCTTCTATCAAGGCGTTCCCTTGAATCCTGCTTCTTCCTAGTTTCTGAAAGAATTGGACAATAGGAACTTTCCACACCTCTTATTTAAGGTCATGCCAGAAAACCCAACCATTCTGATTCCCATTTTCTCCAACTCACAGAACCTCATAGCATTCCTGATAGAACCAGTTCACCTCTTATTTGTCAGCTCTGTGTGTTGGCCCTGAATTCTTAACCCTGGTTTTACTACAGAGCATTACAAAGGCCCCTCTTCACAGGACCTAAAGGTTTAGGAGTGGTCTGTCACATACCTGTGCAGTACTCATCTCTAGTGGACAGAACAGTAATATAACCAAGGCTGTGCTCTTGTTCATCCATCCATCTTTATTCCTTCTGATCTACTGAAACCTCTTTATAAAACTGTTCTGGGTATGTTCATGACTGTCTCTGAGGCATGACTATGAGAACCACGAATTTTACCTTATTAAGAAAATAAAGTAGGTTTAGGAAGATTGAGGAATTTATTCTACAATCACTGCAGAAATAGAGTGAAGAGTAGAACCATGTCTTGTAAGTTGAGCTACAGTAATCTGCCACAGGAGTCTTCCCAGGTTTCCTTCAAAAGTTGTTTGCTGTGAGTGCCCCTCTATTCTGTGAAAGTTCTAGAGCCAAAATAATTCAGAATCCGTTACAGGGCATTGAGGTTTCAGGTAAATGACTGGAAGACTAATGGAGATGGCTATGGACTGAATATTTGTGCTCCCCTCAAAATCCGTAAGGCGAAGCTTAAATCCCCAGTGGGATGGTATTTGGGGGTGGAGCCTTTAGGAGGTTGTTAGGTCATGAAGGTGGAGCCCTCATGAAGGGGATTAAAGGACTGGTGTTCTTTCTCTCTGCCCTGTGAGAATATAATGAGAAGACAGCTGTCTGCAAATCAGGGAGGGTACTCTCTCCACACACCCAGTCTTCCAATGTCTTGACCTTGGGATTCCCAGCCTCTGGAACTCTGAGAGCTGATTGTTTGTTGTTTAAGTCACCAAAATCATGGTATTTGTGCTATAGAAACCTGAGTTAAGACAGAGATCTTTAGTAAAATCTATACAGATCTCATTTCTAAAGTAGGTAGTTAGGTGCCTCACTACCTACTTTAGAAACCTACTTTATTTCTTTTCTTTTGTGCACAATTCCCAACAAAAATATTTTTTTACAAGTCCTTATCTGAGCTTTCACCATTCAACACTCACTTTTGACTATATTACGGGCTGTGTATATTCATTTTTAATAATCAGATATGTTCTTAGGGACTCAGGGATACATATCAGAGAGAAATAACCATGGCTGCCTTGGCTTCAAGATCTCTACATAGAAAGGGTCCTCTCACTCTCCTTCTCTCTCTAATTATGCAACTAATGGGCATCAATCCAGTATATATACCAATATATATATAGTTAATAAGCACAGTAGCTAATGCAAATTATGACTAATCCTGCAAAGCATCTGCCCTCTGATATGATATTTTTTTTGTTAAATAAGATTAGGAATTTGACAAATGGGGATGATTTCTGGCATATAGTTAACAAACATTTGTTAATTCAATAAAAAAGACATTGATTTATATTGTTGAGTAAGTATATGTGGAATTTTCTGATCTCCTCTTCTCTGCTTATTCTCTATACCTCCTCATTCCTGAATTATACAGGGTAGACTGATGGAAGTGTGATTTCTTGATTTACACTGATAGTAGTAAAGGGCTACTATTTAGTGAGTGCTGTTTTAAGAACAATAAAATTAATGTGGAGAACTTTACATTATTACATTGGCTTAAAAACTGCAAGGTTTATATTATTATTTACATTTGAAATATGAAGAAGCATGGTTGGAAACTGCTTAAGGAATCAAGATAAGGAGTCACAGGAATGACATTCAAGCCTAGACTGTTTTTTGTTTTTTTTTCCTAGAGCCTGAGCTCCTCCCATGTTGCTCTTCTGTCTCCTTTTGTCAAATCCCAACACCTCAGGTGTGCGTTTGTGGTGACAATGATGGTGGAAAAGGCAGACAGTGAAAGAGCAGAAAGAATAGTTCCTCCTGGTCCTATGGCTTTCCCGTGACATGGCCCATGATGACAGGAGACAGACGCATCAAGTGTCCTGTGTCCTTATCGACATTACACTCTTGACCAGTAGTCGGAAGGATTTCTTTCACGTTTGTTGCTGTGCTTCATGAACGTAAACTAGAGAACCTTATCATGAATGATGGTCTGAGTACTTGTAAGGGATGACACACATCCAGTTTTAAGTCTTCTCCTTGTCTGTCATAGGGTACTTTTGCTCATGCATTTGTGTAGGGTATTGTACATTTACATTTAGAAAGTTTTTGTTTGATGGTTTTTCTCTCCCTGTGGTTATAGCAAGATCTGTCATGTCATGTCTTTCTGAGCCATTGGTGATTTATTATGTCTGTATTGTTTGGAATTTTCTAAAACTGTTCAGACAACTTTACCAGGGTTGCAATGCTATTGCTGCCTCTTATGTTTTTGCTGTCACTCTTTTTCTCAAGGGGGAGGCACAGAGTTGGGTTTGTGACAGGATGAGGGTGGGGGAGGCACACTTTGTCTCTGTAAAGTTGCAGTTCATAAGGAAGGAGAATTGCTTTAATTAATGTGTCTCCTAGGAAATCCGAGATAGAGTGGGACAATCTCATCACAATCAGAGCTGTCCCCTACCTAATTAGTGAAATATTAAAGCAGAATTGCTTAAGTCAACCAATCTCACGTTCATAATCAAATGTGCACCCTGAATTTGCATGCATTCTGACCCAGCCTTTCTACTCTTAATTTATTCCAGGGTCTGGGTGAAAATTACTTCAAAAATGATTGTCCTCCTCAAGAAATATGCAAGTAGTTCTGGTGCCACCTTGGTTAGCTGATCAGATTTGTGCTATCTTGGGTGTTATCTTTTTCCTCAACATCATTCCAAGATGCTTTTTGTCAAAGTTCATTTGTTTCTTACCTTAGTTTTGTCTTTAAGACAAAAGCTATGGCCTCATAGATTCAATAAATGACACATACAAATCTGACATAAGAAGATACGAGTAAGATTCTTGCTCTAATTTTTTTTTTTTTTTTTGCTCTTGGACATTGATTACTAAATGATTTTCATTTGTAATAGAAATTTGCAGTTTTGAGTAAAGCTTTAGCATTTTCCAAATGTCTACACTCTGAACTGTTTTTGTTAGAAAGGCAGACATCTCATGATACTGGAGTCCTGTGAGATTTTGAAGGATATGGCTTTCTTCCATGTCATACAGCTGCTCAAAGTATGTCTGATTTCAATTTGACATTTCCACTTCTGGCTTTAGAGGGGAAAATGTGCTATAGGAATAAAAAAATGGACATGTAATTTTACATAATAATTTATACATTGAGTCTAATGTAGAGTGAAATTTGATATTCTTTATTTAACAGCTACTTACTCAGCACATACGTCATGTTAGGTGCTACCCTAAGTGCTGGTAATTCAAGCAAGCATGAAAGCAAAGTCTCTGTTCTCGAAGTCTCATTTACATTCTAATTGGGGTGGAAGAACTGAGACAATGAATCAGGGAAGTGTATCTGGTATTATGTGGTGGTAAGTAGGAATCAAAATAAAACAGAATAAGAGGCATGGGGAGCCATGGGGGTTGTTATTTTATAAGGGTTATCAGGGATATTTGAAAAGACACCTGCAAAATAGATACGGACCATTCTTAATTTATGGTCATTCAGTTTACAAATTAGAGGTGCATGTGTTCAGAAGCTCCTACCACCCCACCACCAAAAGTGGCCCTTTCCTCCATTCTTACCAAAGGACTAACCAGGTCCCTCACTCTGGCACCTTCCTAGTTCCTAAATGCTGAGGTCATTTTCCTATACTTGAAATCTAGGCAGTTTCTGGACATCTATTCCACTTCTATCCAACATCTTTTACCAGATTCTGATGGACTTGCAACTCAGGACTTTGGCCTTAGAAGACAGCAGAGTTCACATAAAACAGTTCACCATTCAATCACAGAGAGTAAAAAGCAAAAACAAAAACAATACCTCTGCTGAATTTCTGCTTCTGTTGGAGACACTTATACTCTCCAGTTTTGTGTTGTTTTTGTTTATTTTTCAGTAAACTTCTTAATGAATCCCACAACTATAAGCTCTTTTCAGTCTATCAGGGAATCTATCTGTCCAGTCGTTTATTGCAGAGTCTTCCTATGCCAATGTGCACTGATGGTTCTCTGGGCCTGATGCACAGCTGTCCGTTGAGTCTTCCTTGGATCTTCACCGAGGAACATCTCTGTGCCTCTCTCCACTGTTCACTGAACCCTGTGTTTTCCTCTCTCCTGGCTTATTTCGTGTTCTGGTGAACCACAGCTTCTAAATACTTGCTAAGATTGTATAAATGTATTAATACCATCTGAAAAGATCTTTATGCTATACTCACACTTAACTAGAGTTCTAGGTTAGAATTAATTTTCTATAGAATCTTGAAGGAATTCTTTCACTGTGTTTTAGCTTCTAGTGTTGCTTTTGAGTTGTCAATTATTTTTCTTATTCCTGATCTTTTTATATGTGTTTTTTTTTTCTGGAAATTTCTAGTATTTTTTTCTTTTTTAATAGTATGTATTTTCAAATATTTTAAAATGATATGAACTGGTGAGGATATTTTTATGTAGTGAACTGGACACTTGATGGTAAGAATGAGTATCCAAGACGTTTTACTCTAACTCCCGTCTTTTTTCTCTGTCTTTTCTTTCTGAAATCCCAGTATTTGCATATTGACACCCTGGGTTGATCTTCTAATTTTATACCCTTTTATGTTGACCATCTCTGACTTTTTTTTCTATTTTCTCATAGTTTTTAAAAAAATATTTTATTTATTTATTTATTTGAGAGAGAGAGAGTGTAAGTGGGAGAAGGAGCAGAGGGGAGGGAAGCAGGTTCTGCAACGAGCTCAGAGCCTGATGTGGGGCTAAAACTCATGACCCTGAAATCATGACCTGAGCCAAAGCCAAGAGTCTGATGCTTAACTGACTGAGCCACCCAGGCGCCCCTTTCTGGGAGATTTTTTAGGCTTATTTTTCATAACTTCTATGATAGCTTCTCAAAATTCCTGGCATTTAATTTAATTTCTAAGTTCTCTTTCTTATTCACTTAATATTATTTTTTATAACTTACTGTTATTTCATTGATTATTGGTATCCTTTCATCTCAATGAAAATATTTTTGGAAGTAGGTTTCCCAGCTGCTGTCTGCAACAGTAGTGTCTTTTTATGACAAATCCCTTTTAACTTGTTTGTTTTTGTCTTTCTTTGTCTTTCTTTCATGTTGCAGCTTCCTTCAAGTAGCTATCCATCCCTATGTGTCCATTCATATATAAACATGGGGCACTGAAAAATATGTGATTGATGATGAGTGTCTCTCCCTCTAGGGAGATGGAAGGGGAACACAGCTGCTCCACTGGCAGTACTCTGAATATTAATTCCTGACTCTTTTTGGGCTCATATGTCTCTCAGACAGGACTCCTCCAATATAAGCTTCTCCACTACTACTCTGGGAGCCACCTGTAGAAGGGGCTGGGATCCTCCCTACTGGTGTGCAGGTTTCCACTCAAACCCCCCTTCTGAGATGTTCCTGAACCTGGAAAAGATGCCTAGTGTTCCTGAGTCTAGAGAACACACTGTGTCTGAGTTTTGTAAGAGTACTTCTTTCAGAGTCCTCTGCCAAGGTGGAGAGATGACTGGCTGCACATAGAATTCCAAGTTCAGTAGAATTCCTTTAGAATATTGTAGGCAAAGCTCCATTATATCCTTGTATACAGTGTTCCTGGTTAGACAACAGATACTAATCTAATTTCCATTTCTGTGACTCCCGGAAGCTCTTAGAATGGTCTCTTTATATCTTTGTGTGTGTGTGTGTGTGTGTGTTTAAAGATTTTATTTATTTATTTATTTATTTGACAGAGAGAGAGAGACAGTGAGAGAGAGTGAGAGAGAGAACAAGCAGGGACAGCAGCAGAGGGAGAGGGAGAGGGAGAAGCAGGCTTTCCACTGAACAGGGAGCCTGATGTGGGGCTTCATCCCAGAACCTTGGGATCATAACCTGAGCCAAAGGCAGATGCTTAACAACTGAGCCACCCAGGCGTCCCAATATCTGGTGTTTTGATGACACTGTGTGTGATTATATTGATCCTCATTATGTTGGGTCTTCATATCCAGGCCACTCATGTGTTTCCACAGCTCTGAGAAATCTTGATTATGTCATTTCTTTCATATCCCCCCTTTTGCTTTCTCTTTTCTCTTTCAGAAATTCCTCTTAAGGGGCACCTGGGCAGCTCAGTGGGTTAAGCCTCTGCCTTCGGCTCAGATCATGGTTCCAGGGTCCTGAGATTGAGCCCCACATCAGGCTCTCTGCTCAGCAGGGAGCCTGCTTTCCCCCACTCTCTCTCTGTCTGCCTCTCTGCCTACTTGTGATCTCTCTCTCTGTCAAATAAATAAATAAAATCTTAAAAAAAAAAAGAAATTCCTCTTAGATACTTTTACCTCTGGAAGGAATCAGCTCTGCCATTTATCTTTTACTTCTTATTTCTTTTTTTTTCTCTTTTAATTTTCTTTGGTATGAGAATGGTTTTATGTTACAACCAGTCTGCGAGAGTCTTTGTTTCATCAAACTAATTTCCCTGCCAAGACCTCTTTCTGGTTTTCCTATATATTTATTTCTGCTTCTTTTTAATACTACCCTATTATTTTTTTGCAAATTAATGCCTTCTTAATTTCGTTGAGGTTACTAATGAAAGGCTATCATTCCTTTAAAGTCCCTTCATGTTATGTTCTATGTTGCTTCTCTTACTGTTCTTCTTCAAGTTCCATTCTTTCCTCAAGTCTCCTGTTGGTGTATCATATTGAGCAATTGTGAAGTTTCCTGTAGTCCTTGTCCAGTATGTGGACTGGTAGCTTTAGATGAAGCAAGGAAGTGGCAATTGAGCTTTAAGACCTTCAAAGCATGGTGGACTTGACTTTGAAAACAACACCCATGTATTTCCTTCTTTTTATTTAATGAAGAGTCATCATTGTACAAAGAGATGGTGGTTCTCAAGGCTTGGCTGTCAGACATCCTACTTGCCAGAACAGAAGTGAAGGATAAGATGATTCATTGTTATGTATTCTGACTCTCAATTCATCTTCCTGTGCTCAAGCTTCATTTTTAGTCTCAACTTCTGTTCTTGGTGTTTGGATGGGTTTGGAATGGAAACACTCCTGGGTTTTTCCAGGAAGCTCTCTCTGCTGCTCTAACCTACTACTTTTCTTTTCTTTTTTTCCTTTAATTTTGCTTTTATTGCTATAGTGATTGGAATACTTTTCTAAATAATCATACCTTTTATATTATCTTGATACTGATTCTTAATGATTTTTGATAAATTCTTTTGGATTTCTATGCATATACCATATAACTTATAAGAATATTTCTTATTGGTGATGCTCATACATATTTGGTGAATTTCTTTTATTTTTTTTTTTCCTGTTTCCTTTCATTAGCCAGCATTTCCAAAGCAATAATGACCAATAGGGTAGAGTGGACATCTTTTCTTATTCCCAATTTAAATACAAAATCACTAGTGTCTCCCTTATAAGCCTGATGCTGGTTTCAAATGGATATTATTGATCTAGCCAATATCTACATTGTATTCATCATGATTTCTTGTGATAACATTTTCTTGGAAAATTATTATTGATTTAGTTATAGAGTCAGGAGATAAAAGCAGCTTCAATGGAATTCTAGAAACCTATGTTGGCTCAAATGGGAGATCTAGGGAAGGAGATGGAAAGGAAACACTCATACTGAAGGACCATTTGGCATATATCAATGGAGAGATAGGCGTCTGGAAGAGATATGCTGACTTATTGATTCATCTATGGAATTCAAATTTTCACTGATCTCCTGGGGCTGACAAGCATAACTTGAAAATTAGGACACCATGTTTTGATCAGTTACAGAATAAATAAGGAACTGAAATCAGCCGCTTGAAAGAAATATGACTACAGGGCTTGCGTTTGATCAGCAATCTTCAAATTTTTAGGTGAATGTAAGTTATCTGTATAAAATTCCTTGTTTGTTCTTTGTAAATTTTTTTTTCGTGAAGAGTGACAATATTCTTTAAAACAGGATGATCAAACCTTGGTTTGTTGGCAATTTAACCCCTAGTTATCCAGATAAGTAGGTTGTTTCAAGGGGTTCCTGGGGTTTCCTTCCTTAAAACCTAGGAGTTTTAAGGGACCAAGATATGTGAGGCAGGTCAAACAGGGACCTTTCATCAGCACCACTTACATTTTGGTATTTCCAGGCAGAGATGCTGGATATCCAGGGTGAATAACCAAATATATTTCTTTCCCCCTTCCTTTAGAACTGCTCATATTCTTTCTTGGTTTCTTATGATGACACCTCTTTATTTCTTCTCTTCTCCTAGCCATTAAACATTCTATGACAGCCCTTCATGATCTAAATCATATTTACATGCTGGACCTGACCCAGAAAGGAGAAGCAAGTTGTAATACTAAAATAAAACATACAAGATACCATAGAAAAATTTTAGTTTTCTGGGCTCTGGTGAAATCAGTGTTATTTGGTTTAACAACAACAACAACAACAAAAAAAGATATCTGTAACATTCGGGAAATGGCCTAGAATGGAGATTATTTTCAGCCTGGGGAAAGAGGGAAGAAAACAAAGCAAAACACACCTTTCTAGGTTGAGTTCCAAATGGAGCCCAAAGTGCACTCGAACTAGGCTGGGGACACATCTTCTCTGGGACCCTGACATTGCCACAGCTGTACAACCTTCCTGGATTACCTTGCTGGGTTCTTTCCCCACGTGCTGTCCTATTTTCAGGGATTTCCATGTGAACTGTCACACCTGTGTCAAGATCTGTTTACTTCTTTGGATTTACCAGGATGACATGTTCTGGCAGGGGAGGAGGCATGTGAAGTTTCCTGGGAATCCTCAAGGCACCAGGCCATTACCGTACCAGTTTTCCTTGGCAAAGCGGCCAGTGAGAAGACAGCACTTGTTAGTCAATCCCCATCCAGCCTCTGTCTCTACCCTGCCCTACACAGAGATGTGAGAGCCAAACACTAACTCCACACTCCATTGGATTTCTCTCCTCTTATCACTTTCCTCAGGGGTACAAAATGCTGATGCAGTTGAGATCTCGAAATAAGTGATTTATAACTAAAATGGCCCTCTGCAGTGAAAGGTCTATGAGAGACGGGAGAATTTATTTGCTGAGTTACTATGCAAATTTCACAATTAAATCTTAACTCAGCTCCTGAGGGAATATCAAGGATTACTGAAGGAAAGGGGCTTTGACACGATTTTTAAAAAGGAAAGAGAGCAAAGAAGTAGCAGAATATCCTACAGTTTCTCAGCTCTGCTTCTCCATGTCAGTCCCTCAGTGGGAATCACTTTGGAGAGAATCAGGTAGAACAGGGAACAGGGAAGAAATAATCAGGGGAGAGGCAAAGAAACCCACTCCCTATTTGTAAAACTGAATTAATGAATTTTTTAAAACATTCATTGCTACAGCGTGCTGTCCAGAGGGAATACACCCAGAGACCCGTACAGCCATGGATCTACTCCTTTATTCCTCCCCATGTGCCCTTGTCCCCCTTCCTTTCCTCTGCACATTATCCCCACTTCAATTGTGGAAAGCTGACCTCCCCCTTCTTCAGCCTCCAGCCCCTCCTGACGACCCATGCTGTCTAAGCTAGGTAGTTTTAGCAAGAGACTTCTGTTTTGACAAGCAGTCTCTTGGGTCTCTCCACTGAAAAGGCCAAAGCTCCCAGTGCAGCTAAAATCCTTGCCTTTAAACAGCTTCTCACTTCCCTGAACTGCATGCAAATAGGAGGGCTCTCAGAGCATCATCGCTCCCCCAGGCTCCTTGGGATCATCTCGGCCTGGAAAACCATTGCTTTGGGAAGGCTTTCGAAGGGCACTCATTCCTCGGATGCTGGTCCACTGGTGACAACCAGGCTGCCCTCAGAGCCCAGCCTCCCTGGTATTCACTGGCCTCCAACCTCTGCCTCTGGGAGGAAGCGCCAGTTTCAGCCCTACCTGCAGGCAGTGGGGCCTGTCCGTGCTGGCTGCTAACTCCCAGGGCCTGGAGAGCACCCTGGTGCACGAGCTCAGTTTCATCTCTGAAAACGAAGCCTATTTCCTTTCCCAGGAAAGACTGAGTGTGGCAGCCAGCCCCCAACATACCCCCACTATTGATCCACCAGCAGACCAACATCTGGAGAGTCGACTGTATTTTAGAAAATTAAGGTGAGGTTGAAAATTCCCATTATTCCTAAATACTTACTTTCATTTCATTCCTTTCTTTGTGCCCCTTCAGGGATAGACACCCACCCCCGTCGAAGTCAGTTGGAAGTAGCGGAAGGGCTTGTGGCTTTTCTGTGCCTCTGGTGGGTCACGTGTACCTGGGACAGCTGACAGTAGACAGGAAAGACCATAAGAGCAGCAAGAACAATGGAAAGCAGCAAAAGGGTTTCTTAACCCTGCAGGCCGAGAGAAAGGAGCATGAACGATTCTGGGCTTTCTTAGAGCATGGAGTTTTCCTGATTTGGTTACATTGGTTGCACGTAGCTCTTATCTTTTGTGCCTCCCTTAAGTTTACTTCTATGGGGGGAAAATGGACATTTTTCCTTGGGATGGAGGTAAGTTGGTAAGTCTTGATAAACATTATCAAGATTGATGTTGATATTACATTGGATTTGATTGAGGGGCTTGACAACCCCTGAGATGTTGTTTATGATAACAACAACCGATTACCATTGCAAAGTTTGCTTATTCCAGGGAACGCAGCTTTCTCTTTTATCAAATGATGAATTTTTTTTTCCATCATAGCTTTTGTATGGAAAAAATTCATGATAATGCCTAAACACCTTAGAAGGAGACCTCATGTTGTGGGTGTTGATGTATAGAAGCTGTACATTTCAAGAGCAGATGTTAGACTGGGAGCACGCTTGTATGTTGTGCAGATCTCTTGTTGTCGTGTCTATGTTACATTTCTACTGAGTAGATTATTTTTGGAAAATCTTATTTAATGGGTACCATAGCCCTTTGAGGCAGGCAGGGCAGGCAGGCCAGGAGTGGATTATTTGGAACTCATATGTCATGGAGTGCGTTTTTCATTACAACATAACCTCCTTCCTCTACTCATCATCGATTAAGAGAAAATTGAAATTGTACAAGCCTTTTCTGAGAAACGAATGCAAATAGTAGGGAATGCAATACAATAGCAGGAATCAGAGACACTTGCTGCAGAAAGGACCTTGAGGTATCATTTATCCTCAGAGGCCATATGGCGCACCAATCCCCTCGCCACCTGGCCCATTCCTGGTGTGGCAGACCCTCCCCACCATGGATGCTTTGAGTGACAGGGGCCTTTCTGGGCCGATCTCTTAACACACTGGGTCTTTGAAATATGATTTCTTAGGTTGAGCACCCTGAAAACTTTGGCTCATTGGTCCTTGTTGTTCCTCTGTTCACCTCAGGCAGAGAGACCAATTCGTTACTTTGTTCAGCAAGTATTTATTGAGCAACAACTATGTGCCAGGCTAGGAGCTAGGGATACAGCAGAGAGTGAAGCAGACAGAATCTCCATCTTCCAGAGACTTCCATTCCAGGGGAAGAAGATGGCAAACAAAACAAGGAACTTAGGTGAGAAAATAGACATGATAATGCTATTAAGAAAAATAAGGCAGAGAAAGGGCAATGGCAGTGTTGGAGCAGGGGCTTCTAGATTAAATGATGCGCTGAGAAGGTGACATTTGAGCAAAGACCCGAAATAAGCGAGTGAGCGAGCCAACTGTATAGGTACCCAGGAGAATCCCATTTTAGGCAGGGGGCATGGCCAGGTCATAAACTTGGAGAAAAGAGTGTACCTGCCCATGTGGAGGAGTGGCCAATGTCCCAGCAGTTCAGCTGGGACAGTGAGAGCTGGAGAAAGCACAGGAGGAGAAGATTCTGGAGAGGAAAGACCTGGGTGGGCCGTGCATGTTCTGTGTACCCCTGGCTCCTGCTTGGGCTGAGGTGCGAAGCCGCTAGAGCATCACGGAGAGGTGATATCACCTGACTTATGTGCAAGGAGCACTTGGGCTCTGGGGTTTAAAATAGATTGCTCAAGGGATTTGGGCCAGGCAAGAGTGGAGGAAGGAGACAAATTTAGGGGCTATTAGAATAATCCAGTGACTTAGAAGCAGTGGGGATTTGACAAGTGATACATCCTGAAGATAAAAACCAATGGGATGTAGGGTAAGAGGAAGAGAGTACTCAAAAATAACTCTTGAGCTTTTAGTCTGGGCCAGTGAAAGGATGGAGCCGCCTCTTAACTTAGATGACAAGAGCTGTGGGTGACACAGAATATGAAAAAATAATCTTAGGGTGCCTGGGTGGCTCAGTGGGTTAAAGTCTCTGCCTTCAGCTCAGGTCATGATCCCAGGGTCCTGGGATCGAGTCCTGAATGGGCTCTCTGCTCAGCAGGGAGCCTGCTTCTCCATCTCTCGCTGCCTGCCTTTCTGCCTACTTGCGATCTCTCTGTCAAATAAATAAATAAAATCTTAAAAAAAATATTAAATCCCTAATTCATGATATTTCAAATATTTGAAGACAACTGCCAAGCCCAGATAATAATCAAGTGTAGTCATTTTGCTATAATGGACCTATGTATCCCTAAAAAATCATCCTCCATGCAAAACTGCACAATAAAAAACTGTAGGGATTATGGGAAAAAATAGGGTTGGAGCTTAACATCCGAAACCTTTCTTGGTGATACATCAAAAATGAAAGGGCACAGTTTCACATGTATTAAATGTTTGAAATAAATATGGTACTGTGCCCTGAAAAGAACTAGAAGTTTGATAAGTGGGCTTTGGAAGGGTTGCACTGTGTGATTAATCGTGAGTCAATGAAAGGAGACTTACTAAGTGGAGAGGCTGGTGTGGAGGTGGGTGTGGTTCAGGGCTGGCGATGAGCTCCACAGTGAAGCAAACTTCTGTAGCCTTACATCCTGAGGCACTTTTCCTGCCTTTAAGATGAATGCCCTTCAAGCCATACATTTATAACAGGTCCTTGTTTCATCAGAACTGAAAGTTTGATACACTATCTATTCTTCTTCTTTAATTAACGTCTATATTTCCTAGAAATTCTTTTTTAGACTTGAAATTGTTAGCAATGTTTGAAATCATGAAGCCAGAGACTACTAGCATCAAAAGGAGCTAATTCTGTAGGATTTAGCAATTTTCACTTAAAGTCTTTATATACGGATAGTGCTTTCCTTTTTACATGGACTGCTTGGCATTTTGAACCAGGACCCATGGAGCTGCTTCGGATGTTGCATACATGTGTGTTTTGGTTTTCGTCGTGTGTGTGTGTGTGTGTGTGTGTGTGTAGAAGAGTTCACAGATACAAAAGAACGACAACATGTAGTATTGCGGAATAAGACACCTGGTGACCCAGGGTGGCTGGTGGATGTCTGAGGTGTGTGCATACGTATTCTTATGCAGCTCCGTTCAGCTGGAAGCAGTTTTGTGTTTCTAAGGGACAAAACTGAGCAGGAACAAATGCAAAATTCATGGTATTGTCCAACTGTTCCCTAATATATCAATTGCACTGAAACAAATGTACAATTCCAGAGTAAGTATTATGGGAGAACTAGCTGTACTAATTCTGATATAGGAAAATTTTAAAAATACTAGAAAAGTAAATTGTATAGAAAGCAAGAGGGGATTTCGAATCCCGGTGTAAGCTTGATGTAAAAGAAGGGTGTTTGTGGTCTAAAGCCAAATGTAGTTAAAGAAGGATTTCACTTCATGGAGAGGAAAATGAGTGAGAAATTTGTGTGAGACCTCACATGGGGGAAGAGTTTCAGTAACTTCCAATCTCTAACCGACTCTAGGACTGAGTCCCGGGTAGCCGAGAAAACACCCCTTCCAATGGGATCGCCCATGGCCTTCTGGCCCCAGCAGGGCTGAGGAGTAAGGATTGCTTAGTAATTGCTTGCCCTGTGCAGAGCTTTACCTTGACCCTAACCGGGCACATTAGCACGGGCCCAGAGGCCCAGCACCTAAATGAAATGTAGCTCAACTCTCAAGGAGCCCGTGTCTCAGCAAATAAGAACCACATATAAAAATGAAGACTTGGTCCCATATGTCTTTAAACCCATGACGGTTACTGCTGATATGATACTGCAGGGGAAAATGACTTAGATTTTTGTTGGGTAGATGAATTTTTGGGGTCTCTCTGTGCAATTTTCTTTAACATAGTGGGGTCTTTGTCACTGTAATGAAAACTGCTTTCAGCTGGAAGGAATAAAAAGAGGAAGAGAGAGAAACAATAGCAGCTTAGAAGCAGAATTTCCCAAATAAATTAAACACTTTTGAGACACGGGATTTATATTAGAAACACTGATATAACCTTATCCTTGAAGGTGTGAAGATCGAGGCACTTAAGATGAATGTAAATAGCAGTATTACCACTGCAGGCATCAGTGGGGATCTTTGAGAGTACGGAAAGACAGGTACGGAAGGAGGGGTGCCACAAGAAAGGGTCACAGCCAATAAAGAGTGTTTGCAAAATCTTGGGGAAATTTGTGCAGCTTTGGATAATGATGCCTTTCACTCTTGCTTCTTCACCAATATTATATAAAATGAAGCAAAGAGAAAATAACAAACGGGTAGCTTTTTGTGTGCTTCATTGATGTGAACAAACGCAGATTTTTCAGTATGTCTTCTAGTGCATGTGTTAGTGTATGTGTGTGTGCACGTGTGTGCGCGCGTGTGCTTGTGTGTGTGTGTACGGAATTCTGTGGCTTAGTTAAGCCCAGGACCCAAATCAGGATGTTTGACACCTATTCTTAGCCGATTATAGATGTGACCTTAGATGCAATTTCCTACTTACAAGTATAAAAAATGCTCGCCTCTGAGTTTTATGGGTCAAGTTGGATGAGTCGATGCATATGAAAATATTTTTCTAGTAATAATCTGCTGATCGAAGATTATTGTTAATGGGATTTGGAAGGAGGGAAAATGGTCAAAAAAAAGGAGAAGGATTGCTTTAGTTCCTCCAGCTCCCAGGGGAAATATGTGTTTTGCTAGTTGGAGAGACAGGGCAGCTGGGTGTGTGAAAAACAGAGAAAGAGAGTGTGCACATGTTCAAGTGTTTGTAAATGCAAGAGGGACAGCCCTTTATTAGGCAATAGATATGCTGAGTTTCAGGTTTACATTACCAGGAGACTTGGAAAAGTTGAAACTCAGCCTAACTAGGGCTGCCAATGGCCTCTAATGAAAATTTCCATTTGGAGAGACTAGATGTTGACTTGGCATGACACCAAACAAGCAGCCTGCTGCAAAATTTTACACCAATTGTATTTCTCCTAATTAAACCCTGTCTGACCTCAGCATTAAGAAACAATTTGTTTCAGGATATAACCAGCACACATAAGCAATTACATTCTGTTTGCCCCATTAGCATTATTTGGCTCCTTTGCTATCCAGGGCTGCTACTGCAGCAAATGCTGCCCTTGAGCCAGAACTATAAAAAGCCTGGAGTGTTCAGAGGCTTTTTCCCCCATACCAAGAACTAAGAATATCATCCTATTTGAGCCAAGCCAAAGATTCTGGGAACAGTGTGCTTCTGTGTTTATTATGAGGGAGTATATATATATATATATATATATATATATATGAATATTTCTTATGATTTAAAAAAGACTCTACTTATAAAAAACCTGAGGAAGCTATAATAATCTAAGTTTATAATAATCTAAGCTTCTCCGGTATGCTATTTTTCATTTTCCCATTCAGCTATGACCCTTGTGCTTTTACTTTTTCATAGCTGTCAGACTTGGTACATTTTTTAATTTTAACCACCCCACCCCCGGCCCCAAAGTCATCCTGCACAGCTTTCAGTGGGGTTGGGGCAAATGTTCCTTTATAAAAGAAGCATCATATCCATGTAAAAATGACATGAAACAGAGAAACACTTTCAAACTCAAAAACTCTCAGCAGACCCACTTATAAAGGTCATTTCAGTGGTGGGAGCTCTGGGCCCGCGATCAAGGAGGTGGTCTGGTCCTCTTGGTCCTGCCACTTATACCTGCTGGATCTCAAGCTCATCACCTGCCTGTCTGAGTCTCCATTTCTTCTTTCGCAAAATGGGACAGGAGATACCTGAGATAGTCCTTCTGTAAGGCTATTATAAAGATTAGGTGACTCATAGGTAGTGTTTCTTTTTGATCTTTAAAAGCTGCAGAGCGTTGGATGGATATGAGAATATTCTTTTTCTAACTTCCTTCTGCGTCTTTGAGCTGTAGGCTACTCTTCTTCTGCCATCTTGATCTGGGAGCTGTGATGAGAAAAACATGGAGATGGAGAATATTCCATATAGGAAGAAGAGGGATGGAGAGGAGGAAAGAATTCCAGATCATCTGCTGGACTAAGCAAACGAAGTAGGTGTCTGTCCTCAACATTTGTCTAATTTTACCTTTCAAACCTTGAAAAGAGATTTCCCACTGGTTTTCGTACCTGTAAAATGGGAATAAAACCATCTCCCCTCTTCTTCTTTCACAGAGATACTCTGGGAATAAGTGACTTGACAGCTAAGAGCATTAGGAGTCTCGGAACGCAGGTGTCAAGGAATGGAGCCTGGTTTGCTTCCGTGCTCTGTACCAAGGTGTGTCAGAGCGGCTCCGTGACACTCTTCAGAGCACAGCTTCTCTCTGTGAATCAAGAGCACCTTCTGTTGGCAACTAAGTCTCATGAGCCTTAATAGTAGAGGTACATTTCAGTGTCGAAGCAAGCTCACAGAAGACTGAGAACAGAGAAAAGGTGCTTATTGACTAGAATAAACCATAAGTTGAAATACCTCCCTTTCCTCCTGTCACAATTAAAGCCTGTTGCTGTAATGCTGGCTGGAAAACGTAACAGATCAAGTCCTATTCTGAGTCCTGGGGTCTAGAATGTGGCATGTTACCAGGAGGCAAGAACTATACTTTCCAATGGAAATGTGGAATGCTTTGACAGGAATCCCTTCTCAGACATTCACAAGCCGTGTGGCTTGGACAAGTCCTTTAACGTCACCTGGTGCCAGCCTGACTACCTCCCGATTTCCAGGTCAGCATCTGCACTTGATGTTTCTCTACGAGTTTCTCCCAGATCAAAGGCGCTGACATACCTGCTGTATTAACCAGTTGGTGGGTCAGAGATTCTAAGATTATGAAAATGCAGATCCCCAGACTCCTTTGGAGGTGACTATAGCTGGCAAGGGACCCAGGAATCTGCACTCTTGAGAAGCACCCCCCCACCCCAGGGAATTGGACGCACTTGGGCTGAGATGAAAATAAAGTTGATTAACATAACTGGCCCCAGAATAGTGTCTGATACAAGGAAGGCATTCAGTAATCTTTGTGGAATTAATGTAAGATGGTGGCCTAGCCTATCCATATCAGAAAAGACTGCCTTGCCCAGGGAGACGTATAAAAGCTTAGTGGTTGGGATAATTCTTTATCTAAATACAAAGGTCTCAGTTTCCTGTTAGGAAGAGAGGAGAGGAGACATCTACTAAGAAGCAGGGTAGAAAGCCCTGGAATTTTAAAGGAAACCAACGACACCTTGTGACTGGCTTAGAATGAGCCACTTCTCTTTTTGAGACGCATCCTCTGGTCTCTCTGTTCCTTTACTGGCTCTTGATTTTTACCTAATTCAAAGCTCTGATGCTGGTATATGCTCTATCCTGCTCTTGGCATCTCTAGCCATAGCTGTTCTTCCTTTCTCCCCTCATCCCTGCAATTCTCTGCCAGTCTATTGCCTCTTTTAACATTTCGCTGATACTGATCCGGTTTCCCCACATGATACTTAATGGCTCGGGAATTCACGGGTTCTTTGTACGGAGTTGCTGGTAAAACAAAGGACACCCAGTTCCATTTGAATTCCAGATAAACCACACATCTCTTTTTGGTATAAGTATGTCCCAAACTTTGCACAGGACAGTTACAGTAAGAAATTATTTTTGGTTCTTCAAATTTAACTGAACATCCCGTATTTTGATTTGCTGAATCCAGCAACCCTATCTCTGGGTGACCTCGCTTTGTATCATCTTCGGTTCTTGTTAATCTCTTCATTGTCAAAGTTAGCCAGCCTTCTGCTGACTTACTCTGTGTTGACTTTTCACGTGTGTGTCAACCAAAAGTTTTCAAATTCTACATTCTTAGTCTTTCAATTTGCCCCTTCTTGGTTCTTGGTGCCTGTTTTGGTTTTAATCCATTGTTTCTCTCTACCCAGTGTTGCTGGCAGAGGAGACTGTTCTAGATCCCTGTTTCTAATGTTAACATAGTCTCTGAAATATACTTGGACACTCTGGTGTAAGTTTTCTCCCCATGCTGCCTACCTGATTGCTAATCCTGGAAAAAAAAAAAAATAGGAGGGATTAGGGAACTCAGCTTCTGTGGTCTAGCACTTGGTACTCTTGCTGGTAACCAGCAGTGATTGCAAAGGAAAACAGGGATGCTCAACCTGCAGTTCTGTTTCTCACTTCTTGGAAATCGGGAAAAGGGAACTTGGACATCGATGGATGATCTTGCTCAAGATCTTGAAGATAACTCTTTCTTTCTTTTTCTCATTCCCCTGATCCTTCCTGTCTATCATATTTCCTTCATCTTTTCACAACCTACTGATCATTTCATCTTCTTTTTCTCTTGTAATGTGTTACCTGTATGCAATCCACACATATTCTCCTACTGTCAGAGACTATTCTGTTTTTACTTAATAATAACTAATACTTATTCAGTTTCTTCTAAGTGTGACCACTGTGCCAAGCATAATATTATATAGGTGATTTCATTTCAGCCTTACATCATTCTTATTTCTGTGATATAGAAAACAGACAAGCAGATGCAGAAAAGTTAGATGACTTATGCGAATTTACATAATTTGGTGAAGCCAAACTTTGAATCCAGCTGTAGCTGATATCACAACCATGCTTTTAACATTATGTTGTATTTCCTTCCATGTAACTTATACTAGGTTCTATGAGAAGAATTACTGGATATTGAAGCTATTTGCAATACTCCTTCAAGTTGGGGCTTATAAAAGAATAAGCTGTAATCTTAGTATGGAAATCCAGGCTAGAGAGACTCACAGTCTTCTGCAAAATCATTGTACTTCAGTTTCGGCCACAAACTTTTCTTGTTAGACTTTTTCTTTTAACTGGTTGGCCTTGACTTAGCACCCTCTCCCAGAGTCTCTCACTCATACATGCACCTTTGACAGCATCATCTGTTGTCCCCATATTGGTAGGTATTTCTTATCATGTATAACTAAAGTGATCCTCCTCTGTCTGCAACCAAATATTTTTCCTTCAACCACAGGATTTATAAGACTCTTGAGATCAGATCTTAATTTGGAGCAGTGAACCTACTGATACAGCTCGCTTAAGTTGGGAATGTCCCTGAAGTAACAGGATTCTTTTGTAATTCCATCAATGTCCAGACAAAAATACCTTTCTCTCTTTCCTAAGCACTACTTCTGGAAGACATTGACTCTATACTTACCCCTGATAGAAAGCATGATGATGGCAGGGGTGTCCTAGAGCTCCATTCACCAAATTATCACCCAAACCCAAATCCATTTGTGTTTGCATTATCTCTGCTCAGAGGCTCATCTTGTCTCCAAGAAACAGCATGATTTTTTGTTTGTTTGAAACAAGGGAGAGTAAGGAACATCTAAAACTACAAGGGTATTTTATTTATACTATTAAAAATTTCTCTGTGAAAAATTCTGGTATAATTTTTAAATCTTACATATTTTCTGGAGAGTATCTTCCTTCCTGGCTGCCTCACTCTGAAAGCCAAGAGACTTATTATTATCCTGGGACAATGCAGAGTGTATCTTCTAAATGCTTTTTGGACTTGGCCTGTCTGGTTAGTTTCAGATTGAGATGTTGAAGGGCATGAGCAATCTGTGAAACTCAGGATAACAGAAAGCTTTTAGGAAGTGATAGTGTCTGCCTAGTGAGCACACACGCATGCTTGCACACATGTGCACGCTTTCTCAAGAGCCAGGGTTCTGGGTTACCACGTGGTCAACTCATCCTGAGGTCCGGTCTGCACCGCCAAGGCCAGATTTCTAGTGGTTCATCAGGTATTTGAGCCCATGATCTTGAAATCACTAAACTGTCAGGATGTCCAAATCCCTGTGATGAGGTCCTCCTTGCAAGACAGCAGACATGAAAGTTGGTCTTTTTGTAATGAGTGGAAATTTGAAAATCACTTCTCAAGTGATGTTGCCCTCATCAATACATATGGGCTTCTTTTCACTGTGGGCAAAGTTCTTGGGGGTTGAGGAACTAGGCAGGAGTTCAGCTGAAGAAGGTTGTGATCCAGTTAGGTAAATGGAAGAAAGAAAGTATACCCCCAGTTAGAATTTGAGAAGGAGGAAGAGATTTATATATGTCATAAGGTAGAACCTGATGTGGTAATTTAAGGAGGCAAAAGGCCATATCGTTAAGAGCCTTGGTGTCTGGATGTAAATTGTGGTTCTACCATTTACTACACATACATCTACATTCCAGCACTCTCAAGGCCTTTGTGGCCTCTAAAATAAGGATATTTGTATCATACAAGTAGTGGTTGGTGTTAGGATTAGATGAGATAATTATGTAAAGGGCTTAGCAAAGGGATGTAATAAGAGATGACAATGATGGTGACTGTGTCAGCTTACTATTCCTGTGTAACAAATTACCACACATGGAATAACTTCAAACAACACAAATTTATTACACACAGTGCTATGGGTCATAAATCTGACATGGCTCAGATACGTTCTCTTCTTAACTTTTTACTGGGCTGAAATCAAGGTGTTGGTTGGCTGACCTGGACTTTTTTTTTTTTTTTTTTCCCTTCAGCCTTTAGGGAAGAACCTGTTTTCAACCTCAATCAGGTTTTGGCCAAATTTTGTTTTCTGAGGTTGAAAGACAGAGGAGCTCTGATTCCTTGACTGCTGTTGGGTGGAGGCCCTCTCTCAGCTCAAGGCCATTTGAATTACTTCTCATGTGGGTGATTCCATCTTCAAACCAGCAACACTGTGTCTCATCTCTCTGTGCTTTGAAGCTCTTTGATTTCCTCTGCTACTGGCCAGAGAAAGCTCTCTGCTTTTAAAAGGGTCACCTGATTGGGCCAGGCTCACCCAGATAATCTCTGTATTTTAAAGTCAACTGACTAGGGGGGACCTTCAACAACCTGCAAAATCTTCCCAGAAGTAACTCCTTCTGTTCTTGTTTTAATAACCAGGGGACAGGAATCTTGGGGAGGGTGTCTTTAGAATTCTGCCTGTCACAGTGAGGATGAGGTGGTGTGGATCAATGACTAACCTTTGACTGGTTTTTGCATATAGAAAAAGAGAGGGCTGAAGCAAAGTTTGGAGGCTGACAGTAGAAACTGCCCAATTGTTTTGCATCAGAAAGCAGAATTCTTAATTGCTCCTGAGAGGGCAGGAGAGAGTTGTAAAAGGAAAACTGGGTGGAGAGGACAATAGGAGCTAAGTCTCATGGCAGGGAAACTGAGGAATCAGGGTATTTCATATTATATTTGTGGGGTTTGTTTTTGTTTTTTGTTTTTTTGGTGTTTTGTTTTGTTTTTTTTTTGTTCTGTTTATGTATTTGGCTTCTCCAGGCTTTCCATGGCACTGTATGTGAGGAGCTTTCTGTGAAAATATGAGCAAATTGAATTCCAAGGCTGAGATGATCTAAGCACTACACTGATTAAGTGGAAGAAGGAGATCCAAGCTAGAGGTGGCCCTGGGAATCTGTGGATTCTTTAAATGGACATTGCTTTCCCCACAAATTTAGAGTAAGGGTTTGTTGCAATCTTCCCTGATCTTCTGAGGCATACAGCAGGCGTAAAAGAGTATTTCGGCTCCACGTAAGACATAGAGCCGGGCAGGCAGCTGGGCGTCATGAGGCCCAGCCCCCTGGGTTCTGGGATGAGACTGTGCAGGTGTTTTTTCTTGGACTTAATGTGTTCATCCATTCATTCAATCATTTGTAAAACATTCAGTACTATCCAATATACAATATAAGACACTCTTTTAAGTACTGGGGATTGAGTGTTGAGCAAAACCAAGTTGCTGGTCTCCTGGAGCTAAGCTCCGTTGGAGGAGATGGACTATGTAGATAAACAAACAAGTGCTAAATAATATAATTTTAGTTAGTTACAAGTACCAGAGGAAAATCAAGCAAAATAAGAGAATGGATGCTAAGAATAAGTGCATGCTGCTTTGGATGTGGTCAGGGAAGGTCACTCTGAAGTGACAACAGAAAAGAATCTGAAGAGATCAAGGAAGATGGAGAAGTCGGCTGTATGATCTCAACTGAGGGACCTGATGAGTATGGACCCCAGGAATGGGGGGGGGAGCAAGAAGGAAGCTCCAGACAATTCTGTGACTTGTGTTATATTTCCTTTCTTGCTAAGCCTGCTTTAAAACTGCTTAGGTAAATGCTTCAAGAACGATCAATTATTAATGAAAGTGTGTTCTCATTTGGTGCCTGGGAAAAACCACAACTGTCATGACTTCCAAGTATCCTCACATTGCCTGGGAGATCAAAGTGGCCTGTCTGGGGCATGTGGGGAATGTTATTCTAAGAGGAGTCTCACCAACATTGTTTGGGGGCTGAACTGAAACTCCCTTCACTAATCTTATAAAAAGGGGGATGGACTGATCGTATCAATTAAGTTAGCCGTCTTCTCTCACCCTTCTCACCCTATCCTCTCTGGCCCTAATGTTTCAGAGCAAGATAGAATGGGTTTTTGTTAACATAAATCAAATCTTAGACAACAGGGTGTCCCCCGAATGCTGGACTGGGCTGAAACACTAGAACGGACAACAGTGGGACAGAATATGAAGATCTGTGTTCATTTCTAGGTAGTGCATGCCAATGGTGCCATGATAAGAACCACCAGAGGGTGAATGGGAAGATGCTGTCTTTATTTAGAAAGGAAAACCTGACGTGAAACATTTTATCTAGAAAGAAGTGCGTTAAGGAAAAGATAGCATATAGCCTACTTGTAAATCTCCTCACCAGAGGCTGAGGGCTAGGGGACCAGGGGCCCCATCGTGTCCACATCTAGCCCAGACCTTGCATGCTGTATAGACCCACTAAATGTTTGTGAAATATGTGGATGGTGAATGAGCAATTAAAAATTTATTTTTCTCCGTGGAAGAGCTATTTTTGTGAGAATGGGAGTAAATAGTTGTCTATTGTTCTTGAAGATCCACTGTAACAATGAAAACCCTGGGTGCAGATTCAGTACCATGAAGGGAGAATTATTATAATTCAGATCGATACAAAGAGAACTCAGTTGCCTTAAGAGAAGTGGGACTTCTGTACCCTGAAAGTATTCAAATGGGGGACAGATAACCCCTGTCAGCTATTCCTCCATTGAATGAAAACTTTCTCAAGGAGACATTTAGGATCACTTTAATTATATGACTCCCAGGTCCTCAATGTGGGAGATGGGCAATATGCATTCTGGAAAGTAGGAAATTCTCCAAGGTAGTGGCCAGGGGTATCACTCTGCTAGAGTTTGAGAAGATACTCTAATTAAATGAAGAATACCACACAGCCATCAGACACCCATATAATTCCTGCTCCCCATCATGCCTTTCCTGAATCCCTGGATATCACTCCTTTAACATGATTTTTGTTCTTAGGGTCCCCAAGTACCTCTCACTAACATCAGAATGTGGCAGAATTTTGCACTTAGCAGTAGTTGGCCTCTACCGTCCCCCTGAATGATAGAAAGCTTTTCCACTTGCTCTTCTTGCTCATGGCCTGTGAATGAAGAATCAATGAAATGAGTTTGGGGGCAGATAAATCCCCTTGAGGTGCTGTGGCCCAATCCTTTCCCTTAGACCATTTGCTTTTAACTCTCTTTTGAGCCACCGTTCAGCAAAGTTAATAGCCGCAAGCTCTTCAGGGGAAGGTTTGTTAAAATCATGTCCAAGAAAATAAATATAATGAATGAACAATCTCTGGAGAAAGGCTTGACATTTAAAAAAAAATGTAAATTAGTCTCACAAGGATCTGCTATGAAATAGGCAAAGTGCATTAGTACAAATGAGATATTTTTACAGCGATTATAGGAGCCATCTCCTGGGGACCACACCTGAACTCTTAAAAGCTGAACCAAAACCCAGTTGTGTACCCAGGAATCTAGCGTGACAGATTTGAATGTATTCCACTAATAACTCTCCTCACCCCATGCCTGCATTTCAGTGCACGGTTCCCCTGTTGTTCAATGAGCTTTGATACAAGGATGCTGGAGCATGGCTTTGAACTCCTCTGAACCCAATTATATCCAGCCATTTGGAAGTGCCATGGTGGGATGATGGTAGAAGAGTGCTCTCTGAACTAGCACACAGAGAGTTCAAGAAGGAGTTGACTGTAGCGGGTCTGGCAGCCAATTCATACATGGAACTGTGCCGCCGATGGCACTGCTGTCTGCCAGCCTGCAACGAGGATAGAGCATATAAAAGGGAAATTCAATTAGTTCACCAAAAGTGGATTGAGCAAAGTGAAGGGGCAGCTGGTAGCAGCTTTTATTCTTTGATTTGCACAAGAAATGTCTTGCTCCGGCACGTGGTCCTTGCACTGGGTGAGTGTGTGAAAGGAGTGCTCTTCCCCCGCAGGGAGGGGAGGCATTTTCCCTCCCCCGAGCATTTCCCAGCTCTTCAATCATAATGGAAGTCAGTTCTCCAGGTGAGAATCCCAGCCTTTCTCTCTCCAAATCAGCTTGGGACCAATTAAGATGACCCCAATAGAAAAAAGAGGAGCTAGCAAGCAGGCTATTGCTCTTCTCCCAAAGGGTCGGTGGTTGACACCGTTTCCTTTCAGACAAAGGGCATGGCCCCAAAGAGGAGTATAGTACCCAGGATTAAAAAGAGAGAGAGAGAGAGAGAGAGAGGGCTTTTGCGACCAAGCTCTAAGAGAAGGAGCTGTATTTTATTTATATCATAAATCTATTTTGTTTTATGGTCTGACTGTAAAACCTTAAAATGACATTTTAAATCTGGACTCTGTAACATGGGTCTGTTTTAGTTGATTGAAGCGGACCTGACCCACAAACCCATAAAGTAGCGTGGCCATTCTCACTTTTCTTCTTTAAAGTTTGGAGGGTTCACAGGGTGAGGAGCTAGAATGGTTAATTTCTCAATTTTGCTGGAGTTAAGAAGTCACTGAACCTTTAACATGCAGCATTCCGTTTTGTTAGACTCTTGGACTCTTCAGACAGTGGTAGGCAAAATGGTTTTTCCTGAGCACCCAAAATATATTACAGACAGTGAGTTGTCCGTCTTTAGACGGAGGGAGGGCAATAGGCAAGTAACCCTGTGACGGGAACATTCCTAGCGTCTGGTGAGGCAGATGTGCTGTTGCCTGGATGTTGCGGCTGCATGGGGCAGGGGAACCTGCCCCCAGGCCAGCCCAGGGCTCCCATGGGGGATTAGACCAACTAATCCCCTGTGGTCTGTCATTTGGGTCCCTTTACCCCATGGCTCCTCATTACACCCTTCTCTGTCTTCTGCCTCCCCTCTTTGCACTCTGCATCCCACCTACCCATTTTGGTAACCTCCATCTTGCCAATCTTGTGTCAACCCCAAAGAGAACCCCTCAGCTTTTGAGCTTTAAGAAGACACAATATCCTATCCCTTCTGGAACCACCAGCACGTTGCTAGTCTTGGGAAGAACCAACCCTTTATCTTCTTCTTTTGGCCTTTCATTGTTTCTATGTCAAGCTTTTCTTGATAGATCTAAACTGCCCTAGTCAGAGTGGGCAATCGTCTTGTGGTCTTTTCAATCTCTCTTTTCAGCTCTATAATAAAAAGCTGAGAGTGACCTCATTCATTCAGAGACCCCAGGCTCAGGACACAAAGAATTCTTGGTGTAGGAGTGGGAGAAATACCTCTCACTTACTTCTATGTAAAATAATATATTGATAAAATTTTCTGTCGTATTGATATCATTTCTCTATTGTATGGATCAAACAACATCTTTGACTCCTTCCCGCTATCTTCCAATACATGAGAAACAGCTACATTCTTTCTTCTACTTTTCCACTGTGGCTCTTACACATTTCCTGTAAGATAGTGAAGACTTCTTTGATCCAGCCTGCTTCCTGCTCTTATAACCTCTCGTTGTGCTCCCTACCTATGGCCCTTCTCCATTTTGGTGTATCATATAGTAAGGGTCTCTGCTCCTATGTTCCAGTAACTGGGCTAAACTCTTCACACAAATGATCTGAGTGTGTCTTTGCTGGTGCCCCAAGGGTGAAGGATTGTTTTTGTGCAATCTTTGGATTTTCCTTTAATCTTCCTGAATTTGCTGTTGTGTCAGTTTGCCTACTACATAGAGTCCAAATACCTTTAATACCCCATGGGCTCACATCAACTAACCTTCTAGATTGATCTAACTGTTACTACTTCTAGGGCAAAGCTACTGAATGGCAGAGACTTCTCTGACTTTCCTATATTTCCTTTTGATTACCCATGGTTTTGTTTTTTGTTTGTTTCTTTGTCTTATTTTACCTTTCATGCTTGTCTTCTGCAACTCCTTTCTCTTGAATCATCTTTTTTTACCTTCCATTCCATCCTCACCTGGGTCAGTCCTACCCATCCACTGGTAAACACTGCTGGTTGCTCACCATATATTTTTTTCACCAAATATTGATTTTCTCTTCTTTCTTACCAATAGAGCCCCAACTGTGTTTGTGTAGAAATGGGGCTTGTTAAAAATATTTCCATCCTCAGAGTCTCTTGCCTTCTGGGTTGATCTTGTCATCAAGTTTAGGCTGATACAACAGGAGCAAAATCTTATGAGGGGCACCTGTGAAGCTTCTGCTTCCTTAATAAGTACTGTTCCCCTTTTCTGTTCCCTTCTTTCTGCCTGGAATGTGGCTGCCATGCCCAGAGGTGAAGTAGCCATCTTGCAACCAGGAGGAAGAGAGTTATATATTAAGGATGGAAGAAAAGAAAAGCACAAAGGAGGCTATGGTTTTGGGTGACTTTCTTGAACAGCTTCACCTGTTCTGAATTGCATATACCCAGACTTTGTATTTCAAAGGAAAAATTGAATTCTCTCTGTGGTTAAGTCATTGAAATCAGGTTTCTACATTTAGACAGATACAGTCCTGACACACCATCCTTCAAGGCTAAATTAAATGCTACATAAATTATGAAAGCAACCATGATAGTCCAAATCTAACATGGAATAGTGAAGTAACTTCCTAATTTCTCCTGCTTCCACACATTCCAACAACATTCCTGCTACATACTATCGACTGCCGCCAGAGTAAGACTCTAAAAATACATACAAGGTCTTGTCATTCTCTGGTCAGCAATCCAATTACCCAATAACTTCCCATAATCATGCTTAAAATAAAACCCAGTGTCCTTTTAAGTATGCTCTCCACAATTGGAGCCTTGCTATGTCATTCCCTACCACTCTCCCTCTCCCCTTCTCCCTTGGCATCCTTACAGTTCTGTGAATAATCCAAGTGTCTTCTAACACCAGATTACTTGCAGTTGTTCCTCTTTCCATCACTCCACTAATTCCTTCTGGTCTCTACTTGAATATCAGTCCTCAGACAGACTTCCTTGATGAGTCCTTATAAATACCACACTGACCTACGCTCTTTCTGCCTGTACGATATTATTTTTTTCATAACACTTATCACTATTTATTTATTATACCAGCAGACTCCCTGCCAAGCGCTGAGCCTGGTGTGGGGTTTAATGTCATGACCCTGAGATCATGACCTGAGCCAAAATCTTAACAGACTGAGCTACCCAGGTGCCCCTATTATTTGCCTTTCTTATTAGAATGTAAGCTCTATAAATCAGTGACTTTGTCTGCTTTATCCACCACAATATCTCCAGCACTTAGAGTAGTATCTAACACATAGTAAGTGGTCAATAAATAATTATGGGATGAATATTGGAAAGAAGGAAGGAGGGAAGTAAGAAAGGAAGTAAGTAAGTCACAGATCTTGGTTGGGGATTTGAAACAGTTGTAAGTTCCCTAAGTAAGAGAAAATGAAGGACTGATTTAGGAGCTGCAATACCTCTGAGGATGTTTTCCCAAGAATAAGTGACAATTACTTGAGATTACATCTTCCTAGATTCTTCCTTACATCAGAAGATGGTAAAAACACCTTGCTCTTGCCGTTGCTAGAGGGAGTAGTGTTAATGTTGCCACAGCAACGATACATCTTATGTAAAATCTCCAACTTGCTACAGATGTGGTAGCCAGTTTAAAAGTTTTCTTGGAGATTCAAAAATATATGCCGTCTTCTAATTTTGCTTAACCAATTGCTTTTGGCTAATAACAAATGATACACATAGCGCTAAAACTGTTTTTGAACTTTGCCCCCTTGGGGGAAGACCAAAAGTACTTTGCCAGAAAAGTGTTCCAAATGTAAATGACTGTCATAAGCTCTAGTGCCATGGATCCAAGATTGTGAGGATGAGATTTGTAAAACACTAAATAGAAAATAACTTGGTGTCTATCAATGTGGTATGCCCTTGCTCTGGCTTCCTGTATCTCCCCACTCCACTCCCACCACTACTCCACAGGATGTCCTCCTGCTCTTCCAACATACCGTATTGCTTCCCTCTTTGGGGTCCTTAGCATTCTGTTTCCTCTGCCCAGTTACACCCAGATATTTTCACAGATTATTCATTTCTTTCCTTCACCTCTCTGCTCAGATAGTACTTTCTCGGGAGGTCTTCTTCGACCAACCACCCTAAAATGTTCAACAATAGCAACTCTCACCTGTCCATATCCCTTTCCTTTCCATCCGATGGTCTTCATGTTTTTCTTTATAACACTGTTTGCTACTCTTCATATGCATGTATTTATTGGCTTACTTATTTGTCTCCTTCATGAGAATATAAACTCCATGAGAGTAAGGACACCTTTTTGTTGAGTGTTTGTAAGTAACCTTCTATAGTATAGATATGTAACTGTTTATTTATCCATTCAACTGTTGACGGATATTGGGGTTGTATTCAGTTCGGGGTTGTGTTACAAAGCTGTTAAGAACATTTGTGTTCAGGTCTTTGTGTAGATGGATGTTTTTATTCTTTTTGGGTAAATAACCAAGAATGGCATTACTCTACCATTTAGTAAGAATATTTAACTTTATAGAAAATGACCCAACTGTTTTCTAAAGTTACTCTAACAATTTACATGGCCACTAGCAATATGTGAGTTCAAGTTGCTCCAAATCTTTGCCAACCCTTGGAATTCCAATCTTCTTGATTTTAACCATTCAAATGGATGTGTATCAGTATTTTATTGTGGTTTCGATTTGTATTTCCTTGATGACTAATGCTCCAGGGCATCTCTCTCTTCATGTGTTTATTATTTGTAAATATTCTTTCATGAAATGTCTCTTCATATGTTTTCCCCATTTTTATTGAGTTGTTTGTCTCCTACTCTCAATGTTTATTAAGACTCAATGTAAGAGCAGTTACATGAACTAAATTGTTGTTGAAATGATATTCCTTGTATTCTTCAAACGTAGTTTCTTGCTAAGGAATATTTACCTCTTGCTATAACTAGTATGAGCTTTTCATTATGCGTTGGGAATTATATTCTCATAATATACCCAATTTTGAATTGGACAGAGGAATTTCAGTGTTGAATGTAATGCTTAGTGAGGGAAATGATGTTACTCTAGATTTTTGATATGTGTGTTCACTTTCCTACATGTTTTTCTCATTTTCTATTAAGTGTCTTTGGCTTTACTATGCTTGTAATTAAGCAGTTTCAAATTTCTTTTCAAAGTAAATGGCATATATCTCAGTTTCTTCATATTCAAGTGTGAATAATGTTGTTTCTGACCCAACACAAGGGAATGCTAGAAATTCCTTTAGTGCCCTGACGTTAGAATGGTTTTGGTCTTCTTGGAATAGTTCAAGGTGACCTTTATATAAAGCATGAGCACTAAAGTCATTATTTTCATATGTTTCTCTAAATAATTACTTTTTACCTTGAATAAACAATCCTTTATACTTACAGCAGCATTTTTATGCCTTTATAAAAGTATGACATTGTTTTCTAAAACTTTATACTTTATACTTTATAAAAGTATGACATTGTTTTCTAAAACACTGTATAAATGTGTTCTCTTTGAATTAATCTCTCTCTTTATAGATAAGATTTTGATGTAGGAGCCATGTCTTAAACATCTTTATGTTTCTCATAACCCTCAAAGAACTCCCTGTGCCTAGTAAAGTATTTAAGACACGTTTCTTAAAGAAGTGTTAGGTGAAGGAGTACAAGTCATTACTGACTTTTGGACACCAGGCATTCGTTTGTGCAGACACTTACCCACCCAGCCTGGAGCAGATCTATGTGAACTGCCTTCAGGATGTTGAAGAGAGAGAGACAGCTGGAAGGGACAACCATAATGTTCTCCAAAGGCAGTTGTATTTCAAGAACTAGCATGTCCACGTAGTAATCAGATGGATGAAACAAACAGGAAAGAGAAAATGTCAAGGAAATGCAGCTGCTCAAAAGCAAAGCGGGACAGGAGGAAGAGGTGATGGGAAGAGGCCCCAAAGTCAGAGCCTCTACTGCGCCCTGGTGTGGAATACCAAGGGTTAATTTGCCATAATAAAATCAGCATGAATACTGCCAAAGCGGCCTGAGCAGACCCTCAAGTAAGTAATTAATTCTGGCTGCTTTCCGCTCTCTAGCTTTCATCATTCTTAATGTTACCTAATTGTAAAATTATTCTTCAAACCTTCTTAGTATAAAGGAAGAAAATGCCCAGATCTAGCCCGCTTTTCTTGAGGGCATGGGTGCCTTCTGCATCTTGGTGGAAGGACCCAAGACGCTGCTAATTAAGGGAGTGTGAACACTTGAAAACTTTGATCAACTTTCATAAAACAGCCTACAAAAGAGTTCTCCAAAAGCTGTATGATTTTCTGTGAGCTACGAAACCCAGAGAAGCATGGGGCTGAATCCACAGCTTCTCTAGCCTTGACGGATCCTGAGATGGGGATCAACATAAAGGACAAGCATGTGAGGAGAAGAGAGAAGTTCCTGGCCTGACCTATAGTTTCTGCTGCCATTGAGAATAAGCAAATCTTGGGGACCATTCCACCTCAAAATATGCTGAGGTTTTTAATGTCAAGAGTTTTAAATTCATGTCAGTACAGCCAGATAAATAAAATCTTCACTTTTAAGGGGATCTCTTCATCCCTTGTGTCTTCTTCCTTGAAACATGATGGCTCTCCTGCAGACAAAAGGCATTTCTCTTTCCATGACCGTAGCAGGAGGGACCAAGCTGTCTTTTCCACTGTGATTACCTGCCTAGGCTGTGGGCCTTGAGGTCTCGGGGTAGCCTTGGCAACATAAGTGCAATACACTATTAAAATAATGACTATTTTCTTCAGTCTAGTTAAAAAATAGAAGGGACAGCTTTGGATGGCATTCTGGTCAGGGGGGAAATATCTCATGTGTCTCTGGGGTGAGATATAAAACTGAGGGCTTGACCTCTTTTGGCCATTAAAGACCTTCGGGTCCTCTCCTGTCTCTTTGTTCCTAAAAGAGTAGAGGTAGTGTTAATTCTGTGGCTGGCTAAATCCTAACTGGGGTAATTATACTGTCACCCTATATTCCCCTGGAGATTGAGTTAGAAAAGTTACTCTTTGATCATGCTCTTAAATCCTACTGCGCTGGGCTTTGTAACATGGCAGGTGAAGAATGGCTATTGGATTCCACATGCCTCCCTCTGCTGGGTGAGTGATGCTAATTCTATGTATGTATTCTGCTGAGTGCTTGGGGATCCTTCTGGGAGAAGCTGCTGTAGTAAGCATGAGCTATTATTAGTTGAGTCTCAAAAAAAGAAATTGTTGTTCTAGGCTATGTTCCTTTGATAAATTTTAGTTAAAACTCCCAACAAATAATTATGAAAAGAATGGGGAAGATTGCTAGAAATTTAGGGTTTCAGTTTGTGTGTATATATGTATATGTGAGTCTGTGTATATGTATATATATAGTATTATAATATATGTATACATATAATATGTATTTGTAATATATACATGTAATATACATACTATATGTGGACACATATTGTATATATAGAAACATTTATGTGTGTGTATACATTTTTCTTTGACAGAGCTAAAAATAAGTTCTTTTACACATACAACCCTTTTTATCATATAGATCCCAATGACCTATTGGGTCACAGCTGTTTGTAACTGATGAACAACATCCCAGGTTGATGTGGCCAGTGAATTGTGGGTTTTGGAGGTGGTCTAAGCTGGGCAACTTTCAGTGGTTTTGATTTAGATCCAAAAATTGTGGTTGGAGATACATTTAGAATTTTGGTGAGGGATTCATGGAGACACTGATTATAAACTGCAATGAAGCTTCCCAAAAGCTAACTGATTAAACTATGAGAAGGAACCACCTAAGTATAAAGAGTATTCAGAGCTGAAGGCTTGGTGAGAACTGAGGGCTTAAGTAAACTGTCTGGCCAAACGAGAATCTCACTTCTAACTCCAGTGTAATTTTGCACATCAAGCAACAGACACACTCACACATATAATGCTAGGAGCAAACCTGAACATGACACGAGAGCTCATATTTTTCAGTCTCTTTCTGTGTCTCCTTTTCTTTTCTTTTCTTTTTTTTTTTTTTGGTAACTAAGTTCAAAGAAATAAGTTTGTCATTTCTATAATCCTCCATGGTATATCAATAAGGGACTTGTTTTCTAAGTCAGAATATACAACAAAAAAGAATAAAACAGACCCCCATTTGTGATTATGGAAAAATGGTAAGAGATCCCATTATGAAATTACATTTTTATATATAATTACATACCTCTGATGGTATAAATTCCTAAGTGTAGATGGCAAGAAAAGTAAGACTGGACGACTATATCAAACTTTAATAGTATTATCTTCCAGTGGTTAGGTCATTTTTTTTTTAAGATTTATTTATTTATTTGAGAGAGAGTGTACAGCAGCAGGAGGGCCAGAGGGAGACAGAATCCTGAGCAGACTCCATGCTGAATGTAGAGCCTGATGCAGGGTTTGATCTCCCCATCCTCAAATCAGGACCTGAGCAGAAACTGAGACTCAGATGCTTAACTGGCACTACCCAGGTGCCCCAGTTTGATCATTTTTTTTCTTTTTCAGTTTTGCTGAACACATAAGTTATATTTTATAACTATCAAGTGCTAAATAAAATAAATTAAAAACAAGACCTGGGGAGAAAATATAATCCCAACACATGACACACTAGTACATTTTAGGAGAGAAAAACTCTTTATATTAAACTGCATCAATTATCAGTCATAAAAATTGGTAGAGGATTGGTTTATTCTGAATAGCGTTTTGTTGAATAGGAAAAAAAAAAAAAACAAAAAAACTGAAAATTGCTCTGAATTGCTCAGATGGTGAAAGGAACTTGAACTTGGAGGCTCCAAACAGAAATTTCAACAAAACCTTTCAACCTGACTTGCCCTTCGGTGATCAGGTAACCAATGTCCTTTGCACAGACCTGAGTTGTGCTAAAGCTTCAGGAATCCATCCTCCTTGGGGCCTGGCACCCTGAGAAGGGACTAGTAGGGTTGGGACAGAGACCTCAAGGGCCATGCAGAGTTAAGACTTTGGGGGATCTGCATCTCCCTGTGCTGCTGGCAGTAGATAATAAACAAAATATCAAAGAAATGAAAAAATGATAATCAGATCTGTTACTCTATAGAATCTTATCTAAACTTCTACTATAAGAAGTCCCTTTTCAAATATCCCCTTAATCTTTGTCTGAAAATAGGTAAAAGAGCTAGATTTTAACAAGTACTTGTTATATCAAATGTTGTTCCAGGAGCTTTATGTGTATGAACTCGTTTAAATCTCAGAATGAGCCTAGCAGGTGGATTACATATGTTATTATGCCTCAGATGCAAACAGTGGAGCACAGGGAGGTAACTACTTTGTCCAAACTTAGACTCTAAATATAATTTCTGGAGTCAACATTTGACATTACCTTTTCACCCCAGAGCTATGTACTGCACTGTTATTCCAGAAATTGTGGAGAATGAGAATGGTCTTTGAGATTTTTTTTCTGAGATTCTTTATCTTTATGTGTGAAATAAGTCCAATAATGTCAACTTCAGAATTGTGAGGATTGCATCTAAGCGATTGAAACAGGATTAATTCCTTGTTGCTCTTAGGTGGGTAGGCCCTTAGGCACTAGGCAGGCCCCTGTTTTTAGCTGTAGAAACACTGTATCCATATCTTTCTTGTTTTTGCGAAAATCAACATGGACATAATTAATAGTTTAGGCTCCCAATCTGTTTTCTCCACCTTTTCCAGCCATGGTTACTATCAATTCAACAACCATGTTTTTGAAATAATAAAAACTAAACACAAGATCTGATCAGCTATTTTTTCAAGTTTCTGAATTTATTTATGGCACGTTGTAAAAGGGTAGAACATTAATTATTTTTTCATACCTAGAATGAATCACTTTTATTGAAGATAATAATATTGGATGAAATTTAAAATTGTCCTGGAAAAATCTCAACCACATGATCACCAGACTTTGAACAGATAGTATTCACTGTGCAATGGGATAGTATTCACTATGCAGTAGGAATGCCCTTACAGCAGGAATCAGACTTCCTCTTAGAGAGTACCTTTGTTGGAAAACTGCATGATAAGGGATCACAGAAAAAGTCAAAGCTACATAGGGCTCTCCACTTCCTTACATCCATTCACTCCAGTCCACTCTTTTTACAATCCCTGAGTTCTCAACTGTCAACCCCAAAGGATATCACTGGCCTCCTTATTACCAATCACAATGACAAATTTACATCTTTATTTTACTTGATCTCAAATACGACAAAATTGACTTTACTCATCTTTGATTTTTATCCTGAATTCCCCAGTAAGTCTACTCTCTTTGGCCTTTGTTTCTAACCATTCTCCTTAACCTCTCTATATGGAGACTTCTCTTTTCTTCTCTTTCCCACCATCTAATATATTTACGTGGCTTTAGTAGTCATTCCCAAAAACTATCCATATTTTTTAAATGCCCTCCGACTAATATGTATAACCCTCTACTAGATGTCTACAACTAAGCTACTAAGTCTCACTTTTCTCTCCCTCTCCCTATCCCCTCATATCAAATACATCACCGGGTTTTATTTATTCTACTCTGGCAATGGTTTTGTCTTAGTTTTATTCTTTATCATTGAATATAGTCCCTCCTTATCTTTTGCCTGGAATACATAACAGCATTTTAATTATACCCTTTTTCAACCTTCTACACCATTCTCCATACTGTGGAAAGGTGTCTTTCTCATATTTGGAGTAGATTGCCATGTTGATGGTTCCCCATAAGTATGCCTCCGTATTCATGCCTCTAGTATTCATGCCTTCGAGGGGTCACGACCTAACCTGAGTCGGGGGTTGGCCATGTGGCTTGCTTTGACTGATCATATATCAGCAATTGGAGACTTGATGAGTGCTGGTATATCAGGACTTGTCCTCCAGAAGTCTCTCCTCTTGAATTCAGTCACCATGCAGTGGGGAGGATGGTCTAGAATTGGCCATTGGAAGAAGAAGGGCCACATCATAGGGAAGGAGGTGCTGCAACCAGCAGTCAGCACCAGGACCCTAGACATAGGCAAGGAGTCTTGGATTTCAGGCCTGGCTGAGCTCCCAGCTGAATGTATCTACCTGGGGGATGCCTGCTGACCCCACATGGAGAACTAGCCAACAGACCCCCAGAATCATTACAAATTCTAAACTGCTATTATATTTAGTTATGAAATTGTGAAGAGCTTTGTTAGGCAATGATCAAAAACTGAAACATCACATGTAACCTTAGAATCCTTTGTTGGTCTCTAATTTCCTCTGGGTGAACTTGAGATTCGTTTACCATGTCTTGCCAGCCTTTCACATCAGGACACAAGCAGACTTGGCATTCCACCTCAGCTCTTGCCTCTTGTCTCACTGACTTCACCAACCACACATCACTCCTTGTGGTGCTGAGAGCTATGTCCTCCACATGAAGGGCATCTTGCCTTTCTCCTGTGGTCAACCTGTCACCTTTCAAACTGTTATTCTAATATCATCTTCTTTGTGACTTTTTCTGGGCAGCTATGTTCTTATAGAACTTAGTACATGCATCTTCTTGATTGCACTCAACGTATTTTAAACACTCGTTTTAGTTATATATTGCTTTATTGAATTGCTTCTCTGATTGAACATCTCTGGCTTTGGTTTTGCTTTCACAGCCCAGCTACTATGGTTCTATTGAATCCTGTTCTCTCTGCCTGATCACTCTACTATGCTCTTCCTTCCACATTCCTTTGTTCGCACTTCTGTCCTTCACACTCAACAGTTAAGCTCCCCCTTAGATGTCCCTGCCTTGGGTCAACCTCTCTGAGCCTTGCAAGATGGTAGTAGATGCTACTTCAATGAGCTTCATTCATAGTGACTCTATTTACCCCAAAGCCAGTCCTTATCTCACCATCTCCAAAGTGCCTTTATACCTTCCAGAAGAACCAAAATTCTTAGACACAGAGAGTGGGTCTTTCCTACCCTTGTGCTTCGAAGAAAGCCCATCACAGAATATGCCTCAACAGATATTTGCTCCAACAAAGGAAGAAATGAAGGAATAAATAAATGCTTGTTCTTTATGTATCCACATGCATCCTGGACTTTTAAGGACAGTTATGTGTTTGAATGTTCTATGCCAGAGTCTCTGCATGCACAATTTCACTTGCCAAATTTCAGTTTGAAAAAATAAGATCCATATACCTATAAGAGCAAAGTATAGTGGCGATACTGCCTTTCTTTATTTGGACTTTTCACTTAACGTAGCCTAAACTTGCATTAACTTTTATTAGCAGCCATATCATACTGTTAGCTTATAATGAAATTGTGGTCAAATAAAATCCCCAGGTCTCTTTCACATGAACAATTGTCAAAACGTATAAACAAACTGGTTGAATTAATAGCTGGGAACAGCTAATAGGGAAACCCTATTGCTTAAAATGCAATTCTTTCCGGGCCAAATGTTCACCCATCTTAACAGTAATTGCACAATGCATTTGCAGCTAAGGCCTCATTAAAACTTCATGCTCACCTGTGCTCCAGCAGCACTGAGGATGCATATGGGTTAAGGCACTGGCCAGGTGATTGCCTCCTGGGCTTGCCCAATTGTGAATTTCAGTTAGAGCCACAAAAGTCTGTGCCTTTGTGCCATGATTTATTATAGGGAGCTTGTATCCCAGGGGAGTTTAAGCAATTCAGAAGCAGCAGGAGGAGACAGGGAAGCAGGTGAGCAAAGAATTGAGCGACTGTTGGAGGTATTGTGACACCTTGTTAATTATTAACTCTGGCAGCAGGCTGTCAAGTTAACCGGAAGGGGAGGGTGGACCTAATTAAGTATCTAAACAGCATTTCTAAGGAGTAGACATGGTCCAGAAATGGGTGCTTTCCCTGGAGTTGGTCACAAGAAAAGTCACACACACCTTGAGTCCTAGGGAACCTGCGTGTCATCCAGCAGGCCTTGCAATCTAAATTGTATGGACGTTGTGGTTGGACTTGCGGCGTCGGCCTCAGGCTACCTCTGTTAGAAGAGACGCTGTAGGCTTGATGGCCCATTGCTAACTCAAGGGAAGATGAATGGTACACAGGAGAAGGAAAAAAATAATTATTTGGACTACATTAGGGCATTTGCTAGAAGGACCATTTTGTTCAGTCACAGACCGTACCCTGTGATCTGATCAATTCTGTAAGGACTCAATATAAAGCAACACTCTTCTACAGGAAATATTGATAAAGGATGTGTGATATAAGGCAGAGGGCCTGAAGTGATCAAGGGATAACATCTAGAGGTTGACCAAATAGAGAATATACTCCCTTGGAGGAGGCAGAGAAGGAAGTGTTCCCATGTGCTGAGCAGAGAGACACGAGGGCCCACCGACCAGATCTGCTACCGCTGCTGGGGTTCCTTCGTAACTCTTTCCCCTTCAGGAAGTCCCCTAACGTCACTTCACCTAATCCACACTTGTAGGATAAGAGTGATGTCTACGTCATAGAGTTGTCATGGAGAGTAAAGAAAGAATAAATTAATTTTGCAGGACAAGTCTTCATAGCAGGAACTTGATCAACAATAGGCACCTTATCCACACCGGCCTTAAGCCAGATAGGAGCTAGCAAATATGATTTCTCAAGGACAAGTGACATCAAGATATCCAGAGACCACTTACTACAGCAGTTCGAACTTTATATTTTCTAACACGTTTAACCATGCGCTAAGCTACCCTCCTGCACTGACTCTGAGATGGGCTGCCTGGTGTGCTCTTCACAGCTTGAATGGGCCCTGCACAGAAACTCTGATGCAAAGGGTATCCCCTAGATTCGTGCAGTGCACAGTCTGCACAACAGAACATCTACCTGGGTTGCCCCTCGCAGACTAAGTATTTGTAGATTTTTTTTCTGTTTATGAAAGTGAACTTATACCCATTATAGGAAATTCAAGAAGTATATAAAAGCCAAGTGACAAAAAAATTCAACTACTCATTAACAGTCCTACTTACAACGTTAACATGTTGGTCTATTTCCTTCCAGATTTTTTTCTTTACATATTTATTTCTGGTTATTTACAACCTCTATATTCTTTCTCCTGTTCTAATCTTAAGTTTTAAAAAATGGAACTAACTCTTTAATCATTAAAATTAGTAAGAGAATCTTTAGTGGCTCCCTTTGTAGGATGATAAATTTCGGTACCTCTCATTTCATCCTAGTCCTTAGTCCTTCAACTTTCTGACATAATCTCAAGTAGGAGAGTTAGTCACTCATAGGATTTTACATTATATATCTTCTTCTTAAGATTTGTTGCTTTGATTTTTACATGTCAGAAAATGACATTAAACTCTTAAAACAAGGAGGCATAAACCAAAGATTCACTATTGTGATAGGTTTGGAACCCACAAGGAGAGATTACTGAGTTATCAAAACAAAACAATATTTAAGAAGTTACTTGAGAAATCGAAGCCACAGGTGTCTGCTACATGCAGTGATAGTCAGAATTATGCAATCTGAGATAAAACCAGAGATTTATATTGGGATCGTATTGTTCATGTTTCCGTCTCACCAATAGTTACTAGTAAATGGTGCCTATTGGGGCTCAGCTATAAATACTCTTCTTTCTTCCTTTTTTTTTTTTTTTTTTTTAGGATTTTTATTTATTTGAGAGAGAGAGAGAGAGAAAGCACAAACAAGGGGAGTGGCAGAGAGAGAAGCAGATTCTTCACAAAGCAGAGAGCATGATGCTGGACTGATCCCAGGACTCTGGGATCATGACTGAGCCGAAGGCAGATGCTTAACCGACTGAGCCACTCAGGTGCCCTCAGCTGTAAATATTTTTAAAAATGCATTATTAAAGTGCTCTACAGGTTACAATGCCCATTTATGTATTGCCTGGCATTGATTTTCCATCATAACCTTTTAAAGTTAGGAATTATTGTATTCATTTTTACATATGAGGACACTGAGACCTGGGATGGCTCTTATTTTCCTAGGGCCGCCCAACTGGCAGCAGAATAGCAGAACAGTTCCTCAAACCTGGATGTTTCCAGGGCGGGCATCCTACTTGCTTGTAAGAACATTAGTGGACTCAAGTTTGGGGTCAAGGTTGTGAGTTGCTTTCCATATGCAGGAAGAGTCGTGATCTTTAATTGAAGAGATCACATGCCTTATCCATTCACTACACGTTCCAAGTCTTATACTTCCTCTTAAAAGAAAGAGAGTCAGTTTATATAAATATCTGCAGAATAAATTTATAGGCTTTTCTCAGTGTTACTTTTGAACTGCCTTGAACACATCTATACATAAATTCACTGTCTTTGCAGAAAAGCAACACATTAATACAGTGTTTTGAATTTTTTTCCTATTTAAGTTGTTAGAAGAATAAATGAGTCATTTGTTAAATTTATAGAGTGGGGCTCCATGGAGCACATTTACCTCAATGTCTGGTATGATTCCAAAGGGTTTAAAAAATAATTAAAAATATATCTGACTCTGTCACCACAACTGTCTTCCTTCTATCCTGTACATAGTACATGTATATATATTTTATATTTATATTTATTTTATATTTATATTTATGTAAAATATTTAAGATATGTATTATATATGTTATTTATATACTATATATTTTACATATATGCAATATATAAATATATATATATATATTTTGCTGACACTAAAGCAGGTTTTGAATGGTCCAGGTTAACCCTGATGTAATTTGCTGCGACCTTCAGAGCTCTGTATATGTACTGTATATGCAGTGATAATATTGTTACTTTTTTTTCTATGTTTGAGCCTTGATCAAAGTCTTTTCTAAAGGATAAGAAGCAAATAGTTAGGGGCGACTGGGTGGCTCATTGGTTAAGTGTCTGCCTTTGGCTCAGGTTGTGATCCCAGGGTCCTAGGATTGAGCCCCCCATCATCGAGCCCCACACTGGGCTCCTGGCTCAGAAGGGACTTTGCTTCTCCCTCTCCCCCTGTCTCTCCCCCTACTCATGCTCTCTTTCTCTCTGTATCTCTCTGTCTCAAATAAAGAAATAAAATCCTTAAAATTTGTTAAAAATGTATTAAAAAATAAACAAATACTTCAGAAATGTGTACTTTTTTAAACAAACTATCCTTTCACTACAGACTTAGGATTAAAAAAACAACAAACTTCTCTATGAAAAGGATATGAGTAATGGTATTTCAGTTCAAAGCAAGAAATTTAAAAATACGACAGGTAATTTTGAGAGATCTGTTATCCCTTTCCATGTTTTATAACTGGTAATCTACCTTAATTTAGGGTTGTACCTCGAGTCCAGGCTTTCTACTATATTAATTGATTTCAAGATCTATTTTCTATTGATCCTGTCAGTGTGGCTCCAACTTGAGAAACAAGAAGTGGAAATTTAGGTCTTTGAGCCTCTCCAGAATTTTTGATCTTCTGATATTATAGGTGATGAAAGTCACCTACTATCGTTGCTTTTTCAGTAGGAGGTAAAATTTAACATATAATGGGAAGTGTTTACTGAACCTGAAGATTTTGTTAGGTTAAGAAATGTTTGCTGCTGAGAGTAGTGATATTTTATTTTTTAAAAGATTTTATTTATTTAGTTGACAGAGAGGAAGACAGTGAGAGAGGGAACACAAGCAGGGGGAGTGACAGAGGGAGAACAGGCTTCCCGCTGAGCAGGGAGCCTGATACAGGGCCTGATTCCAGGACCCCGGGGTCATGACCTGAGCCGAAGGCAGACACTTAACGACCGAGCCACCCAGGCACCCCAATATTTTAAAGGAGCTAAACTATTATAAAATACTGTACTTTCAAAGCAATCTGGAATACAAGAGTAAGTTTTTCAAATAAACCACAGTAAAATGTATTTTGTACCATTACCTACATAATCTGTAACTGGACCTTTATGATTTATATGAGTAAAAATATTTCTACATTTTCTTTACGGTCACTCTTTATGTTTGCCTTTGCCACATGTTAGGCAATGAGCTTAGTGCTTTTTATAAATTACCCCCTAGAAATCTCACCATTTCTCTGGAAAGCCAGTCCTGTATTCCCCATTTTGCAGATGAAAAGACTGAGCCTCGGACCAGTTCAATAATGGACCTCAAATCATGCAACCAGTGTATGGCAAGGCTGGCATTTGAATCCAATTTTGTCTGGCTCAAAAATCTGCTTTTGGTTACTTCTCTCTCTTTTACTTTTCTCTCTGTCCTATTGTTTCTAATTCCCCAAGAGTTGAGTTAACCTTATGAAAGCCTTTAGCTTCAGCAAGTTAGTTAAGTAAATCCTGCTGTTACTGACCAAGCCCCAACTAGAAGTGCTTATCTTTAGATCAATCAGCGCGAGACTCGAGGTGGTAGGACTCTGGCTCAGAGCATGAAGGGAGCCCTGGGGAGAAATCAGAGGGTGTGTTAACGTGCACTTAATGTAAGTACCACATTTACATAGCCACTGATTACATTTACATTCTCTCATCTGTCCATTCCAGCTCTACCCAATCGCATGGCAAGTCTAGTAAACACAAGAAGAGAGAAATGCATAAAAGAATCCACCCAATATCATTGCTATAACTAAACCCTCTTTTGTAATTTGCGAAAAAGAAAAAGAAGAAAAAGTAGGGTACGAATCCTCCCGTCTGTCTTCAATGTCTTATTTTGAGCTCTGTGGATGCCGCATGTTTATATTCCGAGGGTAAAAACTCATTTGGCTGTTAGTTGATAAAGTTGAATGGCTAGGAAGAGCCCCTGCTTGTGACATGTCCTCGAATAATGAAAACCAATGACAGACCACACTAAAGGGAACCCTGGAACCCGTTTTAGGGAACCGGGATAGTGTATTCAAGTGGAATGGATATGCAAGTAGCATTGTGACAGGTCCAGGTGTGAATCAGACCCTTGCCTCTTTGGACAAATTATGATCTGTTGACAGCCTCGGTTTATGATCTGTAAAGGGATGACAGTGCCTACCCACCCACCCGCCCAGCAAATGGGAAAAGACGAAGAGTGTAGCAGGCCCAGCACCGAGTACAGTTGACAAAATGCCAGTTACGCCAGGGGAGCGAAGACCTCTCCTGCCAAGGTGTACAATGACAGAGATGGCTTTTATGTCCTTGATCTCACAGTGCCCTCATTTTCCCATGATTGGGATCAAGCTCTTTAGTATTTATCTCCTTGTTAATTGAATGACTAGTTCTGGATAATGGATAATTCTCAATTTTCTATTTTTAGAAAGTGTATAAATATCTAAATTAGATTTAGGCAAAGTGAGCTGCCGTATTTGATGTGCCAAGGACATAATTAGGTTGTTCCGTTTACCTACGCATTCACAAGCAAACTTTACCTCATTAATCTGTAAAGGACTTTGATGAACCTTTGAACTAGATAAAAATATGCCAGTCATGGTGAAGTTCTACTCTGTTCTTTGAGAACTTTCAAAGGACTGAAAGTGACTAATATATTTGGTTTTATAATATCATCTGTGAGCTCTGATCACGCCACTCTCAAATCTTCAGAGGATTCTCACTGTCTTGGAGTCAAATAAAAGACATTAGGGTGAGCTTAAAAAGAAAAAAAAAAAAAATCCAAAAAAAAAGAAAAAAACCCTCCTTGTGCCAGGAGCCAGAAAAGCCATGATCTGGTTCTGGTTCTTTCCTTTACCCTCAATGATTGTGGGCAAGATGTGCAGACTTCTGGATCTCAGCCTCCTCACCTGGGAAGTAAGGATAATAATCATAGGGTCAGAGAGGGTCTTGAAAGCCAGCAGATGTGGCCACATATGGAGAATTCTGAGAGTAGGTCTGGTTGTCAAGCAAGGCTCCTGGAAGCCCCAAAGCACCTGGCTGATGCACCTGCCCTGCATTTCCTCCCTCCACCCCCCATGCCCACTCCAACTTTGAAGCTCCCTGTTCCCATTCTTCAAACCTTCCATGTCTTGCTTTACTGTCTCAGGGCCTTTACTGACATTCTTTCTCAGTACAAGAATGCCCCATGCTCTCCAGGAACTTACCTATCAAGGTCCTGGGGCCATAAACAACTATCACAAATCCATCACCCACGAGCCCTGAGAGGAGGAACCTCTGCCCTCCTGGCCACTGCAGCACTAGGCATGCTATTTATGGGACTTTTCACATGCTGCCTTGTTCTATATTAGCAAATCCAAATCTTTTATTTATTTAACTGATGAGCCATTTGTGGTTCTCTGGATTTCCACCCTGTCTTGCAGAGAATTAAGCCTTCTTCTTCTTATGCCTCCAGTTCTGTCCTCTCTGGCCTCCTCTGAGGTCAGCCTCCACCACAAGCCCCTTTCCCTTAATCTCCTTCTTGATGGAGCTCAGATCCTAAGCCTACAAACACGCACAGGTGTCCCCAACCCTAACACAACGTCTCGCTGCCTCCCTTTCCTAGTCACGTTTAGGAGAAGGGAGAACGATGCGGCCTTCATTGCTCACCTCCTCACTCTCTGTGCCAATCATGATCTCAGCCCATAATGCTCCGCAGAAAGGGTTCTGTGCCATTTCTCCAGCTAAGCCCACCGATACCCTGGCCTGATTGTTCTCCCTCCAATTCATTCTAAATCCCTCTGCTAATTACTTCTTTTTCAGAGTAGTTCTTACTGTTACCTCCCTCCCTTGCAGAAAACTTTTGCCTACAAAGAACAGACATTCTCAAAAAAGAAACTCAACAAATGGCTCAACAATATACATGTAAAATTATTCAACCTTCCTAGAAAGCAAAGAAAAATAACTTACAGTGAAATCTATTTTTTCACTTTTCTTGTTGGTAAAGTTAAAAAAAAATCAAAATAATTGTGTTTAGGGCTACATAAATGCATTTGATAAGCAGTGGGTTGTATAAATTGATAAAATCTTTAAGAAATCCTATGAAATAACTCATGCATAATTTTAATCAACTAAATTTTAGTAATTATAGTCATTTTTTATTGCATTAATGTTTATGATAGCTAAAACTGTGTAACAATTCTGACAAGAGAAAATTAGCACACATCCATACAATGGAATACCATGCAATCACTAAAAGCATGGTGACCAAATACATTTATCGACATGACAATATTTTATAATGTAAATTTAAGTGAAAAAAATTTATGAAACGGCATGTAAAAAATTCTTAGTGTAAAATGAATTGATGCAGGAACTATTTACTGAGCGCCTAATATATTAGAAGAATATACAGAAAACATTAGTAATGCTGAAGACCTCTAGGTGCTAAAAATAATTTTCAGGTTTTCTACAATGGATACACATTCCTTTTACAACAACATCACAATTTTTTGAAATACTAATGTCTTTAGAATAAACATCCAATCCTTCATTGTCCTGGTCCAGCCCATCTCCCATCAGTCCACTTGACATCTACAATATATTTTTGTTTGTTCTGTCAGCCTCCTGAATTTCTTAATATAATATCCAGATCATGGAACCTTTTAGCTCTATCTTTTCATGACCAAAGTCTACATAATCTCCTTCGTAGAGGTCTACAGGGAAACAATCTTCCCCATCCCTGAGCTCACATATCCCTCCACTTCTGCCTCTCTTCCTCCCATGACTGGATTGGATGATCCCTGAGGGCAGAGTCAAAACCCACAGCATTTCTGTAGGTTTTCTTCCCACAGGACAGTGCCTTCCCTGGTCTCTCGAATCAGTAAGGTCCTAAATGAGTTCTCGCTGAATGAATTGACAAATTCATGCCTTGAAGGTGGTATCCTACTCTACTTTGCATCTTCTACATCAGTATTCAGACAGGGTTAGGATTCTTCTGAAGATGAAAATGGGCAAGAAACGCTTACAAGGAACTGATGTCCAGATGCGCAGCTTCCATTTGTAGGCACTCCCCATGCTGAGAAGGCATGTGTGGGATAGAGGTGCCCTGCTGGTGGGCCTGTCCCAACTCTTCTATCTTAACTGCCTTCTCCCACTTTACTAAACAAATAAAGTGTTATTCTCACACATCCTCTCACTATAATTCATTGCCTCAAGATGTACGAGTCTCCTGAGTATCAAAGAAAATGACAGTTTGAATTTTTTCGTGTAATCCCATCACTTTTCCATCCACCACTCCCCATCTCCAATGTACAGAGTCCCTTGAAAGCAGTGGTTTCTTGTTTCATAAAGTGACAAATCATGGCCAGGCTCTTTGCTATATCTATCTGCCTCTTCACCATTTGATCTTTCTCTCTGTTTTGTAATTAGAGCACAACAGGGAGATGGTTGTCATGGGCTATGTATTAATACATTCCTTTGAACTGTAAAGTGAAATCATGTATTTTCAGGCAGAAGCAGAGTCCAACTTGATTGGTGCCTTTGACAAAAAGGGCTTGTTTTCCTTTACTTTATATAATGGACATTCTCCTAAATTCACTGAGCTAAACGAGAATCTCCGAATGCTGACAAAGAAAAAAAAAAAACAACAAAAAAACAACTACCAAACCAAACCAAACCAAACCAAACCAAACACACTTTTAAAGCATCTCATAAGAAAAAAAAAATTTTTTTTTTGTTGTGTTAGCAGAGGACTTTTGAAATGAAATGCAGCTCTGTGTTAAACTAATCTTTCTTAGTCTATTGGGTATAAATAGCAGAATATTGAGTGCAACATGCTTTCAAGTGAAAAAGTAACATATGTAATTAATGATCATTTGGTAAGTCTTGAAAAAGCCTTTAAGTGTCCTTCCTGGAAACTGAAAAAGAATGTGTTGAGTATCTAGGAAAAGGTAAAAAAAAATTATTTTGCTAATCATGTGTTTTCTAATATTTCGTTTTCTACAGAACTGAAGGAGATCCTAAACAAGATCTCAGCTCATCCTGAAAATGTTTGATCACAGATCACTTTGTGATATAATAGGCACACCACTCAGAGTCCATAAGATCAAGTCACAGATGCAACAGAGCTTTCCTCCTCCTCTGCTTATTTATATCAACAAGTGTTTACAGCCTTGCATCTGCAAAATGAAATTGAAAATGGATTTAATGCTAGTAGTATCTAATATTAGCAATAACAAAAGCTTTTACGAAGTTTAGCTTTTGTTTTTTAGTAATTATTTATCAATGTTAAGCAGCTTAACATTCAAGATGTGTCCCATAACAATGTTGATGATAAGTCAGCACAGAAGAATACGTTAATACGTGGGGGGCTCCTGGGTGGCTCAGTGGGTTAAAGCCTCTGCCTTCAACTCAGGTCATGATCTCAGGGTCCTGGGATCGAGCCCCGCATCGGATTCTCTGCTCAGCGGGGAGCCTGCTTCCCCCTCTCTCTCTGCCTGCCTCTCTGCCTACTTGTGATCTCTGTCTGTCAAATAAATAAATAAGATCTGTAAATTAAATATAAATAAAAAATTAAAAAAATACATTAGTCCGTGGATCCTGATGGCCAGATGAAACATAAATAAGAAAATGAACTTTAATTTACATACCTGAGTGGCAGAGATGAATGATTAAGTATAGTAGAAATGGGTTCAAGAAGAAAAAGGAACACTGTAAAATTGTTGGCCCATGTAGAGCTTGTTACCTTTTTGATTGATGAGGATGGAGAGCAGATTGCTCTGGTATGTACATTCAACACGGTATGTCACAAAGAGTGGTACGATCACGTTATTTGAAAATGTCAATAGTTAACAATTACCAAAAGTTAACCATTTTCAGTGATTTGAGTTTATGATTAGAAATGTAGATATCAATGTAAAAAACCGTGTGACGCAGACCTACTTTTTCCAGATTTCTCGGGGGGGGGAGGAGGTGAGCTGAGAAAGTTGAAAACAGCTGCCCTATAAAACAGAGTGCCCTGCACTTCGTTGGAGCTCAATAAATGTTTGCGATAGATTCAATCTAAAACAATAATTAACAGAAGGTGTAAACCACTGATGTTATCTTTTCAAAATCCTGTACAGATGGAGTGTAATTCTTGGCTAATTTCCTCTTGATAAAGAATCTGGTCCACTGGTCATGGGGACGAGAACAGAAGTGATGTCCCTGTTTTCACCTCCTGCACAGTTCATATGCTTCTCCTGGTTTAATTTAAAAATAGAAAAGTAAATTCCCTTCAAAATTTATCATCCTTTAGACTATAAATAATGACTTTGGCCAATTTATCTATATATCAGAAGCTTATGTTCACTTTCAAATGTTTTCCAACATAGTAACTAGAATAAAAGCAAATAAGCATTGTGCCAAAGAGAAAAGTTTGACATGGGATATTGGCCAGGGAACCATTGTTCACTTGTGGCTCATGGCCCACACTTCCACAATTGTCAACCTCTGATACACTCTTTGTAGAGAAGGACACAACATCTCATTTTGTACAGAAGACGCTCTGATCATGGCATTCTCTGTATAAATTATGGTAACAAATTCTGCTGACCTGGGTTCATTATGAACAGCTTTGTCAGAAAAAAAGGGCATACTAGTTTTGGTCTATTAAGTCTTTTCAACATTTTCAGAAAATTGGGATGAGTGTTCAAGTGAGGTTTCTGTATGACTGGATCTTATCAGAGCCCATGTCCTCCCACTCTCCCCCTTGATTCCTCCTTTCTACCAACACTCCCCTCTTAGAGCTCTTCAAACATACCTTTCCTCTGCAGAATGATTTCCTCCATGGTCATGAGGTTCACTCCTTCCTACATTCAGCCCTCTGCCCAAAAGTCATCTTCTCCAAGAGAGCTTTCCTGACTGCCCTGCCCAAAATAACTCCCTCCCCATCACTCTACTATAGTACTTTATTATTAATAATTATGTTGACTGTCCCAGGGAGAAGCAGATGGTTATACTATTCACAGTACATATTAGCTGACTTTCCTTTTTATATGATTTCCTTGAAGACAATGGCTTTGCTTTGCTTACTTAGAGTATCACCAGGCACATGGTGAGACTTTAATAAACATTTGTTGAATAATAATAAAATTAACATTAATACCAAGAATTGTTCTATGTTATTATTCTTTGACAACATGAATTTTAAAGATTTTTAGTACATACTGGCAAGCTGTTTCTGAGAAAAATTTTCATCTTTCAACAACAGTCTATGATATTTTAATAATATAATATCAAATATTAAAATACATTAATATAATTACTAATTTGATAGTTCTAATGTGCATCTCTATAATGACTAGGAAGAATGAATGTTTTACATTGATTAGCCATTTGTATTTCTTTTTTAAATTTTTTTTAAAGATTTTATTTGTTAATTTGTCAGAGAGAGAGGGAGGGAGAGCACAAGCAGGGGGAGCAGCAGGTAGAGGGAGAAGCAGGCTCCCTGCTGAGCAAAGAGCCTGATGCAGGACTCGATCCCAGGACCCCAGAATCATGACCTGAGCCAAAGGTAGACTCTTTTTTTTTTCTTTTAAGATTTTATTTATTTGATAGACAGAGATCACAAGTAGGCAGAGAAGCAGGCAGAGAGAGAGAGGAGGAAGCAGGGTCCCTTGCTGAGCAGAGAGCCCAATGCAGGGCTCAATCCCAGGACCCTGGGATCATGACCCGAGCGGAAGGCAAAGGCTTTAACTCACTGAGCCACCCAGGCGCTCCCAAAGGTAGACTCTTAATCAACTGAGCCACCAAGGCATACCAAGGTCATTTGCATTTCTTTCATGATTTTTTTCTGTGATTTTTGCTTATTTTTCTAATCAATATTTATTGTATGTTTATTATATGCCTTGCAAAATAGAGGGTAAAGCCAATAATTATAGGTTATGGTCTCTATACCCCAGACTTTTATTTTGTCAGTGAAGAGACCACATTACATAGGGAATAATAAGCATAAAAAAGTTTAGAAGATAGTTTCATTGGGAAGAAATTAAAGAAAAAATATTTAAAATTTTTGAAGGAACAAGATTGGAACAAATCTGCACGAAGTCCTGAAGTAGCAAGATTTTGTTACTGAGACATACAGCTTTTAAAATATACATCCATTGTTTCCTAATTGATTCTGCTACATCTGCATCGTGGACGGGAAAGTAGGCGAGGTTTTGAAAAGAGGAACCCTTCCACTCCCACTGACCATAAAAAGGGAATAGTACAGAAAGGAGCCAACTACAACCTGTCCATGAATTAAAATCACCTATACCAAATGGTAGCTCTGTTCACTGAATTGCAATGAAAATGTTTCCTGTGGAGTTATTTGGTAAAAAGAACTCTGAAAACAGAGTTCAGCCTTGCCATAGCTCCCCCTTGGGGTGAGCTTCCAACAGAAATATGGTCCCAAGAGAAAGACTGGTAAAGCTGCTCATTGTCTCACATATTTGTTGCTTGGGGTCTGGCCTCCAACCCTAACACAGACCTCCAGCTACTCCACTGTTCTTGGAGCCTTCCTCCTCCCTGAACCACATGGCCATTCCTGAAACCCAGTCCTGAGTCTCTAATACTATCAGTCAGGTGCCAGAACTAAAGTACACCACCCAGGCTGGGAGGAAAACTAGGTGAAGAGAGGTAGAGAGAAAGGAAAGGCAGGGGGAAGACATTTGCCCCAAAGTTTCTGCTGTGAACGTTTGCAAATCTGGCCCCTTACACCTGTGATCCGAGGCTGTCCCTTGAGGCAGGATAGAGTCCAAAGTGAGAGATAGAAAAAGCTAAAGCTGAAGAGAGACTGTTGGGATTTCTCTGAGGGGAAATGGTTCTGGTCCTTGTTACCATTCTATCTGCATGGAAGAAACAGAGGCCAAAGAGGAAAAAGTCACACTTAGGAGCCACCACCTTTATCTCTTTGAAAAGTTGTGCCAGTATCAAATCCTAAGTTTTGAGCTATTTAGAATGCAACTCTTTCTCCTTGGGGGTAGCGTGCATGACCCTGACTCCTCCTTGGGAGGATTGAGGAGAACCAGAGGCACTCAATGAGCTTTTTCTGGAGGTCAGTGTTCACCATTTTGGTGAGAGATAAAGATGGCATAAGGCAGTACAGGACAATAATAGGAAAGTTTGCTGTCATCTTAAGTGAGGTGAAAATACTCACTGCAAATTTAGGTCTAAAGCTCAGAGAGATACTATTTACTGCAAAAGGGTAACACTTGAAATGGAGCCATCTGGGGATTGATTAGCCTGAAATTTTAGGAACATCAAAGGAAACTGAAAGCTAAATGAGAAAACATCAATTCTCTTTAGAATTAAGAAATTTAGGGAAATAAGAACTATACATCAGAGAGAAGTAGTATTGCACATACAGATTTTTATTCACTTCATCTGAAAGAATATTTAACCTCAATCTAAACTGGAATCTTCAGAATCTTTAGAATCAGAAATCTGAAACAATAATGAACGTATAACAACTACCAAGTTTCTGGGTTCGCACACAGAGTCTTTTTTCATTATTCAGGTAGATAATCATATCTTGCAGGAGAGCAAGTTTATTTAAAAATGATAAAGATAGGCCATGAATATAGCTTGATGTATATGAATTTTAAAGGTACCTATTACTCAACTATGTCTCTGAATAAATAAAGAATAGCATCACCAAGAAATCAATGTCACAAGTTAGTGATAGCTTAACCAATCGGCAAATATATGATCCATAATGCTCTCAGGAAGAAAAGCATTCTTTTGTGCTGATGCTAATCGATTATATTTTGGCCATTCATGGAATTGTCCTGACAGATTTTTAAAACAATAGCCTTACTTTTCCTGAAGAGTGTTGTCAGTTCAGTCACTCTTATATTTAGAAATTTTGTTGAGGCATTGTCTGGTTATTTGGTGCTTGGTATATGGAGTGTGGAAAAATTTAATTTAGAAATTTTTGCTGGAAAAACCTTGTTTTTCCTATGATCCTTTTTGTGCCTGAGATTATTGATCTTTTCATTTTGGATGCCAGGGAGCTTAGACTCAAATTCGAGAATGACCTATTACCGTTATGTATAACTATCATGGTGGAGATATCTATTTTTATTTGCTTCTACTTTTGACTTCCAACATTATTTATTCTCTTCTAGGACACAATTCGCCATCATCATTCTTTCTCTCCTTTTCCATCTCCTCTTCTTCCTTCTCTTCTTTTTCACCATCTGGGGGATATATTCTTGTCGTAAACCCCTTAAATGATGATGGGATCATGATAGATTAAAAAAAAATAAACTTGGTTCCATGGGTCCATATTGAGGGCAGGGCAAAACTGATGTGTAAGAACACTTTGAGCCAGAATCTTTGGGATCATTTTTTTTCAACAATAGTAAACAACTGAAACTTTTATTAAATGACTAATTACACAACATAATGTGGAAAGAACCACGTAATTATGAAGATTAGGGTTGCAAAGATCTTAGAGATAATTTTACAGATGATGAAGCTAAAGCTCTAAGAGGCTAAGTGATTTGCCCAATGTCGCTCAGCTAGTTAGCAGCAAAGAAAACTAACTAGTGAACATGTATTATCATATATTCAGTCTATAAAACTAAGCCCAATATTACGTCTTACATCTCTTCTAAGATACTAGGAAAGAGGAGTATTTGTTAATATATAAAGCAAATAATAGTTAAACAGTTGAAAATATGATTTTCTTTCCCTTTTTTCAGAACAAGTGAAATATGATGAGAGTCTAACAAGAAAGCCACAGGAGTACCTTACAGGTTTTTTTTTTTTTTTTTTTTTTTGGTGATGCAATTCTTTATTTATTCAGAGACATAGTTGAGTAATAGGTACCTTTAAAATTCATATACATCAAGTTATATTCATGGCCTATATTTATCATTTTTAAATAATAAAGGGGGAGGAAATGAGCAGGGGAAGGAAGAGAGGAGGGGCAGAAGGGGAGAGGGAGGGGAGTGGCAGAGGGAGAAGCAGACTCCCTGCTGAGCAGTGTGTCTGATGCGGGGCTCCTTTTCAGGACCCTGGGATCATGCACTGAGCTGAAAGAAGATGCCTAACTGACTGAGCCATCAGGTGCCCCAGAGCTGCTTACAGTTAGTGCAGTGTGATTAAGTTTGTAAAAAAAAACATGCATGGGGAACTGAGAGAAGGGAGGAAGGATGCCTCGTTTAGCTAAGAAAGACTAGAGATAGCTTCACAGATTAATAATTGATTCGAACCTTGAAGAAAAAGTGGGAAATAGCCAGATGGAAAAGGCTTGGGACAATTGGGAGAATAGGAAAAAGAAAACAAGAGAAATAGACGGGGATCAAAAGGCAAGAGGCCCTTTTCCTGCAACCTGCGGGAATTTTAAAACATCTTCAACAAGAATTTTTCCATTTTCTTGCTTTGGAATCATCTCTACAGAATGAACTGGAGAAGAGGAGATGGTATCATAGAGGCAGGGAAACCAGTTAGGTGGCTACTGTAAGAGCTGAGGCGAGGATAAGAAGGATCCAAGCAACACAGTGGCAAAGAAGACGGGGAAGAAATATTTTTTTAAAAGTATGCAAATTAGCATTAAAATCTGTAGTATGTGGGATCAAATCAGGCTGGTGGAGATGGGGAGAAATGGAGGACAGGGAAAAATCAAGAGTGACTCTCAGGCTGATAGCTGGGGTGACTGAATAAATAGATCACTGGACAAGAGAGGACAAAGGGCAAAAAAGTGAGTTTGTGAGGAAGGAGGTGAGTCCGTTGCTAAACCTGTTTGTGAGCTGTTACTAAGAACCTAGTAGAGATGTCCATTAGCATTGCGTCTCTGGACTGCAATAAAGAAATATGAGGGTAAAATGAGCATGGGAATTTCTATGTGAGATTACTGTCAGCAATTTTTTAAAAGTATGTATAATATTTTGCAGGGGAAAATTATCTGGAATTCTGCTCTGTAGTGTAGGTCCCTGCAGTGGATAGATAGACTCATAGCATAAAATTAAATTGCACAGAGAAAGCACATAGAGTAAGAGAGCTCTAAGATATTGGCCTTCCATATTTAAATGCTCAGTGTACGGAGAGGTGTCTCCAGAGGCAACTGAGACACAGACAGACAGGCAGGAAGAAACCAGAGGGCTTTATGGTAAGGAAACCAAGAAAAACACTGTCAAATATTACAAAAATTCAACCAAAAAAAAGTCAGGTAATACTGAAACAAAGGTAAACAACAAATAATTTTTTAAATAATAGAATAGAGGGGCTCCTGGCTGGCATGCCAGTTGGAAGGGCATGCTACTCTTGATCTTGGATCGTGAGTTCAAGTCCCACGTGGGGATTAGAGACTACTTAAATAAACAAAACTTAAAAAAAATGGAATAGAAGCTCTGCCTTTGATTTTAGCTCATGGATAATATTATTGAGATCAGTTTTACATACTGTCTCCCACAATGTAAAGACCAAATTGGGTATAGGATAGATTCTTGGTAACTGCTTACTGAATCAAGGACAGGAATTTCACTGCAGGCTGGCAAAACAAAATTTGAAGGTTTTATATGTCATCTGGGTATGAAAAAGGCATCCACTCATATGATTAGCATATATCTGTGAATTCAAGACAGCAATTAGGTGCTTTTTATCAAGCAAAATCACAGAAGCCTAAAAGTGGGTTAACTTTATAAGAGTTAGAAAGTTCAGTTTAATGCTTTTCTCAGTCTAATTATTTCATTTTACATGGATTTAATCAATGAAGTAAAGATTTATACTGGGGAGGAAAGCATGATGAGAGGGTCATGTGAGAAATTGTATATTGAATAAGGTTGTGTGACTCCGGGTGAGTAGAAGATGCTCAATGAATGGTAGCCATCGGTAGTATTATGACATTTCTGGAATTAAAATGTCCTCCATTCAAAGGCAGGTTGTGGAACTCAGGTCACAGTGTGATGTGCTTAAGTAAAATTATTTGAGGATTAATCTCAAGAAATTGATATTTTTTTCTATTGCAAATATGATCATGGTAACACTGGTATGAATGACAGTAAGGTTGAATTATTGCCATGATACTATTTCCTTGAAATTCTGCTATTCTGGAGCCACTGTCAAAATTATCCTCTTAGGCATTTTTCATCCTGTTATAAATACCACATTCCCCAACCTCTGTTGTACACACACAGCTATTCTTACAAGGGTAAGGACAGACTCAAGAAAAAGAGGGGGTTGGGAATCATTCCTGAATATTCTTTATGTCAGCAAGCATTACAGGTATGTTTTTAGCAGCCTGTTTTGGTCGATGGCTTATTAAAGCAATATGAAAAACTATGTAATTATATTACACCAATAATGATATAAACATATAAAGGATGAATCACAGTCATACCTTGTATTTTTTCCTCTTCTCTCTCTCTCTCTCTCCTTTAAAGCCTTTCTCTTTTTACAGTAGCTGCATGTTGGTTCTAGGCTGAGTGCCAGTTGTATCAATTAAACAGTAACTAATTCAAGTACATTTGCAATCTGTGTTTGAAATGCCAGCCCATACAGTAGTTACCAATTAAGCATGAGGCAGATTAATGGATGCATTGTTCTCTTGGGCTAACTCCACCACATTGTCATTAAGCAGTAAGCCCTAGTGATCCAAAGTCTTCCATTCAAAGGGAAAGGGAAACACATGCTTACCAAAAAAAAAAAAAAAGTTGGGTGTTTTATATCAAGCAGAATTATTTAACAGGAAAGGTGGCGATAACCTTTTGAAGAGAGAAGAAATTATGGCTGCTTAGTGTTTTCTCAATCCCTTTATTTTGCATAGATTTAATCAATGGAAAAATATAAAGGTGCAAAATGGGAAGGAAAATAATGGGAACAGATCAGACAGACAAATGGCTCCTGTAAGTTCACAGTTCTTAAAACAGATGTTCTTTTCAGCTGGCTGTAGTATATCATTATCTCCAGGAGCCCTAAAGAGAAAGTACAAAGATTCACTAGGGATAGTGAAAATGCAGCATATTTACTGTGCAAAATTCTTGGCTTTGTACCCCCACCCCTAACCCACCCACCACTGCCTATTTAAGGAGACAAGTATTTGGGTCAGTGATTTGATCCATTTTAAATTTAAAACCTTATGACATTTAGAACCTAGTGTAACCGTTGCAAAATTAAGCTGTTTGGGGCACTTACTAAACATTTAACCATTGCTGTAGTTTGTACCAGAACAAACATTAAAAGATTGAGAATTTATTTTTTTTATTTTTTATTTATTTATTTTTTGAAAGATTTTATTTATTTATTTGACAGAGATCACAAATAGGCAGAGAGAGAGGGGGAAGCAGGCTCCCCGCTGAGCAGAGAGCCCAATGCAGGGCTCAATCTCCGGACCCTGGGATCATGACCTGAACTGAAGGCAGAGGCTTTAACCCACTGAGCCACCCAGGCACCCCAAAAGATTGAGAATTTAAAAAGAAGCAATTCATTTGGGTCTCTAGCATGTGTGAGTTCCTGTAAAAACTTACCTTCCTTCCTCTCTTCCTTCCTTCCTCTTTCTTTCTTTCTTTCTTTCTTTCTTTCTTTCTTTCTTTCTTTCTCTTTCTTTCTTTCTTCTTCCCTTTTTTTTTTCTGGTGGTTTCATTTGATCACAAACAAATATAATACCTAAAAGATATTTAACTCTTTCTTATGAAAAAAAAAAAAAAAAAGAACCAAACTTCCTACATTTTTGTGATGTGCCATTTTCCAGTGGGTATGAGGTGATGAAACAAATGGCTGGGCAAAGACTGAAGCTGATCAGTCTTCCAGGTTCCCAAATCTTTAATAATAACACAGCTAATTCTTATCAATTGGATACTTAATATTTAAGTTTGACCTAAAGAGCACAACTGTTTTGTTTTTTTTTTCCTAAATTTATCCACGCACCAACCCTCCCGCATGTCTGGGTTCCCCACCTGGCCCCTGCGAGTGCTGCCTTACCACACCACAAGCGCACCCCCAGCCCCCATAGCGGCATGTCATAAATACTTTCCTTCCCATCCCACTTTTTTGCCTTTTCCCCCTCCCTCGGCAAATCGCTTCTTGTCCACTGTGTGTTTAGGACCTAGGAAGACACTACCCACTCCTCCCGGTGGAATGGCAGGAGAAGAGGAGAGCTGGACCCACAAAATCCATGAGGAAGGTTCTTGGTGTGTAATTCATCTTCGCATAGACACACAATGCTTCAGAGGTCAGAAGGGGTGTGTGTGTGTATGTGTGTGTGTGTGTGTGTCTTTCCGTCTGCCTCTTTCTTCAGGGTAGAAATGGGAAGTCAGCCTTGGTTGTTATTGCTGCCTTAAATGAACTGTAATCATCATAGAGACATCCCAGCTTGGCTGCCACATCTGCTTTCAGTGCATGTAGAATGTATTTGGTAGAATTAGAACATGTGGCTTTGCTACTAACAAAGTGTGGAGGGACTTTCACTTTCTGCCCATCTCTCCTCCTCCTTCTTCAGGCTCTTCTTTCCCAGCCTCCTCACCCCTTCCCCATCCTCCCCCCCCATTATTGGCTCATTGGTAAAGGAATAGAAATGTTGAAATCAATATGAGAATAAACTGCCACGTGGTCTTTATTGTGGAGGCAAGGTTTCTACAGAAAATCCTTGTAATCAGAAAAGCAGGAAGATGAGATTAAACTGATTAAACTGAGAAAGTCAAAAAAGGACAACTTGAAAGATTAGCTCTCCCGCCCTCCAGAAGAGCGTGATCCTTTGTGCATGCTAAGTGGAGCTGTCCTCCTCCCTATCAGCCCTTCATCGGGTGACCTTCTGTTGCATTAGCACGGCTACTTGATCCAAGGCAAATACTGGAAATTGAAAAGCCAGAATGCCAGTGATTACAGCAGGTATCAATATTATTGTAATGATGCTTCGTTATCATTAAGGAACTTAATTACTTAGGGAGAGTGAGAAGGCCAGGAAGGAAAGCACCAAGCCACAGCTGTAGTCAGCATCCAGATCAGGGCTGATATTTGAGAACTGTCTCAAGTTTAGAGTCAGAAGTAATCAGAAAGTGACAGAAAGGAGACCAGCTTTAGGAAGACTGCCGTGGACACAGTAGGCTCCCAAAGCAAATGGTGGCCACTGAGATCCCAGACAGGGTTTTTAGCTTTTGGAATGCATATCGCAATAGGTACTCCATAAATACAGAATAAAAGAATAAGTGAATAAACAAAATAAATAAACCAACTGAACTTAATCAGGTGGCATACTAAAAATCATTAATTCCATAAAAAATTGAGATGTAAAAAAATAAAGTTCTGAGTATTGATCTTAACCAGCTCAACTTTTTAATGCAAAGCTAATCTTAGATCCCATTTCTCTCTCTATTTTTTAGATTTTAGGATATTTTAATGTCTATTTCTTCAGTGGATGCATTTTGAAATTATTAGAATTAAGCATTTAAGAAACTGGAGCAAAGGAAAGACCAGCCTTTTTAAAACTGCCTTCCAAACTCAATCTCATTCTTTTCTCCAACCCCTTCTCTTTTTCCATTTATAGTTCATCGTCTGGGTGCTGTGACGTTATGATTCTGCAATGTAGAATTCAAGCTGGGCACATGTTTTCTTTTAACTCTGACCCCTAAACAGAAATGTGGAGCATTTCTGAACTCTCTAGGGCTGCGATTGTGCTGAGCCAAGCCAAAATTAGCCCCAATTATTGACCTACAAATAGAACTGACCCGGCCCGACCTACCTCCATCAGAGTGCTGCAGAAAATTCATATTTCCAAATTTATTAAATCAAATATATTTATTTTTGTGAAGGCATAAAAGCCAAAGTAAACTTCAAACTGCATTTGAATGAACTTTTACTTTCAGTCATAGCATCAGCAAACTTTCCTGTCAAACTTTTTGCAAAACCTGTTAATTCCTTGGCCCATTGGAAAGGGAAGCAAAGAAAGGGAGAAAAGAAAAGAAGAGAAGAGAAGGAAGGAAGGAAGGAAGAAAAGAGGACGGTGGGAGGGAAGGAGGAAGGGAAGGAGGAAGGGATGAAAGAAGGAAGGAAGGAAGAAAGGAAGGAAGGAAGGAAGGAAGGAAGGAAGGAAGGAAGGAAGAAAAGAGGACGGTGGGAGGGAAGGAGGAAGGGAAAGAGGAAGGGATGAAAGAAGGAAGGAAGGAAGGAAGGAAGGAAGGGAGAGGGAGAGATCTGAAGAGGAAAAATGTGTTTAGAGAAGGAAGGTACAAAAGTTACAGTCAGAATGGAGTATTTTGAAGGCTCTTCATCTGCAGATTAATTCAGAAGTCAGCCACTTTGCAGGGACAGAGGTTGTGTTTATTCCTTTCGACTCACTCATATTTATACTTTAGTGACTGTCTGGTCTTGGAGTAAGAAGGTACAGAGTGATCTAAGGCATGCTAGGATTATCCATGACTGTCATTCATGGAAAAGCACATAAATAATCCTAATTAAATAATCCTAATTAAAACCTGGTTTTTTGGCTAGGATGTGGGAAAGTTGGAGAGTGCCTACTCTGTATGCTTCCAGAACCCATGCCCAAATCTGGTTGCAGGATTTCTTACAGTATTGCTTTTCCAGTTTCCTATCCATGCCAAGTTAGGCATCCTCATGCCTTGGAGCTGAAGCTGTCTTGGATCTCAAGGAGAAGAGGAAAATCTTGTTTTGGGCCAAAATTTGCCTCCTTAAAGCTTCATGTTTTACCCCAAGATGAACCTATTCTAACATTGATTGAATGGAGGTATGTTTCTAGCCATCAAGGGAAAGCCCTATCTTCTAGTGACCCAAAAGATAATCTCATTGGCTGAAAGGCATTTTAACAATATCAGACACCAATATTCCTGGTTGGTTTTGTTAGATCTGTGTTGCACATTAGAGTCCTGGTTCCATGTTAGCCTCACCTGAGAATGTGTTGATAAATATCACCCCATACCACAATATTCTGATTCAGTTGGTTTGGAAGGCCCTAGTTTATCTTGATTATTATAAATCTCAGGGTGATGTTGTCACTTGGTTCATGCTTCCTGATTCTCCCACACTGCTAACCAGCTTTCACAGTTTCTGCTTTTGATAGCATAACCTCCAGAGAAGCAATGTTTCTCCCTGCATTCACTAACCTTAAAACTATCAATCCTGGCTGCCCATTAAGGTAGCCTGATGGGATTTTAAAATATAAGGGTGCATGGGTCCACCCCAAGATACTTAACTGTCTTTGAGTGGAACTCAGGAATCAGCTTTTTTGTTTTTTAAAAGAAATCTTTAAGGGTCATAAACATAAACTGTTAAGTGAATTTGAATGCCACAGTTACCCTGAGAGCTTTGCCAATTTTATTTGTTGGTTGGTTAGTTGATTGGTTTTTGTTTTGTTTTAATAGCAGAAGAAAGCATGAGAGGCCATGCTTGGTCCTACACAAGATGGAAGATGGAACTGAAAGTTTTATATTAAGCTGGGATAAAAGTCTACACTTTCTATGAGCTGGTGAAACAGAAGAATCCACCAAATGCCAAAGGAAGCTTGGCTGTCCAAACTTGTTCCACATTGAACTCATCCACGTGTGCGTATCTATATGACAAAGCTATGGGCAAAACTAAAAGTGACTTTGACTTTTCCTTATTCACACTATCTTTGATGGTTTCAATATTAATGTCATACTAGTATGACAAAATGTGTTGGAAACCATACTTCTCTTTTTGATTGGAAAACTGTACACATGATTAGAATTATCATTTTTTCTTTCTTGTGTATTTGACAGATTAGCATGCAAAATACTGTTGGTTCCTTGGTTATTTTTTGTTGGGAAGGTGCATTTAATCCATTGATTCTATTTAATGTTTTAAGACTATTAAAATTTAATACTTTTTTCCTAAGACACACTGACAAGTCATCTTTTTTAGCAATCAAGAAGTCACTTGCTGAATTAAATGCTGTGCTTTTTTTCGTTCCAGAATCATGTGACTTCCACCATGATCTGCACCAGCAAAATGCCTTTGATACCCATGAAGCCTTTGATACCCATGCTGGAAACTCTAGCTGCTGCAGAAAACCCTTGCCTTCATAACTGTTCACCAGCACAAATGGCAAGAACACTAGACATGTGACGTTCAAATGATTATGTCACATTACAAGTCTAATATGTGCATATCCCATCCTGATCCTCTCTACAAGGGAGAAAATACAGTTTCTATCTCTCTTGCCTTTGGACTTTATAAGAGTTCAGCAAGATTGCTAGACATATGACCAACATACAAAGGTCAATTATGATTCTAACATTGCAAATGAGAATTAGGAAATATAATTTTACAAAAGTGATAGCATGTACAATGACATAAAAAATATAAGGTAACTGGGAATTAATCCTATAAAATGTATGCATAACCTTTTTGGAAGAAAGGATAGAGTTTTATTGAAATATAATTAAAAATGTCAAAATAAATGGAGCAATATGCCAGGTTCATTAACATAACTAGTGTTAATATCCTAAATATATCAATTTATCCCATACTGAGCTATAAATCTGAAAGGATTTCTTGCTACATCTCAGAACTATTTTGCAAGGAATTTGACAAAGGTGTCCTAAAATTTATATGGATAATCAAAGATTTGAAAATACTCACCAAGATGTTGACGGAGAAACAGATGGAGGGGTTTGCCCTTCCTGATATCAAATTACATTCTAAAACTATTGTAAGACTGGGTGTATTTGCCTTAAGGGAAGACAAATACACTAGTGGAACAGAGAACGTAGGTATAAATACATACACCTCGAAACTTGATTTGTAGCAAAATTGACCTTCAAAATTAGTGGGGAAAGGGTGAGCAATAAAATAACTGAATATGGGATAGCTAGTTAATAATGTAAGGGGAAAGGACTGAAACTAGTATCGCACCTCACACCTGAAGAAAAATCATTTCTGGGTTGCTTAAAGATCTGAAATATGAAAACAAATTCTGAAAATTTTCAAAGAAAATCTAAGACAATATTTTTATTACTTCAGGGTATGAGAGCATTTCTTAAGAAGATAGAAAAACACAAACCCTGAAAAAAACCACCCTGATAAATTTGATAACATCAAATCTAAAACCTTTTTCCTATCCAAATATCCATAAATAGAGGGGAATTTTAAGCTGGGGTAAGATATTCACAACAAAAAGGACTTAAAATTTTTACTACTAAGAATATTTGAACTCTATCTTTACCACTAAGAATGTTTGATTTCTACAAAGGAATAAGAAAAAGATACGCAAAATAGGCCAAAAGAAAATAACCCAAACAAATAAAGAGGCATTTCACATAAACAACAGGAATGAGCAACACATACTTGAAAAATATTTAAGCTCACTATAGTTAGGGAAAGGCATATAAAAACCGTGAGATAAAATTTCACACTCATCAAAGCAACAAAGATTAACATGTCTAATATTATTAGGTGTTGGCAAAGATGTGGAAAAATAACATTTCTAACACTGATGTGTGGCTATAAATGCAACTATTTTGGAAAACAAATTGGAGACTGTTTGAAAAGTTGAATATGGTCGTACTTTTTTTCATCAAGTAATGACACTCCTCAGTATATGCCCTCGGGAAACTCTCCCCTGTGCATACAAGGACACATGTACAAAAATCTGCTTAGCAGGATTCTCTGTAATGTAAAAATTTGAGAACAATTTAAATCCCTGCCAACAGAAAAATAAATATAGCATGTTCATATACTGTAAAGTTATATAGCAGTACTTCCCCAATTTTTTCACATCATGGCACACATGCAAAATAACATTTGTATGGCATCTGCTATAACCTAGAAGGGATTTTGGGTCCTTTATATGTGGAGTGCCCATATATTCTCCTTTGTCCAGGACAATACTGGTTTTTCCAGTACTCCTTCCCAGTTCAACCTCTTGCGCCAGTGTAATTATTAACAGCAACTCTTGTGCTTTCAAAATATTCTAGTTTGAGCAACAACAACAACAACAAAATTATAAGGTCACTCTGTCTATGGGGCTTAGTGAAACAAATTCCATTATATTTCTATGCTGACTTATAAACAGGATAAAGATAAGAGACAAATATTATGGAAGCGATTCAATATTGGAATGTTAAAAGATAAACGCAGGCAGACTAGAAATTTTGAAGGTTTGTTTAAGCAAATATCAGTTCTCATCAGGTAGGGCCAAACAAGAAGTGGTTAGGGGTGCTTGGCTCTCAGGAACTAGAAGAAAGACTTTCACAGAGAAGAGGCAGAATCCAAGCAAGGACATTCTTTGATTGGCTATACCTTAAGCTGATGCATTTTCTGGGAAAGCCTAGCTGGCTGTATGTGATAGGTTGTCCTTAGGTTTTGATTTCTTAACTTCGAGGCGTTGGAAGGCTTAGGTTTTGGTTGTAGCATGCTAAGGAATTAGAAGCACCTCAGTCTACTGGTCTCATTATTTAATTAGTGTAACAGAATACGAGTAAAATAATTTATTTTATTTTTTAAAAGGTAAAATTGTGAGTCTCATAAAACTATAAAATGAATATATGTCAAAGACTTTATTTACATATTAATTAATGAGGGGAGTAGTACAATGTTAAAACAAGTCCAAGGTAGAATCCAAAGGACAGACTCCTGCATGGGCAATCAGAAATGCTGGAACAAAGATGCTCATAGACGCAAATTGATCAAGAGGCAAAGGACAATAACATGGAATATTTGAAATAATCTCTCCCACTTGGGAAGGAATCTATTATAATCCAAGAAACTAAGCCTATTTGCATCTGTATGAACATGACAATTAGCATTACCTTTTACCAGAAACGTCTTCATCACTGTCAGCCCTCTGCAAGTAACTTTTATCTCTACAAACTTGCAAAATAAGTGAAAGGTATGGACCTCCATAGAATCAGACATCTCCAAAGTGTCTTCTAGATTCTTCAAAAGACATCCAGAAACCTTTTGACCCAGTTGTTTTACATAGGACTGAAGTAACCTATAGTATATTAACCTATTAGACTCACCATTTTGGTAACACAAGTTTTTACATTGAAACATTCAGTGAAACAATGTTGGCTCTCAGAGCTCCCAAATCATTTTTTTTAATGATTAATTTATTTGAGAAAGAGAGAGAGAACACAAACAGGAGGGGCAGAAGGAGAGAGAATCTCAAGTAAACTCTATCCTGAATATGAAACCCAGTGTGGGGCTCCATGCAGGGCTTGATCCCAAGACCCCGAGGTCATGACCTGAGCTGAAATCAAGAATTGGATGCTTAACCCACTGAGCCATGCAGTCGCCCCTCCCAAAGCATTGTGAAACAAAGCCTTTGTAACTTTCTGTCTTCTCAACTGTATCATCAATACAAAATAGACACAGTATTTGTTTAATACCTCGTTTCAAAGTATTCATTTATTACTTTCAATATTTTACACTTAGTAGTTTGTTTTGGCATGGCTTTGCAGAACTAATAATGTTCTAGAAAGCATTTCTCTTGAGGACTTCTAATTAGTGCTCTTAACTGAGCACCCTTAATAATGTCTGCAGATTCCCCTCTGCATTGCAGCCATTTTGCTTTTTTAAATTTTCTGGATCGCGGTTATGTCAAGCATGTTGACAATGAATCTACAACAGTAATCCAGTAGTGGTCCCTTTCCTATTTCCTCTGCTTCACTGGTTCAAAACATGGTATTCATCATTTCTATACAGGTGGTGAAAGGAGAGACTTTAAAACTGAGTGAAGCATTTTGTGATTTTTAGCTATTTTTATTTATTTGTTTTTGTTTAATTCAATTTACTAACATATAACGTATTATTAGTTTCAGAGGTAGAGGTCAGTGATTCATCAATTTTATATAATACGCAGTGCTCATTACATCACATGCCCACCTTAATGCCCATCACCCAGTTACCCGCCCCCCACCCCCAACAACCCTCAGCTTGTTTCCTATGATTAAGAGTCTCTTAAAGGGGCACCTGGGTGGCTCAGTGGGTTAAAGCCTCTGCCTTCGGCTCAGGTCATGATCCTGGGGTCCTGGGATGGAGCCCTGAATCGGGCTCTCTGCTTAGCAGGGAGCCTGCTTCCCCCCCTCCCTCTGCCAGCCTCTCTGCCTGCTTGCGATCTCTGTCTGTCAAATAAATAAATAAAAAATCTTAAAAAATATTATAAAAAGAGTCTATTATGGTTTGTCTTCCTTTCTGATTTCATCTTGTTTGTGATCTTCAGCTATTAAACTATCTTAAAACTAGTTCCTCATGGGGGCACCTGGGTGGCTCAGTTAGCTAAACGCCAACTCTTGGTTTCAGCTCAGGTCATGATCTCTGGGTCCTGGAATTGAGCCCCACATAGGGCTCTGAACTCAGCAGGGAGTCTTTGCCTGAGATTCTCTCTTTCCCCTCTCTGTCTCTCCTGCCACTCGCACACTCTCTTTCTCTCTAAAATAAATAAAACCTTAAAAACAAACAAACAAGCAAAAAACTAGTTCCTCATGAAAAGAGCCTTTTGCTAATCTGGAGTATGAAGAAACTTTTATACTTTTATACTTTTTACACCTTTACACTTTTACAAGTCTAATTGCTTGTGTATGTAAGAGGAACGTCTTCTAGTAAAATGCTAGCATCATTTATTATTATTATTGCTCCATTTCATAATTTTTCTATGTAAATAAGACATTTAGGCTGAAGAAGAAAAGAATTAATGGGACACAGGACTCAAAATTTGAGTGTCTGATTTACTTTTTTTTTTTTTTTTAACAAGTGGACTTGTCTGTGAATCTGAGTCCTTACAAATTTAACAAGAAAGTTACTCATCATGATGTAAAGGAAAGAAATCCAATGAATCTATTTAAACATGGATTAAAGCAAGCCTAGGGTTTTACAAATCCCAGCAAATTTAAATTTCATAATATTTATGTCATCTACATTTCTGAAACTATTTTAAAATAAATTTCATTCATAAATTAAGAAAATAAAGATGTGGTAAATAAAAACTCATATGAGTATTGGTACATGATGAAAGCTTCTTGGAAAATTGAAATTTCTTTGAAATTTTGAGTTCTGAATCTGTGCATGTTAATAGTCACTTTTATTTGATTGTTGAAAATAAATGTGTTCAGTTATTATTGACTTTGAGAAATAAGCATGTTTTCTTTCGAAAACCAAATTTTAACATTGTTATGAATCTCTACCAGGAATCAGACTGACTCATTGTTAGCATCAAATGTCCTAAATAAATAAAAGAATATATAATGATTCCATTACATTTCCTTTTAACTTCTTAGGGAACTCTGATGAGTGTTCATATTGTTTTTATATTGTCTTTGTCTGGGCTGCTGTAACAAAATACCACATCCCGGTGGCTCATAAACAATAGAAATTTGGGTGACTGTGTGGCTCAGAAGGTAAGTGTCTGTCTTCCACTCAGGTCATGATCTCAAGGTCCTAGACTGAGCCCTACATTGGCTCCTTACTCAGCGGGGAGCCTTCTTCTCCCTCTCCTTCTGCTCCTCCCCCGCTTGTTCTCTCTCTTCCTCTCTCAAATGAATATTTAAATTCTTAAAAAAAAAAAAAGAAATTTATTTCTCATGTTTTTTGCTGCTGGAAGTCCCAGATGCTGGTGCCAGCGAGTTTGGGTTCTGGTGAGAGCCTTCTCCTGGGTTGTATACGCAGTCTCTCTTGCATCCTGACAGGGCGACAGCAGAGGGGAAGCAAGCTCCCTCTTTACTCTTACAAAGGCACCCATCTCATCAATGAGGACTCCACCCTCATGACCTCATTTGGCCCTAATCACCTCCCTAAGGCGACACCTCCTGACACTGGGGGCTTGGGTTTCAACATAGGAATTATGGGGGAACAGAAACATTCTGCCTATAACAGGTCAGTTCCCCAAGTTTACTAATTTTCTTTTCATTTTGTATTTTAATTTAAATGATATTTTTCATTTCCAGAAGTTTATTCTTAAATCTGTTTAATCTTTTTACAGCCTCTTATTTTACTTATATTTTCATTTTCTTATTTCTTTAAAAAATATTTAAGCATATTCATTTTATGTTCTGTGTCTGATAATTACATTATCTTAATGTTTTTTCTTTGGGTTTGACTCTGATGTCTGTTATTGCTGATTCTCTTTTGCCGTGGGTTGTTCTGTGTGGTTTGTTTGCTTTAGTTTTTGGCTTTTTTTTTAATGACCAAATTTGGGGGGCTTTTAATAATGCAATTGCTTTGAGGTCTGTGTTGAAGTGAGTTCTTCCAAAATGATTTGTACTTTTGCCAGACACCCTGGGAATCCTACTCGCCTGGAATCACTTTATACTAAATTCTTAGCTTGAGGGTTTCATTCAGATCATCCAAGTATTAAGAATTCAGGTTGCAAACTCCCATGAGGGCTAGCTGTTTACAAATTCTCAGGGCAGATATTTTTCCCCCTAGATTCTAAATGCCTGTGTTTGAGGCAATTTCCCTGACAGTGCCCGTGGTGTGGAGGTCACTTTGATTCTAATGTATATATTTATATTAGGGATGCAGACTTTTGGAGCTCCAGATTTATGTGGAAGAGACTCCTGTTAAAAGACTGGTCACTTTGGATGGGCTGTGGACTGTGTTTCCTTTCTCCTGAGCCATACAAAACGTATACACTAAAGGGACCACATAAACACAGTCCCTTCACCAAGTAACCTAAAACAAAAACTGGATTCAGTGTTCCACTTCCTTTTTTTGAGTTCTTGATTTCACTTGATGTGTCAGTCAGGATTCTCCAGAGAAACAGAACCAACAAGATGTCTATATGCACAGAGCGAGACTTATTTTAGGGAATTGGCTCACATGAATGTGGAGGTTTATCAAGTCCACAGTCGGCAGGACAGGACATCGACCTGGAGGGCAATGGAAGAGTTTCAGTTTGATCCAATGGCTTTTCGCCATTGGTAAAACTGCCTCTTCTGGGGAGGTCGGTCTTTTTCTCTTAAGGCCTTTAAAGGATTGGATAAGGTCCACCTACATTATGGAGAGTAATCTATTTACCCAAAGTCTACAGATTTATTTTTTAACATTTTTTATTTAAATTCAGTTAATTAACATGTAATGTATTGTTGATTTCAGAGGTACAGTTCCGTGATTCATCAGTCTTATATAATACCTAGTGCTCCTCATATCACGTGCTCTTCTTAATGTCCATCATCCAGTCACCCCATCCCTCCTCAGTTTGTTTCCTACGATTAAGAGTCTTCTATAGTTCTACAGATTTAAATTTGAATCTCATCTAAAAAAATACCTTCATAGAAGCTTCTAGTATAATATTTCATTGATTATCTGGATACCACGGTCTTACCAAGTTGACACATAAAATTAACCATCACATTTGTTTTTCAGGGTTGCTTATTTATTTGTTTGTATATCCATCATTTGCTTTCCAGTTTCTCATTACATTAAGGAACCTTTTTTTTTTTAAATGAGTTGCCTAACACTGATCTGATGAGGTACAATTTACACACATTAAAAAGCACAGAATTAAAAGGCTCCTTTTGATTAGTTTTAACAAATGTACACACCCTTGTAAACTTCACACAAAACAAACTGAAATCTTTCTAATAGAGAAAGTCCTCCTTTGCACTTTTTTCAGGCAAATTCAGCCCTCCACCGAAAGGCAAATGTTTCTGATTACTAACACCATAAATTAATTTTGCCTATTGTTGAATTGAAAGAAAATAAAATCACAGAGTACCTTTTGTGTCTTTTGTTTTTGAGATTGAGCCATATTGTTTAGTGTATCAGTACAGTAGCTCATTGCTTTCCTTATTTGGGAGGTCTCCATTGTATGCATAAAACGTAAATTGCTTATCCATTTTTTATTGATGCATATTTAGATTGTATCCAGAGTTTGCTACTATGTGAAAATCTATAAATATTCTTGTAGAAGTATTTCTTTGAACATATGTTTCATTTGTCTTGGGTAATATTTAGAGCAGAATTGTTGCTTTATAGGATAAACATATACTTAACCTTATAAGGCACTGCCAATTGTTCTCCAAAGCAGTTCTATCATTGAACACAACCATGAGAAATATACCAAATTTCCATTTGTTTCACATCCTTAGCTTCTACAAATGTTCATTTTATTTCTTTATGCCGTCAAAAATGGGAAAATAAAAGTAATAATAATGTCGCTTATAATAGCATAAACATATCAGTTACTTAGAAATAAATCCAGTGAAAGATTTACAAAACAACAGGAAGAACTACAAAGTATTATTTTAGAGAAATTGCAGACATAAACAAATGAAAAGAAATATCATGCTCATTAATTAAAAGTGATGTTAAGCTGGAGAGGGCTCACGATGACTCAAAATACACAAATGTGGACAGCTATTCCTCACTTTAAATTCCGTGACATTATGTTGGTAGCTTGATACCAACCATGATGAAAATATTTTGTCTACAGAAATTGTGAAATGCGATGAATTGGTGCCCTATCCTATCCCAGAGAATCCACTGTTAAACATTTACCAATATATCATCGATTGTAAGACTCAATATTTTTTGTAATTTTTTAAAAATTTAAATTCAATTAATTAACGTATAGTATGTAATTAGTTTCAGAGGTAGGGTTCAGTGATTCATCAATTTTATATAATACCCAGTGCTGATTACATCATTTGACCTCCTTAATGTCCATTCCCAGTTACCCTATCCTGCCCCGCTCCAGCAGCTATTAGTTTGTTTCCTATGATTAAGAGTCTCTTATGCTTTGTCTTCCTCTCTGATTTCATCTTGTTTTATTTTGCCCCTCCCTTCCTCTGTAATCTTCCCTTTTGTTTCTTAAATTCCACATATGAATGAAATTATATATTATATATTAATTGTTTTTCTCTGATTATATATTAATTGTTTTTCCATGTTTGACTTATTATGATTAGCATAATACTCTCTGGTTCCATCCACATCATTGCAAATGGCAAGATTTCATTTTTTGATGGCTGCTTAATATTCCATTATATATATGTAATATATATATTAATATTCCATTATATATATATGAATGGATAAAGAAGATGTATATATACATATATATGTGTGTATATTGATGAATCATAGGGTAGCTCAATTTTTGAATTTTTCAGGAACCTCCATACTGTTTTCCAGAATGGCTGTACCAGCTTGCATTCTCACCAACAGTATGAGAGGGTCCCTCTTTCTCTGCATCCTCGCCAACATCTGTCATTTCCTGATTTGTTAATTTTAGCCACTCTGGTGTGAGATGGTATCTTATTGTGGTATTGATTTGTATTTCCCTGATGCCCAGTAATGTTGAACATTTTTTCATGTGTCTGTTGGCCATTTGTATGTCTTCTTTGGAGAAATGTCTGTTCATGTGTTCTGACCATTTCTTGATTAGATAATTTGTTCTTTGGATGTTGACTTTGATAAGTTCTTTATAGATTTTGGATACTTGTCCTTTATCCAATAAGAATATTTGCAAATATCTTCTCCTTCCTGTTGTCATTTGGTTTTGTTGACTGTTTCCTTTGCTGTGCAAAACATTTTTATTTTGATGAAGTCCCAATAGTTCACTTTTATTTTGATGAAGTCCCAATAGTTCATTTTTGCCTTTGGAGATGTGTGAAAGACCCAATATTTTTAAGATAACTGCTCTTCACAAATTAACTATAGATTTGACATAATTTTAAATCAAGACCCATCAAGATTTTTCAAGGAAATTGTCAAACTAATTGTAACATTTGTATGAAAACTTGACGGATCTAAAACAGCCAAAACATCCTTGAAAGGGAAGAATTTATATATATATATATATATACACACACACACACAGATATATATATGTGTGTATATATATATATAAAATTGAGATATAATTTACATGTAATAGTATATGAGTTTTAGTAGTATAGCATAATGATTTTATATATTTATATATTGCAAAATGATCACCACAATAAGTCTATTTAACATCCATTACTATAGTTACAATTTTTTTTCTTATGATAAGAACTTTTTAAAAAAAGATGTTATTTATTTATTTGATGGAAAAAGAGCACAAGCAGGGAGAGCAGTAGAGGGAGAGGGAGAACCAGGCTCCCTGAGCAGAGAGTCCAACTCGGGGCTCAATCTCAGGATCCTGGGATCATAACCTGAGCTGAAGGCAGATGCTTAACTGACTGAGCCACCCAGGTGCCCCATGATAAGAACTTTTAAGATGTACTCTCTTAGCAACTTCCAAATATGTAATACAGTATTATTAATGATAGTCACCATGCTATGCATGGTGAAGAAATTATCCCCAGGATTTTATTTTAAAATTGGAAGTTTATATCTTTTGATACAAAATTTTGACACCCCTCCTCTACCTCTGGAAACTACTAATCTGTTCTCTGTATCTATGGGGGCTCCTTTTTGAGATAATGAAAATATACTCTAAAATTGACTGTGGTGATGGGTGCACACACTGTTAAGACACTGGAAACCACTGAACTGTATACTTTAAATGGGTGAATTATATGCTATGTGAATTATATCTCAATAAAGTTCTTTTAAAAAAGAGTAAACTAGACTTATAGAAGGTTAGGGAGTTTTTCTCTTTATTTTCCAAAAGTATTCCCAATCCTTCCTTCCTCCCATTTGTCCATTTTGATAGACTGTATGTTTTAACAAAAATAACTATGACTTATTTGTATTTGTTTCTACCATTTCATTTACCCTGCTTCTTTAGTTGTTTTTCCCCTTTTCTACCCTTTCTAAATTCTCAATTGAAGTTTTTCTGGTATTTTTTTTTCCTCATTCTAGTCTTTTTCCTCTCCTAAATAAGATGATACTTCTTATTTAAATTTTATACATTTAGTTAAATAAATACTAAAATGAAAGTTCATGATGTCCCCCCCTTCTTGGAATGAACAGTTCTTAGAATGTTTATCACTAGTCCTGCACTTGAGATATATTGTACATTGTGCGGCATTTCATTCCACCTTCCATTTGATTTTTTAACCACCATATTTGATGTTACTATGTTTGTTTCATGGCAACAATGTTTAGATTTCCAGTCATCTCTGGATTCTTATTCACTGTGACATCTCCCAACTCTGGGCTCCTCTCTGCTTTCATTTCACCTACTCTGGAAGTGTGTCCATTAAATGTTTTTTTGGTAAATATGTTTTGGTGGTGAACCCTCTGTTCTTGTTGATCTGAAAATGTATTCCATCTTTGCTCTTAAAATTTTTTCTGAATATAAAATTCTGGGTTGGTAGTTACTCTCTGTTCTTTGAAGATACTGATTTACTCTATTGGCTTCCAGGGTTACTACTGAGAAATCATCTGTTTTTCAGTTTAATTTTTATACTTTTGAGTGTACTTGTTTAAAAAAATTTACTATCAATATCATCTCTTTGTTTTGGGTAGTCTACATCTCACTACATCTCACTATATATATATATATATATAGCAGTGTATATATATATGTATATATATACACATATATATATGTGTATATATATACATATATATATACACTGATTTCTTTTATATTTATTCTGCTTGAAATTCACTGAGTTTCCTGAAATTGAGGATTTCTCTTCGAACAATTCTTGAAAATTATCATTTTAATTTGCATTTTATGTATATTAAATACATAATACATTTTAATATCATCTTTCCCTTTCCATTTTTTCAAATTATCCGTTTCTCTGAAATGCCTGATAAATGACTGCTGGAAATTTCTATCCTCCAGGTCTCTTAAACTCTTGGCTCATACTTTCCATTTCTTTGTCTCTCTGCTGCATTCTGGATAATTTCTTCACACACATTATATAACTCACTCATTCTCTCTTTAGCCTTATGCAATCTGCTATTAAACCTTTCCTTTGGATTTTATTTTTTAATGATAATACATTTTTAATTCTGATGGTTTCTTTTTTTAATGTCCCTATCAGTTTTAAGAGCATCTATTTATAATTACTATTTTTGTTGCTGTTAATACTCATCCAGTAATTGTTCCCCTAGCATCAGCACAACTCTATAAACAATGGGGGACACATTCCAGCTGAAATTCAACCCTATTAGCCTGCCTCTCACTGTCTCTGGCCTTTGTGTGGTTTCTCTTTGAGTTGCCTAGAGAAGGCTGTCCCTGGAAACATCCAGACTTGGACAAAGGGGCCATAAGGCAAGGAGAATCTAATTTAGAGACAAAGCTGCAGGACTTCTAGAATCCTCTGGGAAAGTCTGTGAACTTTAGCAAATGCATGAGCCGACACAAGGAGGGAATGTTTGTTTCAGTCTGATAGACAGATAAATCCTGTATTCGGTTGAAAGAGCCATCCGTTCATTACCCTTCTGGAAAGTGAGGGAAGTGTTAGCATAGCAGGGTAGTGTAACAGCATCCCTCAAACCGAATCTACCTAGCCTGGTATGCAGAAGCACCTGAGAACTGAGAGCTCAGAAGATTCCTCAGGGTAAATTAGATCTGAATTCATCTGTAGCATACATTCTTTCATGACATATTACTGAGCATTTTTTGATAGAGTTTCAGGATATTTCATACATCACATTTGTCAAATATCAGTCTTGAACATTTTTTGCAGGCATGATTCAGACATCAATCCAACGTGTCTTCCAAATCAGAGTGGATAGAATTCCAGAAGTGATTTCCTTGAAACTCCTTTTCCCGCTTTAAGTGAGAAGGAAGAAAATCTTACATCTTCCCCATGGAGGTGGGGAGAAAAGATGCCACAGCAGACCATCAGCTCTTGCCTCTCACCTATCATCAGCCCGTCAATAACCTTCAGCCTAAAGATTGGATAGCCAGTTAGTCATTCTACATTTATGAGTAGGAGATTACTTGCCTTCCAAATTTTGTGGTCTGGATTTCTTTATTTTTAAAAAATGTTTGAAGTGGATTCCGGAAGAAACAAGAGCACGACGTGAACATGGGGAAGCAAAAGAAAGCAAGGAAGTATGCGACTATGAAGCGAATGCTTAGTCTCCGAGATCAGAGGCTTAAAGAAAAGGATAGATTAAAACCTAAAAAAAAAGAAAAGAAAGATCCCAGTGCACTCAAGGAAAGAGAAGTCCCCCAACATCCTTCCTGCTTATTCTTCCAATATAACACACAACTGGGCCCACCTTACCACATCCTGGTTGATACCAACTTTATCAACTTTTCCATTAAAGCCAAACTTGACTTAGTGCAGTCAATGATGGACTGTCTTTATGCCAAGTGTATCCCTTGTATAACTGACTGTGTAATGGCTGAAATTGAGAAACTGGGGCAGAAGTATAGAGTGGCTCTAAGGATTGCCAAGGATCCAAGATTTGAACGATTACCATGCACACACAAAGGAACCTATGCAGATGACTGCTTAGTGCAGAGAGTAACTCAGCACAAGTGTTACATCGTGGCCACAGTTGACCGAGACCTTAAACGAAGGATCCGGAAGATTCCTGGAGTTCCCATCATGTACATTTCTAACCATAGGTACAACATTGAGCGGATGGCAGATGATTACGGAGCCCCTCGGTTCTAATTCTTAAAAGATAGAGTTCCTCTGCCTTCCTTTACCAACTTTTTCTATTGCCGGTTCATATTAGCAACATGCTATAGCATGAATTATTCTTCTTACCCTTTTCCTGTTATGAGCTGAGTATGGTTAAATACACTCACTTTTTGGTATTGTTTTGAAATTGATAATTTGTATCATTTTAAATATTGTTGCATTTTTTTTTATAAATCAGATGATTGCTCATAAAAAAAAAAAATGTTTGAAGTGTCAGCCAAAACTAAGAAATAGTTCCATTTTTTTTAAAAAATCTATGGCATCTGAATGTTTATATTTTAATCATATAATTTTCAAGCAATTTATTTTACACATTAAAGAACTTAAATATAAAATTATACATTATACACATCAAAAACATAGAAAAAGGTGGCGTTTAAAAAGAGTGACATGAAAACAAACAGAAACTTTTATTTTTCTTCTTATACATTTGTCTATCTACCCTCTACACTTCTTATTTACCCACTGCATTGGAGACCAGAGTTCTCAAAAATAATGATTTGATTCAACTTATACATTACCAAAGCTATGAAACATTTGAAAAAATTTGAAAAATGCCACAGGCTTTTTAAATTTCTAATTGATAACAAGAACTCGCTTTCTCCATTGAGATTCCAAAGAAAGTACTGCAGAAAAATCCCTGTAGTTCTGAGCTGCTGGTGTATTTGTAAACCCACAAGATGTACATTCTCATTATCCACCACCTCTTCAACAGATTCTCAAAGGAATTGTTAAATACAATTGTTTTTCATGGTTTGAGACTTTTTAAAATATGACACAGCATGAGGTGGTAGACACTTCAGTATTTGTTGCTGGTGTATTTCTGAGCTGTGTGGTAACTGCTTCATGCTCCAGAAGTTATATCAATGAAAAAACTGCACCCTTATGATCATATATGGGAACTGCCATTGCAGCTGCCTAAAACCATAAAACAGCTTTTCTTAAGAAAGGATTACAGCCCAAAGAGAAATTTAAGAATAAGCTTGCTCACTAGTTTTTACTTAGCCAAGCTATGTAGTTATATTGTCCAAGTTGCTAATCTACAGAGCGGAATTGATTATCAACAATTGATTTGCTATGAAATGTCCTATTTCATATAAATACCTGTTTTAGTCCATTTGGAAATGCCATAACACAATGGCACAGACTGAGTAATTTACAAACAACAGAAAATTATTTCTCACTCTTCTGGAGTCTGGAAGACTGAGATCAGGATGGTCTCAAGTGGTCAGGTGAGGGCTCTCTCCTCGGATACAAAGGGCCAACTCCTCTGTGGGGCCTCACATGGTGGAAAGACAGACGAAGCCTTCAGGGACTCATAAGGGCCCTCATCCCATTCAAGAGGGCTCCTAAGCACCTCCCAGAGAGTCCCCCTTCCTAGTACTAATCATTAAGATTTCAACATATGAATTTTGAGGGGGACACAAAATTCAGACCATATCAGTACCTTACTTGGAAAAGTAGACTTGAGACTTAGTAGGAAATGCCTTGTGGTTGCATCAGTTTTATATAGTCTTCTCTTTATTTTCTTGCTTTCTCTTTTTGAAGGGTGGCGAAATAAATTAGTATCAGAGTAAAACCAGTGAATGCCCCGAGGACCAAAATACTCCTCTTTCCTAAATTTTTAAGTATATTTAAGTTTTTCACACAAAAGGTAGTTATAGAAATTAATGGCCCCTCTCCCCGGCCCCAGTTTGATCTAAAGTTTTCAGTGTGTGTCAGGTTTTAGTTTAGTCTTAAGGTAACTATGTTTTTCCATCTCTAGGGGGGATTAAGAGCTAAAACTTGTGTGCTTGTTCTCTAGGCCTCAAATAATATTTAGTTAAATGCTTATAGATTGCAGCAGAATATTTCCAATAGACTTCAGCAATTTTGAACATCATTTACTGTTAAATAATAATGGCTTTCTTTTATTTTGTCATGAAGTGCTTGACTAGTATTAGTGAAGCCTGAATAAATTATCTATCACCTTCTGCAAATCATTATTATCCTCATTTTATTTATTTATTTATTTTTAAAGATTTTATTTTATTTATTTGACGGAGAGAGAGAGCGAGAGAGGGAACACAGACAAGGGGAGTGGGAGAGTGAGAAGCAGACTCTCCACTGAGCCGGGAGCCCTGTGCGGCTGGACGGCAGGACCCTGGGATCAGGCTTGAGCCCAAGGCAGAAGCTTAACCACTGATCCCCCCCGGGTACCCCATCCTTATGTTCTAAATAATAAAACTGAAGCAGAGGATTTAGGGGATTTGCCAAAAGTAGCATTAGAAGTCCGTAGAAATAGAATCTCAACATTTCCCAGTCTCTTGCTTTACCTCACTGGTTTTCTTTAGAGTCATTTTTGTAATTCTGTATGTTGCTCCCTTCCCCTCCCTTTTGTTAAGGAGAAAGCCATGTTTTTTTTTTTTTTAAATTTTTTTTTTTTTTAAGATTTTTTATTTATTTATTTGACAGAGATCACAAGTAGGCAGAGAGGCAGGCAGAGAGAGAGGAAGGGAAGCAGGCTCCCCGCTAAGCAGAGAGCCTGATGCGGGGCTCGATCCCAGGACCCTGGGATCATGACCTGAGCTGAAGGCAGAGGCTTTAACCCACTGAGCCACCCAGGTGCCCCGAAAGCCATGTTTTTAAAGGAACATACTAACATTCTTAAATTTTTCAGACGTTTGAATGGGCATAGGTTATTTCATTAGTGAGGCTAACAAAATAAAGAGAAGGCTTTGAAATTAACCTAGTTACTCTGGGTAAGAAAACAAAATAGCAGTTATGATTCAACTCAGTTATAGACAACGAACATTTGACTTTAAAGCCATGCTCCTTTGTAACTCTTTCTACATGTCTCCCTTTAGGGTAATTTGTGCAAAAAGGCAAGGAAAGTCATCATTATCATTACATTGTTTATGCCCTAATTCCTTTTGAGAAAACTTCCCTTATCCCCCCCTACCTCTCTATGGGTCATTTGAGCCATTTCCAAATTGGAGGAGGTGTACACGTTTCTCTATAGTGGGTAATTCGGCTGAAGGGTGGACAGAGCCCACTCAGCGGGGCTCACTTTCTTTGGCTTCAGCCAAGTCTCAAGTGGGCACATGCACCTCTCTAAGGCAGAAAGTGCTTCTCTCATGGAGTGAAGGCAGGCAGGACAGCTCTGGAGAAGGCTCAGGAAGACAAAACTCATGGCTGCAGATTCATTTAAAAAACAAACAAACAAACAAACAAGAACAAAGATATTGAATTAGAAAAATTCAGGAAAGGAAAGAGTTTAAAATGAGACATCAAAAATAAACTGTATTACTATAGAGAAGAAAGTAGGTGTATATTTCCTTGGTCTCTTATCACTACCGTGAATATTTATTTTCACTCCATTTTTATAAGCTAGTACAGGAAACTTGGCTAAAAACTAAAGGTTTTTATTATCAGATACTGATTTTGAGGAAGGGTGAAAAAAGAGAAAAAGAATTGCTACACTACAAGAATTAAACCATCTTATGGCCACTCTTCCTCTTTTTTTTTTTTTTTAACATTTTACTTATTTATTTGACAGACAGAAGTAGGCAGAGAGTCGGGCAGAGAGAGAGGGGGAAGCAGGCTCCCCGCTGAGCAGAGAGCCCGATGTGGGACTCGATTCCAGGACCCTGAGATCGTGACCTGAGCCGAAGGCAGAGGCTTAACCCACTGAGCCACCCAGGCGCCCCTATGGTCACTTTTCTTGCTAGAATATAATCTAAAACCATTTTGGGAAGTTTTGTATTTTAAACCGTGTTACAGAAATGCTTAAGCATTGTCTTGACACCCAAGTCAGGTTATGAATCACTTCATTTACCATCAATCCAAATTCTGTACATTTCCGGTAAGTATACAAGAAACAAGATGCAATGGAATCATCTGTGTTTTTTACGCCAGTGTGACAATATTTTAAAAAGCAAAACTCGTTTAAAACATGCTCTCCAGACTTCAGACCCGCAAGGCAAATCAGCTCTTTTTGACCCCTTCCCACGGCTACTCTGAAAAGTGAATGAGAGTTCATTCAGTTTTAACTAACATTAGTCAAAGGTTTCATGGTATGAAAAAAGAGTCACTTATTGAGTAAAAAAGTGTGTTCAGAAATTGTTTAATTCCGGGGAAACATATTGCCAATATATACAGGCATTTGCTTAAATAGTATTAATGTCCATAGAGTAAATGCACATGTTCCTGGCATTTAATCCCCGCTACAGATGGCAGGAAGTAATCACCTTATGAGTGAACTAAAACCACTTCCTGCAGTCAGGAGGGGCGACTTGTCCCCCTTCCATTGAGAAGGCGATCAGCATGGGCCGCCAACGGAGGCGGAGAACTCGAGTTCCCTGCAGTAGTTTGACCAGAAATGGAGGAAGGAAACAAAGAAATAGGAGCAAATTCCCACAGGACAGACTGAAAAGGATGGGGACCTCTTGAATGGAGTCTTGATAGGAAGGAAACCCAGAAGCAGAGAGGGACGTTCACACGGGGCTGTTTCACGGACACAAGCACAGGAGGTCACCGTCTGCTGCATCCTTTCAACAGGCTCTTTCAAAGGCTGTGGCGGAATCTGCTCTCTGACTCTTTTCAGCATCTTCTCACCCCTTCTACCTTTTATTGGCTGCCCATGGGCAGATGTCGGGGTGGGAGCTCATCTCAGACGGTTCGTAGCAGCCAATTCGATCCAGAATGATGGAGAAATGCTGTGCAGTGGAGTCATGCAAGGCTCCAGAGTCAAAAGCGTGCTCCCCAAACACATCCCCAGGCAGGGACTTTCTTTGGAGCAACCGGCGGGACACGGTGGCGGGGTCAGCCCTTTACTGCGATCTCAAGTCTTGTCTGTAAACATCAGTGTGGGGCTGTTACAGTTTTGCTACAGGCTTACAATCTCAGCAGTGCTCGCGGAGCGTTTCCATGAACAGTTTTGGTTCATATTTTTAAAAGTAACATTTTCAGGGTCTGCGATATTTATAGGTATGGTTCTGTCCTGCAAACCACAAGAAACTGTCCTTCGATCAATTGTTAGAAATCCCATATATCGGAATGTGGTGTATCAGACACAGAATGTCAGTCTGCCAGATGGCCAGGACAAGTCTGTTATACTGTTTGAAAAACATATATTGGGTTAATTCTGAATTTCTTGTCCTGATCAATATTTTCTCTATGACTCCTGTGAAATAAAGAAGTTGAATTTTAGGTCAGATCTATGAAGGAGCAAAATGATAAGCGAACTTTCTTTTCAGTTGCTGCTTCAGATCAGAACATGAGCTACACCACGTACAAGTACCTCCTGTGGGAAAAAAGAGCAAGCTGGGTGACCTTCTCCCCAGCTCTCTCTCCCTTTCTTCTCCCCGAAGCTCTCCCGGTTCCTATTCCCCTACCCCACTCGCTGAGGGTGAGTGGGTCTCTGGTTTGCTCCGTTCAGGCTGCCATAACAAAGTGCCATGGGCCAGGGGGCCTCAACAACAGACATCTATTTTTCACCGTTTTGGAGGCTGGGATATCTAAGTTCAAGGCACCGGCAAGGAAGATTTCATTCTGCAGCCTCCTTTTGGCTTGCCGGTGGCTGCCATCTTGCCATGTGCTCACAGGACCTCTCCTTTGTGTGGTGCATGGAGAGAGAGTAAACTCTCTACTGTCTCTGTAATCCCTGACTATAATCCCATTAGAAATCTTCCTGACCCTCATCCACAACATTGCTGAGCCCTAATTATCTGCCGGAGGTCCCATATCCAAATACCACCACACTGGGGGTTATGGCTTCCACATTTGTTCCCTAATGGTCTCCTAATAGAAAAAAACTGGTGAGGGTCTCCTGGGTGGCCAACCTGGTTGAGTGTCAGACTCTTGATTTTGACTCAGGTCATGATCTCAGGGTCCTGGGATGGAGCCCGGCACTAGGCTCTATGCTTGGCTCCAGGTCTGCTTGGGATTCTCTCTCCCTCTGCTCCTATCCTCCACTGTGCATGCTTTCTCTCAAATAAATAAATAAATAAATAAATAAATCCTAAAGAAAAGAAAAGAAAAAAAGAAAAACTGGTGAACACTTTTTCCCTCACTGGTTCAAGGCAATTATTTCTTATAATAAAAGAATATTATATTATAAGACTATAAGCTTTTGTCATTTAGTTCATCACATAGAGATGAAACCTCCAATATTATCTATTTAGCCCTAGCAACCTAAAGTAAATGAAGAAAATCTAGTGTAATCTCTTATCTATACTAATTGGAAATAGGTAGATTGTAAGATTGGAAATAATAAGCAGATGACGTAAAGAAATCTATCAGCCCATTGGGGGAAAAAGAAGAACTAAAACGGTGTGTATTTCCTAAAATCAGAGAATAAGTAGTACCATTTTTATATCATCCTCCTGTGTGGTAGAAAACTGACAACAGGTCTTCCTGTGTCTGCCATGTTACATGGTTACATACTTCAGGGTATACGAAAGAAGCCACAGTATGTTATTATGTTGTTAGAGCAGATGATCAAATTTGCCAGGCAAACAAATTTTCAGTTTTATTTATCATTGTAATTTGTTGCACATGTTATCCGGGCTACTGTAGGATAATTTAAAAATATAAATATGACCACAAACCAAAGATATTCCTACACTATTACCATTTAGGTGTATTTTCTCTCTCTGTCTATATATAGAGCTGTATATCACTCTGTGCGCACACAGATACATATATAGAGATATATATATGTGCCTATTATATATATTTACACACATATCTATATTTAAGAGAAATATAATAACAGTTTATCTACAGTGTTAGAACCTGTTATTCTCATTTATTATATATCACAGTCTTTCAAATTTAGATATAAACATTTTCATCATAACTTTATGTAACTTATTATGGCACATTCAGATTGTCTTGACCTACCTATAATACTAAGAAAACTGTGATAAACATACATATTCACATGTATTTGCATGCTTGAACAGCTATATCCTTAGAATAAATATCTAGAAGCTGACTCGTTGGGATGGAAGAAATAAACATAAATCTGTCTCATAAAGATCACAAAATTCCCATGAAACAAATTTTAAAGTTTGTATTTCTCTAGTAATGCATGCAAATTTGTATTTTCCCACATATATAACAATAAACATTAGGTAAAATTTACTTTTTTGTTTACTAACCAAGAGAAAAAAGTCTATTTAATTTACATTATTTTGGTTACCAGTGAGGTTTAACATTTTTTTATGCTTATTGACTATTTCAATTTCCTGTATTCTGGAATTGTCTTTCCATGCCTTTTATTGACTTTTTTTTCCTTTTAGAATATTTGGTCTTTATCGGTTATATGAGATATTTGTATATTGTGAGCTCTACTCTTCCGTCATTTCTAAATGCTTCTATTATAAAAATTTTCAAACAAATACAAAAGTGAAAGGAATACTCAATTAGTGAGAAATGATACATTTTGTGAATGTTTTCCTCCCACTTTTAGTTTTTTTATGGATTTCTTTAAAGATTTAATTTTTTGGGTGACTAAGGCCCCACTTTGTATTGGATAAATTTTTAAATTTTCCTTATGCTACTTCTGGAGTGTTTGCTGCACCATCAGCCCTTGGATAATGTTAGGATGTGACATTCAATTTTTAAAAGGAAATCTGTTTATCATTTTATATTAGCACTAAGTAATGGAGAAGATGCTGACTCACCTGCATTCTCTAATCTCACCACATTATTTGTCAACACCACAGAGGTTTATTTTTTTCCTTTTGGAAAATATTTATTTTTCAATACTGAATTGACCTGCATTTCTAAAATATCCCCATCTAATCACTGTCTTTGAGTCAGATACATAAGAAGTACTTAAAATTAAACAACTCCACTTAGGGCTTTCTAAAATATGCTGAGAAAAGAGATCTTTGTTATCTAAAGACATAAAAACAGTATCTAAGCAGAGTGAGGCTTACCCAGATCGCTCAGCAACCAATTAAAGAAAATGATGGCTCAAAAGAAATGCTTTAAATTGCATGCTCAAAAGACCTAGAGTCCTAATATATACTTTCTGCCTTTCTCTCATCATATTGCTTAAAAAGTTCAGAATTTTATAAGTTGAGAAATACATGAACAGATTTGTTTACTGAAACGTTTGAGTGGATTTTTTTTTTTAAGATTTTATTCATTCATTTGACAGGCAGAGATCACAAGAAGGCAGAAAGGCAGAGAGAGAGAGAGAGAGAGATGAAAGCAGGCTCCCTGCTGAGCAGAGAGCCCAGTGCGGGGCTCGAACCCAGGATCCTGAGATCATGACCTGAGCTGAAGGCAGAAGGTTTAACCCACTGAGCCACCCAGGCGACTCTGAGTGGAGACTCTTATAACTCTGGCACTGGATTTCCGCTTGTGTGCTATTACTTGCCTTTTCATAAATATATGTCTTACTAGATTTTTTAAATTATTTTTTAAATGAGATGATGCTAATGGGAATTCTATTATCAAACCACATTCTTTAAAGTTTTGATCGGCACACAGAATAGATTTCGCAAATTCTCACCCTTCTGTAGCTTTCTGAAGTAGCGAATCAGGAACATTATGTTAAATAATAAAGAACATTTTCGAAATAAATGAACATGTTACCCCCAAATGAAACCAAATTATTTCCAGGATTCTTTTTTTTAATCTTGTTCCTCACATTCTCTCTTAAAATAAAAAGGACGGAATTAAAATAGCTTTTACAACTCAAAGTTTACCCTTTGTATCGCTTTTCCACGTAGCTAAATGGTGGACAGACAGCTGACAGAAATTCGTTCCGTAGTTAATGCATACAAACTCAGAACTACAACCTGAAACGTGAAGCCATGGAAAGACCTCAAATGCTTTCACTACTGAGGAAAACCAGTTCTTCCTAATTTCCCTTAGCAGAGTATTACATGTTCTTGGGTTTTAAACTTTCCCTTTTACAGAAATAAGTGGTCAGCTTTTCAGAGGCTATGAGGCAGTCAAGTTGATCTGTAGAATCTGTTTGATTAGGTCAACCTGAAACTGCAAGAAGCAGGCTAAATGATTTGGAACTGAGTATCATTTCAGTTCTGTATCATATTGACATCTGTTACAACATATTATTAAACATGAAAATCCACATGGCACTTGAAATAATACAAGGAAAGAAAAATGCTACAAAATGCAAACCTTTCAATTTTGTCACAAATGGATGATATTTAAAAGGAACCAGCTGATGTCATATTTGTGGATAAGGCAGACAAATATATCAGAATGTGACAGACAATCTAATAGCTTAATTCGGCAGTTTTCTTCAAAAGTCATTTTCATTCATAATTGTCAGGTATGCAGTCCTGACTTCAATATACACACTTGGACTGCCGCCTTTAAGGAACATTGTAATCCAATAGACATATAAACACAAAATACTTGCAGCAGGAAAACATTATATTACCATCAAAAGAATATTTAATCACTGGAGGACAGGTTATCTTCCCAGATCCTTTGCTTTTCTTTCCATTCCTTTTCAGTGCCTTTTGGCAATTTTTACCGCTCAGCAAACTCATGGAAATAAGAATTCAGGGCAGGATTTATGGGAATTCGGCAGTGGGTTGTTATAACATTTAGCCTCACCTTTCTGTTTTCTTAGACTTGATTTACATGGAATTGACTTGTAAGGAACTCAAGTCTAATAGAACTGGAGCTAAATAAAAATCAGATCCAGGCAGAGTGAACAGCGGTACCCACCTACAGGGGGTGCTGTACTTGGAAATGTACAAGGTGCGGGAACTCACATCTTCTAGGGGACTAGCAGCTGGAAAGAAGACGTCACCAAGGCACTGACTGTTGAGTGTGACTTCCCCATGGGTAGACTCCATGCCCGTAATGGGTGACTGAACTGCATTTAAGGAAGCATGGTTAGATTCCTCGCAAAGACTTTTAAAATATTAAATGTATGTTTGTGCCTAGTGGAGTATGTAAGTCTGACCCAAGAGCCAAGAAAATAGTGGTGACGTGAAGAAGTTCCTCATTCGTTTTGCCTTCCCTGTGCAGCTCTCAGACTTTCTTCTAAATAACTGTTGAAAGGATACTTACAGAATATTACTTAAGAAACACTCTATTAATTGATGGCTAAGTGGTAAAAATATGTTATCACTGGAAAATTTAGGTGGAATGTCACCTTGTGAAGCATATAGCATTCCTCTGGCCATGAGATTTGAATAGCAGACAGTTGAGTCCAGGGCAAAAGTAGGAAGGATTCTCCACAAGAACACTCTCCACAGGACAGCACTTTTACAGTCTAAAATGGGAGTTGGAAATTCGGCATGGGTATAAAATGCTCAGTTTGCTTGCACCTTCCATAAGCATAGATCATTGAAACAGCATTCGTGATTCTGTAGTGCAGGGAAAAAAAAAAAAAAAAAAAAAAAACTAATTCATTGTCTTAAATTAGAGAAACACAGTTTGACCGGGCAAAAAGTCTGAGGGAGAACATTTAGAAAAAGTCAGCTTTATTAACTACACAGTAGGACAAGGAAGATGTTTGCTTGTGCAACTTGAACTGAATACAGATAATTTGTGATTACCATATTTATGATTAAGAAGGTTGCTCTTCAGAGGATATTTTTAAAAAGCATGTAATCTTTGCTTATTGATGTGTTTATACATCAATGTGTTATATTGATGTGCTGTATATAATATATAAAAAGAGAGAGAGAACACCTAATATGTGTTAGGGAGTGTATTTTTTTCTAACTTTATGACACTGTAACATACATATCATAAAATTTACCCATTTTAAGTGCATAATCCAATGATATTTAGTAAATTTCCAGAGTTTTGCAGCATCATCACAATCCAATTTTATAACTTTTTTTTATTACCCTAAAAAGATCTCTCATGCCTATTTACAGTTACTCTCCATTCCCACTCCCAGCCTCAGGTAACCACTAATCTACTTTCTGTCTCAACAGAGTCACCTTTTCTCAGCATCAACCTGGGGACCATTTCTTCACATCCTTCTCTCTAATAAAATGTTTAGGGCAAGGGCAATACCTTCTGGTACTGTCATGATTGCCTTCGTTAGTGTTCTAACTCAAGATTGTTCTAGATCTTCTCTTTTAGAAGACAGTATGATTAAAGTTTGAGCTCTGGACTGAGGCACACCTGGGTTTAATTCTTTGCTCTGCTAGTCTCTAGATGTGTGACCATGGAAAATAATTTGACCTTAGTAAGCATCACTTTCCTCATACGTAAAAATGGGTTTTTTAAAAATATGGCATGAGGTATCAAAATACGGCAAACAGGAACATGGCATGAAGTGAAGTGCCTGATACTTAGCATGTATTCAATAAAAACTTTGCTCCTAGGCATGTCTAAGCTTTCTCATCAAGAGCAGTGCACCCACATTTTGGATTCTGAAGTTTGACTTCAGAATTTTTTGGCAATCCACTGAGGTATTACTCTCATATGTTTCTTTTGCATTTAATCCAAGCCTCTTGGTTTGTTCACTGAAAGATACCTGGATTCCACCATCATAGTATTTCTTGAAAATATTCTGACTTCACCAACATATTTTATTGAGCCCCTCTGATTGTTGTGTGGGAGATACAATGAAGGCTTGGTTGAGGGGCTAACAACTTACTTGGAAGCAAACAATTCACTGGAAATTAAAGATGAATTAAATAAGTATTGAGAAACACAAACAACAATGTCTCTACTTGACCAGTGCTTTTGTTTCTGAATGTCTACTGGAAGGAAAGAATCTTAAATGCAGAAAAGATTTTGAACAGGGAGACATCAATTATAACTGGAGATAAATGACTATTGAGCTCTTTCTCAAAGGATGAAAATAATTTCAATAGGCAGAAAATGGCAGGAAAAGGCATTTCAGGAGACATGAACTTCAACTTTATCTGTTCATTCATGAAATGTGGGAATACCTGCTTGTTTCAGTCAGCTTTCACTACATTATTCTGAGGTAACAATGAATACCAGAACCTTAGTGGGTTATAAGGAAATAGATGTGTTTCCTACTGATGCTATAGGTCATTCTCAGTCTCCCCCATGTTCTCCCTCCCTGTCTTTCTTTTTTAAACTTTGCTGTAGCCTTGCTCTTCACTCCGAGACCCACGTTGACAGAGCAATCTCTTCCTGGGACTTACCAATCTCAGGGCAGTGGGGTGAGAGCAATTGAGGACTCGGGAGCCACACAGTGTGTCCTATAGCTTCTGGTCTACATTGCTTCTGCTCTCATCCCATTGGCCAAAGCAAGTGTGTAGTCAAATGTGATGTCTAGGATGGGCTTGGTAGAGATGACCTGCTAAACTGTAAACAAATTGTAAAATCTATCCCACTCTTCTATTTTAAGAAGTTAGCTTGAGAGAGTCACTGACCCTCAGGGAGCTTACACTTCAGTAAGAGTAAAAGTGTGGAGTTGAGAAAGTACTTCCTATGGTCAAAAAAATGATGAGTACTTTGGGAAGATGAAACTGAAAAGAACATATGTGATGGAACCAAGAAAGTCCTTAAGCAATATTCTAAAGCTTAAATTTACTTTTAGAATCAATGGGAAGTGACAGTTCTGTGAAGCAGAGATGCAATGGTTAGTTTAATGTGTCAAATTGGCTAGGCTTTAGTAGATGATTATTTAAACAGTAATCTAGGCTTTGCTGTGAAGCAGTTTTGTAGATGTGGCTAACATCTACAATCAACTTACTATGAGGAGATTATCCTTGATGATGTGAATGGATCTCATCTACTCAGCTGAAGGCCTTAAGAACAGAAACTGAGGATTCCTGGAGAAGAAGAAATTATGTTTCAAGTCTGCAGCATAGAAATTCTGTCTGAATTTCTAGCCTGCTGGTCTGCTCTATAAGTTTTTGACTTGCCAGTCCCCACAACTGCCTGAGCCAATTTCTTAAAATAAATCACTCTATAGATACAGATATAGAGAGATAGATCTGCAGATAGATAGATGTGTAACCTATTGGTTCTGTTTCTCTGGGGAATTCTTACTTGTATAAGAGTCAGGTTTTTTGTACACAGAGGAGATACTGCAGAGAGATATTAGAAGGGCAAACATTTGTTACCGTCTCCAAAGTCAGAATGAGAGACAGGTGATAAAGACAAACCCTTGGTATCTTTTATTTTGTAAGCTAAATAATGCTACTATTGTATTATTTATTCAAACCTCTTCAATGCCCTATCCATTTTGACGATGTGACACTATACTGCTAATGACCCCAATTTGTTTAGTATCCATTTTAATGTGTATAGTGGAAATATTATAAGATTGTTATAAGATGCAAATGTCAGTTATTTTGTTACATAAATAGACTGTTGCTCAATTTCTCAAAATGGCTGTGAAATTTGCATTTTCTCAATAGGTGAGAAAGAGAGGTATCATCTAGGACCAAGGTCTAAGCATGTCAGCAAGAAGGGCATAACTTGAATCCCTCCAAGTAAGTGAGAAGATATCAGAATTTCTCTTGGATTCCCACCATTCTCCCAAAAGGAGTGAGAACATAGCAGATGTATCTGGAATGTCAGGTTAAGGGAGGTGGTGTCTGCACCCCGTGTCTGTCCTGATCAGTTTAATCCTCTTCTTCCCCACCCCGTTGCCTCCCTCAATAACTCTTCAATTTCTTTCACAGTTTCACATGACCCCAATATATAACTGGGTCAGATATTTTGGTGGAATTATTGTCATTTAGTATTTAAAAATGCATTCACAATATTAGGTGAAGTTATAAAATTGAGAAATTTAATTCTTGCCATATCCCTCTGAGATAATGTGTGATGTCCTTTGAGTGAGGAAATGTAGAAAAGTAATGTACTTTGAGCAGGCAAAAAAAAAAATAAAAAAGGATGTCAATAAATCTATTTTCTCATAGAAATTGTTAAGTGAGAACAGAGGACAAAACTCTATCCTAGAAATTATAAAAAACAAACAAACAAACAAACAACAACAATAGCAAACACAGAAGTCATCAAAAAGGTAGTAGTTTGCTCTCCAAGAAAATATCAGTGTAAATTAATCTTCTAAGCATCCTGTTCTGCCTTAATATAAGCCTCAGTTTCCTTAGCTTTGCTTACAGGGCTGTGTCTGAGTTCCCCATGGAGTGTGACGGCAGACCAGGCAAGTGGACCTCCTGCTCTGCTCTTCAATGTATCTGTCCTTCCTCTGTTTACACCCTGTAGCAGCAGGACCAAACCATTTGTAATTTTTTTTTTTTTTTAAGTAGGCTCCACAGCCAGCATGAGGGTCCGAACTCAGGACCCTGAGATCAAGGTTTAAGCTGAGATCAAGAATTGAAAACCCCACCAAAGGACCCAGCCAAGTGCCCCCCCACTTTTAACCATTTTCTTCTTCTTTTTTAAAGATTGTTTATTTATTTGAGAGAGAGAGAGAGTGTGTGCGCGAGTGGAGGCAGTGGGATGAGGGAGGGAGAGAATCTCAAGCAGACTCCGTGCTAAGCACAGAGCCTGGGGCTCCAACTCATCACCCTGAGATCATGACCTGCACTGAAAGGGTGCTTCACCAACTAAGCCACCTAGGCACCCCTACCATTTGTAATTTTTAAACAATATTTTAACTGACCACATCTAAAGCTGAAACTCAAATATTCCCCCTCAAATTTTCCTTTTCTTGGTTTATTTTTTCCCAGCGTGTAGAGGTATAATTATATAATAAATAAGTAGATAAATAAAAATTATGTATATGTTTAAGTTGCACAATGCAATTTTTAAGGTATATCATTTGATGATTTAATAAACAGATGTGTTGTGAAGTGATTCTCATGATCAGCTTAATTAACACAACCATCCCCTCACATAGTTACCTTTTGTGTGTACATGTGTGGTAAAAGCACCTGTGATCTACTCTCCCCATCTCAGTTTTTGATCACTTCCTCTGGACAAAATGTGTGGAGTCATCCTTGACTTCTTGTTTTTTTTTCACCATCCCATATCAGTTGTCTACAAATCCAACTGAATTTGCTTTCCAGTAAATCCAAGATCCAAGCATTTCCCATCACTTTGACCATCCTGGTCTGAACCACATGTCTGAGGGGAAAATCCACTGTGAGGCTAAAAACAAAGAACCAAATGAACAAACAAGCCCACCCTGCTCCAGAACCCCATAAACATAGTTTTGCCAGATACATTCAGATCAGGGGAGTGCAAAATATTGAAAAGTATCTGTTGTGGTATAACCAAGCCTTTTAGCTCAAGTTTTTCTAAATTATACATTATATATTTATGTTGTATAAATATAAATATCCATTATATATTTTGGGGATCTCATTTGAGTAGATCCTGCAGACTCTGGCCTTAATAGGTACAGAGATGCTGGTGTACTACCTTCAGCATCATTGCAGTAACAAGATTCTACTTCCCTTGAACAATTGTTATGTTGCTGGACACTCTGTGGGTACTTTGCGTCATTATCTCCAATTTCCACAAGATCCCAATGATCAGAATATTATTATTATCAATGGTCAACATGATTAGGATTGTTATTACTCCCTTTTAATGAAGAAGCCCTGAGATTCAAGAAGCTAAGTTGCCAGCCTTGTGGCAGCCAGTTCCTGCTGGGTGAAGCAAGGTTTACGTTTGGGTCTGTCTGGCGTGGAAGTCCACGGTGTTTCCACTAGATTATGCTGCTCCCAGGTGTTGAGGAGGGCATTGAAATGGATAACTTAAATCCCCTTTTTTAAGGTTACCTGAGTTTGGATGGTCACTGATGATTCTTGGTTAAATGTTTAATGTGCATTTCGTGATAATAGAGACAATTTTTCATAATGAGCCCCGGTGGGCAGAACTTTGGGATTCAGTAGGTCACTGTTGTCCTCATTCCTGGGAAAATATACCTGAGGGCTCTCTGAAAGCTCTGGTCACTCATCCAGATTTAAGAAAGGCTAAAACTCAGTGAAAAGATCAAGTTGGAGGATCCTAGTGATGGTCAGCCAATAAGACATCTTCAGATATTAAAAAAAAAAAAAAAAAAAGAAAGAAAAAAAAAAAACCCTGCTGTATTAGTCTATTCGAGTTCCCAATACCACAGACTGGGTGGCTTAAAAGGGTAGTTTCTCATAGTTTTGAAAGCTGAAGTCCAAGAGCAAGGCTTGGTTTCTGATGAGACTATTCTTCCTGGCTTATAGACTTACTGTCTTCTCACTGTGTGCTTACATGGTCTTTCCCCTGTAAGTAGATGGAGAGAGAGGTCTCTTGGATATCCCTTCATTTTCTTATGAGATCACCAGTCATGTGGGAATTGGGCTTCTTAGGAGCTCATTTAACTTTATCTTCAAATACAGTCACATTGAAGATTAAGGCCTCAACATATGAGGGGCGGGTTGTGACTCAGTCTATAACACGTACCATAGTCTCTCATTTGAGTTTTGTGGGATTATTTATTCCAGTTTTTAATTTCTGAATAATAGATAACATATTCAGAATTGCATTCTGAATATTGTTGCACTTGAGAGACAGACATAAACCATGTGTGAATTTATTGTTCATTAAGACGAAGTATTTAGCTACTTATCATTTGCTGATTTTTGAGTACTTGCTGGTTAGTGTATAGAGTGATGATTTGCAGGCCACACGTATAAACACATTACATAATGAATAACGTATTATGCATTTAATTTTAACTGATATGATATACATTTTAAGTGAAATAATGTTTGTCCTACTCTTTTGTATTAACAACAAGAACAACAACAACAAAAAAACCCAGGCTATTTTTAAATGTCAGTTAGGTTTTAGTGGAAATCATTTATTAAATGTTGTATACTCAGTTTAAATCTGACTGGGTAACTAAACATTAAAGTAAAGGGGAAAAATCTATATTGGTCTAATTTGAATTATATGTTCTTCTCAACAAGCATAATTGCTATTGACTGCCTAAAGCACCATTGTCTAAGTCATGAATAATCATAAAACATTACAATTGGCACAAGAAGAATGGAAAGAAACCCATCAAAAAAAAAAAAAAAAAGGGAAGCACAAAATACCAACAATCTCCCCCTCCCTTTCCCTCTGCCTAAAAGAATAAAGCCATGCAGAACACAATGACTTTATTACCTGAGAAAATGTGCTACATAATAATCGTGAGGAGCCTCATTTATTATAGATAGTATTTCACTTTGGGTTTGACATTTTATTCTGGAATGAAGCTCCCTTGTTACTAAGTGTGTGTCATAAAAAAAAGAGAGACCCTTAGTACCTCACCCTCCCCTCTCATTAGCTGAGCCCTCAATTCAGAGCTAGTAATACAAATTTTGCTTTAGCAGAATATTTTTCCAGAAGCTCCAGAAGTTGGCAAATGTCACAAGTTGAATATTGTGAAGATGAGTTAAGTTTTAATGTCAATAAGGCTTCCGCCTCCAGAGTGTCTATAACCACTTTGTAAAGCACGTTCAATAAATTGTCCTGTATTTGGTCTTTAGCACCTTCAAAGGTGGGTTCCTAGTAAAGGTAATACTAGAATAACAGAAAACACATGCCCTACCAGTACATTGGCCCTTCATTGAAAATCCCATAGACAGACTTGAAAGGCAATTTCCTTTAAATGGCAATGTCAGTTTTGTAAATAAATATAATTAAATAAATATGTGTATGAACAAATATGCTCATATTATTCTGTTTCTCTCGTGGTTTGTAAACCTTAAGAAAGGGTTTCTTAGTATCTGCACAATCGACATTTGGGGGGGCTGTCCTGTGGACTCCACAATGTTTGGCAGCATCTCAGCCTCTACCCACTAAATGCCACTAGATGCCAGTAGAGCTTCCAAGTTCAACAGTCAAAATGCCTCTAGACATTGCTAAATGTCCCATGGGGGGCAAAATCTACACACACACACACACACACATACACACACACATCCTTGTCCCTATCCCCTGTGGTTGAGATCCTGGTCTTTGAAGGTAAGTTCATTGCAAGACGGTAAAAATGCAGAGGAAAGGTAAATCCCCTTTTGAAAAAATGATGAGATACATTTTGTTCCACTTAAGTTTGCCAGCAGCTGTTGGTAAGAACCAGAAAGGTATCTGGATACTAAGGAGCAGAATTTCTATGACTCCTTTGATGGTTCCCTTGCATGACTCTGTGGAGGCCGCAGGAGACATGATCTATGCTAATTAGGACTCTGATTGACCAAACCAACAGCAATCAAATAAATGATTTAAGAACAAAGACATTTTGGACAGTGTTAGTGGAATGACATTTTAAAAGCTGGGGTGCCTGGGTGGCTCAGTCAGTTAAGCATCTGCTTTGGCTCAAGTCATGATCTCAGGGTCCTGGGATGGAGCCCCGGGTCTGTCTCTCTGCTCAGAGGGGAACCTGCTTCCTCCTCTGCCCCATCCCCCTCCATGCTCACTCTCTCACTCTCTCTCTCAAACAAATAACATCTTTTTTTTTTTTTTTTTTTAAGTTAGCTGCTTATTCCAGGGTTATCCTTGATCATAAAGAGACCATTTGTTCCCACCTCTGGGCTGCAGAGCAATTTTCTGGTCTCCATGAGAAATTAATCATGTGGCATTTTGATTGTTTGGTAAAGCATCTGTCTCATTCACTGGGCTATGTGTTCGTGATGAATAGTGAGCGTTTTAAAGTTATTTTTGTATTCATCATGCCCAGTATATAAGGGGGGAATCACTAAATAAGTGTTGGCTAAGTAAAGAAATATTACACTTGATTTATTTGACAAACCTTTATTAAGTAGTTAGATATGTTAGAAATCATTCTAGATCCCAAAAATAGAAGATAAACTACTGCTGATGTTTCCTCTAAGACTTAGTGGCAGAGTGGAGGGGAGGGGCCTAAGGCAAGGAGCACAAGGCGAAGGACAAGAGTAAGACAAAATGATGAGTAACCCATACGAAGTAAAGAAAGCCATAGCAAACTTAAGAGTAATACTTTATTCTGCAAACCATGCAGTCCCTTTTTTGTCAGTAGAAGGAAATTCTGCATAAAATTATGCCTTGAAAGTCAATTCCAGTTAGAATAATTAAATAAGGAAAAGTAAAAGTTGATTATTCCAGTCTAAATACTGAAAAAAATAGGAGCAGAATCGCACAGTGGAAAACGCAACTAGAATGGGAGTTAAACAGAGGGAGTTCAAGCTCCAGGCTGGCATTATCTGGTGAAACCTCTTAGGCTCTATAGTTTAATATACAGGTTCTACTCCTTTTAATAGATGGGTTCTACTGTATCATAACAAATAACCAAAAACTTAGTGGTTTAAACCAATGCTAACTTATTAACTTACAGTTATATAGGTCCTAAGTCCGCCGTGGGTCTCATTGGTCTAAAATCAAGATGGCAACAGGACCATATTCCTTCTGGAGGCCTTTCCCGCTTCTAGAGGCTGTTTACATTCCTTCCTTTGTGTCTCCCTTTCTCTGTTTTCAAAGCTATCAACAGCATTTTTCTAACCCCATTTCTGTTAGCACATCTTTTTTTCTGACCACAGCCAGAAAACTTCTCTATATTTAAGGATTGATGGGATTAGATGGAGCCTCTCTGAACAGCACAAAAACATTTCTTCATCACAAGTACCTACCCTCGATCACAATCTGCAAAGTCTCTTTGGCCGCATAAGGTTACGAAGTCATAGGTTCTAAGAATTAGGCCGTGGACATCTTTGGTGGGGCATTATTCTGCTTCCCACATGGATAAAGTATAATAGTTTTAGGTAATCTTTAAGTTAACCTCAAACCCGAGCTGCTGTGTCAAAGAAATGCAACTGTCCCGTGCCTGCCCTGGGTGAAGCCCTCTTGTCCAGTCAAATGAGTATGTGAACATCTGTTTGCATAGGCTTCAGTATCTGTAGGCCCCCACCTTAAGGGGGCTTAGAAAGTAGAAAATGGGTTCAAATGGAAGTACAAATGATCTGGCCTTGTTCTTTAATAAGACCCTTACCAATATTTGTGCGTAGTGGGGGCATCATTAAAGATCTGTAACAAGAGCTTCTCATTAGTCAAAAGTGTGTAAGGTTAAAGGCGGCATAGATGATACGCCGAGATCATTATGGACCTAGAAATCTTACGAGACTGTTGCCTCTAAACAAAACAAAACAAAAAACTGAACACAGTTTGAATTCCAGATACTATATTATCAGAAGAAATTCTAGTGTAACAGATACACAAAATATTTTTCAAGTGAAAAGAAAGGTGCCATGGAACAGTGGATTCTTTTTGGCAGGTCTCAGCTTTTTTGCATTTAAAATATTGATAGCAACAGTTCTTTGGGTTATGGGGATGTTGAAAATGGGCATCACCCGCAAAATACTTCCTGATTGGGGGCTTATTCTTCATTGCTGTGACAAAAAAAGGAGGAGAGAAGTTGAGGGATGTATGATTCTTTCTATTTATGAAATGACCTGAACACATAAAAGCTTCCTTCCTGGAAAACAAACAAACAAATAAATATAGTCTTCCGCAGATAGCAATTTTGTAACCAGGAAATTCTGAAACATCTGTTATGTTTTTCTTATTCTACTCTAGTTTGACAACTTTGTGGGAATGACTGTACTTTGAGAAATACTCTCTGGACATTTTTACTGTTATGTTTTCTCTTCAGAAAAACCTACTTGGTAGAGAGCAGTGTGAAGAAAAACTATCGAATCAATACGATAATTCTAAAGTCTTAGAATTTTAGAGTTTAAAGGAATCACACAGGCTATTCCGTTCAGCCCCTACACAAGATGCACCTGCTCAGTACCCTCCTCTATTAATGACTATCCCAATATGACTGGACGTTCATCCATTCTTCACCATGCCCATTCCTAGGTTCTTACTTCCTGATGACCCACACTTGAACACATCAGATTCCTTACTGCTCTGAATAGCACCTGGGATAGAGCCCGATGTTCCTGCTGAGATTTGAGCCAGGAAGAATAGACAAGAGTCTATCACCTTCTTTTTTAAGATACCAGACAAATCTCTCATCCCACCAGGGCTGCAACCACAGAACATATCAACATTTAGTGCAACTGCAGCCACTCTGCCCCCAACAACTTGACCATGTAATGTTGGTCAGTCATGTCCCTTCTATACCATCTTCATGCAGGTAGTGGACATTCATCTGTTTGGATTTCATCTGTGATGATGTGAAGATTGTCACTGTCATTTAAGGTTCCCCATTCCTCCCAATGGCATTGCATCCAACAACTTGAAAAGTCATGCCTCCTGAGCCATCATCTCTAGAATTCTCCAGCTGGTGCTGGTGTCCTCAGCGGGGTGACTACTAACTCGCTTATGGCTGATGGCCTCAGCGTAAACTCATCGAACTGACTCTGGGATAATTGTCAAGGTCTGGTTTTACCAATATGGCTTATGAATTTATTATATGTTTATTTTGTTATTTGTAGTCAGAATGAAGGAGAGTTTAAAATGCATTATGTGTGGATGAAATGATCAAATTCATTAACAGGGCAGAGCCAGTTTCTTTTTTTAAAATATAATTCAATTTTCTTTTCTTTCAGTGTTCCAAAATTCATTTTTTATGCACCACACCCAATGCTCCCTGCAATACAGGCCAGTTTCTTACGGGAAAGCTAGGCTGCCTATTACATAGTTTAGGTCATGATTCCCATAGGGTCACCAGCTTAGAAGAAACCCTTGCCTGTGCAGTGAGGCTTTGAATTCCTTTAATTTGTAGCTATTGCTTAATTAGAAGTAAGCTTTAGATTAATATATGTGGAAAGTTAACATATTGACATGATTTTATGCTGAAGAAGAAACAACTAATACCAGATTTGTTCCTGAGCAGATTTGATTCAGAATAGTAAGGTGAGGATAAGAGCGGATTGTTCTCAATTTGGTTCTGTAAATAGTTTGTGACAATTCATTTATCTGCACAACTGAATTAAGTGATTTGGGACTAAAATTAGAAACAACACGGCATGTGGCTCACAGTTCCTGAGGCAGCTTCTTCTCACTCTTTCCAAAATACTTTTGAAGACTCAGAAAGAATGAAAATTCTCCAAGAAAATGGAAGACCAAGACTGACATTCCACTAACTGCCAGAAGTTTGGAGAAAATTCCACCAACCACAAAACCAATGGAGAGGAACAGAAAAATATAGTAAGAAGCTCTTCTAGCTTTTACAGTGTGAAGAACAAATCTTTCCCCGTGAGAAGACCATCAGGGGCTTTATTTCTCCCCACTGCCTCCTTCTTGGCTCTGCATTCTGAATCTGAAGTATCAACCTCAGAATCAGCTGCACAGGGGCCACTGTTGGAGATGACCTGAATAACTACCTGTACCCACCCTTCATTAGGAATTTTATTTTAAGCCATTTCTTAGACGTCAAGGGGAAAAATAAGAGGGGAAGAAGATGGGCTATGCTATCTGGATCCGGGGAAGCTTAGTTATAATTAGTAAAGCAGAGCGGATGGAGGGAAACCTGAAAAGTCATTCAAGGTTTCCATGTTCTCGAGCTCAACAACTACAATCCCAGTGTTTTTCAACACGATTTCGTCTCTGCCACTTTAAATGTATTTTGACTCAATTTCTGTGTATCTCCTCCCTAAGCATGATTTATAGAATTTAGTTTTGAGCATAAAAAACAATGACCATATGAAATGGGCTTTTTTCGAGGAACACATCCCTTCCCAGACTCTACAGGCACTTGATCCCCATCCGTACTGTTCAAATATGACACAGAGCTAGCCACTGAAAATGGGGCTAAGCCCAGACCATAGAGGTTTCTATCAACCTCCTTGGAATTATACTGTTCTCCTCCTATTAACTGCTCCTGATCAAGAAGAAGGAAGAGCAAGGATCAGTTAGATGCTCTATCCAGCAACATACACAAGGACAGCAGACACTCCCTTCAAAGAAAGAAAAAAAATACAGTGGAGTAATGGGTACATCATCCTGGAAAGTACTTCTGGAAATGAATGCTCATGAAGTTTTTAAATGTAGTAAGTTGCTTTGTATCTTTGATATGATAGAGAAATTATGAGCTCCTCGAATGAGGAACCACAGGACAAAAAGAGACTGTGTTGAAAGTAGGAGCTAGGTGAGTAAAGAGAGAGTAGCAAACATAAAGTTGGAATCAGTGTTGGGAACAGGAAGTAACAGCTGATGCTGTAGAAAATAGGAAACCTAATATGGACCATAATTTTGCGAAGCTTTCCCAGAATGCAGAAGAAAATAAAAAAGAAACAAAATCATGAGAAAAGATGGTAGATATGGAATATAGAGAAAGAAGACCGAAGCTGGGTAGAACTAATGTGCTTGAAGAAAAGACAAGACAAAACTTAACCAAAGCAATAATAAACTTTTAGCAATGATAACATTCGCAGATCAAAGGACTATGTCTTCAGATCCGATGAACCCAAGCAGCAATGGGGCACCTGGGTGGCTCAGTCAGTTAAGCATCCAACTCTTGATCTCAGCTTAGGTCTCTATCTCAGGGTCAGGAGTTCAGCCTCCACACTGTGCTCCCCTGCTGGGTACAGAGCCTACATAAAAATCAATAGATTGATCGATCAATCAATAAAAATAAAAAATAAAAATAGATTTACTTTTACTTTATAGATATATGATGACAATATTTAAATGTGATGATAACCAAAATGTCCTAAAAGCATCTCACATGGGAGAAAAAGAAGGTCACCGCTAAAGGAATATATCAAGTGGCCTCAGATTTCTCTTCTGCCAGAGAACAACAAAGGAATTACCCAAGAGTTGTGGGAGGGGATAAAAGACTCAAGAATTATATACTTAAGGAGGTAGGGTTTCATAGAGGGACTTCATAGATAGGCAATTATAGTATAGGAGTACTTCACATAACCACTGTGAGAATTATATAAAGTCATGAATGCAAGAACACTTGACTGCCACCAAGTCCTACATAAAGAGAGTCTCCTATTGCTTTCATGACAATCACAAATGTTTACTAAGATTACATTAAGAAGCACGCATATGAGGAATCTGGCATGTAATGGACTCTTCTTAATCTTTGCTGAATCTGGGAGAGATACCGAGCAGGCAACCAGTCATCTCACAGTGAGCAAGGGGCATTTGTGTGCTGGTGTGAGACCCACTTTCTGAGCCTCCGCTTTCCCTCCTTTAGCCTGGGTTATTGGAGATAAAATTTTCTTCTAGCTCTACTGATCTATGTCATTTAGAATTCTATGGAAATAAGCAGGGCATTATATTAGTAAGGGCTATACTTTAACACACCTTTTTTCCCCCCATACTGGGTATCACTTAAGAGACATAAAACATACTCTCAGCAGTCATGCTGGATAGGTGAGTAGCAGGCTTCAAAGAAATAGCCTTCTGACTTTGGTCAAAAAGCCAGGGAATGGGCTTACCTTAAAATGTTAACAATTACACAGATAGGTTCTAGGTGTATATACAATGCTTTAGGGCATTACATTTAAGGCAGGATAAAGATTTGAAATGCTTTAACCTATAATACTCAGGGTGGGTAAGAGGGGGTATAGCTGTGATGCGGTTAAAGAGAAGCACAGTAAGGTTTTGTTAATGGAATCTCTATGTGGGCTGTGTAGGAACTTAAAATGCATTAATAATAAAAGCCCTGCTTTAAAAACTGACCTTGTAGTTGAAAGATATGCACTTGTATCATTACCAATTAATGTGTTAGGTAACATAGCATGTACTTGGAAAGCAACGAGGAGGAGTATCTAAATGATATTCACACAACTTAATTAGTGTCACTAATAGTACTTTGGCCATCTTTTATGAAAGCAATGGCATTACATTGCGAGCACCTTGTTATAAGCCAAACCAGAAAGTTAGATTTGAAGCCAAGTCCTCAGAAGTGTCTTTGAGTTATGGTGCCTGCATGGCTAGAATGTTTCTCTAGGGTCTCTTCTTAACTGCAGGACTTTTGGAATCACTCAGCAATAGCGCCAGACCTGAAGGGAACGGTGAGTCACGGGGAGCATTACCGGAGCTCTGTGAAATCAGGAGGCAAAACCAGAAGAAATATTCAAACCAGATATCCTCTCACAGGGCCCTCTCCCATGACTGACTGGAGATTTGATTTGATTTGATTTGATTATTTATTTTTTTTAATTTTTAGATTCATTGTTTATGCACCACACCCAGTGCTCCATGCAATACGTGCACTCCATAATACCCACCACTAGGCTTATCCAATCCCGTACCCACCTCCCTCCAAAACCCTCAGTTTGTTTCTCACAATCTCTCATGGTTCGTCTCCCCCTCCAGTTCCCCCAACTCACTTCTCCTCTCCATCTCCCAATGTCCTCCGTGTTATTCCTTATGCTCCACAAGTAAGTGAAACCCTATAATTGACTCTCTCTGCTTATTTCACTCAGTATAATCTCCTCCAGTCCCATCCATGTTGATATAAAACTTAATACTCCATTGTATGTATGGACCATATCTTCTTTATCCATTTGTCTATTGAAGGGCATCTTGGCTCTTTCCACAGTTTGGTGGTTGTGGCCATTTATTTGTTTTTTTAAAGATTTTATTTATTTATTTATTTATTTATTAAACAGAGAGAGAGAGACAGACAGACAGACAGACAGCAAGAGAGGGAACACAAGCAGGGGGAGTGGAGGAGGAAGAAGTTTTCTTCTGATGCAGGGCTTGATCCCAGGATGCTGGGATCATGACCTGAGCCCAAGGCAGATGCTTAAGGACTGAGCCACCCAGGTGACCCTGACTGGTGACTGTTGGTTAAGAGCTATAGATGTGTCGTCCATGAAGTCAGTATCTGCTACTTAACAGCTGAAGATTTTTTTTTTTTTTGAGAACTAGGTTTGAAAAGTTACCAAAAAAGAAGGTCCAGTAAAAAGAAATCCTTATTGAAAAATGTTGATACAGGAACTTATCGTGACATCCAAACTGGTGGAATTTAGGACCCATCCTATCATGGGTCTATTTTAATTCTTTTGCCTTCTCTGGAAGCTATAATTTACACTTAAATTTTGTTGTGGGGTTTCTTCTGACTGTAACAGTACGATATCTTTTAAGTGGTGTTGGAGGGGGAATAGGCAAATCACAAATTAGAATGAAGAACAAAAAATCAATTTTTCATTCCGCTTTTTTTCTATATATAATACCTTCTTTTCTATACGATTATTAATACATACATATTCATAAATGTAGTATTTAGCTCAAGTGCAGTTTTCTTTTTGTTACTCTCTTATGTCCTTAAAATTTTTCAAAAGTATAATCAATATAAAGTGGCCTACTTTATAGATATACCATAATCTGTTGTTGGACATTTGTGTTAGTGCCAAATTTCACTACTGAAAATAATCCTGCATTAAATATATTTATCTGTTTTATTTACATTTTCAATGATTTTATTAAAATAGATTCCTGGAAACAGCATTATGGAGCCAAAGGCTACATCCATCCTTAAGACTCTTCACACATATGGCCCAATGGCTCTACAAAGCTTCAACCAATTTGTACTTCTACCCATTGTGCCTAAAGGTGCCCCACTTCAAACTATTTCATTTTTGTTTTTAATACTACTCTTCATTAATAGTGAGAATGATAGCTTTCAGATTATTAGTTCTCTGTATTTTCTCTTCTAATAATGATCTGTTTATACCCTTTTGGGCACTAGCATATTCATAGTAATTATCTCTTGGAGTCAATTAAGTCTATGTGCACTAATAGGCATTTAAATTTAGGATTTTATGACAATAAAAAGATGAGACCCCATCCTACATGATAGAATGAAAACCGTATACTTAAATATGATTCTATAAGCAATAAATCACAAATAATATACTACAATATGGCAGGATACACAGAAAATCTGCCCAGTGTTTTGCTACTAACCATTTATTTGTGGGTTACATTAACAGAATTATATAAGGTCAACTAATTATATCTCCAGAACGGAATCATATTAAGAACAAAAAATGGAGTGATTATAAACTAAAGACACTTTATAATACCAACTGTGATGTCACTATTTTTAAAGACAATTTTTACTAATGTTCATTTCCTCACTCCCTTCCCCATCTAATTGGTTTGTTATCATTCTGCTTTTTTTTTTTTTTCAAGCAGTACAATTATATTTGTTTTTAGGCTACTCTTCTGCTCTAATTTAAGCATTCTAGACACTTAACATTTTTATAGAAATAGATTTCAGTGTTAAAAATAAAAAACAACCAGAATTATGGGGCTGTAGATCCTTTCTGAAATAGAGTAATGGTTTCATTGCTGAAACAAAATACAATATTATAAAGCTACGTTAATTATTTCATTTCTATGACTAGTCCTATTAACCTGGTTCACAATTGAGGCAAAGGTAATTTTAACTAATAACATGCTCACATCTTTCTTACTTTTTGCATGTAAATGCAGAGTTACATTCTAGGACAGTTACTATAGCAATCCCGTATTCTATTCTGCCATGTGAACATTTTTAGAAAAGATGGCAAGAACTTACTCTTGGAAATACCTCTCTCCAACAAAAATAGAGACCCAGTGTGGACAGAAACTTCTGAGGGCAGCCTAACTTTGTGTCTGTGCTTGTAGAAGTATAGAGTTGACATATTTTTCTAAAAATGTTTTGAACTTAACTGAAAAATGTGCTTGGAAGACTTCACTTTCATTTATCTCTAACTGGTCTGTTATTTTCTTATTTATTTGTGTCCTTTAAAAAATTCCTTTGTTGTGATAGACTTACTTCTCTTCTGAGGCACATACCCATCTCCTATTTGAGTTCTGGTCCTAAGATTTATACAACTTAGCAGGAGGAGTTGTTTCTTTGTCTTCTTGTCTTCTATTATGTGTAACTCTCTTTTCCAAATCTGGCCGACTACATATTATCTAGGCATTTTATTTTTTTTTTTTTACATTTATACTACTTTCATTCGGTAACAGGAATGAATCAGTTCAGCATAATATCCTAGTTAATCATTGACCAGAAGAAATCTAAACATTCCCATTTTATTCCAGTTCAAATAATCAACTTTCAAAAAAATTCTAATTTGGCTCTGTCTCTCAGATCTGTTAAGCAGAGCAGGAAATTTTTGGGAGCAATGCCATCCATATGACCATGAATAGAAAGCGGTCTGCCTCTATCCCACACAAAAATAATCCAGACAACTTAAAAATATATAAACATTTAGAAATATGGATTGAAGGGTCAAATGTCTTCTTTTTTTATTAACTTAATATATGTCTCCTTAAATTGTTTAATTTAGAGTTAATCACAGTAAAACACTGAAAATTTACATATTAGGGGTATATGTGTGTGGTGTGCATTTCTTCTTTCTACCTCCATGTTACTTTAAAACAATTTTCTTAGTTCTTCACCGGCATGGTTGGCATCAGTGATCATTGTCTTTACCTTCTTCAGTTGTGTGGATTTTTTGATCTTCTGAGGTCTTGCTATTCAAATTGGGGTGTTGAATTGGCCTAAAACATCCCAGCCCCTGAATCAGGGTCTCAGTTTTTTTAATAAACATATAATATATTATTTGCCCCAGGGGTACACGTCTGTGGATCATCAGTCTTAAACAATTCATAACACTCACCGTAGCACATACCCTCCCCAGTGTCCATAACCCAACCATCCCATTCCTCCGCTCTCACCCCCCCGCAACCCGCAGTTTGTTTCCTGGGATTAAGCATCTCTTATGGTTTGTCTCCCTCCCTGGTCCCATCTACCCACCCCATGACTCCCTGCCCTGTCTCTATTTTTAATAAGATCCCCAGATAAGCACGCGCGATAAAGTTTGAGAAGCGATTGCTGGAAAGCACATCCTCTTCACTTCTAAGATTTTTAAATTTTTAAAATAGAGCATTTCCTTCATCTGTGTGTGTGTTGACAGAAGTTTTATCTTGGGTTGCAAATACCTTCACTGGAACATGAGGAAAAAAATTTCCACTTTGTGCTCTCAGAACATTTTCAGGATCCACACAACATAACACTGAGTAGCTTGCTTTTTAAAATATAGTTCAGTTGACTTATTAAAACAGTACCCAGCCCTAGAAGCTAGGAAATTCTACCTCCAAGAATAATGGCTAAATCTGTATTACATTTAACTTTTTTAATGTTTTAAAGCTATTTAATCAGGTGATGTTCATAAGCACCCCAAACAAGCATTGTTTGAGGAGGTTTTGAGGGAATATGACTTCTTGAAAGACTACTCGGTTGTTAAAAAAATCAAGTAATACGTTGGGGTGGAGTGGTAATACCCAGGAGTATGAAAGACTGTAAAAATTTGAATATGAGCCCCGTTAATTTGGAAATGGGAGAAAGCAGTGCCTTATGTTTGGGAATATATGGTTCTTGTTGAACACATTTAAATATAAATACTGGCAGAGCTCTTCATCTCTTGCTCTATTTTGGGATGTTCAAATGTGGTATATCCCTGAAGGTCCTGATGGGCATGAAAAAAAAAAATCTTTCTTGGGGCGCCTGGGTGGCTCAGTGGGTTAAAGCCTCTGCCTTCAGCTCGAGTCATGATCCCAGGGTCCTGGGATCGAGCCCCGCATCGGGCTCTCTGCTCAGCGGGGAGCCTGCTTCCTCCTCTCTCTCCCTGCCTCTCTGCCCTACTTGTAGATCTCTGTCTGTCAAATAAATAAATAAAATCTTAAAAAAAAAATCTTTCTTTCAGTAAAGTAGCTGGAGATTTATCTACTATATATGCATATATATACCTGTCCAACATAGAGAGGCCTAGTCACTTACAACACACACACACACACACACACACGTCATATATGACAGGGGAAATAACACTTCTGAGAAGTCCAGATGCCTCCAGAACCTGGCTTTCCATTCATTTCAAGTTGACAGTGAAGCTTTCCGGTGAGTCTGGTTCCTCGGGAATTTAGATGGCTCCCCTGCTCTTTAATTCTTGGGGACCAATCAAGCTTCACAGTGTGACTCCAGGATGCTTCTTTGTTTCTGTTGCTTTTCTCAATCTTGCTGGCTAAATAATGTAGCAAGCCTAATAATTCCAATAAAACTTCTGATTGGTTTGGCAGCAGTTTTAGAATAATTTACTGATCCCAGAAACTTCATGTGAGTCCATAATGTTTAGACGAGAAATCATAAAACGCACTCAATTGATTAAGCTGTTTGTAGATGTCTAAGAATTAGCATATTGTATAATTGTAAATATTTTATAATTACCAAGTGGGGCTGATAAAAGGGTTCAGTGCGATCGACTGCTAGACAGATAACCTTTGATGAGAGGAGAATCTCAATGAAAGGGAAATTCTCGGTGTGGGCTGAGTAAGGAGAGTGCCTGGGGTCCTGTGAGCCCAACCTCTTCATAGAGCTTGTTAACCTTGCAGGCAGCCAGAATTGCCCAAAGCCTGGACCTTGGAGCTTCATTGCTCAGTGGCCCTGTCCTAAGAAAATGCTTTACTAAGACCCTAAGCCGCCCCAGATTATACCTTTTTGCTGTGCATAGTTCCTACTGAAATCCTTAGAACTCAATTGTAAAAGCAAAGTGTGGAAGACCAGCTAACTCACGAGCAGCCGTAGTCTTCTAATGAGGTCGGTTTTGCTTTTGTTTTTAAATAATTCCTTGTGATTTTCTAGGTTTTTTCTTTTTCTTTTGGAAGACTTCAATTTCATATTATTGCTGATACTTTTACTTTCCTAGAAGTAACATACATTCATGATCCTGAAATCTCTAATTTTACATCAATTCATTGAATGAACAGTGTAATTACTCACCAATCACCCCAGTCACACTTTGCAGAGGCAAAAGTTTATGTGTAATCTTTTAGACCTCATAATCCTAAATAATATGTTCTAATCTACATTTCTTGTTTTATAAACCTTAGGGAACACGTAAATCTACCCCCTCATTCAAACTCCCTTCTCAGGTTTTGTAAATTAAAAAAAAAAAAAATCAGTTGCAGTTCTTCTTTGTCTACTCTTAAATTTTAAAATAATATAATCATCTCTTGATTCCTCAGCTGTAAACTTAATACAGAGTCTCTTGACTCTTGTAGGGGTGGGAAAACTTCTCCCTTCTTCCTTTCTAGGTGGTTGGGCTAGGCAAACTACAACAATGACATAAGACAGATTAATAGGAGAAAAACAAATTTACTTACATATAATAGGAGCCCCCTAAAAGTAGGAAAGCCAAAAAACAGCCATGTCACTGAGGCTTTTACAATATTCTGAGCTAAGGAAAGGGGTAAGAGATCTGGGAATACAAAGGAAAGGAAGGTCATGCACAGAAAGACAGGAAGGTGTTTGAGAAACTAAGGGTGCCCTGCTATGCTGGTTAGTTTTTTAGGTGAGAAAGTATCTCTGGGATAGCTCCCTTTCTGGTACAGGCCACCTTTTCCACTGTAAACCCACGTAGTTGAGGGGGAGGTGAAGAGTTTTTTCTGAACCTGCTGGGTTTTGATTGCCTTTAGCTCAAAATAATCCTTATGCCAAAGTGGCATATTAAGGGGACACTTACCCTGCACCCTGTTATTTTCTACTATTTAACACAAAGAGGAAACTAATGCCCATGGTGTCAATTTTTATACATTCACCATTATTCTTTACATGGTAAGTAAGGTATTCTGTGCCTTGTCTGTGGATTAATTCTATAAACTGGAAACTATTACAATTTGTAAGGTTTTGATAATATGTTATACAAATATGACTTATTGTATACTAGGTCACTCACAGGAAACTGATAAAATCCGAGGTTATTAGTCTCAGCCATTTGAATAAAAATCATCCAGCAGCAAAGTTCAATGGACTATATTTTCCCATATTTGGGAATTACTTAAAGTTAGGACAAATCTTAGTTTTCTACATATTTTGATCATTATCTTTTATCTACAGCAATTTGTTTCCTTGGGCTTTGAATCATCTCCCGTTTCTTCCCAGTTTACCAAAGAATGATATGCTTTTTTGCCAAACCACAAAGATAATTTCAGATTGGATTCTGTGTAAGCACTTATTTCTATTCTTCTTTAAATGTCAATTCTTAAATCCTGTTCTCTCTTGACCTGATTATCTCTAGGCCTCCACACTGCTGATAGTCTGGGATTTCATTTCAAATGCAATCTTTAGTTTTACTTTAAAAAAAAAACAAACAAATTTACTGAGATCAAATTCATATGGCCACAATATTCACCCATTTAAAGCACACAGCTCCGTGAATTTTAGCATATTCACGGGTATAAAATCCTCACTGTATCATAACGAAAATCTAATTTTAGAATATTCTCGTCACCACTACCCCACAAAAACAGCTCTGTATCCATTAGCAGGGCCCTTCCACACCCTGCACTCTCTAGCCCTAGACAATCTCACATCTGTTTTCTGTCTCAGCAGGTTTACCAATTCTGGACATTCCATATAAATGGAATCATATATGGTGTGACCCTTTGTGACTGGCTTCTTTTGCTTAACATGTGGTTGTCTGTATTACCACTTTATTTCTTCTTATTGTAGAATAATACTTCATTGTATGGATAGTCACTTACTGTTTAGAGCCCTTCATCAGTTGTTGGACACTTAAGTTTTTTCTACTCCTGGGTTATCATTATGAATGATGTTTTGAATATTCATATAAAAGTTTTATGTGGACAAATCTTTTTTCTAGGGTATATGCCTAGGAGTTGAATTGCTGGGTCGAACAGTGACTCTATGTTTAACCCTCTTGAGAAACTGGCAAACTATTTCCCAGAGTGGCTGCATAATTTTATATTCCCATCAACAAAGTATGGTTGCAATTTCTGCACATCTTCACTAACACTTTTTATTGTCTGTCTTTTTGATTTTAGCCATCCCAGAAGGTGTGACATGGTGTCTCTTGTGGTTTGATTTGTATTTCCCTAATGACTGGTGATGTTGATCATATTTTTATGTACTTATTATTTGTATATTTTCTTTGAAAAAATATCGGATGTTTTTCCCATATTTTAAGTTTTTTTTTTTTATTACTGAGTTGTAAGAATTCTTCATATGTTCTGGATATAAGCCTCTTGTCAGCTGAATATCAAGCATTTCCTCCCACTCTTTGTGTTGTCCTTTCATTTTTTTAATAGTGTTCTTTGAAGTAGAGAAGTTTTAAATCTATTAAGTCCAATTTACCTGTTTTTTTTTTCTTTTGTTGCTTATGTTCTGGCATTACATCTAAGAAGTTACTGTCTAACCCAAGATCACAAAGATTGATTTGTTTGCTTTCTTCTAGGTGTTTTATAGTTTTAGCTTTTACATTTAGGTCTCTAACTGATTTAAAGGTAAGTTTTGCGTATGGTGTGTGGTAGAGGTCCAACTTCAATATCTTACATGTGGATATCTACATGTCCCAGTGTAATTTGTTAGAGGATTATTTTTCCCCTATTGAATTATCTTGGCACACTTGCTGAGAACCAATTGATTATAAATGTAAATGTTTATTTCCGGACTCCCAACTATATTTCACCGATTTCTATTTCTATCCTTATGTCAGGGCTACAGTGTCTTGATTATTACAGATTTCTAGTAGGTTTGGGGACTGGAAAATAAGAGTCCTCCAACTTTGTTCTTCTTTTTAAGATTGTCTTGGATATTCTGGATCTCTCGCATTTCCATATGCATTTCAGGATTAGCTTGTCAATTTCTGCAAAAGAAAAAAAAAAAAAGCCAGCTGGTATTTTGATATAAATTGTGTTAAACTGTAGATTAATTTGATATTAAGTCATCAAATCTATAAATATGAGATGTCTTTTATTTAGATCTTCTTCAATTATAGTTTTTAAAACTACAAGTATTGCACTTTTTTGTTGAATTTATTCTTAAGTACTTTTTTTTCTTTTGGTTCTGTTGTAAATGAAATTGTTTTCTTAATCTCATTTTTGGATAGTTTACTGCCAATGGATAAAAGCAAAATAATTTTTTGTATAATGATCTTGCATCCTGCAGTGTTGCTCAACTTATACCTCTTGGTAGATATTTATTGTATTCCTTAAGGAATCATATGATTTCTATAATCATATGATAAGGATCATATGATTTGTGTATAAGTGTAGTTTTACATTTTTCTTTTCAAACTAGATGTCTTTTATTTCCTTTTCTTGCCTAATTGCCTTGGATAGAACTTCTAGTGCAATGTTAAATACAAATGATAAGGGCAGATATCCTTGTCTTGTTTTTGTTCTTACGGGAAAATCACTCAGGCTTTCATTGTTACATATAATATTAACTGTGGGATTTTGTAGTTGGCCTTTATCCAATTGAGTAAATCCTTTCAATTTTAGTTTCTTCTAGTGGTTTTATAATGCAAAGGTGTTGAATTTTGTCACATAAATTTTCTATGTCTATAAAGATGATCATGAGGTTTCTGTCCTTTAATTTACTAATATAACATAGTACATAATTAGTTTTTAGATGGTAATCCAACTTTGCAACCAGTTTTGGATAAATCCCACTTGGTCATGATGTATAATCTTTCCATATGTTGCTGGGTTTGGTTTGGTAATACTTTGATGAAGATGTTGCATCTAGGTTCCTAAGGAATATTGACCTGTAGTTCTCTTTATTTTTGTAATGTCTTTGGCTTTAGCATCAGGGTAATTTATACATGCCTCATAGAATGAGGTGAGAAGTATTCCCTCCATGTTGATATTTTGGGAGAGCCTGTGAAGAATTGGTGTTAATTCTTTAAATGTTTGATAGACTTCACTGGTGAAGCCATCTGGGAACTAGGCGTTTATGGGAAATTTTAACATGATTAAGTCAATCTCTTTACTTGTTATGTGTTCTTATGTATTATTTTGGAAGTATGAACTAAGATTATACAGCTCCATCAAAAATCAGTTTCTTTCCACCACAAACTTCACAGGAGATGTTTCCCTTTACTCCCAGCTACATCTCTTTCTTTGATCTGGAGCCTCAAATTTCTACTACCTTCACCAAGTACTTCCTAAGCAGTCAGAGAGACTCAGCCCCATGGTTCTCTACTACATACAGTCATGAGGGAACTTAAAAAGAAACATCTCATAATGGGTTCTAAGGTCATGTTTATTTAAATAGTCAGTGCCCTCTTACTGCTAGGCAGCCATACTGTAGAATCACACACATCTGGGTCTGCTACTTCTTCCTATAACTTCTAGGCCTTTTGTTTGTTATTTAAAATGTGGTTGTAAACAAAGTGTATGACTTTATCATAGAAGAATCAGAACCTAAAGATGAAAAATGAATATTGTGTTCTGATTGGAGAGTTTTGGTGAATGGGGGTAAGGAAAAACCCAAGCATAAATACTCATTAAGACACAACTAGCTATATATTCAAAAGATTGGGAATAGTCCTTTGTGAATTCTAGTCCAGATCAAACTATAACTCACTTGATGGAAATTTTCAGCAGGAAAACAGATGATGGTGGGAGATAAATGCTAAGGACATTGGCAGAAGGGTATGTCTCTGCAGTTTTCAGAGTCTGAATATTTAGGCAGACATTGCATGCTAAATCCTCACTTTCAGAAGTATCAGAGCCATGCCAAACATTTTGTAGCAAAATATGCAAGCTGGAATTGGGGATTATGAGACCTGTATTTATTTCTGGATACATGTTTGATAGGCAGAACAGGCAGAACACATGTGTTCATCCATTCTGAACTCATTAACAAAGCAGAAACATTAGTAAAATATGTCTTTTGCTGGTTTCTGGGATGGAAGAGGGAACAATTAAGCTGTAAGACACTCCAGGGTGGGTATTATGACCTAATAATGACATGCCCTGGTAGTTTTGACTGAGTGCCATTAACTGCAAAGGCATATCATTGCTCGTCCATAATATGCACCCTGGAGTGTCTTATTGGGAGGATATAAATATTAATTCCTCAGGAAACTCATTCAGCAAAAGAAGATACCATTGCTCTGAGATGGGGGATATATCAAAATCTCCATGTTGAGTTCAGTTTTCAGAGCCAGGCTGGGTCAAACTCTTCCTGCATATATCTAACACAAAGCAGTTCAACAGAGCCTGAAAGAAAAGGAAGCAGGGACTCAGGGATGCGGATCTGCATTTCACCTCTGCCACGTTCCACTGATCTGTCCTTGTGCTTGTTGCTCTAACATTCACAGTCTCAGTTTCCTCTCTCTCCAAGTAAAGCTGAGGAGGTACCCAGCTAATTTCATAGTGTATTTGGGAAATCAAATGAGATAAAGTTAGTTGAAAAGTCTTCATAATAAACTCTGAGCTGTTTAACAAATATGTAACAAGCCATAATACATAGCAGACAAGAGAATTTAAAAATACAATATCAAGTGAATGAAGGTTTTATTTCTAAGGAAGAATTTGATGTGTATAGAGATTTGGCACTGAGTTCTGTACTCCTTTGCAATTGGCACTCGTTCCCTGGGGTTGGTGCTAGCTTTCCTATTGACATTAAACCTTCCTCTCAGCAAGACCCAATAAACAGTTCAAGACCACACAGCCATTTCAGGAGTAAGAGGACAGTACAGAATTGCTGTTTCTCTTGAAGCACACCACTTGAGACCAAGGGTGAATATTCTGGTCAAAATAAATCTCTATTTTAACTCTGCAGTTCAGTTTTTGCTTTTCTTATCTGTCTGAATTTTTGTTTTACTGTGAAGGCATTATCTCATTTTGATAACACTGGGAGTATAATTCCATCATTTTTAAAGGATTTTAATGAACATGTGTCCGATGTGGGTAGAGGTTATAGAACAATATGTCAACATTTTGTAAGGTCTCCATTTCCTTGCTTGTGTGGGCTGGTCACACAGCATGAAAAAAATGCAATGTTTGTTTTGATCCATACAGCCTTGGTAATATCACTGATAGTAACTAAATCAGCAGCAGTAACATTTATGAAGGACAAATAATAATATCTAATGCTTGAGAACACCTTACGTGAGCCCAATAAATATAAGATTCTTATATATCTGAATCCCTGATAAGTACATGTGCAGAAATCAAACAAAATGGGTTGTCCATTGTTTATAGTTAAAGCTCTTCTGAAATATACACAAGAAATGTTAATAGGTAAGAATTTTTCTTGGTAGATGTGATGGCTTTGCCAACTTAGAGGTAATGAAGCAACATTATTTATTTTTTGTTTTCTCTCAGGTTAGTTGACTTTTCCGATCCTAAGAGCAAACCACGTAACCCTACTTCTACTTTGCTATTTTGCAAATTCACTAGCTAGGGAAACAGTATGAGGCAGCGTAAATAGATCAATGGAAATTTATCCCACCACTAAAAACAAAGCAAAACAAAACAAAACAAAATTAAAAAAAAAAAAAACTACCAAAAACCTAGCTCATCAGCATTACCTTTGTGAATTTTTCTTGAATATACCTACACCTACTCTGTTCAGAGAGCAAAGGGACTTTTAAAAAGAGGACCCGCTGATCCATAAAGCCCAATGGTGTGAGGAGAAGAGGAAATGTCCAGTAAGGTAGCATCTGTAGGTTAGGTAGGAGAACGCGTCTTGAAGTGAGCTTTAAGATGCCTGGGAGGAACCACCAGATTTACAGAAATAGAAAGGAGGCCATTTTTGTTTGCTGTTTTGGTGTTTCTTTCCCTATTGAAGATGCAGTATAAACTGAGATTCAGTAGTACTAAAGAGCTACTTGAGTACTGAAGTAGCCTAAAGTTGAGGGGTTTTGAGGTACAAAGAGGAAGGTGAAAGGATAGTTGAACAAAATTAATGTATTATTTCAAAGCATTCTTCCATATGAAAGCTTATGCAAGTCGACAAAACTTAGGAGAATATAAACATGAAATAGCATGGCTCCTGTTTTCTGGGACTTGCACTCTATTACAGATGAGCTAAGTAATTAAAAAATAACTTTAATATCACCTAAATTGGGTCAGTGCTGTGAAATTTGAGAAGAATGGGAACTAAATGAAACTTGGGATCCCCTGGAGGGCAGGCGAGGGGTGAAATCATGTAATGGACTAGTTTTAAGGAAAGCTTCAAGGAAGAGGCAGCCATATCTCAGGATGGGCTTGACCAAAACAAAGCAATCCTGGGGGATCAGAAAGAATGAGACATGACAATGGACTTACACTATAGAAATAGCAGGTGAGGTCCACTCAGAGAAGCTGAACATGCCAGGTGGAGACATCCAAGAAGATAGATCGAAATATCCAAGGTGATGGAGTACTGCACTGGTCAGTCGCTGGGATAGCAGCTCAGGAGGGTGCTGCTTGCAGCTGTAGGCAGGCAGTAGCTCCAGATCATTCTGAGGGAAGGGACGCTGACAAGAATCAGAAAACCCTTTCTAGACCAAGCTGGGTTATGATAAAGACTTCAAAGATGAAAATCTGAAATAGAAATTCAGTTATGAAGAGTAGGATAGACAATGACAAGCTGGGTAATTTGATGTGATCATTATTTTGATTTTTCTGTGATGCCCAGGAATGGGGAGCATAAGGGATTGGTGAGGTGACAGGTAGAATGGGGCTTACGGATGCATTGAAAATACCTGCTGCACACTCTTTCTTGGTAATTGAGATGTACTTAAAATTTCATGTTTTTTTTTTTCAAGCTCATATCAAAATATACCCATCAAAATATCCCTCTATCAAAATAATCATATTAAAATGTCAGGTGCCTCAACATGGGACTGGCATGACCTAAGCAGAAGTTCTGTTATAGCTGGAATAAAGCTTTATGACAGCAGTACTGACTTAATCTGGAATCTTGAAGCGTCAGCTGGGTTAATTTAAACACCTCTGGCTAGGCAAAAATGGTCCTACACACAGGTGCAAAACTGAGGTTCCCTATTGGCTCCAAACCAAAGACTTCAGTTATAAGCCCTGGGTCACCATGGTTAGAGGTAAATGACCTAACACCCAGGCAGAACTTGGGAAAGGGTGCATTGAGGATAGGCCTTGAAAAATAGCAAGATTTTATCTGCAAAATGAAATTTGAACAAAAAAAAATTGAAAAATAAACAGAAAATTCAATTTTTATGTTCTTGTCTCTATGGAGTATTACTTTCAGGCTTTAAGGCAATATAAAGATGCACAAAGAAAATAACAATCGATTCTATTACAATTTTTTGTCTTCTAAAATAATATTGAACTAAAAGAAAAGGTATTTATCTATGACAAAAAGTTAATACCCATAGTATATAAAACTTTATATGAATTGGTAAAAACAAATGAGACCTCAAAAAATAATTAAGTCTTTATTTACAGGACAAATATATATTGACTGCTCTCTGTGCACCAGTACCAGAGCTGAGCTCTTAGTAGAGAGTGGAAAATAAGACTGACATGGCTGTGACCTTCTGAAATTTATAAACATAGCCAGCATTTATAAACATAGCATTTTACATTAGAAGAAAATGCTATAATTAAACAAAATATGAAAAAATTATATTTCTTAGTAATGGAAATATAAAAATTAATATAGTAATAAGGTATAGTTATTTTTATTGAGCGAGTAAATTTGTAGTAAAAATAGTGTACTCATATATTATTGGTGACAGTATAAATTGGTATAACATTTTTGGAAAACAATTTGTCAATGTACAAAACCATAAAAATTTTATATCTTTGGCCTAATTCACTCCTGGAAAGTTATCCAAAGGTAATAAACCCCAGGGAGAATGTTATACATGGAGTTATTAATTGCACCATTATTTATAATAGCTAAAAATTGTAACATTATTTATAATAGCTAAAAATTAGGAACAACCAAATGTCTAACTATAGATAGAAGAATGGTTAACTGAATTACAGCACATCTGCTGAATGGAAAATTATGCAACTTTTAAAATGAAAACTATGAAGATTATGTGGCCAAGTGGAAAAGGGTTATAACTAGAATTCAAAAATATATGTAAAATTGACTCCATTTATGAAAATACGTATGCATAAGTAAAAGAGAAAGGACTATAAAAATTGGAATAATTGTGTTAGGAAAATAAGATTGTGTAATTTTATCTTTTCTCTTGTCTTTCAATCAAAAACATGTCCAGAGATATGATAGCATATGTAAAAGAATATGCCAAATCACATAAAACCGTGGGCCCAGGTATGTGATTCGGAAACTGTTCTAGTTTGGCTCAGTCGTAAGACAGAAACAGACAACAGAACAAGGTCATTTGTAATGCTATGCTGAGTTCAAATCATAGAGAGCCTTTTAACTCTGGCTAAGGAATCTTGATGTCATTACATAGAAATAATTAATCGAAAGTATGATTTGGGAAAGGCAAATAATAGGATGAGAACCATGGAGCAGAAAGATTCGTTTGGCCAGCAGTGCAGAATGGATTGGAGAACAAAGAGACTGGAGGCCAGGAGCCCAGAGAGAAGCCCAGTGCTGTAATGTAGGTGCCTGTGATTGGGAAGTGATCATGGGAGAAGAGTGGAGGGGATAAATGAGAAATATAAAGGAAAGGGCAAGCTAGGTCATGACCGGACACAGGCTTTGGAAACTGGGAGACAGGGAGGATGGCATTGGCAAGAACAGATACAGAAAGTGGGAGCAAATACAGATTTACAAGGTTCTAATACATGGAGTTAGAATATGTAATTCAAACACATTCTAGCCAGTGAACTGTGACATTTGAGTCTGAGCCAAAATGTCCCAGTTGAAAAGGGAAAGAGCCCCCACTGCTGGTAGGCATCCCCGAATCATGTCAGAATCCTTCGAATTATGGCATATCTCAGCACAATATTGATACCTGTGTTCTACGTGACTTAGGCTCAGTGTTGCTCCGTATGGCCCCATCAGTTCTCATGGTTTCCAGTGGCTCTCTCCTTCTCTTTCTTGTACTTGCCCTTCCTTTCTTGTAAGCACTGCTAACTCTTGAATGTTCTGACCCACTCATTAGTTTTACTTGAGCAGAATGCTGCCCTTGTGAGCTCCAATCCCAGAAGGCTCAAGCGGGTCTCCCAGACCTACTGAATCAGAATCTTTGAAGAAGGGGCTTGACCTATGAGCAGAGATGTGAGAGACGTCTGGCCCAGTCCCTCTTTCTCATTTTACACAGGAGGAAATCAAGGCCAAGAGGCTGCTGGCCAAATTCAGGATTCCTGACTCCTCGTTCATTGCTCTAACTGTAACATTACCCAACAGCGCAAAAAGCTCTGTCACTGGAAATCAAAATGAGCAGAGCACACTTGAGAAGTATTTCCTTTTCTTTTTCCTTTAAGAATAACCAACACTATTGCGCGGTTACTCATAAAATGTTAATTACTCTCCCCTCCCAACAACATCCTGATTTTTAGTTGAAACTATTAGCTTGAAGCATTAGGCATTTCAACAATGAAAGCTATTCTCTTTTCAATATACCTTCAATTTTTTATTTCTTATAAATATTCAATTGAATATTTCCATTTGTGGTGTAAGTTTGCTAATTTACTGGATGTTGATTCTATTCCCCGGAAATGTCACTTGGGTGGCCCTGCTGGGCTAAAATGCAAAGTCTAAGTACTGATTTTTAACCCATAGTTCTGCGTAGGATTCAACAGCTGTTTGCTTTCCCTAGGGCATTTGAGAAAACTGGAGTTGTAAGAGTAATCAGAAAAGACTCCTCTTTGAAAATAGAAGCTTTCTTTAAGGTAGGATTCGTATTTTAAAACATAAAAAACTTCACTCTGATGAGATGATTACGTATAATTCATATTTTATTGGTAATCCGGCATGGAACAGTCTTTCATCAAATAAACTATAACGTGTGGATAGATTAAAAACCTAACATAGGCATCGTATTTCCCTGGCTGATTACATAAGGAGCATTCGTGGGACATTTTGTTAAAGATCTGCTTGCACTCGTTCACCTCAGCTCTATGGACCCTCAAAAAGGAATTAGAAAAACACGAGGGGTATTATTAACAATGAAGAAAATCGTCTCATGTTCAAAGGCAAACGGCCATTCAGTGGGTAGTTGTTTTGAGTACAGGGAAGACATCACATACCCTTCAGGAGAGATAGAAGAGCCCGATAAAATTTAGGAAATGAGATTTCAGGAGGTTGGAACGCATATGGGAAGGACAGGCTTTATCTTCTCTAGCAAATAAACTTACCACAGAATGAGAGTTCTCTTAAACTCCACTCAGTGAAGAGTGCATGATTTCATTTCCGAATCATTGGATTGCCTCATAATCCACTTAAGAAATGAATACGGTATTTGGGGGTACAAAGAAATAGTCTCTTGAAGGCCAGGAAATACTGGTAAAAGATGAATTCATGTGCTTAGACCTAGCACTTCTGAAATGTCAGGGGCCTCAGCCCCCTCTGTGCCCAGACAAGAATCCACAGGGACACGGACAGTATAGGTGCACCCACTGGATTCCTGGTGAGATGGGAAATGAACTGAACAGGAGAGCAAACGGGATGGGTGACCAGCTGTCCGCCAGGGAGGCAGCAACCACGTGGTTTCCACCAGGACTTCAGAACCCCGGGAAGATATGCACTAGACCCCCGTCAGCTGCCAGGAGCAGGAAAAAATCTAGAGCTAGTGAGGGGCTGCGGTTCACAATCATACACACGCTGGGATGGCCAGGAAGTTCTCTGGGGGACAACAAGGCCATAAATTTGCACTTTGAAAAAGTTCTGTAGGCGCTTCTAACATGACTACTCCAACCCTGTCGTCCACCACCCTATGTTCATTTACCGCCACACACACACAAAAGGTGAATTTGTCTTCTTTGTCTCTCTTGGTTGGTGAATACATAACTTTTTTTTTCCTTGTTGTGGAGAACATTAATATATTAAAAGAGGAAAAGCTCTTTGTGTAACCTACTGAGAGAAGTATTTTTTCGTGAATCAGTCCATTGATACTAATTAATGGTTTATCATGGTTCTGAACCCTCACTGCCCCTAAATCACTCAGGTCAGAAACCTTTGGGGTGACCTCAGGTACAGAATGTTTTTCAGAAGTACTCTAGGCTAGTTCTCACTGTGACCAGGCTTGAGAGACTCTACCATATAGAGCTGGCTTTCTGCACTTTAATATTGAGTGATTTCTTTTTATAATAGTAGAGAATTTAGCATTCAGATTTTCACCCCAATGTATTAAATTCAGGAAACTAGAATGCGGAAGGTGGGAGGCAAGGCGGGTATAAACCCATTCTGCTTAGGTGATTCATTGTTGCTATTTGCTCCCTGTGTAATCTGTGGTCACAATCGGACCCTGTTGCCTGGAAGGCATATCATGCGTCCTCTTCTCACAATTGCTGTAGTAACAGCAATTTGCCATCTTATTTTAAGGGATACAATTGTGACATAAAAAATAAGGTTCAGCTGTAGGTGTGCAGATGGCTGGCATCTGGGTGAATGGGAAGTTGTGCTTCTCTTTCTTTCTAGAACTGGATATTTGCTACATGCTCCAATTTCTTTTTTCAACAACTCTCTTTTTATTAGGGAAATAAGACTGCTTTTTGTGCGACGAAAGCAAATTGGATGGAATCAGAGATGTTCATCCTACAGACGGAGTGAAGGACTTAGCTAACAACTGAATTCATATACTAAGGAGAGTGCACCCTCGCTCCCATTGCCAGGCATGTCCCTGAGGCAGAAACAGATGCACGAGGGTCTTTTGGAGCCAATTATAAGTTTAAATCATTATTAATAATTATTGTTCATTTATCACTCAGTAATCTACGATTCAGTGTTTTCCTGAAAGATGCTCTTACCAGATGATAATTTTGTCAGCTTCAGCTAAGGGCACTTTGCTACAGTGAGAAGCCAGCATGAGCCAAATATAAATATAAAATAAAGTTTCAATGCAAGCTTGTGGCAGAAGGATCAGATGTATGTCAAGGTTCGGGGAAACCTTCCCTGTGAAAACGATCCGCATGGAGCCAGGCCGTCACAGCAAAGTTGAGTATATAGGATAACGGTAACAGTGATCATGAGTACCTCCGTGGCGAGACCCCTGTAAGTAGGGGATGCATGCTAAACCTAGCTGGGCAGCACCAAATGTTTTACCTCACCAAGCTACTTCCCCAAAACTTTCTATCCAAGTGGCCACTGTTTGCCGTATTTACCAGATGGGGACACTGAGGCTCAGAGTACAACGTGAGCTCAGGGCTGCCTCCCCACTAAACTGCTGAAAACAGAATTTAAGCCCAGTTCTGTTTGAGTTAGAAACCCACGCTCTTAATCACTGCTTTATGCACTCAACACATTCATCTTACACACCCTGAGATTTTATTGCAGATTCTTTGGGGGATAAACATGTGACAAATTACAATATTTGAAATCTGCTGTAACATTCATTACACTGTTTTAACTGAAGCTTTCAGGAGGTGATTTCCATCTTGTTTTGGAACAGACTCCCAGACGCTGAGTTAAAAATGGCCGTCTTCCTTACGGAGGACACTCAATCAAGTGCCAGGCATTCAAGGTTTCCTGCGGCCCGATCTTCAAGATAAAGTTCTAATGAATTCTCCGAAGAGAGTATTGGAAATTTGTCCTTTCGAGCTCTGCATATATACGTCAAAGAATTCAGTGTACTTAACTGGAATTAGAAGGCTGGATGTAATGCAGAGTAAATGGCATTTACAATGCCGGGTTATCTGCCATTTCATCGAGGTGGAATTCAGAAGCCATCATGGCAGATCATCTTTCTTTTTCGTCTTTCTCATTCTTGAGGCTTCTTTTCTTTGAGATGGCCTTGAAAAGCACTTGACATTTTGTTTCCTTCTGCATGGAACGCTAGTTCCTGTTTCACTTAGTATCTCTCTGCAGGACAATATCTCTGTATGTCTTTGTCCATCTCTCTTGAGTTCTCTTTCTAAATCCTAAGTCTTCCATACCACAGTTTTTGTTTTGTTTTGTTCTGTTTTCATTTCATGCTACTTTTCTTATCTTTATATGCCTTGAATTTCTTTCCTATTAGTCTTTGGACTTTGGGGCTACTTCATGTTTTACACCCTTTTTTGTTGTTCTTGCTTTTTCCTCTTATGGGAAATCGAGTTATTCTCCCCGATGGCTTGTAGTTCCCTTTCTAGGGTAGATTGCATGTGTGGAATCGTCTAGATTAATTTGGAGACACCTGGATGAAAAACCCCACGAGGGAAGGGACCGTGTCATGCCTGGCATTGAGTACCCGGTGTTCTGTATGTTGCTTGGCCATGAAGGAATATGCCAGATTTGAATACAAAACAGCATTGATTTCATGGTAACTAGGAACAGCAAACTGCTTTAGGAAATTACAAAAGATGGACTCTAAAACTGTTTCAGAACTGTTGGAGTATCACTGGAAGGAAGGCTTAGTCTTTAGTCAAAGGATGGCTTTTGCTTTAACTATGCACATTTTGGCTAAGTAGTGTTTGAGTAGCAAATTGTTTGAAGCAACCTGTTTAAAAATATTTATCTAATGTATGTAATTCGGATATGTAAAATATTTTCTTTAAAGTGTTATTTTAAAGTCTGAGTTGATTCAAGTAGACAGCAAAGTATAGAAAATAAAATATGATGTCCAGCATGAACCAAATAAGATTTAACAGATATTACCATATTTCCTTCAAACGGTTATTTCTTAAAGAAATAAACTGTTTAATATAACCAAAGCTCCATCCAATTCTTTTACTCCATTCTCAGAGGAAACTAGTTTTCTGAAACTGGAAAGTACATGTCCTTCATACTCTGTACTTTACTTTTTGTACACTGTGCATAGGAGAGAGTACTATTCTGTTAGAAAATTTTAAAAAATAGTGTCATAATCCACATTTCCCTTACAACTTACTTGTATACTCAATATCCGGGGTACTTAGCCATCTTGACATATGTAGATAGAGTTAATCTTAATTGTGAATAGTATTTCATCTCATGAATAAACCAAAGCGTATTTATCCACTTAATTTTTGGCTTTTTCACTGGAACTATGTTGTAATGAAAATCTTGTATTGGCCCTCTCATTCATTCATTCATGTTTATTTTTTTTTTAATTCATTCTTGCTTATATCTAAATCTTCTAGGGTAGAATTGGTTAGACCTAAAATATGCATCTATTTAACTTTACGCGGTTTCTCTTATTTTATTTATATTCTTAAACCATCTCTTTTCTAAGTCGTCTTCCATTTCATTTACTCTAGAAGCTGTGCTGAAATTTTTTTTAAACTTTATTTTATTTTTTCAGTGTTCCAAAAGTCATTGTTTATGCATCACACCCTGCACTGAAATTCTTAAATTGTCAACTTGAATTAACAAAGTTTAATTTAAATACTACAGCTATCATCCTTCTGAATAATAACAAACTTTCAGGACTCTTTAATTTCAAATATTTTTCTCTGTTTTAAAGTGTTACCATTTGGTATTTTATTTTCATCGTGCTTTCCAACTCCCGAAGATAATCATTATCATTATTATTATGTTCATCACTTAATATGTGTTTATGTTTACCCACGTTCATACCAATTTTCTAAATTCAATATTTTTTTCTGGAATATGACTATTCTATTCCTCATTTTTTTACTCTTTGGTGAAGAATTTTAGGCAGTAAAATCTGTCGCTTTTTAAAAATTCTAAACTTACATTTGAATAATAATTTTGCTAAGTATAGAATCCAGTTTCCTTTAAAGCTTTCACTCTATAATTTTATTAATTTTTTCCTATGATGTTTTGGTTGAGAAGTCTACTGATACTCTAATTTCTTTTCCATTGGAAGTGAATTGCCTTATCTCTGGTTGTTTTTAGTATTTTTTCTTTCACTATTTTGAGATTTATGTTTATTTATCCTGTTGAAGACCTCATTTTGATTTTTTTACACTGATGATTTATAATATTCATTCATTCTGGAATATTTTCAGTACTGTATCTTTGAATATTATTCCCCAAATTTTTGTTATTGTCTCCTTATAAATTCTTGTTTGATAGATTATGAACTTTTAATTATATCTTCCACATCGTAACCCCTCTTCAGTATTTTCTGTATTTTCACTTGTATCTGTATTCTGGATAATTAGCCCAGATTTGTCTTTTAGTTAGCCAGTTCTTTCCTCAGTTGTGTCTAATCTGTTGTTTGATTTATTTATTGAAGTGACAATTCTTTACACTTTGCTTATGGGAGTTTAGTTGATATGGTTTTCTCTGCCAGGCACTATGGCAGTATATATTGAGAATCTTAAGTTTTTTCACCTTTTTAAATTGTGGAAATAATCTTTTAGAAATTATTATATGGAACTCATTGGATAATTTACCCATTGTTATATTATAAACCAGTATTTCAGAGCATAAAAGGGAAATGTCTATCAATAAAAAAATGATTAATAAGTTACTTACTATCTATGAAATGAAACACCATTCAGACAATAACATAATCAAACAAAAACATCACGGAAAAAATTATTTAATGTATTTTAAGTAGGGTAAAGCATGTTACAAAGGAATATGCATAACATGAGAACATTTTTTGTGAAAGGAAAACAATATGTTAGCAAGTAAGAAATGCTATTAGAATACAAATCAACATGCTAACACTGGTCAATGCTGGTTGATGGGATTAAGAATGATTATTATGTTGTCTTTTTTTTTTTCACATAATTACTCCAAATTTTCTACGATACCTAAAAGTTTTTTGTAATAGTAAAAGAAAACAAGTTGGTTGTATACTGCTCATCTACTAATAGAACATAGAATAGTTTTCAGTAGAGAAAATCAAACCCACTGAAAATTTAAGACACTAATGTAGCAATTAAGACATTGTGTGATGTAGTTTCCACGCAGGAAGATGTATTCAACATTAAATAATAAGAATAAGATTTATTGTAAAGGAAAACCTAGAATTAAAAGAATCTAAAGTGCTGTGACTGGGAGAATAACAGTTCTTGAAACGGGAAACTATAGAATTATGTTTCTGAACATAGAGAACTAAGAACAAAACCCAATCTATATCTTATCCCTTGAGGGGCTACTCTCCTACGGAAATCTGCTTGGAAGAGCCTGGTAGTGTTCCTCTCTGTTATCATCCTTCAATAGCTGAACAAGAAAAACAAACCGTTCATTATTTCAGCCAAAAAATGTATGTATGACACAACCTGTTAGGTCCTAGTGATATAGCCATAATCAAACATTTTAAGATTACTAATAAAAGTATAACCCGGCCATGAAATGTTTGATTCTCCTCTTTTGTCTAATCTCCTTTTGATTCTGTCAAATTCCTTTTAAAAGTCTTCTTAGGGAAGCTTTCCCCTATCCCCAATCACCCCAGATTATGTTCCGTTTCTAATGCCAACTTTAATCAGCTGGTATTGGCTGCCTGAAACCCCACGTGAAAAATGGTATCTTAGCCCAATGGAACATGATGCCACACTTGATTAGTGATGTCTGGCAAAGCCTCTGGAGGGAGAAGTGTCAGGAAGCCTACTATCTGTGCTACATGTCACCCTGTTGCCTCCAGCCAACTGTGGCTCCAGATTACTTTTATTTTACACTACACTTTTAAAAGCATGACCTAAAAAAATATTTCCAATTCACAGAGTACCCATATTAAAAATAATACAGATATAATACAAGCTGACTAAGAAACACTAGGTTTGCACCCTATTTTCTGATGGAATTTCAGGACCACAACCTCTTAAGAGTGCTTAGTATTATGCCTTTTTCTCTGGGAGAATGAAAAGGAATAATGGATACAAATCTGTGTATCATGTAAATGCTCTTCCAATCTGTCAGGTTGTTTTGTTTGGTCACTGATAGTAGAGGCTTTGACACAGGGGTCTTGGTTGGGACTCCAGATTATTCTTCCGTTTGTCTCAAGCCTCCTGGGCTTGACCTGATTTTCAAGTAAGACGGCCGTGGCTATTAGAGGCTACCCAGCCTCCTTCCCTTCCGGTGAGTAGGCCGCTATTGATTGAAGTTGCCTCCAGGCTGAAACTCTTAGATGAAATAGCTGTTCTGTGTTTGTGCATGTGTGCACATGTGCCCATGTGTGTGAGTGGGAAGTATCTTGAAATGTCTCTAAGAAAGTTTCATTAAAATTAAACTCTTATTTTGCTATTGTACTATAGTCACATCCGATGTAACCGCTGGAGAGGGTAGGAAACTGAACCTCCTTCTACTGTCTTTGCAACTTCATGCCAATCTACAATTATCGCAAAATAAAAAGTTAAAATGCATAAATAAAAACTTTTCAACATGTACATATTCAACTTCTTTCATTCCTTTAAATCTTTTATTTAATCCATGACTAAATAATAGGCCATTTACAAACTATCAATGGAAGAAAAGTAAGTGCTTTCAAAAGAGGAAAATTGCTTTGCAATAACCTTCTGCTGTAAGACCCTCCTGACACAGTGGAGAAAATCTGTTCCAACATTCTAATTCTATGCTGCAAAAATAAAAGACTTCAAAGAGAAGGGCTAAACATTTCAACTCTTTTTCCATTTTTAATTGACTGATGTAAAAATGGTTTGTTTATTCTTTTTTTTATGAAATAAATAGTTCTTCATCTAGATGGAAAGTCTTAATGACACACCATTTTTCTTCTAGAGAATTTGAAGAACTTATGAAATCTTCACTAGCTAGGTTACCTTGAAAATTTTTTTTCTCTTTGCTTCAACATTTCTCATGAAAATCCCTTGAAAGTTAGAAAAGTGTTAGTTCACTTACTCAGAAAAGTATGTATATTTTTTTTAATTTCCATAGACCTAATGGCTTTTAACTTCTGACTGACCAAAAGTCACATTCCTCAATTTCTCTTTCTTGAAGAAGTTAGAAGTTCTCACAGAAAACATTTATTTCTTCCCTCCTTCTTCCTCTATTATATTATACGCCATTTTGAAAACACTGCAGGTTGTTAAATTGCTTCATGTTATATATATGGAAATATATATGATTATATGTAATATACGAAAATACACAAATATATATACAACAGATTCAACCTTCAGATGATCCTCAACTCTTACTAACAGTAATAGTTATTGAAAACATACTACACGGGAAGCACTGTGTTAAGCACTTGACAATCTTATCTTATTCAATACTCACAGCCACTCTGTGAGAAAGGTGCTGGCTTATCCCTATTATGCATTTGTTGTCTTGAGACACTGAGAGATCAAGTATCTTCCTAAGGCCACATAACTGGTCTATAGTGGAGCCTTTCCCATGTAATCTTTGTACTCTGCTTTCTAGCCTTAGGTAATTGTTTTAAAAAGTTATTATAAATTTTGAAAACTTACTGTATTATTTTCCCCTGGTTGCCTGGTGAGTCTCCTTTTCTTCAAGGGGCCCACAGAGGGGGCTAAAAGGATGCAGTGGAGTTAGTCTGGAATTTTCCCACACCTCATCTATGGGACTTTAAACCTTAGGTGTTAAACAGACCTGCTCTGGTTTACTGTGAAGATTGTAGATGAATTCTAAGCTGATCAATAAAAGTTTACCTAAGGGTACAATGGGAGTCTCATTACTGTATTAAGTTGTCATTGAAAAACCAGATTCGCCAAAATTTTATATATGCCACTTCCTGCTGATGTATTTGCAAAATAAGTTTTTCTCAATCTTATGTATTGTTCTCAAAATTAAAAATAAATATGGATGATAATGTTAGAAAGCCCTATAGTCAAGTACAAAGGTGGAAGGGGTAGGCCCATTAATCCTTAAGATCTCTGGACACAGCCTCTTGCTGGAAGACTGCCCCTTTCACCCTCTAGTCCTTGAAGTACGTCTCAGGATTCTCTTACTTCTCTCTCTGACCTTGACCGTGGTTTAGCAATTCCACTGTTATCTACTATGTCTCAACCTTGCTTCCTGCGGTTGCCTGTGCTTCAGGCTAGGACCTCAACCCTGACCTTTTGATCAGTCTGGGTAACCCAAAATCCCCCCCACACACACACTGTTCCTTTAACTTTTAGTCTTCTCAGTCCTCAAGTGCATGTGGTGTTCCTTCTAACCAGCATGACCTCCCTATGGAGGCCTGGATCCCCTCCTCCATACCTGAGCGAATGCTGAATACAAGGTTTAAATTAGAGTATGAAAAGTGTCCTTACATTTCCAGATGCCGATTCCAATCTGTCCCTGTTCTGATTCTTAAAATATTTGCTTGAGAATCCCGAGGACTCCCTTTTCTATGATACTTCTAGTATCTTTAACACTATTACTCAAGAATACTGAGTCTTCCCAGAACTATATTTGCTAATGTCTAATTTGCAGCACCAAGCAAAACCATGGAAAAGAAGCACACCTAAATAATGATGTGTAAGAGAAAGATGTTCCCACTACCACAGGTTAAAGCCCTAATACTGACTAGATGGAGCCATATTCTCCTACACTAAGAAGAAGTTATTTTTATGCAGAGTTGGTCCTTCCCATCAGAATGAGGCAATAGTAGGTGCAAAGACAGAGCCTCCTACTAAGTTTGTAACCACAAGATCCACAAAAATTCTTTAATCCACCCTAGGCTTCTTCATTTCAAACCTATAGGAGTGTACCTTGGTTCACATTTATTAAAGTAGTACGTCTTGTCTACCAGGAAGAAGAGACTTAAAAATAAACAAACTGGGGTGGGTTACTCAATGAAAAAGCCTTTAATGGTAAATGGAAAGAAAAGCCCAAACTAGATTCCCTCAGGTGTGTGTTTATCTCTGCTCTATGTTGACCCTATAACTTCTTTGAGAATTTCTTGTATCTTATGTTGGCACTTTTAAACTTAGGAACAAATAGAGTCCGGAGAGTTTCTTCAAAAAATGTTTATTGAAATAATGTTACAGTGATGCTAATTTTTAACATTAATGTATAAACTTTGGTTATTTCATAATGTGGCAGGACTGTCAAATGCAACCAATGTAGACATTTTATAATGGGACAGCCCAGCTTAGACTGATGCTTACAGGTTTTGTTCATTTATCCACCCACCCATTCATTCATTCAGGGTTTATTGGGTGAAACTGACATCGTCCTTGTTCAAGGGGCTTGTGGATTAAACAAAGAGAAGAGGCATGCCATTAAAAACAGAGTGTGGGTAAGGAAACTGTAGCACAGAGAGATTAGCTAAGTTACACAAGCACACAAAGTTAGTAAGGTTGTATAGGGATTCAAACCAAACAAGTAGGGTCCAGAGTCTATATTCTTAACCATAATGAATCTGTGCTGCCTCTACTTGATGTAATTCAAAGAGCCCTTATGTGTTCATCTCTTGTTAATTTGTTTCCGCACTATCTAAAACATTTTAGGATCTTCTCATTACACCATATACACAGAGTTCATCCACCAATACAAAGCCAGTAACCAAAACTGGCACATTAATGATCTCTCTACAGATGGCATGATTTCTGAACAGTGGATACAGTCAAGAGCATTTGGGTCTCTAACTGATTAGAGAAACTAAACAAAGTTGGAGGACCCCATGGGTAAAAGTGAATGATTCAGATAAAGGAGACTTAGTGGATTTTGTGAAGAAGCTTGGAAATGTAAGTAAAATATGTCTGTCTGAGGAAGTGAAGTAGAGCAGGACCTCCCTGCAGAAGGCACAGCTTGATTAAATGTATGACACTCTTAGACCCCAGTGTCTGGCCTCATGAACATAGAAATAAACTGTCTGTTAAGAGCAAATAGGACCAATGCAAACCTGTGTCAGAGCATAGTGAGGAGAACACTGATGGAGAATATCATGCCAACAGTATTAATAAGTATGTTATAGAAGCCAGAATCTATACTTTGCTGAAATCAAGATCGATTATGTCTACCATTTCTCTTCCATCCAGTGGCCCTGCCATTCTGTCACAGAAGAAGATTACATCAGTCAAGAACTGTTCATAAAAATGCCAGTGGCCTATTCTGTAGATGTTTTCAAATTGATTTTTTTGATAATTAATTATACAGTCTTTTCCGTCTAGAAATTATTAGCCAATAATTCTCTGGGTTCTCTTTCTCTTATTTCAAAGAAAAAGAAGCATAGATTAAAGTGTCTCCTTCTTGGCATAAGACATATCACTACCAATTCTTTAAAATGGCAGCCATAAGGTTTAGGATGACTTTCACCAATCCTTGGAATTCCTTGTTGGCAAGCCATCGGGGACTGGAGGTAGGGTTGATCATGCCTACTTCAGTAATCTACCATCTGTTCTTATTTGGACCAACATAGTTGCATGGTCCCTCAATCTACAATATTGTATCATTTTTGTTCAATGGTTTTGTTCAACCTCTTCTTCAGAGGTATCATTAATTCATAATTCATCATTAAGATTCATCATTAATTAATTCATTAATTCATCATTAAGATCAATGATACCTACCATGCATCGGCAGTCATTTTTTGAGGAAATTCCATTATTCCAAATGGGTAACATGAAATCATCAAAAATGAAACCTTTCAGTCAGTTATACTCTAGGGAACAGATAAGTGGGAGGTTTATGTAAAACCTTAAGTCAAAGAAATAATCCCAGCTAACACTTTCCAAACTTAGTAAGGACAGTCTTTATTTTAAACACTTCTATACGTCAACTCATTTAATCATCTTGACAACTCCATGTTGTAGGTGCATTAATAGCCCATATATTACTGATGAGAGAGAACTGATGCTCAGAAAAGTTAGCAACGTGCCCAAATTAATCACAAAGCTAGCTTACAATTCAATTCCTAAAATTCCTTTGCTCAAAAACACTAATATATTGCCTTATCTTAAGGAAGTCTCTAGAAAAAGTTTTGTGTTTGCTGTTTTTCACCTCCTAGTCTTTTAAAAAATTAATCTCATTAATTTTTTCATGTCTGATTTTTATTTCATTTAGAACATTGCTATTACAATTTCTCAAAGTGGTTGAGCTATTTTCAAAAAATATTTTCACATGCTTGCCTTGGCAGCACTATACTAAAAAAAAAATTGTTTCACTCTTTGTTCTCTCATTTTTATCCCACTTATGCCAAATGTACCCACAATCATATTTCTTGGATATGACCCCTGGCTGGGAGCATGGTTGCTCTAAACCCACGGGGGGAAAAAAAAAGTATAAATCTGCTCAGTAGCTACAAATAATTTTTTTAATGTGATGAAGTATACCATCATCTTTCTTGTCCACTGATGTGCTGATAAAACAGAGTAGCTATTATAATTATTCATAAATGGTTACTACAACATAAAAAGAGAAATCAGATTCATAGATTTAAAATGCCTTGCCTATTTGTCATAGTTCTACTTTCCTCTTGACAAATGGTATATGGCATTTATATGAGAATAATCAGGTAAAAAGCTCATTTAGTTTTATTCAATCCACATTTACTTTTATGCCCTTGATAAAGGGTAGCATAATCCTAATTTGCATTTATACTATCTATCTTCAGCAGGTATAGGATTAAGAGTTAGTTGGAAGATTTCTATGGAGAAGATCTTACCTTCTTCTAGCTATTTAGAAATATAGCTTTTACAGGAAAAAAAGTAGGATAAATGTATAATTCTTTTCCTTTAAGTGCTAGTTCCCATAGTAAAGAGTTGGTGCTCCATTTATGGATAATTGGTTTGCAATCAAGCTGTGTATAAGTTTCTCTTTTTCATATGAACTCACAGATTTTTGTGTAGTTACTATCATGGCCAACTGTAGGCCTCAAATTTCTTTTTCCCCATTACTCCCAAAAACTCTCTTTGTTTTTGGGTACCCATAGAATGTCCCAGATTCATCTTGTATTTTACATGTCCAAACTGATGAGATCAGCCATTCTTCCAAGGAGCTCTGGTTCTTTTCGTAGGAAATGGTATTCAGAGTCCAAAATCCAAGTTGTTGGTATCTTACTTACCACCGGTTGCCATTTTTTTTTTTTTTAAGACCTCCCAATGGACTGAACTAAGAGATAAGTATTGTTAAAGTAAATTGTGAGTTTATATTAATATTTCCATTTCTAAGTAAATATCACAAACATTTACCTTTTTGATAGTTAGGTCTTTTTTCCTATACTGAAGACTTTGGTTCCTAACCACATTAACTTTTTTTTTTTTAATTTTATTTTTTATAAACATATATTTATTTTTTCCCCAGGGGTACAGGTCTGTGAATCTCCAGGTTTACACACTTCACAGCACTCACCATAGCACATACCCTACCCAATGTCCATAACCCCACCCCCCCAACCCCCCTCCCCCCAGCGACCCTCAGTTTGTTTTGTGAGATTAAGAGTCACTTATGGTTTGTCTCCCTCCCAATCCCAACTTGTTTCATTTACTCTTCTCCTACCCCATTAACCCCCCATGTTGCATCTCCTCTCCCTCATATCAGGGAGATCATATGATAGTTGTCTTTCTCTGATTGACTTATTTCACTAAGCATGATACCCTCTAGTTCCATCCACGTTGTCGCAAATGGCAAGATTTCATTTCTTTTGATGGCTGCATAGTATTCCATTGTATATATATACCACATCTTCTTTATCCATTCGTCTGTTGATGGACATCTAGGTTCTTTCCATAGTTTGGCTATTGTAGACATTGCTGCTATAAACATTCGGGTGCACGTGCCCCTTTGGATCACTACGTTTGTATCTTTAGGGTAAATACCCAGCAGTGCAATTGCTGGGTCATAGGGTAGTTCTATTTTCAACATTTTGAGGAACCTCCATGCTGTTTTCCAGAGTGGTTGCACCAGCTCGCATTCCCACCAACAGTGTAGGAGGGTTCCCCTTTCTCTGCATCCTCGCCAGCATCTGTCATTTCCGGACTTGTTAATTTTAGCCATTCTGACTGGTGTGAGGTGGTATCTCATTGTGGTTTTGATTTGTATTTCCCTGATGCCGAGTGATATGGAGCACTTTTTCATGTGTCTGTTGGCCATCTGGATGTCTTCTTTGCAGAAATGTCTATTCATGTCTTCTGCTCATTTCTTGATTGGATTATTTGTTCTTTGGGTGTTGAGTTTGCTAAGTTCTTCATAGATTTTGGACACTAGCCCTTTATCTGATATGTCGTTTGCAAATATCTTCTCCCATTCTGTCAGTTGTCTTTTGGTTTTGTTAACTGTTTCCTTTGCTGTGCAAAAGCTTTTGATCTTGATAAAATCCCAATAGTTCATTTTTGCCCTTGCTTCCCTTGCCTTTGGCGATGTACCTAGGAAGATGTTGCTGCGGCTGAGGTCAAAGAGGTTGCTGCCTGTGTTCTCCTCAAGGATTTTGATGGATTCCTTCTCACATTGAGGTCTTTCATCCATTTTGAGTCTATTTTCGTGTGTGGTGTAAGGAAATGATCCAATTTCATTTTTCTGCATGTGGCTATCCAATTTTCCCAACACCATTTATTGAAGAGGCTGTCTTTTTTCCATTGGACATTCTTTCCTGCTTTGTTGAAGATTAGTTGACCATAGAGTTGAGGGTCTATTTCTGGGCTCTCTATTCTGTTCCATTGATCTATGTGTCTGTTTTTGTGCCAGTACCATGCTGTCTTGATGATGACAGCTTTGTAATAGAGCTTGAAGTCCGGAATTGTGATGCCACCAACTTTGGCTTTCTTTTTCAATATTCCTTTGGCTATTCGTGGTCTTTTCTGGTTCCATATAAATTTTAGGATTCTTTGTTCCATTTCTTTGAAAAAAATGGATGGTACTTTGATAGGAATTGCATTAAATGTGTAGATTGCTTTAGGTAGCATAGACATTTTCACAATATTTATTCTTCCAATCCAGGAGCATGGAACATTTTTCCATTTCTTTGTGTCTTCCTCAATTTCTTTCATGAGTACTTTATAGTTTTCTGTGTATAGATTCTTAGTCTCTTTGGTTAGGTTTATTCCTAGGTATCTTATAGTTTTGGGTGCAATTGTAAATGGGATGGACTCCTTAATTTCTCTTTCTTCTCTCTTGTTGTTGGTGTAGAGAAATGCGACTGGTTTCTGTGCATTGATTTTATATCCTGACACTTTACTGAATTCCTGTACAAGTTCTAGCAGTTTTGGAGTGGAGTCTTTTGGGTTTTCCACATAGAGTATCATATCATCTGCGAAGAGTGATAGTTTGACTTCTTCTTTGCTGATTTGGATGCCTTTAATTTCCTTTTGTTGTCTGATTGCTGAAGCTAGGACTTCTAGTACTTTGTTGAATAGCAGTGGTGATAACGGACATCCCTGCCGTGTTCCTGACCTTAGCGGAAAAGCTTTCAGTTTTTCTCCATTGAGAATGATATTTGCGATGGGTTTTTCATAGATGGCTTTGATAATATTGAGGAATGTGCCCTCTATCCCTACACTTTGAAGAGTTTTGATCAGGAAGGGATGCTGTACTTTGTCAAATGCTTTTTCAGCATCTATGGAGAGTATCATATGGTTCCTGTTCTTTCTTTTATTAATGTGTTGTATCACATTGATTGATTTGCAGATGTTGAACCAACCTTGCAGCCCTGGAATAAATCCCACTTGGTCGTGGTGAATAATCCTTTTAATGTACTGTTGAATCCTATTGGCTAGTATTTTGGTGAGAATTTTTGCATCTGTGTTCATCAAGGATATTGGTCTGTAGTTCTCTTTTTTGATGGGATCCTTGTCTGGTTTGGGGATCAAGGTGATGCTGGCCTCATAAAATGAGTTTGGAAGTTTTCCTTCCATTTCTATTTTTTGGAACAGTTTCAGGAGAATAGGAATTAGTTCTTCCTTAAATGTTTGGTAGAATTCCCCCGGGAAGCCGTCTGGCCCTGGGCTTTTGTTTGTTTGGAGATTTTTGATGACTGTTTCAATCTCCTTACTGGTTATGGGTCTGTTCAGGCTTTCTATTTCTTCCTGGTTCAGTTGTGGTAGTTTATATGTCTCTAGGAATGCATCCATTTCTTCCAGATTGTCAAATTTGTTGGCATAGAGTTGCTCATAATATGTTCTTATAATTGTCTGTATTTCTTTGGTGTTAGTTGTGATCTCTCCTCTTTCATTCATGATTTTATTTATTTGGGTCCTTTCTCTTTTCTTTTTGATAAGTCTGGCCAGGGGTTTATCAATCTTATTAATTCTTTCAAAGAACCAGCTCCTACTTTCGTTGATTTGTTCTATTGTTTTTTTTGGTTTCTATTTCATTGATTTCTGCTCTGATCTTTATGATTTCTCTTCTCCTGCTGGGTTTAGGGTTTCTTTCTTGTTCTTTCTCCAGCTCCTTTAGGTGTAGGGTTAGGTTGTGTACCTGAGACCTTTCTTGTTTCTTGAGAAAGGCTTGTACCGCTATATATTTTCCTCTCAGGACTGCCTTTGTTGTGTCCCACAGATTTTGAACCGTTGTATTTTCATTATCATTTGTTTCCATGAATTTTTTCAATTCTTCTTTAATTTCCTGGTTGACCCATTCATTCTTTAGAAGGATGCTGTTTAGTCTCCATGTATTTGGGTTCTTTCCAAATTTCCTCTTGTGATTGAGTTCTAGCTTCAGAGCATTGTGGTATGAAAATATGCAGGGAATGATCCCAATCTTTTGATACCAGTTGAGACCTGATTTAGAACCAAGGATGTGATCTATTCTGGAGAATGTTCCATGTGCATTAGAGAAGAATGTGTATTCTGTCGCTTTGGGATGAAATGTTCTGAATATATCTGTGATGTCCTTCTGGTCCAGTGTGTCATTTAAGACCTTTATTTCTTTGTTGATCTTTTGCTTGGATGATCTGTCCATTTCAGTGAGGGGAGTGTTAAAGTCCCCTACTATTATTGTATTATTGTCGATGTGTTTCTTTGATTTTGTTATTAATTGGTTTATATAGTTGGCTGCTCCCACGTTAGGGGCATAGATATTGACAATTGTTAGATCTTCTTGTTGGACAGATCCTTTGAGTATGATATAGTGTCCTTCCTCATCTCTTATTATAGTCTTTGGCTTAAAATCTAATTGATCTGATATAAGGATTGCCACTCCTGCTTTCTTCTGATGTCCATTAGCATGGTAAATTCTTTTCCACCCCCTCAGTTTAAATCTGAAGGTGTCTTCGGGTTTAAAATGAGTTTCTTGTAGGCAACATGTAGATGGGTTTTGTTTTTTTTATCCATTCTGATACCCTGTGTCTTTTGATTGGGGCATTTAGCCCATTAACATTCAGGGTAACTATTGAGAGATATGAATTTAGTGCCATTGTATTGCCTGTAAGGTGACTGTTATTGTATATTGTTTCTGTTCCTTTGTGATCTACTACTTTTAGGCTCTCTCTTTGCTTAGAGGACCCCTTTCAATATTTCCTGTAGAGCTGGCTTGGTGTTTGCAAATTCTTTCAGTTTTTGGTTGTCCTGGAAGCTTTTAATCTCTCCTTCTATTTTCAATGATAGCCTAGCTGGATATAGTATTCTTGGCTGCATGTTTTTCTCGTTTAGTACTCTGAATATATCATGCCAGCTCTTTCTGGCCTGCCAGGTCTCTGTGGATAAGTCTGCTGCCAATCTAATATTTTTACCATTGTATGTTACAGACTTCTTCTCCCGGGCTGCTTTCAGGATTTCCTCTTTGTCACTAAGACTTGTAAATTTGACTGTTAGGTGACGGGGTGTGGACCTATTCTTATTGATTTTGAGGGGGGGTTCTCTGAACCTCCTGGATTTTGATGCTTGTTCCCTTTGCCATATTGGGGAAATTCTCTCCAATAATTCTCTCCAATACACCTTCTGCTCCCCTCTCTCTTTCTTCTTCTTCTGGAATCCCAATTATTCTAATGTTGTTTCATCTTATGGTGTCACTTATCTCTCAAATTCTGCCCTCGTGGTCCAGTAGCTGTTTGTCCCTCTTTTGCTCAGCTTCTTTATTCTCTGTCATTTGGTCTTCTATATTGCTAATTCTTTCTTCTGCCGCATTTATCCGAGCATTGAGAGCCTCCATTTTTTATTGTACCTCATTAATAGCTTTTTTAATTTCAACTTGATTAGATTTTAGTTCTTTTATTTCTCCAAAAAGGGCTTTTATATCTCCTGAGAGCGTTTCTCTAATATCTTCCATGCCTTTTTCAAGCCCGGCTAGAACCTTGAGAATCGTCATTCTGAACTCTAGATCTGACATATTACCAATGTCTGTATTGATTAGGTCCCTAGCCTTTGGTACTGCCTCTTGTTCTTTTTTTTGTGGTGAATTTTTCCACCTTGTCATTTTGTCCAGATAAGAGTATATGAAGGAGTAAATAAAATATTAAAAGGGTGGCAACAACCCCAGGAAAATATGCTTTAGCCAAATCAGAAGAGTTCCCAAATCGTGAGGGGGGCGAAAGGGGATAAAAAGAGGTTCAGAAAGAAAAAAAAAAAAAAGAACAAAGAAAAAAGAAACAAATAAAAAAAGAAAACCAATAATGAAAAAAATATAAAAAGAAAAAAATATATATATTAGATAAACTAGTTAAAAAACGTTAAAAAAGAAAAGGGTAAAAGTTAAAAAAATTTCACAGAAGAAGAGAAAAAAAATTGAAAAAGAAAAAAAAATTAAATTAACTGCAAGGCTAAAGAATCACGGGGAGAAAGCCATGAGTTCCGGGCTTTGCTTTCTCCTCCTCTGGAATTCCGAGGCTCTCCTTGGTATTGAAACTGCACTCCTCGTAAGTGAACTTGGTCCTGGCTGGGTTTCTTGTTGATCTTCTGGGGGAGGGGCCTGTTGTAGTGATTCTCAAGCGTCTTTGCCCCAGGCGGAGTTGCAGCGCCCTTATCAGGGGCCGGGCTGAGTAATCCGCTCGGGTTCGCTTTCGGGAGCTTTTGTTCCCTGCGCGCTTTCCGTAGAGTCCGGAGGACGGGAAGGAAGATGGCGGCCGCCCAGTCTCCGGCCCGGAGGAGCCGAGAGCTCGGGGTCCCACTCCTCAGTGCGCCCTCAGAGAACAGCACCCAATTACTCCCGTCACCCTGGCCTCAGGCCGCGCTCCGAGCTGACAGAGCCTGCGACCGGTTCAAGGTAACCCCGAGCTGAGAGTCACTCCTCGGCTCCATCTCTGTAGCCGGCTTCCCCGTTCTAATACGTGCAAGCTCTGCGACACTCAGACACCCCGATCCTTCTGTGACCCTGCGGGACCTGAGGCCACGCTGACCCTGCGTGGGCTTCACCCCGGTTAAGCCTCTGGATCGATGTCCCTCAGCGGAACAGACTTTTAAAAGTCCTGATTTTGTGTCCGTTGCTCTGCTGCTTTCCGGAAGCCGGCCCCTCCCCCCCGCCATCTATCTTCCCGTCGCTTTGGATTCACTTCTCCGCCAGTCCTACCTTTCAGAAAGTGGTTGATTTTCTGTTTCTAGAATTGCTGTTCTTCTTCTCTTAGGTCTCCTGTTGGATTTGTAGGTGTTCGCAATCTTTAGATAAGCTATCTAGCTGATCTCCCGCTACCCGAAGTAGTCTCAGCTGCTACTTCTCCGCCATCTTGACTCCTCCCCCCCCCCATTAACTTCTTTTTTACATTGTCCTCTAATATATAAACATGTGTAGATTAAAATAATATTACCGCTGGGGCGCCTGGGTGGCTCAATGGGTTAATCCTCTGCCTTCAGCTCAGGTCATGATCTCAGGGTCCTGGGATCGAGCCCTGGGATCGAGCTCTGCATCCTGCTTTCTGCTCAGCGGGGAGCCTGCTTCCCCCTCTCTCTCTGCCTGCCTCTCTGTCTACTTGTGATCCCTCTATCTCTGTCAAATAAATAAATAAAATCTTTAAAAAACAAAATAAAATACTATTATCACCATTATTTTAACAATTACACTTCTATATAAAGTCTATTTTTTTTGTATAGGTATGTGAATCCTTAAAATATATACCAATAAAGATTCACAAAGTTGTGTTCTCTGAAATGACTTGGTATATAGTTTTCTGTAACATGAACTTGATGTACAGTCATGCTCATTTATTTCAGTTTTTACAAATTTTCAGAGATTGCTTTTTTGGTGGGAATTTAATTTTTGAATAGGCTAAACTGCATAGTAGAGGGATTCTGGCCAAATTAGAGGGAAAAGCCCGGATTTACCTTCAACCTAAACAACTAAAACACTGGACAAAATACATAAAGTAATGCTTTCAAGACAGTGGGTATGTCATTGATAGACAATCGCCCAAGCTTGCTGCCTCAGGAAGCGAGAAAGAGGCAAAAACAGACTTCCTGAGTCTCCAAAAGAGAGCTGTGAACCCGGGAAAATGTGAGTAGCTTGAGAGTTTAGTGCAGAGTATGTAAGAAGAGAAATTATCACAAAGGAAGAACCTGGATGTCTGTCTACAGGGGCTCCTCCAAGCATTCAGTAGAGTGCTGATCTGTGATGAAAGTGGGAAACAAGGACCATCCAAAGGATTAGAGTCAATAGAGTTTAATGTACATCCAAGCCCGTTCCCACCAGCTGGCTTGCAGAACATCATAATTCACAGGGCATTACAGTGTCCTGAAGGATCTTGCCTCAATGTTTGGGAATAATTAGCTTTAAAATAAACACTAATCTAGCTCTGCCTAATAATCTTAAAAAGCAAGACCCGGAGGATCAAACTGTTTCTAAGTAACTGCACCCCAGAGTGAAGCTTGAGAATACTGGTAAGAATGCAAAGATATCAAGCACCCAAAAAGCTAAAAGTCACAATTTCTGGCACTTAATCAAGTAACCAATCATGCAAAGGAGGAGGAAAATATAATCTGTCACAGATAGTGCAATTGAAACTGACACAAAAATGAAAACGATCTTAAAATTAGCCATCAATGACTTAAAGATATTTTAACTGTGTTCCATCACAGGTTTAAAAACTTAATGGAAGACATAAAAATATGAAAAAGATCCAGATTGAACTTCTAGAGATAAAAATGTCAATGATTTATAGTTAAAATACACTGGATGGAATTAATGGCAAATTAGACATTGCAGAAAAAAGGTTACTAAATGTGAAAACATAGTAGTAGAACTATACACAGTGATATATGCAGAGAAAAATAAATAAATATCAAGTGATCAGTTGTACAACTTCAACCAGTGAGAGGGATTCAGAAAAAATAGTTGAAGAAATAGTCGATATGCAGTTTTCAAATTTGATGACAATTATACACTTGTAGATCCTAGAAGCTCAGTGAATCCCAAGAACATGAAACACAAAGAAAACTACAAATTACATTATAATCATACTGCACAAAACCAGTGACAAAGAGAAAATCTTAAAAGCAGCCAAAGAAAAGAGGCACATTATATGCAGAGGAACAAAGAAAAGGATGAGACCAGGTCTCTCACCTGAAACAATGCAAGCAAACAGACAGTGGCAAACATATTGACAATACTGTGGGCAAAAACCATCAACCCAGAATGTCATATTTGGCTAAAATGTTATTCAAAACTCAAGAGAAACAAATTTTTTTTTCAGATAGATGAATTTCAGAATTCATCTCCAGAAGAACACACTATAAGAAATGTTAAAAAAAAAGTTTTTTGGACAGAAAGAAAATACCATATGGAAATGAGGATCTACAAAAAAAGAACAAAGAACACTAGAAATGACGACTCCATGATTAACTGATGTTTTTATATTTTTTTTTTTTTTATAAATAATGACTCTTTAAAGGGTTATTCACTGTTTAAGCAAAAATAACATATAACCTAAGGTTTATAACATGTGTAACAGTGAAATGTGTGACAGCAATAGTGTGAAAGCAATGGGAGAATGTTTGCACAGCGTACATCTAGTAAGGGGCTTGTATCCAGAATACATAAAAAATTCTTAAAAACTCAACAGTAAGAAACCAAACAACCCAATTTTAAAAAATGGTCAAATATTAGAATGTATACTTTACCAAAGAAGAAATGTTTGTCAAAGAGGCACATGAAAACATTATTGACATCACTCGTCATTTGGGAAATGCAGATTAGAGTCATAGGAGATAACATTAAGCACCTATTGGGATATGTAAAATTAAGAAGGGTGACCATCCAAATATTGGCAAGATGTAGAGGAACTAGAACTCCTACATGCTATCGTTCCTAATGAAAAATAATACAATCACTTTATAGAACATTTGGCAGTTCCTTTAAAATTTAGCCTACACCTACCATATGATCCCGTGACTCCATTCTTTTGTGTTCACTCAAGAGAAATAAGCATGTCCATAGAGCACTTACCCATGAATGTTTATAGCAGCTTTATTTGCAATAACCAAAACTTGGCGGCGGGCGGGGGGGGGAGCGGAAATGCCCAGCAGCCAGGAAAAAGCTAAGTTTTGGTATATCCATACAGTGAAATACTGCTCCACAACAAAAAGTAATGAGATATTAACACATGGAACAGTATGAAGGAATCTCAAAATGATTAAGCTGAGAGAGAGAAGCCCAACAGAGGATTACATATTATAGAATTCCATTCATGTACAATTCTAGAAAGTCCAAGCTGATGTGTAGTGACAGCAAACAGACCAGTGGTAGCCTAGAGACTGCAGAGGTGTAGGAAAGGTCAGCACAGGGGAGAAGCTGGAGGTATTACAGAGGAGAAGGAGAAAATTTTGTAGGTTGATGGATTATAGTATTATCTTGATTATTGTGGTTTCATGGGTGGATATTGTCCTCAAAACTTAGGAAATCATCACTTTAGTTACATGCTGTTTACTATATATTAACTATACCCCAGTAAAGGTACTTTAAGTAAAATTAATTAATTAATTAATTAATTAATGAAGTAAAGCTTTGGTTAATCTCAAGAATATGCTGGAGTTGTCACCAGCTAATCAGCTAACGATACTAGTGAACAGGCAAGCTGTTAGCTGAATCTCTAAAAAAGAATTGTCAGTTGGCATCAGGGTTTGAAGATCCTAAATTAGTGGGTGGGCTGTAGCTTCTTAAAGGACCAATAAGATCATTACCCTTATAGGACCCTTCTGGGAAGTGGAAGGTGAGAGAAGCTTGCTTCTGAACTTGGGAGTATGCCTCTGGATGCCATGGTTTCTGTACCTTTTTTTCTTAAATGTATGCTCATCTCTCTTCCCTATACTAAAGGAACTTGTGTACTTCACATTTGAAGTAAGCTATCTGGATTTGAAAGTGAATCCGACATTTCCTAGCTGTATGGTTTTGAGCATTTAACTTCTGTAGAATTTCCTCTTATAGAAGGGGGCGGGGAATTAAGGTTGTTGTGGGAATTAAGTGAAATATACAAAAACTTCTTGGAATGAATGGTGCCAGGCACACCGTAAGCAAATATGTGCTATTGTTTCCCTATTGGTCATCACCTTGGATCAAATACCCGTTGATAATGCATTATATGAATTAAAGAACATTTTTCAGTACTGTTTAAAATTTAGGGGATTTTTTTTAAGTTTGTGAAGAGGCATCCATTATAAAAATAAGAGTCCTGTTATTCATATAATAAATTAACACATTAAATTATGAAGGGTATATAGTGAGTCTGTTGTTAGACACCAGTTCCTCCTTTCCAATTGGAGGTGACCTTGTCCTGAGTAAGGACAGCGCTTCTCTAAGTTACGGCAGCATGAAAACTCTACGTGGATTTCAGTAGAAAGAGTAACTTCTTGCTTTATTTCCTGAAAACAAATTCTGGACTTACGTAACACGGTGGCACTTCCTGTTTAACTCTATTAAACATCTCTAGGCAGCAGTAACTTAGTGGGTTGCTGCTAAATACTTAATGTCCCTGTAGGTAACCCATTATTCTCAGAAAGGACTACCCACTGGAGACTTGAGATCATGACTGGTTTGATCAGAAGTGAGTGAGAGTGTGTGTGTGTACGTGTGGTATGTAAAACACTAACTTCAACAGACATTTATTGATAGATGAATAGATAGATGGATAGATGATGATAGACATAGATAGATGATAGCAGAGCAACTCCATTTATAGTACCTTTGCTGTTTCTTATTAAATTCTAATTAAGGATGGTTATATTGTTTCTACTTAAGCATTCTACTCTGGTGGAGTCACAAAGAACTCCCTGTAAGATGGAAATTTTAATACCTGTGTGGTGCATTTTAATAAGTTCAGTTTTAAATACTTATAAAGGAGATGGGTAGAAGTTTAGTGTGTGAAGACTGCAAATACTAACACAATGCTTTTTCTACCATATATTAGGAAACTTAATTTTATTTTAGATGTCTTAGAACCATCACTTGTTTGGGGTATCATGGGTTATCAAAGTACAGCCCCAAATTTTTAGTGTAAGTCAATGGGAACATGATCTGTCTTTAAAATGATGCCAGGCACACAGCACTCAACAAATGAAAGCTATTGTTTCCATAATTAATATCACCTTGCGACAACTACCGATTGGGCATGTATTATGTGGATATTTTTAATAATCTTTAAACAGAACATTTTTCAGTGGTTTTGCAATTTGGAAGATTTTCTATTTATAATTACTTATATGCAACTTTATAAGAGTTACCTAATGAAAAATACAAAATACATTGTGTTGAAGGTCAAATAACCTAGATTTGAATTCCACGTTTATCATTAACTGTGTGAGCTTGACTTGGATGGCACTTTCTTTTTTCATCTGAAGATTATTAGTTTAGGGAAAGTTATCTCTATAAGTTGTGTTTACCCCAAATTCTTTACTATTGTTTATAAAGTGGAGTCAATCTGCATTTGGAAGCCAAAGCTACCACATAATTCACTCAAACTCTTGTGGGAGTTTTTTTTTTTTTCTTTTTTCTTCTTGGTTTTAACCATTTACTTTCATTTGTATGAGCTACCCTAGGAGAATCCCTTGTAGTACAGTTACGCATAATCTACCTCAGCAACTCGTGTCTAATGAATCTCCATGTATCATGTTTCATTTTGTGCACTGATCAATAGCTCCCCTCCCTAGGGTTAAAGGAAAGCTGAAATTCAGGAGAAGGAGGAACTACATCTACTCTCACCTGTGTTCCCAAGGCATAATCTTGAGGAAGTTCTGTATCCCCTCAGAGGAAAAAGTTCCTCTTCCCACCATAGAAACTAGTAGAGATCCTGTTTGGCCCCCCGCCCCCACCCCAACTCAGGGAATCATTAGGTTTCATATGCTAGGTGCTTCTCTTTCCCCCAGAAATATGACACTTGAATTAAGAAATGCAACACTTACCATGCAAAGCATACAAAATTACGTGAAATATTCAGAAAGATTCTCAGCCTAGGACAAGACTTAACTGTATCCAGATCAATGGTATTTCCCCCTAAGTTTCTTTGCCTTCTTTCCTAGTTGGCTTGCACTATATGGTCAACTAAACACTAAAACCTGCGAGTTAACCCCCATCTTTCTGTCTTCCAGCCATCGAATTAGCAGAGTCCAGCCCCATGGAGAGGGCAGAAGGTTTGGGGATACAGGGAGAGATATACAGAAAATCTGAGGAATAAAAATATTTTAGGGGCACCTGGGTGGCTCAGTGGGTTAAAGCCTCTGTCTTCAGCTCAGGTCATGAGCCCAGGGTCCTGGAACCGAGCCCCGCATCAGGCTCTCTGCTCAGTGGGGAGCCTGCTTCCTCCTCCTCTCTCTCTCTCTCTCTCTCTGCCTGCCTCTCTGCCTGCTTGTGATCTGTCAAATGAATAAATTTAAAAAAATCTTTAAGAAAAGGAATATTCTAGTCACTGGAGAGGTGTTTTATGTGGTAGAATAGGAATAATGTTTTGGTTTTCCAGTAGCCAGAATGATTTATATCCAATAGTTCTTTGTATGCCAAATAAAATTTATATCACTAGAACGGTTTTCCAGATACTCTGATATCATGAAAACGTTCACTGTAAATACAGAAATTGGGCCTACTGGTCCCCCCCCCCAAGGTAGATTTTGCCACTGTGAATACACAAATGAGGATTTTGTGATTATACTCCGGTGAATTATGACTTTAATTTATATTTCTCAGTCGGCTTGGATATAAGTAACCCTGGGACTCTCAAAAATTTGTCTTTGGACCTGGAAAGCTGAAGATTAGACCCTGGACCATGGTGAATTCAGCAAGATAATTTCACCTCGGAGGTATTTCAACAGTCAGTCAGCTCCTCTTGGCAATACTTCTGTCTGAACAGAACCCCCAAATACAAAGTCAGGACTGGCAAGAAAGGAGTTTTATTGTCATTGTTGTCTTGAGTAATTCTCAGTATACCCAAACCACTGTATTTTCCAGTATTGTTGGAGACCCTTCTAAATTGTTTAGAGGGTTGAGGCATTATTATTATTAAAGTAATGAAATAATACCTCTTTACCAACTCTTTGACAATGCCTTTTCTATTAACAAAACATGCATTATTCTATCTCTGTCTAATTAATATCATGTTTAATAGGTATCTCACTTCAAGCTAAGTTCCAACACTCTTTTCAAAAGCAGCAAGCTTAAGAATTTTTACTAATTTAATTGAGAGCAGTCTTAAATTAATTGTATAATTAATCTTGTCAAATTAAGTAACATTTCATACACTACCTTATTAAAGAAACTTGAATATTTTAAATTACCATGCTATTAGGCATTAATAAAGAAGTTCTTCTGTATTGTTCTGCTTTATAACACAAAGAAGGTAATTGCAATATAAATTGCAACATAAAAGCTAATTTCTATAGTACATTAATAATTAGATACACATTATTCCCCATTATATCTTTTTTTAATTCAATGGATGATCTTTTTTTAAAGAAAAATTATCCTCCAAATGCCAGGATTTAACTATTATATTAATGATTGATGTTAAAACTGGACGATGAGACATTTTCAAAGGTGATCTAGTTGAACCTAAAATACACGGGCTATAAACAACCAGTGCCTGCTACTTAAAACTTGAAACTTTTAAGCAGTTGGTTACTCTGATATGTGTGAATATACAGTACACCTATACCTTAGATGTAAGTGAAGAGCTCTGATCTTTCATAAGTCTTTGGTGATTGGAAAACAGCTTTCTTACATCTGAAACCAGAGGTCTTTTCTTGAGAGACTGTCAGGTATGACCTAAGGCAGTGGTGAGTGGTGGCATGGGCAGGAAGAAAGCAATGCATAAAGATTTGTTATCAATATTTTATGGAAAGATAGAATTTACCCCAAGGTCAAGAACTCCTTAACATCTGTGAGCACGTACATTTTCATAAATACTCGTTCTAAATTTTCAGTTTCTAAGGCAAGTGCCAATGATAACCCCAATGAGCTTTGCTCCAGTCCTACACCATCTTCCCCAGGCATGGAATCTATGCTGACATAACCCAGAAGCGAGCTTAAACACAATGCTAAGAAGATTTAGATTTAGATTGTACCTCATTTACTCGTGATGTTTAAATATTAACACTGATCACAGGAATTCAAAAGGTTGACGATCTTTTCCTGGCAAAATCCACAGCTCTTTGTAGGCATTCAAAAATACTTTGGTAAAATAAATAAACGTGACTAGATAAATAAACAAAATAAATCAAAATACTAAAAAATCCTACTAATGGCAGTAGTCTGGTTAAGCCTAATGAAAATCTTTTTTTTTCTCCTGTTTTTCTACTCTCACGTGGTAATGTCTGGTATCTGAAAATAGCCAATTGGCTTAAGGTTTTGTTTTATTTTATTTTGTTTTCTTTAGAGAAAAATGAAAGAATATTTGTCAAGTTCCTTTTTTAAGAACAACAGTTTTGGGGCACTAGAAAAAGTGTAAGGTTTTTTTTACCATGCAACTTAAAACAAATCTGTTATGTGAAAAATGTAAGTTTAATGGGCTAAATCCATTGGATTCTTACTGATGTCAGTTGTTGTTTATCTTGCAATTCTGACTATGGATGACATTAGTTCTGTTCATCAAATGGTTTTGGCTTTTCTCCTTTGGAGCAAATGGTACTATTTGATTTTTCCACCCCTTTGTGGGTATGTATGGCCATTTGACTTCCTTTGGCTCACAAAATGTGAGGGAAGTGACTCATGTCACTTCTGGAGGAGTATTTAAAACTCAGTAATTTGATTCATCTCTCTTCCTTTTTCCAGCAAATGTACAGAGGGAGAAAGCACTCCTCAGCCTAGGTTCCTGAGTAAAGACAAGTTAGGGCAGAGTTCCAGGAAACCATAGATGGGCACGTAGTGTGAATAAGAAACACACATGTGTTCTTCTAAACTACTGAGATTGGGGTTGTTCATTGTAAAGCCCTGGTTCAGCATGTTCTGACTATGTGGCCACGTCGTTTAACTGTGTAACTGTGAACCATAAATAACTAGAATGTTGGGAAGTGGGTGGATTCATACATATCAGTGGGGAATGGAAAAATAAAGTGATTTTTTTTTTTAATGTTAGGAAGACATTGCTACCCTGATTCAAGTTTGGAACGTATCGCTAACATTTCTGTAAGCCTTCTTGATATTTTAGATTAGGTTTATCTAATTTTAAAAGGTTTAGGTTAAGAATATGTATGGGGTGGCACTTTCAAGATATACTTAATTCTTAATAATAGTGAAAGTATTATATAATTAAGGGTATTGTAACACAAATATATATGGTTTGTTCTGTTCAATGGTAATTTAATAATATTTTATTGTTTTCAAAAGTTATACTCATTTACTGTAGAAATTTTGGTAGCACAGAAAAGCACAAAGAAGAAGATAAAGTTTATATCTCATTTTGTCAGCCCAAGAGAACCAATGTTAACATTTACTATACTACTTTTGTCTTTTCTTTCATGTTAAAAGAAATAAGTGTGCATGTTTAGATTAGGGCTGGGAAATATTTTCTTAAATTATAAAAATCAAAAGGACTCTCTTTCTCCTTTATTTGTCCCCTACAAGGATTTCCACTTTTGAGATAATCCTATTAACCATTCTTATTTTTCCTATGCTTATACACACACACACACACACACACACACACACACACAAAATATTACCTCTATATCTATATAATCTATACTCTATATTACTGTATTTGTTATATATAAATTTACACCAAGTTATTTTTTAACAGAAAATGATGTATTCAGAACAACATGCTCTTTGGGCAATATGAAGCTCTTGGGCAAAATCATGCTAGTACCTTAAAAGCTATCTCATTTGTTTAAATGGCTGCACATATTTTATAAAGAAAGGTGTTCCTCCAAGTTACATACTTTATCTAAAAATATTTTTCTTGAGTCTTACTTGTTTTTTACTGAATGACATCATGCTCACCATGCTGTTCGGACCTTTTTTTGACTTAATGACACAGTCTAGACTTGCTTTCATTTCATTACTTATTTTAAAAACACGTACATAAAAGCTTTAGGCTGTTCTTAGATCTCTTCCCACCCCTTCTCTCCATCGATAGATGAGGTAAGTGGGACATTTTCCACAAGTGCCTCCTAACTTTAAAAAGAATGACCACAAGTTGGCGATTTTGATCAGTTCTGCTGAGAGCATCATGTCTCCACTGTGGTCGCTGGTGCCCTGCAGAGGCAGCCATCCCAGGCGGCAGCCTGTCTCCTCCACCTGAGCTGCCCTGTCAGACACGCGCGTGGCTCTGCTTCAGACTTGACTCCATTCTGTCAGCCTGTCACCGCCCTCCTGCCAGGAGGAGAGACGCCGAGAATGTCCACAGTGTCAGGTAAGTCCTAAAATAAGAATTCGTATCCAACAGTGTTTACTCACAAAAGAGTCTCAAAATCCTCAAACTCCCTAATTTTCAACAAGGATTTATTTTAAATGTTTCTGGATATTGTCACACTTTATTATTTGACACCATGGCTAATATTATTCTATATGTATATATAATTTCACTCTTTATAGGAACTTTTTCCTTTAATTTTATTTTATAAACTAAGTTACAGTAAAAAAAAAAAACTTTAAGTGTAAAGTTCAGTGCATTTTTAACATTTTTAACAGGCATATATTTACTACACAGTCAGGCTACAGAATGGTTCCATCAGTCTCAATATCCATTTCTGTGTTCCCTTGCTGCTTTCTTCTCACCACATCATCTCCCAGCTCAAAACCTGGGCAACCTCTCACTTCCATTCCTACAGTCTTTTCAAACACCACATAATAGAAGCATACTACATGTAATGTTGTGAGCCTGGCTTCTTTCACTCAGCAAATGCTTTTGATACTCAAGATAAACATCTTGAATGGTTCGTTCTTTTTATTGAGTAGTTATATTTCACTGTACTGATGGGCCACAGTTCTTTTTATCCATTCATCCATTGAAGGACTTTCGTTTTCAGTTTGGGAAGTTATGAACGGGGCTGTCATACACACTCCTGTATAGGTTTTGCATGAACATTATTTTTATTTGTTTAGGGTAAGTGCCTAGGAATAGGATTGTTGAGTCATATAGTAAATATATATTTAACTTTAGGAGACACTGGCAGACTGTCTTTCTCATTTCAGCGTGCCATTTTACATTCTTGCCAGCAATGTGTGAGAATTCCCACTGCTCGGTTTCATTATTAGCATTTGGTGTTGCCATTATTATTATTTTTAAAAAATTTTAACTATTCTCACAGGTGCGCAGTCATTTTTTATCATGATTTAACTTCGTATTTTCCTAACAGCCAATGATGTTGACCCTCTTGTTGTAGGCTTGATAATGGGCATTTACTGACACCCACAGCTTATGTCTTCCTTATGTCTTCTCGGTATAATGTGTTCAAGTCTTTTGCCCATTTTTTAAAAATTTATTTTTATTTTTTTTCTTACAGCATGTTTATTTTATTTATTCTTGGTAGCTTCAAGTTTTCACTTAAATTCTAGTTACTAACATACAGTGTAATATTAGTTTCAGGTGTGTAAATAAGTGATTCATCACTTACATGCAACACCCAGTGCTCATCACAGGTCCCCTCCCTAATCCCCACCACTCATTTACCCCATCCCCTGCCCAACCCTCAGTTTGCTCTCCATAGTTAAGAATCTGCTTTATGGTTTGCATCTCTCTCTTTTTCCCCCTATATTCATCTGTTTTGTTTCTTAAATTCCACATATGAGTGAAATCATATGGTATTTGTCTTTCCCTGACTTATTTCACTTAGCACAGTACTCCCTAGCTCTGCCCACGTCGTTGCAAATTCTTTTGCCCATTTTTAAATTGGGTTGTTTGTTTCTTATTGAATTTTGAGAGTCCTTTATATATTTTGGATACAAATCCTTTGTCAGATACATAATTTGTAAATATTTTTCCAAGTTTGTAGATTGTTTTTTCGTTTTCTCAGTACTTGCTTACACACAGCAAACATATTTAATTTTGATTCATCCCAATTTAACAATTATATTATGGTTTGTGTTTTTTGTGTCATGTCTAAGAATGCTTTGTCTAACTTTAGATCATGATTTCCTCCTATGTTTTCTTCTCAAGACATTACAGTATTAGGCTTTCTGTTGATCTATGATCTATTTTAAGTTAACTTTTGCAGAAAGTATGGGGTTTAAATGGAGGTTTATTGTTTTTCATACCAATTTGCCTACTGATTTTGATGTCCAATTTCCCTATTTAATTTGTATAGAAGTGCATCCTTCTCCATTGAATAACCTTTGCATTTTTGTCAAAAATCAATTGGCCATGTTGGTGTGGGTCTATATCTAGACTATCCATTCTGTTCCATTGATCTATGGGTCTATGCCTTTGCCAATATCCCACTGTCTTATTTGCTTAGCTTTATTGTAAGTCTTAAAAGAGTAATCTGATTCTTCCAACTTTATTTTCCTTTTTCAAGATTGCTTTAGCTATTTTTGTTCTTTCACTTTACTTTACACATAAATTTTAGAAGCAACTTTTCAATATTACAAAAAAAAAATCCTACTGGGAATTACATCACATCTGTAGATTAATCTGGGAAGAATGAAAATCTTTACTGTGTTGAGTATTCCAGTCCAGCCCATAAAAAGACCTGCCTTTTCCTTTATTTAGTCTTTTTTGATTGCTCTCATAAGAATTGTGTTTTCAGCCTACAGATCCTGTACAAGTTTTCTGAGGTATATACACTGAAATCTTGCATTCATTTAGGAATGATGGTAAATGCTTTTTAAAATATTAATTTCCAATTGTCCATTGCTATTATATTGATATATCATTGGTTTTTGTGTTGACCTTGTAGCCTGTGTCTTCACTTAACTAACTTAAATCAACAATCATGATGCCTGCAAATAAGAAAATTTTATGTACTGCTCTTCACTATGGATGCCTTATTTTATTTCTTGTTCTTGCTTTATTGCACTAGATTGGGCTTTAGTTACAACTTTTACCAGAAGTTATGGGAGTAAACATCTTTGCCTGACTCCCAAATTTAAGGGGAAACTCTTCAGCCTTTCCCCAGTAAGTATGATGTTAACTGTGGGTTTTGGCAAATGCCCATCATCGGGTTGAGAAGTTCCCTTCTATTTTTGCTTTGCTGAATGTTTGTTTTTATATCATGAATGCATGTTTGGTTTTGTCAATTTTTTTTTCACATCAGTTGATGTGCTCATAGGTTTTGCTTCTTTAGGCTACTAACATGGTTGATAATGTTGATTGATTTTTCAAACATCAAACCACTCCTGCATTGCTGTAATGAACACCAATTAGTCATGATGTATAATTTTTTATATGATTCTTAATTCAGCATAATTTTTGTTAATGATTTTTGCATCTGTGTCCATGAGGATATTGGTCTGTAATTTTTTTTTTCTTGTGATGCCTTTTCCTGATTTATCAGGGTAATGCTGCTTTCATGAAATGAATTATTAAATATTTCCACCTTTTCTAGTTTCTTGAAAAAATTATGCAAAATTGGTTTTATTTCTTTGCTAAAGATTTGATAGGGTTAACCAGAAAACCATCTGATTTGTTTTTTAGAAATTTTTAAAACTATGAATTCAATTTCTTTGATATTTATAATACCATTCAAGTTATCTCTTTCAACTTAGGTAAGTTTTGGTAGTTAGTGATTTTCAAGGATTTGGTCCATTTTACCTAAATTTGTGACTCAAGTGCACATATTTCTTTGCAGTATTCTCTTAGTATAATTTTAATGACCAGATTGAGTGATATCTTTTCTTTTATTCCTGATTTTGGTAACTCGTCTCTTCTCTCTTTTATTCTTTGTCAGTATTGTTAAATTTTATTGATCTTTTCAAATAACCAACTCACACTTTTTATTGATTTTCCCAATTGGTTTTGCAGGTCCTTTTCATTCATTTCTGTTCTAATCTTTATTATTTCTTTCCCCCATTTGCTTTGGGTTTATTTGCTTTTATTTTTCTATTTTTTAAATGATAATTTATATTGATTTATGACTTTTTCCTTTCCTAATATAAGCATTTAATGCTATGAATTTCCCTCTAAACACTGATTTTTAACCCCAACACATACATTTTAATATGTTGTCTGGAAAGTGACTCTCTGCCTTCATTGATGGACAAGTAACCTCTATCCAACAGCCCATAATGAACCAAGGCCTGCCAACAAACAATGAGTTTGAAAGCAGATCTTTCAACCACAATTGGACACACAAAATATTTTCTCTTTTTTTGTTGGAATTTTTTTACTTTCTTAAAATTTTAATTCCAGTATAGTTAACATACAGTGTTGTATTAGTGTCAGGTGTATAACATAGTTGTGAAATTCCATACATCACCCAGTGCTCATCATGACAAGTGCACTCCTTAATCCTCATCACCTATTTCACCCAACCTTTTACCCACCTCACCTCTGGTAAGTATCTGTGTGTTCTCAATAATTCAAAGTTTGTTCATGACTTGTCTCTCTGTCATTTTTTAAAATTTTGTTTCTTTTGTTTCTTAAATTCCACATAAGAGTGACATTTATAGAATATTTCACCCAACAAAAAAGGAATATACATTTTTCTCAAATGCACTTGGAACATTCACTGAGATAGACCATATCATAGGAGGGAAAACCATTTTAACATGTGAAATAATCAAAATCATATAAGTAGCTTATTAGATCTTAATGAAAACCTAAAAGTTAATAACAAAGAAGACAACAGGAAATCTCTAAGCATTTGTAAATTAAAAACAGACCTCTAAATAATCCATAGGTTAAGTAGAAAGTTATCTTCTTGTTATTGACTTCTCGTATGTTGAGAGTTAACAGGGTGTCCATCACTATAACAGAGGCCATATGGCCAATTTTCAGACACATTTTAAATGAAGTTCAGATGTTGGGTAGAGAATATATGTCCATATTCTCGTCAGTAAAGGCTAAGACTCACTTTAAGGAGCTTTAAAGTATATTAAATTAACTCCGTTGTTTTTTCCTAATGATTTCCTGTGGAGCAAAATAGTATACATAAATGTCATTTAATTTTCTAGAATTAAGTTTGTCTGATCCTTGTAATGGGTACCTTCACACACTTTTGTAACTCATAACGATGCCTATAATAAGCATGGAAAGAACCCAACATGCCTTTTGAAACACAAAATTAAAAAAAAAAAAACCTCAAAATAAAATTTCTAGTGTGGTTTCAAGCACCTTTTAATAATCCATTTAATTAAAAATTGGTGAAACAGTAAATTGATATTAACCTAAGTGTCCTTCTTCAGCTACTGTGTTAAATAAAATAGGGTTTATAGAATTATATCTCAGAATTAAGACTTCATGATTGTTGATGATTTTGTTTTGTGTATGAAGGACAAACTCTTTTTTTGGTCTAAATATTAAACTGCTTATCAGAATCTTCTTTTTTCTGTTCTGGTCTCAACAGTGAAAGCCTTTTCAGTAATATCTTTAAAACTTACCATGGGGCTTCTGAAGTCAATACATACTTGTCGTATAAAAGAGACATTAAAAGCCTACTCATGGAGTATAGTATTCTTATCCAGTGATACATGTCACTTGTGCTGGGATTTCTCCTACCAAGTTTTCTGAAAAGAAGGCAGCTCACAGTGGTCAGAAATTTCATTGTCTTTAAAAACTGCCAACTACAGTTAACTGTGTTCATTTTATGTATTTCCATTATAAACAGATAGTTTCATGGGCTTCTAAATGTTACAGTTCAGTGAAGATCACTCACTCATTTCTTGTACTTGACAAATCACCAGCAATTAAGGAGAGATCCAATCTGCCTGTCATTAGACATCACAGAATAAACATACTTCAAAACCCAGGACAGGAAGGAAGAGCAAAATTATGCTTGGCTAGGAACAGATCCAAGTGATATCTTACCATGACAGAGCTGCTCCTTAATTTGAGCATCTACTACCAATAATAAAAACACCATATGGGACACTATCTCAAAACCAGATAGAAGATTTGGGGCTCTTTTGATACTGAGCATCATCATTTTTTGTTGCTGTTATATGTGCTTGTATTTATAATGGAAGAACAATAACTCACATATATGTGTATGAGATTTTAATAGACTTCAAGAAGTGCAGATAAGATTATCTCCACAGGTTTTTCTTCCTCTAGCAAATAATCTTTAGACTCAGATGGACCAAAAGGAGAAGTTCTATCACCATTTTTCTTTGCCTAAAAAGCTAACAAAGAAAATGTGAAATGAGTTTATATAAGTTCAGACATTCTGGCAGATTTATTAAAGACCATTAAGAAATATTTAAAAAAAACACCTCATGGAATGAATATCTCTGATTTCCATACTCTTATAAAGGGAGTTTTGTTTTATTTTGTTTTGTTTTAGATTTTATTTATTTGAGAGACAGTGAGAAAGAGAGAACATGAGCAGGGGAGAGAAGCAAAAGTAGAGGGAGAAACAGACTCCCTGCAGAGCAGGGAGCCCGATGAAGGGCTCAATCCCAAGACCCTGGGATAATGACCTGAGCTGAAGGTAGATGCTCAACCAACCAAGCCACCAAGGTACCCCATGAGGGGAGTTTTGAGGTTACACATGTTAGCTGAAAAAAATAGATTGGAGTAAAATTGGAAGCTGTGTTTCACAAATATTTTGAAAGAATTGCAGACCTGTATTCTTAGCATTTCCCTACATGGTTGGTATTAGGGAGCTCAGCTGAAACAACAGAATACTTCAAGTTTCTGGGCTAAGTTTTCTCTGAAATCTTCTGGCAAAGGAATGGCACCACTGTTAGAAATGTAACAACCACATAATTATATCTCATGAGTTCCCATAGAAGCCAGCTTTTGGCAGTAAATGTGATTTGACCACATGACTAGTGCTACACTACTATTTGGGCTGGGATTAAAAACTGTAAGAACACATAGGGATGACTCTGTATGGAAATGTTGGTAGTGGAAGGAGAAAATTGCAAGGTATGTGATAATGTCATGCACTTTTTACTTTTCTTATCATTTCCACAGATTTTATTAGTAATAATAAATTACATATCTAAAGGAATTTATAGTTCTTCATACAGTACCTAATTTGATAGTCATAATTCTGTAAGAGCAGGTATTATTATTATAATTTTATGGATGAGGTGAAACAGAGTAATTGAAAAAACTAGTAGGACTAGAATGGAATTTATAGATTATTACATAGTTATCGATTTTTTCCCCTTTTCACTTTTTTTTAAATTAACCAAGAAATATTTTTTTTCCTAATCATAGTGTTCATGTAGGAACTCGTCTTACAAAAAAGATTAAAGTGCTATTTTATGTACTTTTAAGTTCAAATTTATAACATTTTCTGTTTGTAAAATCAGTTTAAGAACAATGAGACTGACAAATTCAAACTTTGAAATGGTTATTAAAGTCAGTAGTGATATTTATATTATATTATTACATATTATTAAATATTACATTTTCCACAAAATCCTCCTTTACTTATGAATAAATTTTCTTTTTATCCTATTTCCTGTTTATCTCTGTATTACTTATTTTTGTTTCACTGTACTAAAAGTAATTGTTATTCATCTCAATAGTTGTAACTGGTTAATATTATTTTCCTTTTAAAGAGACTGCCTTGTGATTTCACAGTATCCTTAAATTAAAATGACTCCAAAATCTAAAATACGAAAAATTTAAAAACTTTACTTCAAAGTTGAATCACTAAAAATTTCTAACTTCTACTTAGATAATATGTAGTAATATTTAATATATTACTTAAGTAATATATTACTTACTTAAATATAAAAATATGAATATATTTATAAATATATTTAAGAAATATATTTATAAAAATATAAATATAAATAAAACTAAAATATATAAAATAATATTTAGTAATATTTAATATATTACTTAAATATAAAAGTCAGACAGAAAACATCCCAAATTTACAGCACGGTTTATAATCATAATAATGTGATATATTTTCATGAAACAGTAAGTTATCAGTTGCTCACTATCACACAAGACACTATAGTTTTAAAAGTTTTATCATGATCAAGTTACTATAAGATTATGAAATAAATAGATACCACTCAAGCCTCACTTGGCAATTTAAAATATTGCTGGAGCTGCTAGTAAAAAGTGGTCAGTTGAGCACATGTCTTTGCATTACTCCTTCACAGAATTCCACTAAAGTAACAAGTAGAGAATTTTTTAACAAGAATAAACTCTCAAGGACAAAGAACATGGGTGAGGACACAAGTTATTAAGAGATATCACTAAATTTTGAAAATATACTGAAGATTAATAACTGATATAGCAGAATAAAATACATGAAACTCAACATTTCTGCATAGAAAAAATCAGGATGACCTACCCCACAGAGTCACCAAAAGGCTCTGGTGTAGGAAGAACTGGGTGAACTGGAAAGGGGCAAGAACCTCAAGGTTGAATCTGGAGGGACTGACTGGACATTGATCTAAGGAGTGGTTAGATATGCAGATAGCTCTCCACTTCCACACAAGCAGTTATAAACATGCCCTAAACACTGCAGCAGACTGTAACTTTATGTTCTGGAAAAACTGATCTAGTGAGATCCTGGATTTGAGGATATCAGTCCAGTGATGGTCTGGGTTTTCAATGGTAACCAGGATTCTTCCTTGGAAAAACTGAGTTGTCCCACAGTAGATCCACAAAAATTGATATTTACATGACTCCATGAAACTGCCAACCTATGTTTTTATCACTCTAGAACACAGATCACTGATAATAAGTTCTGTCCATGTTAACAGACTTTCCCAATTATTCTTCCCCCCGACCCAAGTATTTTATTCTCTTTGGTGCAATTGTAAATGGAATTGCTTTCCTGATTTCTCTTTCTGCTGCTTTAGTAGATTTCTGTATCTTACGACTTTACTGAATTCATTTATCCATTCTGGTAGGTTTTTTTGTTTGTTTGTTTTGTTTTTTTTGTGGGTTTTTTTTTTGTTTGTTTGTTTGTTTGTTTATTTGTTTGGTTTTTGGTGAAGTCCTTAGGGTTTTCTGCATGTAGAATCGTGTCATCAGCAAATAGTGAAAGTTTTACTACTTCCCTGCCAATTTGGATGTCTTTTATTTATTTTTCTTGCCTAATTGCTATGGCTAGGACTTCAAGTACTATATTGAATACAAGTGATGAGAGTGAACATTCTTGTCTTGTTCTTCATCTTAGAAGAGAAGCTCTCAGTTTTTTCATCATGATGTTAGTAGAGGCTTCCGTTATCTTATTATTACCTACTCTTTGATATAAATGGCAGCCAAGATCATCATAGGTTATAGGAAAGGCTTCAACCTGAAAGAGACCAAAATAAGCAAACACTGTAAAAGGGACTCAAGAAACAGACAATCCAGGGAGTAGAAGAAAATTTCAAATACACTCAGTAATACTGAAGTAGAAAAAAAGGCCATATGAATTAACTGAGAAAAAAGCTGATAAAAGGAATGTTCAGAGAAAAAGTCATAGTCATCCAACAGAAATATATTGGGAAATAATTCTTCTTGGTATATAGAAAAGTAGGAAAATTTTTAAAAAGTAATTGTTAGCCCCAGTAGGGTAATAAGAAGGAAGAGGAAGAGGAGAAAGAAGATGAGAATAAAGTATATTGAAATAGAGAATCGAGGGGTGCCTGGGTGGCTCAGTGGGTTAAAGCCTCTGCCTTTGACTCAGGTCATGATCCCAGGGTCCTGTGATTGAGCCCTGCATCGGGCCCTCTGCTCCACAGGGAGCCTGCTTCCTCCCCTCTCTCTCTCTGCCTGCCTCTCTGCCTGCTTGTGAGCTCTGTCTGTCAAATAAATAAATAAAAATTTTTTTTTTTTTTAAAGAAAGGAATAGAGAATCAAAAGGATCAGGAAAAAGAGAATAAGTAGTAATAGCTACATAGGAACAGAAAGCAGTATGCTACTTGACTCAACAGGAAATAATGTTTCAAAGTCAAAAAAAATTAAATCTTTAACAATGTTTCTACCAAAAATGGTGATGTCACTTTTCAGATGAAGAATGTAGGAAAGTGGAGAGAGGATTTTTTTCCCATTTTTTTGTAAAACAAGAAGTCAATAGTAATAATTATGAAATAATTATGAAACAGAAACAATATTAGAAACATGCTTTTAGTGAGTGGAATTTAAGATTGGGAAGGATGAGACAGAGCTTACTCAATATTTGTTAGAAGATTTTAGTGCTATCTGTGTTCTTTCTGTCTTCCTTTTTAAACTATAAGCTCATGCTGCTTTGATACACACATAAACAGGTAATCTTCCAGATGTAAGGTCCAGTCTGGGACTGGTAGATGAAGATGAAAAGATGAATGAATCTGGGACATTTATGTGCTTATAGAGATTGCAAAATAAAATATTTGAAAAGAAAATATTTGGGAAGTATAGAAAGTAGAGTTACTGGAACTGATGATCTGAGTCTGGTGCAACTGAAATCTTTGTGGTTCTAAAATGACAACCTCCTTTTGTCTAATTTGTCAGCCTGGTGGTTGTTCAGCTGCTTACCTACTAGGATGGAGGATTCCAGAACGTTCCATAGCCCACTGTCAAGCTTACAAACTTACAAATATCATGACAATTCTACATTAAAGCCACATGTTAAGCAAACGTCCTAGTTCTAGTGTATCATCTGCAGGGAAACAGTTTGCCCTTGACGTGAACCAAGAATCTTTCAAGTATTGACTCTGTGGACTCAAACATAAAATATGACTGTAGACTCTGTTTAACTTTACTATAAAGGAGAATGTGTTAATAGATGTTACATTACAACTGATGAATTTGTCCAATTAGCTAGTGGGAAATCAGAACTCTGAGAGAACAAGGCAAAGAATTTCTAAACGTTGATATAGGGGCTTGGGGCAACCCTGATCAGTTAAGTAGGCGACTGAATTAATCACAGGAAGAGAGAAGGCATTGGGCATTGGAGAGGAATGTGATTACTACAAAGCAAGAAGGAAGGGAGCCTAAAACATGAAGTAGAAACAGGTCGAATGGAAGACAAGCTTCAACTAAATTCTGATTTCTACTAAAACTTGCACTCAGCAGCTGATTCAAAACTAATTTTTATAAGTCGTATTTTCATATTAAATAAGCAAGTTAAGTATAGTGTTGCAAACCCCAAAATGTGCCCAGGATGTTTGTCAAATAGCAGATACAAATACCGTGAGGGGTAAGATGCTGCTCCAGGGCCATCTTCTGAAGCCTTATCCATCATTAGGAGTTTCCTGAATTTAAATAAATTGTGTCTTTTCCCAGTAACAAATTGAACATTTTCCTTGAGAGGGGGAGAAGATGCACTAATAATGAGCTATAGTTTCTCAAGAAAATTCATTTAAACATTTTGTTGAGAAAACAACCTATGGGTAAATAATAGAAAAGAATACAAGGGATTTAAAGTGAGGCCAAAAGTTATAAATTTTAAAAATCTATTCTTGATTCTATAAGAAACAGCACAAAGCTAACTAAAGTGTTCAAATTGCTCAGATATTCTACATTTTTGCATGTAGACAAAACCAATATGCATTTCCAGACCCCAAGGTTTGATGTCATAATCAAAAGTACTGGACCTAGAGTCAGGAGCCCTGCTGTCATCTTCACCCTGCTCTTCAGGAAGCCAGCTCTCCACAACCATGGGCATGTCCCTGGGACCAGACATGTACACTCTCAGCTTGAAAATGTGCTTGTCTTCTGGTGGCAGAAAAGGAAAATGGCTGGACTGTGAAAGAAAATCTATACTCTCTAGTTACCAAAAATTATTCAATGAATATGATCTCATTCCATGACTTGTCCTTCAGATATTTGTGGTTATTTAAATCCAAAATTAATATTTTATTATAATTGGTACAATGGGTAATTTAAAATTTTTGGAACCTCCACCTTTTGAGAAATTAATGAAATATTTCCACTGTTTCTGATTCTGGAGTGGCAAGGCCATATTGTTATTTCCCCCAGAAGTGAAGATTTTTAGCTCACAGAGAAAGCCATTACAGAACATTTGTTTGGTTACATGTACCCACTCTACAGTCCAGATGACTAACTTGATCCGTTGCTTCTTTTTTTTTTTTTAAGGAATTCAATTTTATTTTATTTTATTTAGTTTATTTAAATTTTTTATTTTTTCAGTGTAACAGTATTCATTAATTTTTTTGCACCACACCCAGTGCTCCATGCAATCCGTGCCCTCTACAATACCCACCACCTGGTTCCCCCAACCTCCCACCCCCCGCCCCTTCAAAACCCTCAGATTGTTTTTCAGAGTCCATAGTCTCTCGTGGTTCACCTCCCCTTCCAATTTCCCTCAACTCCCTTCTCCTCTCCATCTCCCCTTGTCCTCCATGCTATTTGTTATGCTCCACAAATAAGTGAAACCATATGATAATTGACTTTCTCTGCTTGACTTATTTCACTCAGCATAATCTCTTCCGGTCCCGTCCATGTTGCTACAAAAGTTGGGTATTCATCCTTTCTGATGGAGGCATAATACTCCATAGTGTATGTGGACCACATCTTCCTTATCCATTTGTTCATTGAAGGGCATCTTGGTTCTTTCCACAGTTTGGTGACCGTGGCCATTGCTGCTATAAACATTGGGGTACAGATGGCCCTTCTTTTCACTACATCTGTATCTTTGGGGTAAATACCCAGTAGTGCAATGGCAGGGTCATAGGGAAGCTCTATTTTTAATTTCTTGAGGAATCTCCACACTGTTCTCCAAAGTGGCTGCACCAACTTGCATTCCCACCAACAGTGTAAGAGGGTTCCCCTTTCTCCATACCCTCTCTAACACATGTTGTTTCCTGTCTTGCTAATTTTGGCCATTCTAACTGGTGTAAGGTGGTATCTCAATGTGGTTTTAATTTGAATCTGATCCATTGCTTCTTAATTATACTTTTGGAAATGTTGTACACTTTTGAATGCATATGGATCTGTCTTGTGTCCCTATCCTACTTTAGCTTTGGGATAACAACGATAGTAGGAGAGATTATACCTCTGAAATACTCAAACACTTGTTTAGCAATAAATTAAGTCAAAGATACAATGGTTAAATTCAGATGCTACATCATCTACAAAGAAGATTTAGTATTATTGAACAGTATTGAGACTTAGCAAATTTGAAGAAGAAACATAAGTTGCTCAACAGCATCAACTAGGTGCTTTTTCCACTGGGTTATTCTTGTAACCCAGTGGAATGACAGTTTAAAAAGTGAACATCAGTTCCGTTTCCTACTGTTGTTTGTCATGTCATTGTATTCCAAGGTTATCTGGGGCCAAGGGAGCTCTGTCAACTAACAAAGCCTATGGAGGTCGCATGCCAGGGACAACATGTGGGCACACTGTGTTCAGTGGCAATAAATTGTACCTTTGATGCCAATGAGTTTCTCATACTTTAGGAGTACATTCACAATGTCATTACTACCATATTTCATCAAATCTAAGAAATCACTGGACATACAACATTGTGTAAGTTTAAAGCATACAACGTGTTGATTTGATACACTTATATAGTGTGGAGATCAGAGCTGTCAAAATGTTGAAGGAAAAGCCTCTTCAAATTGGTAAACTCCAGTATTTGAAAAACAATTCTGGCCTGTGTCTCTACTCACCATGGGTCATGTCAGTGGTCCTCTTCAAAAATAAAAATAAATACCAATACATGTTGGTTTTTTTAGTTGTAAATTCCTTGGGATTACGCCTGTGAATGACTTTAGCAATGGCTCAAGATACCATTTTAAGATTTCTCTACTGTGACAAATTTCATTTCAGTTTGAAAATGCCTAGTGATTGCACAGTACTATTTGCATGGTGCCCCTTTTAGCTTTTAGGTCACTTATATTTTGTCAATCAGTCCCACAGTGTTATTTATTTATCTATCATTTAATGACCATGCAGTAGAGAATAATTTCTCTAGCCTAGCATGGTAATTTGTACTATAATTTCACTCCTGCTGCTGTAAACTTGAATTCGGCCACAGCTATGATTGCTAAAATTAAGATTTCTAGGTCACTTTTCAGCCTCTGTGGTTCCTGTCTTTCATCATTTCATCCCACGCCATCTTCTCCAGCTGAAGTATGGTTCATCAAACATATGAGCAATGAATAAAAAAAAATATACCATTTGTTTCTTTCAAAGTGTTGTATGTACTTGGCAGAGCAGAAAACAGTTAAGTACGTATGTGAACTTGAATTTTATGGTGCAGCCCAATGTTCCCTGAGGTTAAATTCAGGGGAATGTGAAAGGAAATATTTTTAGAAACACAGTCAGTTTACTTCCCAGAAATTTCCACATTAGGAAAAACCAAATGGATAAAGAGAAAGGAATCAATCTTCCTAACTGGGAAAAATAAGTGCATTCCCAGAGCAAATGGACATTGTCTGGGGCAGGATGTCTCAATGTCGTTTCAGTGGTAAAGTCTTATGAAAAGAGATTTTTTTTCCCTGTTTTCTATTTCTGTACAGGAAATAGTCTTTGAATTGTGCCAAATTATCTAGAATATGGGTACTGGTTGGACAAGCCGTAGAGTCTTCTCAAAGCCATTCTAATATTTGAGGGTCTATGAGTTGCAATATGAATTTGTAAAGAACTCCTCATTAAGATGTGAGCAAAATTCCTGAAATACCAAAGACTTGTCCTTTATTTTTCTAGACTCATTCATTTTCAGTTGTTATTTAGCATGAACTCTGCAAGTTCCCTTTGTCTCAAATTCTTCAATATTTTCACTGACAGACCCCGGCTACTTATTTCTCTTTTTTATGGGGTTTTTTCTTTTGGATGTAGTCTCTGACTATTTCCACCAGTATGGGCTTTTAACTGGTTGGAATAACTTTATCTTAAATCAGTGTCATTTCTCAAAGAGACAGGAATCTCATCTGCAAAACAATTGAAAATAAGGGGATCTCCTTCTTAAAAATTACAGTTGTCATTTTTATGAACTCCTTTGCTATAGGCACACATAGAGTGGAATGGATCAGGGCTTTGGGTGCTTCTGATGCCAAACACAGAGACTTGGACAACAAAACCCTGTGGTGTTGCCTTCTTGTAAATTGCAGATGTTGTGTATCTTAATAGCTATCACATGACTTAGAGACAACCCATGCAGAATAGAGGCTATCCAGTAGAATGAGCCGAGTTAGAAATGCAGCTTTGACACATTCTGAATGTGACTTTGGACAATCTATCACATTTCCTAAGATCGGTTTTCTTATTTGAAATATGGGATAAGGGACGCCTGGTTGGCTCCGTGGGTTAAGCCTCTGCCTTCGGCTTAGGTCATGATCTCAGGGTCCTGGGATCGAGTCCCACATCGGGCTCTCTGCTTGGCAGGGAGCCTGCTTCCCCTCTCTCTCTGCCTACTTGTGATCTCTCTCTCTCTCTCTCTGTCAAACAAATAAATAAATAAATAAAATCTTAAAAAAAAAAGAAAAGAAATATGGGATAAATAATACCTGTCTCTTAAATATCTCATAAGGAGTAACTTCTTTATGTATGAAACTCCATGTTCCTGAACTGTACATAGTCAGTCTACAATAAACATTGGTTTCCTTCTGTCCAGGTGAGAAAAAGTGCTTAATAAATTATAAAAGCTTTATGTAATACAAGACGTTTTTATTAATATTCTGTTACTTCAGAATTCAGATTTTTTTTACAAAAAAGTTTTAGAAAGAGAAGAGAAATTTAGTTGTCTTACAATTTGTGGCATAATATAAGTACACAATAAAAGTCATCTTTCTCACCATTTTCCAAACTTTTTGGCACTTATTAGCAAAGATAAGGCATGTCAAACAAAGGATTTTCCTACATCAAAGAAATTTTTCTTTCTTTGTTTTGTCTTTCTTTTCTAACATCAAAAATACCCTTTTGAAGGGTCATAAATATGGTAGAAAAGAAATACCAAATCTAAATCCCTCCTCCCTCCTTAGACAAAAATCAAGATGTATGCATCTGAAATACAGAGAAAAAAATTGAAAAGGTGCTGTGATCCACCCAGTGGTATCATTAGCCCCATGTGTTTACCTCTTGAAGAGGACAGGCTCTTGTACATTTGCAGATACTGGTGGTGTTTTCAATTTCCATCCTTACAGGAATCAGGATAAGTTGCTGTGATGACCTTATACTCTATCAATGAATAGTATCTGTACTATCTAGGTAATTTTCCTGGCTCTGTCATCACTATTAAAATTGCAAATCTAGGATTCACAACCCATATTAATCCCTTCCTGAATCATTTTAAATTAATTATTTGTAGATCTAGAAAAAAATGTAGGTTTTCTACATAGGTACATCTCTTTCTATTTTCTGCATTAACATTCAAAACATATATATTTTTAATTTATTCCATTGGCCCACTGAATGGCTTTTTAGAAATAGTAATAGTATTTTGGAAGAATATAACGCAGGTAGCATTTCCTTTACATTGTATCTCCCGTTTCCACATAAAACCCTTACAGCTTAAGCCACTTGCTTTTGGGTGCTGGATTAGGCTTCATTCTCATTTTGTAAAATAACAGATTTGTAAAACTGATTTAAATTTAGAAAGTTAGACCAGGTATTTTTTCATGAAATATGGCTCGCTAATATATGGCCATGACAGATAGAAATTTTTATCTATATAAAGTACATAAATACTTATTCTAACAACATATACTTGTAGGTCAAAAAGAAAAGAAAAGAAAAGAAAATTCACTGCCAAGGTACACCTTTTGTAAGTTATTTTGCTCTGCAGGATTTTAGTAACACAGTGGGTAATGTCATAAATTTTAGCGTTAGCAAAGGTAGGTTAGGATCATATAGAACTAAAAAATATAAGAAATCAGAATGTATTATCACTAACTTCGACATCTTGTTGCTTATTAGAACTTCTATGAGGTGCGCCCGCTATTGATTCGAGAAACCTAAGTTGTCATGTTAAAATTCTACACGAAAGAAACTTAAGGAAACAGTGGTAATGTTTAGAGAAGATTTTCTCTATTAAAGAGTCTTCATAAATCTCACAGATTTTGCAGAAGATAAAACATGAACTGGAGAAACCTTGAAAATATATAAAGCCTTTGGGTATAATAATCATCTCTCTCAACTAATTGATATATTTCAGTATATTGTATCCCATGCTTTCCACAAAATAAAACACGAGATTTAAAAAGTGTTTTCATTGAATCTGAGATATGTGTCACGTTTTAAAAAAAATTTTTTATTAGTAAACGTATGAGCCATGAAGCATGATATGAAGACAAACACCCATGAACTTACCACCTAAGCTAAGAAATTCGACCTCCCGATGCTTGGTGGCCTTATGGGCCCCTTCCTCCACTCACTCCGTTGCCTCCTTCTCAGAGGTAAACTGCTGAACTGGATTTTGGTTAATTATCATTTTTCTACTTAGCTTTAAAATTTCCCTACCTATATTTATAAACCCTGGCCAGTATATTGTTCAGTTTGTTTTTGAATTTAACAAAAATATATGTGTTCTCAGCATATTTCTCCACTCAACATTATGTCTCTAAAATTTATTGAGGTCAATTAAGATGGCTATAGTTCACTAGTTTTTAATTCATGTATGCTATTTCATTAAATGTTTATATCACAATTTATTTATCTATCCTTCCATTAATGAGCATTTACTTACTACATTTTTTTTCTTATCACAAACGATGCTGCTCTAAAGTGTATTAAAATTATATATCGATGCAGGCATGTAAGCATTTTTCTAGGGTTCTTATCTAGGAATGGATCTGCTACATCATACCACAGAGTGTTTAGTTTGAATTCCACGAAATCCACATCTTGAGATGAGGATTTGGATGCATGAGTTCATTTGAGTTGTTATTCCAGGAAGCACAGGAGGGGAGTAGGGGAATGAGGCAGGGAAAGAAGGAGTGTCTGTAAGTGGTGTATTGACGAGTGGTCACTGCTATAGGCCACTGGAATACAATTCTCCTGGGGACTTTCAAGAGACTGTTAAGCTTACCTCAGAATTGTCCTATCAAGGGATAATTAAGCTGGGTTATTTACCCCCCATTTCCTGTCCCTCTTTGCTCGGAGTTGGTCTGGGGGTTAATGAACACCTTGGTATTTCCAGCTTGATTGGGGCATAGGCTGAGCAAGTTCCTGGCAGATGCTTTAAAAGCCATTGTCATGGATGAAGCATGTTTACCTGAGCTGCAGCTCACGTCCATTGTTGGCAGTGGGGGTAATGAGAGAGCCCTGACAGTCTGGACTACATGATGTATATACAACTTTAACTTGGTGTAACAATAATAAAGCAGTTGTACCAGTATCAATCCTATCAACAGGGGATTAGGTTTTCCCTTGCCCAACATCCCATTGCATTGTCAGAGTTTTAAACTTCTGCCAATCTAGTGGGTATTACATGGTATTTTTTTTAAAAGACTATGTTTCTTTGATTGTTAATGAGATAGAGCATTCTTATATAAACTAATTAAATGTTTCTATTTTCTCTCCTCAAAATGCTTTGTATGACCTTTATCCATTTTAAACATATGTATCTATCATCTATCTAATAGCTTAAAGAAATTTTTTATTTTGGATACTAAGTTTGACCATTATATAGGTGTAAAAAAAGTTCTTAACTTCAACAAAATTAAATTTACAAATCTTTTCTCCTATGGATAATGTTTTTTACATTTTGTTAAACAAATCCCTTCAAGAGCACAAAAGTACTGGGGTTCCTGGGTGGCTCAGTTAGTTAAGTATCTGCCTTCGCTCAGATCATGATCTCAGGGTTCTGGGATCAAGCAGTGTGTCAGGCTCCCTGCTAGACCAGGAATCTGCTTTTCCCTTTCCTTCTGCCAGGCCCCCCTCCCCTCCTTGTGCTCTCTCTTACACTGTCTGTCTCTCTTGCTCAAATAAATAAAATCTTTTAAAATAAAAGAATACAAAGATATACAAAAATACTTTCCTATATCATATTTTAAATTTTTATACGTTTTGTTTTTTTATATATAGATATTTAATCTTCCTGGAATTCAACTCTGTGCATGTTGTAAAGAAAGATCAAGTTGTGTTTGTCTTCATATGAATAATTAATTTCCCCACCACCATTTATGGAAAGATCTATCCTTTCCCACTCATCTGTAATACCACTCATCTGTAATACCACTCATCTGTAATACCACTTCTATACCAAGTTTCCTTACATATGTGGTTCTGTTTTCCCTGCGTAAATATCTAATTATTTTAATTACCAAAAATTCATATATTGTTTTGATATCTGATTACCTTTTTCTTCTTAAAGTATGTTTTTGCTATTATTGATCCTTTTGCTTCTCTCTATAAGCTTTAGATCTGCTTTTGAGGCATAAAGCTCTCATTGGTATTTTGACTGCAATTACATTGACTATAGATATCAACTAAGGGCAACTGACATTTTGATGATTCTGAATTCCTCAATAATGGAACAGAGATTATCTCCATTTTTTCATGTCTTATCATCTTTAAGTAAAATTTTATAATGTTTGCTGTTTTATTTTTCTTTTAAATACCCTCTGTCGGGGCGCCTGGGTGGCTCAGTGGGTTGAGCTGCTGCCTTCGGCTCAGGTCATGATCCCAGGGTCCTGGGATTGAGCCTCACATCGAGTCCCTCCTCAGCAGGGAGCCTGCTCCCCCGCCTCTCTCTGCCTCTCTGCCTACTTGTGATCTCTCTGTCAAATAAATAAATAAAAATCTTAATGAATAAATAAATAAATAAATAAATAAATAAATAAATACCTTCTGTCAAGAAGTTTCCTATCTATCCTGGTTTTCTGGAAGACTTTCATCATGAAAGGATGTTAAAGGGCACCTGGGTGGCTCAGTGGGTTAAAGCTTTTGCCTTTGGCTCAGGTTATGATCCCAGGGTCCTGGGATCAAGCCCTGCATCTGGCTCTTTGCTCAGCAGGGAGTCTGCTCCCCTCCTGTCTCTCTGCCTACTTGTGATCTCTGTCAAATAAATAAACAAAATCTTTAAAAAAAAATGAATGAATGTTAATTTTTACCTAATGTCCTTTGTGCATTTTTTTTTAAAGATTTTATTTATTTATTTGAAACAGAGAGAGAGAGATCACAAGTATGCAGAGAGGCAGGCATAGAGAGAGAGAGGAGAAAGCAGGCTCCCCGCTGAGCGGAGAGCCCGATGCGGGCCTCGATCCCAGGATCCTGAGATCATGACCTGAGCCGAAGGCAGACGCTTTAACCCACTGAGCCACCCAGGCGCCCTCCTTTGTGCATTTAAAGTGATAATTATACAAGTTTTCTCTTGTATTCATTAATGTGGTCTTCCAGTGTGGAACAATCCTTAAGCTATTGTAATAACCACATATGACTTATTCATGATAGTCTACTTTCCTGGGTAGTAAATTTACAGTAATGACTAAGGCAGTAAGCAACTTTGTCCTTACACAGTTACATTCCAGTATGAGTCAGGAAGAGAAAATAGTAAACAAATGAGCATCTACTAGATTATGCAATATTGGGTACTGGTATTTAGTAAAAGACATACTTATTAGTCACTCTGCCACAAAAACAAGAAGATATCAGAAAACCAACTGAGATTACAAAAAAACAAAAACAAAAACAAACAAACAAAAAACCCTTGCCCATGTATTTCAACATGAAATTATGCAAGAAATCATTGTGCAGGACATGCCTGACCTCAGAAACCATGACAAGTGTGGACAACCATAAATAAATAGAGAAACAACACTGCAAAAGTATACCAGCTACGGAACCAAGAGTAGGAAGGATTGCCTGTTATGTACTATCAAGTGGTAGCCAAACTGAATTAGAATTCCTCAAGTTATGTTTTGGCTTCATGCCTCTTAAAGGCATTCTTTGGACTTTTATCTTTATAGTTGACAGTATACGTAGTATTAAAGAAAATTTGTTACATTGATTTCATGATATCACTGTGGAAAACAAACAAACAAACCAAATGTGACAGTTGAATGCAGGGCATCCACATGGCAGCAAACTGAGGAACTTTCCAGATGGCAATGCAACATACAGCAGTGGAAATGAGAAGGAAGGGATGGCTAAAATGTGTTCGGCTGGGAAGAGACACTGGACAGCCATGCGAACCCAAAGAGAATTCTATTCACAGCTGCCCATTGCCTCAAAAGCAAGTGAATCTCACAGCGTCTTAGGTGGGAGGGACTCTTGCCTCAGGGAACACGGAGATGACTCTGAAGTCCAGCAGGGAGGGTGGAAGACAGGTTTTGTCTGGAGGTTCGTTGGGACTTGGCTGGAGGTTGTTTGGACAGGCTGCTTTGGGAAAACGGACAGCAAGGCTGAACCAAGTATCCAGTCACCGCCCTTGAGTCTGGGCTCCCAGAGCATCTGAGAGACACTCTGATAGGTTCTTGTGGCTGGGAATTAGAAGAAACACATTGGATAGACATGCCTGGAGTCTCTGGGGACTGGAGCAAACTGTGTCAGCCTCACAGAGAAGGCGAATCAGCACGGAGCCAAGAAAGGGCTCCACGTGGAGCAGAGACACAGGAGGCAAAGTGGCTTGCAACCTCCTGAACCCCTGACAGTGTTTCACTGGCCGCAGCCAGACCAAACTGGGTTTAAATTCTGCCTTTGCTTTCAATACGGTTTGACCTTGGATGAATTACTTAACCTTCATTAGCCCCAGTCTCCTGAACTGTACAATCCTACCCTCTCAGGTTGTTTGGAGAGTATATTGTGCAGTAATTTACATCAGGGGCTTACCTGCTCACCATAATTCCCAGCCAAGACAGAATAATTTAAAAAAATCAACAATAAGTGGTAGCACATGTTCATTTCAGATGCTGGAGGAAGGAAGAGAAGGTGATTTTCCAGGCACACCATGGGTGGGCAGGAATCTATAAAAGAGGTGGGGAGATGGCATGGTGCTTTGAGGAAGGGGTTTCTGGGTCTGGGATACAAGGTAAGCCATGTGGAACACTGAGCCACACCAACCATTTATCTTACCCTAGACTTTGATTTCTTAGCAGAAGTTGAGGACTAAGAGAAGTAGGCTGCATTTAGATTGGGGAAAAATGTCAAAGGTTGCCTCATGCACTCTCTAACTCAATGTCAGCCCACATGCAAGGACTTTTTCTTTCCTCAGCGTGGGCATCTCTAGTGAAAGGGAGTTCATGAACTTATTACACAGACATTTCCTACTGATGTTCATCTTTAATTATCAGGAAGTTCTTCTTTAGAAGAGCTGAATCCGCCTTCCTGTTACTTAGTTCAGCTTGGAGCAACGCAAAATAAATATCTTCCTGCTTCTACACATGTGCCCAAGTGTACAAGCCTCTGTCCCTGAGTGTCAGTGATTTGAGGAACTGGCTTACAATAAAAAGAAAACCTTGGGGGATAGTCTTATTACTAGAACTCTTGAAATGGATTTATAGGGGACCTTTAATAAGAGCAGGAATGAAATTATACTTGACTCAATTCATAGTAGTGAATTTTTATTAAGTGGCCAGAAGGGGTGCAAGATACTTTCAAGAATAAAGAAAAGATGTAAACCCTGCCCTTAAGGAGTTTAAAATCTGATTAATTTAGCTATGCTAATGATAGTAGAAGAAAGTCTGGATGATCAAAGAGCACAGTTCGGATATGAAGGAAGAAGAAGAAGAAGGAGGAGGAGGAGGAGGAGGAGGAGGAGGAGGAGGAGGAGGAGGAGGGGGGGGGGGAGGAGGTAGAGAGGGAGAGGGAGAGAAAGGAGGAGGAAGAGAAGGAGAAAGAACTGGAGAAGGAGAGGGAGAGGTAGAAGAGGAGGAGGAAGAAGAAGGAAGGAAGAAAGGAAAGAAAAGAAAGAGAGAGAGAACGAAAGGAAGGAAGGAAGGAAGGGGACTCCCTGAAATTCTACATTCATTAAAGGTAACAGGTAAATTTTTAAATTAATGTGATATATTATTTCATTATAAAAATAATTTATGGCCATTGTAGAAAAAAATGAGAAAATTAGTAAAAAGGTGAAAACTACAGAAATATATAACTCCATTACCCAGATATGTAACCAAGGGTAATTTTGTTGACATAAGACAAGGGAATCTTTTCTGTAGATCCATGTAGATTTCTGTTTGGAATTATACTGTATATACTATCTCATAAACTTTCCCTTCTCTGCATTTATTATGAGTATTTTTGTTAATAAGCATTCAATCACAGTGTGCTTAATGGCTAATTAGTATTTCATTAAAAGACTGAATCATCTTTTATTTAACAAATTGCCTATAGTTAACATTTTGGTTATTTCCGAATTTAGATAATGTAAATAGCACTCTGGTGGCCAAATCTTTGCATACACTTAATTATTTTTTTGAGATACATTTCTGGATGTGGAATTGCTTGGTCTAAGCATATGCATATTATTAAGCCTTTTTATAAATAGTGCTACACTGAATTCCAGAAATATTGTATTGTAACAGGATAATAGTGATAATTTCCTTATCATTTACTAATGATGTGAGGGTTGTTATTTTTTAACATCTGCCAATTTAACAGGTGACAAATCATATCCCATTGCTTTACCTGGATTTCTTTGATTACTAAGATGTTAAAGGTATTTAAAAATGGTTATTTGGCACTCACTTTCCTTCTTAATGAAATGCCTATTTTTATAAAAGGTATTAATTTTTTTCACTCAGCACATCTTTTCTGAGCATTGACTGTGGCCCATAGGGATATGTCAACAAACAGACAGACTGATAGACAAAAATCTCTGCCCTCCTGGAACTTACATTCCAGTATGAGTCTATATTCTAAGAGGCTTGAGGTGGAAAGGATATTGACCATTTTATCATATTGTGTAACTTTTTATCCTTGGTTTGTCATCTGGAAGCAAATGTATGTATTTAGGGGAAAGGAGTACGTAGGATTAGAGTGTGATTGAATATCAGAGGTGGACCAGATGTAATCTCTTCATCTTACACATGAGGAATCAGAGGAGACCCACAGAAAGAAAAAGCTTGTCCAGGTTCACGATGACTGGTGGCCAAGAGCCATCCCAGATTCCAGGGCAGTGTCTAGTTCAGATTACTGAAAACAAAATCCTCCTTAATTCACTACCTTTATTTCACTTGTTGATTCTGCCTTATACAAATAATAGCTAACATATACTGGGGGCTTTCTACGTGCCAAGCATTGTGTTAAGTACTTTGTGTGCCTAACTTCCTAAAACTCCCCCTGGGAGACAGGCTCAAGCATCATCTGTTAAACAGATGGGCAAACCAGGGTTTGGAATATGTAAATAATCCAAGTGTTAATAACTAGTACTTGGCAAACCCTGACTCAAATCCAGGTCCATCAGTTTCCAGAGGCCACCATGACTCTTCATCTCTGTTGGGGGAGAAATGTGCCATGTGCCGGGAAAGGAGAGATTGAAGAACAAAGAAAAGCAAGTGGGTCACATTCTGAAATGCTGCAGATGGTGGCCGCCACTGCGGCATGAGCAGTCCCGGGGAAAAAGCAGGTGGAGATTCAGCCCTGGGATAACACGGAGCCTGCAGACTGGGGTCATTCTTTGGGTGCCTAAGCTTCTCCATTTCATTCTTCTCCTCCTCTGCTCACCTTCAGGCTCCCCAGTGCCTCAGGATCCTTCTCCATCTCTTCTCATACCTTTCTGATTCCTCTGTCATATTAAAGTCTAAAGGATACCACAACAAAGTAAGAATTGTTCTCCCAACCCGCATGTGACATTTTCATTCTTAAACAAGTCAGGATCTCAGACTAAGGGGATTAAGCACTAATTGCAATTCCAGGCATCCACTTATTTTCAGGATAAGAGACCTACATTTTCTTTGTTTCTTTGTCTCCTGCCTCCCTTTCTCCCTCCTCCTTTCTTCCCCCCTTCATTACTTCCTTCCTTCCTCCTCTCTTTCTCTCCCCCTTCACCCTTCCTCTCTTTTTGAAGTGAGCATGTTATTAGACCCAGTTATCCCAGCACCTCAGCAGGCCTACTTTGAAGACTATTCCTTTTCCCAGAATTTTGACATTACATCAAAGTACATGTCCAAATTATGACAAGTATAAGATCAGGAGAGTGGGAGGGACCTTGGGCATTAGTGGCTCCTCTATTCCTTTCTCAAGGTGGAGAAGAGCCTCTCTACCAGTCTTTTCCACTCATGCCTCTTCTCATGCAGGAACTCTTTCTGCTCCCTTAGCCACCTCAAATGGGAGAAGCCAGAGCAGGTGGGAGATGGTCAGTGATGTACAGGCAGACTGGCTCATCACAGCCAAGTGTCAGCCAAAATTTGCCATCAGGATGTTCTGCTGGAAGGCAGTAGAATCACAAAGGTCTCGGCTCAGAGGTATGGACCCCACAATTAATACTGACTTCCTTTGTAGCCAAAGGAATGAAGAACCTGTTGGGTAATAGAAAAATGTAGATTAGTGGAGAGCATGTAGATTTGTTAGTCTTCCCACAGTGTTATAAAAAGCTTGTGTTTCTTTAGACCTAATTATTGGTGTTACTTTATTCATGGTGCATAAAAGACTTTTGGAACCTATGAAAACCTAAAGCTGATAAATATTTTAGTGCATTTTCATCACTATGAAGAAGCGTTTATTAAGTGCTTAATGACCTGTAAGGATGTCTCAGGTCTTATAAGTGAGGGGAGTCAAACTGATACAACCCAGGTGCTCAAAAATCGAAAATGTTGAAACACACTGACTCAAAGGACATTCAAGCAGCAGAGTGAGTATGTACAGAAGCAAGGGCAAATGATCTCAAGCACAAATGTAACTGGCATGCAATGAGGCAAGAAGGAGCTAAATGATGTAAAAGTGCTGAAAACGACATTTTGCCCAGAAAGGCAGCAGTTTCATGGTTGAGGCAGCTTTTTCTTATTGAGTTCAACCATTTTGTTTCTTGAGAAAAGAGGGGCAGTTTTGTATTTTTCTAAGTCATCAGAAAAAAAAAATAGTATTGTCTGTTCTTGGAGGATAATGTTCCAGGGAACAATTATCGTAGGAATTATAAGTGACTGTCTACCTTCTCCTGCAGTGCCAGGCAATCTTGTCATCAGTTCCTGATAGCTGGGGCAAATCAGAGAAAGTAGCTGTGATATCTGAGGCCATAATGTGTAGTTCATAGAGTGGAAAGGACCAGAAAGAACACGTGACCAGAGAAGTCCACCAAATGAATTGATAGAAGGTAGTGGTAGAATTCGTAGGAGAGAAGGCAAGCTGATACTCATCGTCTGCTGGCCAATCAAATAATACAAAATACGTTCTTGAGACATAAAAACGAAGAAAAAATAAGAGGGAAGACCAAGAAGTTGCAATGAACATAAGGCAACTTAACACACGTGAGAACAAGCATATGGGACAAGCCATACACTAGGAGAAGATATTTTCCAGCACAAAATGTTAAGGGTGTGTGACCCAAATATATAAAGAAGTCCTCTTAAAAACACCAATAAAAGATAACCCAATAGAAAGATAGACAAATATGAATATGCATTTCACAGAAAAAGAAATCACCTCTTACAATAGAAAATAAAATTAAGAAGTTTTAAAAATACTAAGTGTCAGCAAGGATGTGGAACAGTTAGAATGCATACACTTAGCTGGTATCATCATCCATCAGTATGCATATTTGGAAAGCAATTCGGTATATCTTTTAAAGTTATAGAGATGCATAACCTCTGGCCCAGCAATTTCATTCCTAGGTATATAACCCAGGAAAATACTTACACAAGGGACTCAAATAGATATTTATAAGAATGCTCTGGAAGTACTGGTCTTCATAGCAAAAATTGGGATGCAAATATCAGCAAGAAAATGAGAATATAAAATTGTGAAATATGCATGCAATGGAATATTAAACAGGAGTGAAAAATTAATGAATGATTGCTGTAGGCAACAACCTGGGTGAATCTTGGAAACATAATATTGATCGAAATAAGGCAAATTGCTTAAGTTTCCATACTGTGTGGGACTATTTTTTTTTTAAAGCAATGTATGATGGACACATACATACGTTGTAAAATAATTTTTTAAAGAAGCACATGGGGCTATCCTGAAGCTTTTGATAAAGTGGAGGGACCACCATAGGTTTCAGAGTGCTACAGACTGAGATTTAAAGCTAATGCAAATATGTCAGCAAGTCCTTTTACTCCTTTGAGCATCAGTTTGTCATGACGTAACATAACACAATGTAACATAACAAAACTCAATAGTTTAAATTATAGTTATTAACTAATGATAGTTGTTAACCCAATTTAGAAGTTAAAGCTCATAATAATTTATGTGTTCATTTGGAATCCTTACACACAGAAGATAACCAATTTGGTCATATCATTCAAGGAGAGGATAATGAAGACAAGAGCAGAACTTGTCCTCCAGACCTTGTGATTATGTACATTTATCCACCCTTTGGTGGAGTGGTGCAAGTGACCAAATTGAATCATACCTGAATATACGTAAGGTAATGGTTGACTGAGGTCATTTACTAGGTGGAAAACTCTAAAATACTTTCTCCTTAATATTATCTTCATCTTTGTTCTCAATCTTTTGTTTGCAAGATGCCAATTTAAAGCACTCCATTCAGGATTGTAGCAGGGACACTGAAACCAGGCTGGACGAAAAAGACCACCTGGAACCAAGGCCTGAGGATTATTGCTGAATCTGTGAATTCTTCAATTTCACAGCCAGTATCCAAATGGGGAAATTTATGATTTATGTCTTGCCAGGTAATTCATAATTATACAAGCAAAGAAGAAAGTTCAATATAATGCACATTGATTTTTTGAGCTATGCTATAAAAGCTTGATGTTAATATATAGGAAAGAAATTCTCTATGTTCCCCAAATGTTTTGTTGTTCTAATAAACAGTTCTTAATATTTTGAAATCACCTGATTGTTCTCATAGGTCGTGGAGAGTTTGAAACCCGTTTTTATTACAAATCATGATTCAGGCTCCTGGTAGACAGCTTTGTGAGCATAATGACCTCTCTATAAATATTACTGCTGAGTCAAAACTAAGTGGAACAAGTGAATAGATTTGTGGTTTTCTCCATAGAGACTTAGAAACCCTCAGGTTTTATCTCAGGCTAATTATAGATTTTGACTTTTTCAAGGTACTAATCTAAGTTTGGTCCCTAAACAGATCTAATGGAGCCATGTTTCAAAGACCACAGAAATGGGCAGGTCATTTAAAGTGCCATGGAATTAATGAGTGCAAATCCATGTATCTTTGCAGGCAAGAAGATATTTTCTATCTGGTGGGGCCTGAAGCAATGAAGAGTCTCAGACATAATAAAAACCTGATGCAGAGAAGATTTGAATTCCAGTTGGTTCAGTGTAAATATGTTGATAACAAAAGTCTTAGGTGAAGAACCCAAAGAAAAGGAGGGGACAGTAACTACTTTGCAGTGACGGAAAAAAATAATTAGGATTATTCAGAAAATAAAGGAGTCCTGGGACCCTAAAAAGCTGTTCTTTCTAAATTGCAACATGGCTGAGTGTATGACGGAAAAGCAGGTGTTTGGGCCCATACTGTGACCCCAGGCTATCCAGGCACACGAGGTATGAAGACAATGGTAGAATATTGGTTATGAGTTCTGGTTTTGGCCTGGGTATTAATTCTAATTTTATCTAATTGACTTTGAGGCACTTGCTTTAATCCCTTATGGTTGAGTTTCCTTATCTGTAATTACTTACAGGGTTATCAGATTATAGGAGATCATGTGTATAACACAATGAGATGTCACCTCACACCTGTTAAAATGTGTACTCTCTAAAATACAAGAGATAACAATTGCTGGCAAGAATGTGGAGAGAAAGGAACTCTTGTACACTGGTGGTAAGAATATCAACTGGTATAACCACTACGGAAAATAATATGAAGTTTCCTCAAGAAATTAAAAATATAGCGTCATATGGTATAGCGATCCCACTTCGGGTATATATCCAAAGGGAATGAAATTATTATGTTGAAGAGATATCTGTACTTCCCTACTCCTAGCAGCATTATTCACGATACCAAGGCATGGAAATAACCTGAGTGTTCACTGACAGATGAATGGACAAGGAAAATGTGGCACATATGTCAATGGAATATTATTCAGCCTTTAAAAAGAAGGAAATCCTGTCATTTGCAACAACATGATATGTTCTAGACGACATTTTGCTAAGTGGAATAGCCAGACAGAAAGAAAAATACCACATAGCAGCATTTATATTGGAAATCTTAAAAAAAAAAATCTGGAATCAGTAAAAAATATGTAAGTGATGAAATATGTAAGTAAATGAATATGCTAATTTATTCAGTGGGGAAGTCCTTTTAAAACATGTACATAGGGTCAACTGGGTGGTTCAGTGGGTTAAGCCTCTGCCTTCGGTTCAGGTCATGATCCCAGGATCCTGGGAACGAGCCCTGCATCGGGCTCTCTACTTGATAGGGAGCCTACTTCCTCCTCTCTCTCTCTCTCTCTCTGCCTGTCTCCCTGCCTACTTGTGATCTGTATCAAATAAATAAATAAAATCTTAAAAAAAATAAAATGTGTACATATATCAAATCCTCATGTTGTGTACTTTAAATACCTTATAATTTTATTTGTTCATTATAGCTCTATAAAGTTGAAAAATTGATTTTTTAAAAAGATCATGTATATAAAACGTAGCCTGTTAAATGTTAAAAAAAAAAAAGTGGGTCAATCTTATTGTAACTAAAGAAATAGAGAGTTAAGCTTAAGAAGACTCACTTTCTTGATGTACTTTCCCTCCTCAAAAGTAGGGGTACTTAGCTTCTTTTAGGTGGTTTGTGCAGTTTCTTTAAGGACTTAACGTCACAGGAGTAATATCTCTGTTGTGAGTCTTTGTTAATTTTCTTACTTTTGAAGTCTGTTATTACCCCTTTGCTAAGTCTGGCTCCATTTCACTATCTTTTCTCTTACACAATTGAAATCAACTATCAGAAATAGTTTTGTGGCCCGAGATTATACGGCTGTGGTCCATCACTTTTCACTTTCTGATAATTAAATACGTGGTCAAGAATGGCATCTCCCAACCACCCACTTTCTTGACAGTCACCTTGGGAACTGAGCGACCATATTGTTATTTTAGATTACCATTTACCCAGCATTTATCCTCAAAAATACAAACCTATCAGTCTGTGTATGCTAACTGTGGTGGATATCCATAATAATTTTTCATCCTTAACAATTAGCTCTGTTATCCTTCAGGCAGAATGACTTTCTTTTGGAGAATCTTTTGGTCAGTCTCTGAGATAAGTAAATAAGCAAAGTTGTAAAAAAATTTATATATATATCCTCAGAACTTTATGGGGGTAGGGGGGGCTCTAAGGAAAAACTCTGTGTCCTCAACAGAGGTAAAGAGAATCGAGCTCCATATTTCTAACACAAATCCTCGGGATCATCTCTGCCTTCCATAATTCATAAGCTTGCTCTTTAGCATTAGATTTGTGGCCATGCACAAAGGTCACTGCTAAAGAGTACAAAATGTGTAAATCTGAGGGCGGAAATTCTTTTTCCCTATTACTTATTTATCAAACAGGTTTATGTCAGAGAGAAAGCTTGGGTGGTGTTTTGCCTTTCTTCTTCCCAAGCAGATAATCACTCCGGTGTCCTACCTTGTTAACCTTCTCTGTTTATTTCTATTTCCCTGCAATTTCTTATAACAGTCGCCAGTTAATCACAAATATATTAAAAGATTTCTTTTTAATCTAGCAGTCTTCACTGTTTTGTGATATCTATGCAAACAGTTGCCCCACTGCTAAAGAGTGTCCAATTACGCTCACTGCAGGGAAAACCAAGGGGTCAGCAATGGACTTTGCTTTTGTCTAAGGTATCAAATGTGAAAGCAAATTAGGTATCTAAAAATAAAAACTAAAATTAAGACTAATAAAATGGAGCTTTGACTTTTCTCATCACAGACTCATTTATACTTAATGACACAGACCGACTGGGTAGGTAATGGTTATAATCTCCCCTGAAATGGATTTTAAAAATGGCTGATCCATCCCTCCTTTCAGGACAGGCAAATGGGCACCAAGACAATAGAGAAATAAGAGCCCGTTTATGCAGTTATACATTAATTTGTTTGTGATACTGGCTCGCATGGAAGGCCAGAGAGAGACGAGCTAGCCAGTGTTACTTAAATGTGTCAGCGTATAAATTCATTGTACATTATTTTGCTCACAGAGCTCTATCTGCCAGATCAAACACGTGAAGCATCAGAAAAACAACACCAGAATTTCTTTCCAAAAATTCAACCCACTTTGCTTTAATCGGAAAGAGACTGTTTTAGTAAAAACAATTTATAGAAGCCTTCTCTCTCCTCGGATGTACATGCTTCCTCTGTTTACAGACACTCCCTCAAGTTGCAGACAATTTATTAATACCTCTTCCCAGATGAATGTTTCCTACCTATACCTCTCCCCACACCTCTTCCTTTCCTCCTCTAACTCTCCTCCAACTGCCTTACCACCCATGGGACAGGCACTTAGTTCTGGAGGGATTGTAGCGCCACCTGAAGGCTGGCACTCAAAACTAGCTTAACCATTGTCTTCTCTACCATCTGCTTCTTTTCTCTTCCAAAGGTTCTTTCTATGCACATATTTTAGCATCTTTTCTAATCTTTTATCTTATTTAAAGTTGTTGTCCTTACCACCCCCAATTCAGAACCAGGGAAATTTTAACATTCACAAGAAATAAAACAATTGCACTCATGGAGCACTTATTTTTCTTGGAGAGGCTCTAAGGTAATCAAATTGACTTCATATTTATTAAGCGCTAGATCTTTTAATATTTTATTTTATTTCTTTTTAAAGATTTTATTTATTTATTTGACAGACAGAGATCACAAGTAGGCAGAGAGGCAGGCAGAGAGAGAGAGAGGAGGAAGCAGGCTCCTTACCAAGCAGAGAGCCCGATGCGGGACTCCATCGATCCCAGGACCCTGAGATAACGACCTGAGCGGCAGGCAGAGGCTTAACCCACTGAGCCACCCAGGCGCCCCTCTTTTTATATTTTAAATGTATTAAACTACTCATTCAAACAAAATTAAATGGGCAACTTATAGAATTCATTGAATCCTCCTCCCAAACTTTACATATGGCTTAATAGTCCATTTGAATTTATTACAAACTTTTGTGGGAAAAACCAAGATAAGCAAAATGACTTGTGAAGGAAAACCAAATCATAATAGGATTTTCACACACACACACACACACACACACACACACAGAAATGCTTACGGTGGTGACATCATGTGAAAGACAACTGCCTTCTGTATTACAAATAAAGAGGTTAACGGACTCCTTCCTCATAAGAGTCAGCTTTGCTAGTTTGTCCTTTTTTATTCCTCTGAGCCAACACCACAGGCTTCAGCTCTCTGTTGACAAGTGCTTGTCCATGAACCACAAATACAGCATTCATGTGGAATCAGCACATGGAGCAAGCAGGAACTCTAGTTTCACTTCAACAGTTTTGTACAGCAAACGGGACTCTTCCTGCCTATCCCAAGCCCCGCACACGCATAGGTAGAAACAACCAGTGAGCTCATCACCCATTCGCATGGAAACATGGGGCTCAGCCAGAGTATCCTTTGCCTGTTGGCTTTAAAAACGCCTGCAAAAATTCTGTGCAAGTAAAATGATACCAGATCTTACCAACTCTTCCACATGATGTCATTATTTTCTTTTAAAAATATTTATATAAATTTTATCTATAAAACGCTATCCTAAGGGTTACAAATCTGTACAGTTTCCATTAGGTAAAAGCATAATCTTTCACGAAATGGCCTGTCCCTAGCTGAAAATGAAAGAAAATCTAAAAACTACTTTTTATTATTATTGTTTTTAAAGATTTTATTTATTTGACGGAGAGAGAGACACAGCAAGAGAGTGAACACAAGTAGGGGGAGTGGGAGAGGGAGAAGCAGGCTTCCCACTGAGGGGAGCCTGTCATTGGGCTCAATCCCAGGACCCTGGGATCATGACCTGAGCCGAAGGCAGACGCTTAACAACTGAGCCACCCAGGCGCCCCTAAAAATTATTTTTGAAGAGAAACAAAGTCTCCATTTTTTTGCTTCAGTGGAGGGTTGGTTTGAAACTGGATCAACCCTATAGGCCACTCACTATTATTTACATTTTGTCAGGTGTGGGGGTAAGGCCGGTATATGGAAAAAGGGGAAAGTCAGGAACCCTCTTTGGAATATGGGTAATTTTTATTACTACTGTATATTGTGGTAGGCCAGAGCTATTCTTGGCAGAAGTTACTTTTAAGGTGATCCATGGATACTTTCCGTAAGGGTAAGAGGACAATAAATTCCTCATCTTGAGACATGTCCCCATGGGTCTACCAGAACCAAAGGACCTTGAAATGGAGGAGAAGTGAAGGAGCCTGAGGAGATGGGAGTGAACGTTCTCCTGTCAGATGAAAGGCAGCCCTTAATACAAGCCTCTTTCGGAGATTACTCTGCCCTATGCTCTATTTGGAAAAGCCGCTGGTCATAAATGAATATTCAGTTTTGTTCTTGGGACTTTATCCTTCTTGAAATGTGAGAAATCAGTGTATCTAGTTCTGATATTTAGATTTTTCCTTTCAACTTTTTTTTTTTTTCCCTAAAATCTCTTACTTGTGAACAACACTGTTGCACCTGTTTGGGTTTTCATTGGAGGTCTCCAGCTTTGCTCTTCTTGCTGACTCTATAAAATCTGGCCTTTTCTAAAGATGATTCTAGAATATCATATCTCTTTGAACATGATTAAGCTTTTAAGGAACAATGTGTTTTCTTCCAATTAGTCTAATTAGCTGTATAGCAAGCTTTTTTTTTTCCTTTTATTTACTTTCTTTATATAATTGGTTTTAACGGAGTAAAGCTTTCTGCTCCAAAAAAGAAAGAGATCCACAACAATTTCCAGTAATCGCTCCTCATGCTATCATTTCCCAAGAAAATGCACAGATATGAGGACTAGGACTCTTGATTTCAGGACACACAGTCACAGCTTCGTGCAGTTTGTCTGGGAGATGCTGAGCACAGTGCTGGGATGGTCCACAGCCTTCCCTGGCCCTAAAGTCCTCCACAGAGCTACCTTGGGGCACCATCATATGGCTGATCTGCCACAGACCCCCCAAAGACCACAAGACTTATCTGAGAAACCAACCTGCATGTCCATATGTTTGCCTTTGTGAAGTATGAGTCTTTTCCTCGTTTTTCTTTAACTTTTAAAAGTTTCCATAATTTCGGATGTATAAAAAAGTTGTGAGGATAGCACATAAAATTTCCATAAATTCCCTTACCCAGATTAAACAATCCTGTGTGTGTAGTCTCATTTTCCTCTCCCTCTTTCCCTCCCCTTTCCATTCCCTCTCCATCTGAAATTGGAAATATCAAGATGTCCCCCCCCACCCAATACTTAACCCTGACTTCTTAAGGAAAAGGATATTCTCTTATGTAATAAATGTATAATATCAAAATGAAGACATTTAATTTAATACTGATACAATACATTTTCTAACCCAGAATGCAAATAAATATTTAAACTTATCAATCATACCAGCAAAGCTTTCTATGACTCTACAAAGCCTATATATATACATATATATATACATATATATGTATATATATATGCATGCATGTAAGTGTGTGTATTAATGTTACATATTAGACATACATATTTCCCAGTCCCAGTCCAGGATCTAATTGAGGAGCATGCATTGTATTTAGTTATCATGTGTCTAAAACCTCCTTAATAGGAACAGTTCTTTAGCCTCTGTCTTGACTTTAATTAATACTTTGAAGTCCACCATCCAGATATTGTATAGAACATAACTCAAGTTTGTCCAATATTGCCTCATTACTAGATATTGACTTTTTTTTTTTTTTTTTTTTTGGTCAGAAATACCACTGAAGTGTTGTGCCCTTCTCAGTGAATAACATCAGGAGACATGTGATGTCCATTTGTCCTGATATTGGTGACAGTTACTTAGATTGCTTGGTTAAAGCGGTAACTGATGGGTCTCTACCCAGTTAAAAGTAGTTTTCCTTTAGTAAATAATAAATAATTTGTGGAGAGATGTCTTGAAACTACGTAAATAACCTGTTCCTCATAAAAACTTCACTTAATAGTTTTAGCATGAATTGATGTTTTTCTAAATCTATCATTCCTTTGATACTTATGAATCAACATTCTGCTGTAAGGCAGAACTTTCTTGTGTCCTATTTGTTTGCTTGTCTGTTACTATTTGTGTCACAGTGGACTTGCGAGTTTTTTTTATCCATAGATGATACTCCATTGCTGTCATTATTTTATTTAGATTCTTCATTTGTCCCAGATTGTCAATACCTTGAGCCGCTCCTTAACTTTGTAGCACAAAAGATGTTCCAGAAGCCTCTTAGTCTTTTAAACCTACTCCATCCTTGTAAGCAGCCTTTCATTCAAGGAGCTCTTGTAACTTTTACAACAGAATGGTGTTTAGAAACCAAGACCCCAGTGTTAGGTATGCTCATTGCCATGGGTGACCCATTGCTTCCAGATTGTGTCATTAGAAAGAATTAGGAATTTAAAAAATTTACACGCATATACATACCTACCTATATTTATCTCTTTAAGATCATGGGTTCATACTACCTCCAATTCCAAGTCAACACCATTAGATATAGTCTATATTTTCCTATTTACAACTTTGTACTTCAATATGAAAAAATTTATTATTTTTAATATATGCACTCATTTGCTCAAGTCTAGAAAATAAGAATGTAGTTGGAATTGCTAACCCATAATACAATAAATGATACAAGAATATACTTATTAACAAGTATTTGTTTTTTTACAGTTCTTTTTAAAGGTAATATAAACATATATATACAGTGAAAGGCACACATTTGAGAAGCATAATTTATTGGTTTTCCTATATGTGTGTACCTGCGTAAACAATACAGAAAATGTCTATATCCTCATAAAATTGACTCATACCCCTTCCCAACCAAGCTTCCCACTTAGACCACTTTTTTGTCTTTTACTCACTATATATTGATTTTGCTGGTTTGAATTAATATAAATGGAGTCACACCTTTGTACTTCTTTTGTGTCTGCTTTCTTTTGCCCAGCATGGTATTTTTAAGAATCATCCGTTATTGTGCCTATCTGTAGTTTCTTCTTTTTTATTAATAATTAGCAGCCCTTTCTATGACGAAACCACAAATTATTTATCCATTCTTCCGTTGATAGGCTTTGGAATTTTCACCATTATGAAGAAAGGATTTATGAATATTCTTGAACAAAAATTTTTATGGACATGGAGTTGTTATTTCTTTTGAGAAAATATCTACAAGTAGAATAGCTGGGTCATAGTGCTCATGCATTTGTCTCTTTGCAGGAAACTCTCAAAATGTTTTCTACCATCAAGGTAGCAAACTTAGAGCTCTACATCCTTGCCAACATGTAGTATTTTAATTTTAGCCATTCTAATGAGTTTCTAGTGGTATCTGATTGTGGTTTTAGTTAGCATTTCTCTAAAAACAAATAATTTTGACCACATTTTTATGTGATTACTGAACATTTGTATATCTTTCTCCTTAAAGTGCCTGTTTAAATCTTTTGCCCATTTTTAATGTTTTTGTCTTTTTAATATTGAGCTATTAAAGTTTTTTTCTATTTTCTGGATATAGGTCCTTTTAAAGATATATGCTCTGCAAATTTAGTCACCATCAAATGTTTAGCTGTGGTGTTGTCTATTTATTTGCCTTACAGTGTCTTATGATGAGCAAAGTTTTTAACTGTAATGAACTCTCATTTTTTTTTCTTTTATGGATTTTTTTCTGTTATTTCTGTGAATTTATTGCCTGTTCCTAGCTTACAAAAAAATTCTCTAATGCTTTACTTTAGAAGCTCCTACGTTCTTGAATTTCACCTAGAATTAATTGTTGTATATAAAATGAAGTAGCAGTGAAGTTTATTTATTTGCTCATTGGTATCTAGTTTGTCCAGCACCATTTGTTGAAAAGATCATCTTTTCTATGTTAAATTACTTTTGCACCTCAATCAAAAATTAATTATTCCTCATGAGCAAAAGTGAATGTTCCACTCTGTCTACTTTGGGACCCATTCTGACCAAGTAATGAATTTATCTATCCACATACCACAATCACACTGTTCAGATTACTGTAACTCTAGAGCATGTCTTGAAATTAAGTAGTATAAATTGTAGACCCCTGCTTTTCTTTTTCAACACAATTTGACTCTTCTTGATTACATTTCTAGGTTAATTTTAGAATCGGCTTTTTCATTTTTACCAAAAAAATATTGTGAACTGATAAATGGAATTGTGTTGAATCTATAAATCAATTGACATTCTATTAACACTGAGTTTTCTTACCTATGAACATTAAATACATTTTCACGTGTTTACATCTCTTTTTTTTTTTTAAAGATTTTATTTATTTATTTGACAGAGAGAGAGAGAGAGAGATCGAGATCACAAGTAGGCAGAGAGGCAGGCAGAGAAAGAGGGGGAAGCAGGCTCCCTGCTGAGCAGAGAGCCCGATGCAGGGCTTGATCCCAGGACCCTGAGATCATGACCTGAGCTGAAGGCAGAGGCTTAACCCACTGAGCCACCCAGGTGCCCCCACATGTTTACATCTCTTAAAATTTCATTATTATTTTGTAAATTTTAGTGTAGCAGTATTGCACATTTCACATTGAATGTACCTGTCTATTTTATGTTTTTCATGCTATTACAAATGGTATTGTTTATTTCATTTTCCAATTGTTTATTAACTGTTCTATAGATATACATGAGAATTTGCATTTAGGCTTTATGTCTTGTGACCTTGTTTAATTCATTTGCTAGTTCTAATAAATGTTTTGCACATTTCTTATGATTTTCTCCTCACATAATGAGATTGCAAACAAAGAGAGTATTGCTTCTTCCTTTCCAATATAGAGCCACTTTAATTTTTATTTCCCCTTCATTGCACTGTTTAGAACCACCAGTTCAATGTTGGTTAGAATTGATGAGATTGTACATTCTTGCATTATTCCCAATCTTGGAGAATGCATTCAATGTTTGGCCATTTGTATAATATCATTTGTAGGTTTTTTATAGATATTTTTAAAAATGAATTTGAGCAAGTTATCTTCTATTAAAATTTAAAAGCTTTTCTTAAAATCACAAATGAGTGTGAATTATTATCAAATGCTTCTTTATCATCAAAGATATTATAAAGTCTATTTTTTATTCTGTTGTTATGATGAATTATTATCAATTGATTTTTAAAAGTTAGATTGATCTTGCTTTCCTGGGATAAATATCAATTGATCATGATATATTGTCCTTTTCATATGACTGGATTTATTGATATTTTTAGAGAATTTTTGTATTTATGCTTATTATGGGATTTTTTTCCCTCTATAGTATCTTGGCTGTTTTTACTATCCACTTAATACTTGTCTCACCTTTCATATTCTTGTTTTCTAAAAGAGTTCGTGTAAGACCGTGATTATTTCTACCTTAAATGTTTGACCTCGAATTTTCTACATAGAAAGGTTTTTAATTGTGAATTCAACATTTTAACAAATATGTGCTTATTCAGATTTTCTTTCTTCTTGCATAGTTTTGTAAATTTTTTAATTAATTAATTTATTTTTATTTTATTTTATTTTATTTTTATTTTCAGCATAACAGTATTCCTTGTATTTGCACCACACCCAGTGCTCCATGCAATCCGTGCCCTCTCTAATACCCACCACCTGGTTCCCCCAACCTCCCAACCCCCGCCACTTCAAAACCCTCAGATTGTTTTTCAGAGTCCATAGTCTCTCATGGTTCACCTCCCCTTCCAATTTCCCCCAACTCCCTTCTCCTCTCTAACTCTCCTTGTACTCCATGCTATTTGTTATGCTCCCCAAATAAGTGAAACCATATGATAATTGACTCTCTCTGCTTGACTTATTTCACTCAGCATCATCTCTTCCAGTCCCGTCCATGTTGCCACAAAAGTTGGGTATTCATCCTTTCTGATGGAGGCATAATACTCCATAGTGTATATGGACCACATCTACCTTATCCATTCATCCATTGAAGGGCATCTTGGTTCTTTCCACAGTTTGGCCATTGCTGATATAAACATTGGGGTACACATGGCCCTTCTTTTCACTACATCTGTATCTTTGGGGTAAATACCCAGTAGTGCAATTGCAAGTGCAGTTTTGTAATTTTTGACTGCCAAGGCATTTGCTAATTTTAATTAAGCTCTCAAATTTATTGGTATAAATTTGTTCATATTCCTCTAGATATCATTTTATTATCTACAAGATCTGCAGAAATATACCTTCTTTCCCTCCTGATATTGTAATTCATCATTCTATCTATGTCCTCTCCCCCATCTATTTCTCTCCCCACTGTCTTGATCAGTCTTTCTATGGGCTTATTACTTTGAAAATTCTTTTTCAAGAATCAACTTTCATTTTTGTTGATGTTCTTTATTGTTTGCTTTCTATTTCATTCATTTTTACCTTTATTTTAAACATTTCTTTGCTATGCTTACTTTGATTTTTTTTCTTTCTACTTTATGATGTTGATAACCTAGGTTATTGACTTTAAAATTTTATCCTTTTGGAATACAAGCCTTTAAAGCTATCAATGCCTGTTTAATCATTGCTTTAGTTATATCCCACAAATTTTAATATGCTGTTTTAATTATACTCAGTTCCAAATATTTTATAAATTTGGTTATGATTTATTCTTCATCTCATGGGTTATTATAACATGTGATTTTTAATTCCAATTATTTGTAATTTTCCTGGTATTCTTTATTAATTTCTAATTTAATTTTGTTCTGATCAGAAAACATACTTGGCGGCTTTGCAATCCTTCAGAATTTATTGAGAAGAGTTATGGATTATGATTTGGTATAGTTTGGTGATTTTCTATTTGAGAAGAATATACACTCTGCAGTTTTGGGGTTTAGTGTTCTAAATATGTCAGTTATGTTAACTAGTTATAATGCTCTTCAGGTTATTTTTTATATTCTTTCAAAATTTTGTTCATTTGTTCTATCATTAACTAAGCAGGGACTGTTAAATTATTTTGCTGTAATTATGGATTTGTCTACTCCTACCTTTCTTAACTCATTCTTTCTTTCACGTGTTTTGAAGCTCTGGTGTTAAGTATATATATATTTTAAGATTATTATGTCTTTATGATCACTTGACCCTTGTATCATTATAAAGTATATCTCCTTATTTCTGACTTTATAGAATATTTTTCTGTTTTATTATTTCTGCCATCCACGAAATATTTTTATGATATTTTGCTGTTTAATTTTTCTGATATCAATAAAGAGACTCCAGTATTTTTATGATTTGTGTTACTTTTCCAATCCATTTATTTCAACTCATCTTAATATGTTCCTTTTATAAACAAAACAACATGCTTTTAAGTTTTGCTTATTTTTCTCCAGTTTTATTATTGGTGTTTTTGTATTGGTGTGCTTATTACATTTACATTTAATATTATTATTGACGTGTTTATGTTTAAATATTCCAAGTTGTTGTTTTTCACTCATCCCACCTGGTCTTGGTTTTTTGTTTCTTATCTTATCTTCTTTGGCATGAGTCTTACATATTACTTTTTTATTTTTATTATTACATTTAATCTCCTCTGTTGGCTTTTAGCTCTACCTTTTTTTGTTTTTAAAAATTATTTTAAGAATTCCTTAGAAATCACAACATGCATCATTAACTTGCATGCTCCATTTTCAAATAATATCATATTCCTTCATGAATTATGCAAGATAGTTCCTCCATTCCTGTGTAAGGGCCTTGTAACTGTGTGATTTTATTGAATGATCCTGCCATCTGGTGTGCTTTTTTTTCACATGTATTAATGCTTTAAGTTCAGATATATTATAAACCCTATAATATACTATTACTGTTTCCATTTTGACAACCAATAGTCTTTCAAAAATGTAAAAATAATTGAAGTTATTTTATATTGACCTTGATATTTACTGTTCCTTGGTGTTTATTTATTTCTGTAGTTCTGGGCTTCCATTTAGAATCATTCTCTTCCAATCTAAAAATTTTTCACTTGCCTTTCTCGTAGTGCAGTACTATTTGTGATTAATTCAGTCAATTTTGTCTAAAGTATCTTTATTGCAATTCCAGTTTTTGAAAAATACTTTTGCTGCCTATGGAATTCTCATTGCTAGTACTTTTTTTCCTGTTTTGCAAACATTATCTTCTGGCTTCTATTGTTTTTGATGTGAAATTAGCCATTATTCTTATTGTTGTTTTTGGATATGCACATTGTGGTTTTCTGTGATTGTTTCTAAGTTTTTCTCTTTATCTTAGGTTTCAAATATTTGATTTGGTGTACCTCAGTGTGGTTTCTTTTGTGTATTTCCTGTTTAGGGTTCACTAAACTTCTGGGATTATAGAACTTTTGGGATTTTCTTGAATTTGGAAATGTTTGGCTGTTATTTCTCCACATGTTGTATCATTCTAGTTGTTGTTTCTCGAACTCCAATTGCACACAACTTAGACCATTTCATAATATTCTACAGGCCCCTGAGTCTCTGTTTCTTATTTCAAGTCTTTTTTTCTCCCCTGAACTTCAGTTTGTATAATCTCTGTTGTCCTATTCTGACAGTAATCAATGTACTGCTTCCCAGTTTCAAATTCACATTTCAATTCCTGCTTTAGAGTACAGAATTCCTATAGCATTTCTCCTTTATACTGAGGAGGATATTAAGTTTCTCAGTAGAGAGCACCAAAGGCACATTCAGAATGGGGCTTTTCTTGGTGGTCAGACTGCTGCTTAGTTGGTCACTGGTATAGATATGTGGACATTTGGTCATGCTCTGCCCTAGTGATGTGCCTTGAATATGCAATCTCTCAGTGACCTTGCAACACTGGCCCAGCCTGGAGACCACCCTTTCATACCCTTCCAACACGTTCTAACATTTCCAAATTCAGCAGCAGCCCGCCCCCTTCTGGGTGCCTGCCCAGCACCCTGGAGGCTCATTTTCTTTGGACATCCTGGCATAGGTATTACACACTCAAGACCACCCACCTTTAGCAGGATCCCAGCTCTCCCTGTGCATCAGCTTACTGGTTGCAACTCACTAACTCCTTATAGGTGCTTCTCCAACAGCCCTCAGTGCAGATGCCAGATTGGCTCTGAGCACCTGCTCACCCACTGTGGCTTACCTGCACCACAGTTACTTCCTGATTGTTTGTTGACTGTGGCCAAGCTTTGGCCTGCAAAATCCAGAAAACTCCTCTGCCATTCAGCAGATGCAACTGTACTTGTTCCAACAAGTCTCAACCTCAGCCCTCCGAAGTGGATTGCCTTCCAAATTTCTCCTTCTTTTTCTACCCCTGCTCAGCTCCAGCTCTAGAATTATTTTACATCTTATAGTCTTTTATCATCGCTTCATTCTTTATATCGATCTTCCCCTGTTTAAATCATTGTGTGATTTCTGTCTCTTTCCTAGACTCAGACCAATATCCTTGTTTTCAAATGATTGGTCTTTGTTTGCTGGTGCTCGATTTGTTGTTGAATCCATCCAGCATAATATTCATATCATATATTGTACTGTTCGATGTTAAAATTTCCATTTTTGTCATTTTGATTTCTTGGTTGGGATTTGTTTACTCATTGTCTCTTTTTCTTTGCTTCTTTATATGTGTCTAAAATTTTTAAATTATATGCTAAATACAATTGGTGCCACATATTTAAATTTCTGTATTCCATTGTCTTTTTTTAAGGAATGTGGTCTTTTGTTCTGGAATGCTTTATCTTGTTGACATTTGTTTTGAAGCTTTGCTATTTTGTATCTAGGGCTATTATTGGCCTACTCATAAGGGAGAACCTTTCTGAGATCTCAGTGGCCACTCTGGCTACTTGAAAGCTTATGTCTCCTGATACTGTCAAATGCTATGTCTTTTGTTTGTTTGTTTGCTTTTGTTTTTGTTTTGTTTTGTTTTGCTGCTGTTGTCGTTTTTAGCCTGAGTAGCTATTCTTTACCATGTCTTACCATTCCACATATGGTCAGCTTAGTATTTGGACAAAGACTCAAGAGGTCCCATACAGTTTTCTAGAGTTCCTCTCTATACAAATTCCTTCTCTCTGAGACCCTGCCTCTCAACTCCCCAGTACCTACCTCATATACCTTGGTACCTCTTTCTGTTTGTTCTACCCAGAGGGACCATTGCTCTCCATTTGGACTCAATCCCCAATGCTAGGTTTGCAAAGAGCTCCTAGACAGAAAGGTGAAGTCAATGTTGAGCACGCCTTCTGGGTTTCCATTCTTTCACTGACCACAACCTTGTTTTGCCTAAAAGTAATTGTTTCATATATGTTGTCCAGTTTTACAGATTTTAAATGGTGGGTAAAATAAGACCTATGTCTATATATCTAGTGTATTTGGAATGTGAAGTTATTTTCTTTTAAAATGGGTTGGTGTGTGTGTGTACTGGATTTCATATGGTCAGATTAAAATTTTCACATTATGAACTTTGGGAAAGCAAACAGAAAGTATAAAAAAGAAAACTATTGATCTTTTTAGTGTATGTATGTTATATATACTTGTACAGTATATGAAGCTGTTAATGTGTTAATTATATTAATATTAATATACTGTACAAAAACATATAAATAAAGCTGGATTCACATAATATCTACAGTTTTTATAACCTTATTTTCCACTCAAACTTTATTATGAACACTTTTCCATGCCATTAAATAATTTTTCACAACCAACAATATAGCATAATTGAAGACTGCTAAATCCTTCCTGAAATGCAAACACCGCCAATGGGATTATAAATGATTCGGTATCTGATAAAACTGAAGTTTTCCTTTCAAAATTTAAAAGTCATAATTTCAGGTGAATTAATCTATAATCTACATATACACTGTTTTATTTATTTTTTCTTCTCATCATCCTATAAGACACACATTCTAGTTGCATTTGGAAAATTAAGCTAAAATCATTATAATTGGGTAATTTCTGGTGCCAGATTGGTAAAACTGCAGAGGTTTATGGTACACAGTTCAACACATCAAACAGCCTGGTCTGGGTTCATTGCCTAAGTTACCATGGCATCTTCCAAAATCATAAAAACCTGCAATATAATGGAAGCTTTAAAGGGAGGAAGCTGTCTTCAATTCAGAAGTAATAAAAGGTCAATCTGTTTCGTTGCTGCCTGCTTTAAAAATCTTTAAAATAGACTGAAAAGTGTCTTCTGTCCCCCTTTCTTTCTCCTCTTCCTCTTTCTTGCACATGTCTACACACAAGCTTAGATGGTAAAATCTCAGCAAATGGGTTTTTACCTAAGTGCACATTTTTCAGTGCTTATAGGAAGTATAAATGAAAGAGCTCTGACGCTCCACTGTGCAGAAGCCACCTCTAAACTAATTTCACAGGCAAGACCACAGCTGCTGTTCACCCAGCTTTGAATTGGCTCAATATATCCTGTCTGTTTGGGTGGATGTTATTGACTTGCCTCATTTGTCTGTGCTAACAGGATCTTTTTGGAGAAAAAAAAAGAAAAAAGAAAAAAAAGACAGAGGGAAGGAGTGAGATGGAGGAAAGGAAGTAAAAGGAAAAAATAATAACTCAAAATTATTATACAGATCCAGCTGGCTGATCCCCATTGTCTGTTTCAATGACACTTTTTGGCACCATGGATCCTGATGGGTCTTCTGTGTCATAAGACAACAAATACGCAAAACAAGACACTGGGTTTTGCTCATGTGGACACACCCAGTGTCCCCAACACTCCATCCCTTTTACCTCAGCTGAAATAATTTGACTCCTATTATGGAGATTTCCACTCATTCAATTTTTATTCATGGTATTTTGTTCCTAACCACATTCTTTCCTATAAGGACTGCATATTTCATCATCTAATTTTACTTCGCACTAAGAAAATATTCACCCAAATTACTGAAAATGACATGATACCTCATCCAAGTTTAAGGAAGTCTCCATTGACTCAGGCAAAAAGACCCATATTTTTGAAGATTAAATTTGTCAAAGATTACTGTCTGTTCAATCATAAATCAGATGATGACATCCACAAGGCTGTCAGATCAATAACACCATGCTAATTCCCCTTTTAAGCTAAGACTTAAACTCAACATTTTGAAACATTTTCTATAGGCTCCAGTCAGACAAACCATACTGAATCATTTTACTTGTGTTTTTTTTTCCAAACTTGATATAAATATTTTGTGTTAAATACATTCACACATGTACATACACACGTATGTTCCAAAAAGAAATAAAATAATCACCACGCTTGTGACAGACACTCAGATGGTAGCTAGTATGACCTGCCTGAGATTGATTACATTTATCTTACCTAATTTGGGAAAAGTCTGTGCATTTCTTCAGAACTGTGAAAATTCCTAGAATAGTTAGGATTTTACGATCATCCCTGCTTAGGTGATTTAGTTCCTTGTGACCACTTTTCCACTCCACACACATGGTGTCACACACATATGGAGGTCGTTTGTCAATTCACTGCAGTTCTTTCTCTCCTATTTCTAAACGTTGGAGGTCTCCGTGTTCACCTTCCAACATCTTCTCTAGGTACGTTTACTGTTTTGTGATGTCATCCAGGACATGTCCTTAAACATCCATCAGCTGCTATATTCATGTCCTCTGGCTGCTGTAACAAATTACCACAGAGTAAGTAGCTTAAAACAACAGAAATTTATTCTCTCACGGTTTCTAAGGCCAGAAGTTCAACATCAGTGTCACTGAGCTGAAATCAAGGAGGTGGCAGCACTCTGCTCCCTCTGGAGGCGGTAGAGGAGAATCCATGCCTCCCTGCCCCTTTCCTGCTCCTGGGGCCCATGGCACTCCTTAGCTTGGGGACATGTCACTCCAGCCCCTCGCCTCCCTGATCACACTGCCTCCTTCTCTTCTGTGCATGGGCAATAATACGAGTACACTTGTAATGGACTTTAGGAACCACCTAGAAAATCCACGATCATCTTTGCATTCTCAGGATCCTTAATAATATCTGCAGAGACCCTTCTTCCTTAAGAGGTAATGCGTACTGATTCCAGGGATTAGCACCTGGCACCTTGGGGGCATTTTCATCTTACTGCAGCTGATATTTCAAAAGCACACATCTAATCAGAGGGAGCAGAGTGCTGCCACCTCCTTGATTTCAGCTCAGTGACACTGATGTTGAACATCTAATCAAATTAGAATAAAACTGGAATTCACCAGGTCCCTCGGGACACCTTTCTGACCTCAATACGCCCCACCACCACCCCACACCCCCGCTGGCCCACCATGCTCTGGGCACTCTGGCTTCTCATGTTCTATTGTCAGGGGCTTAGAACTTGTTTGTTCACCTCATTCGGGGCTCTGCTCAGATGTCACCTCCACCAAGAAGCTGCCTCAAGCCACCGTATCTCCCCCTCCATCTCCCTCCCTGCCTCTTCCTGTCTCTCTCCCCCTCAACCCCTTCCTTTTCCACCTTCCATCCTCCTTCATGTAAAATCTCTCTCATCTCTCAAACATAATTTCTTTCAGTCTTGTGAGCATTTCATAACACACAAGATACTCAAAAGATTATGTGGCATGGCCAGGATATTAGAATATAATTACTAGGCTATTTAACAATCCGATTATCATACAACATTTCAGGCGCTTATAAAACTGAAATGCATATTACAGAAACAAGCCACTGGAATTGTTAAGAATCTTTTACAGTTTCTCCTAGTCTCTCTTCAAATATGTCTGTGTTGAAACGGTCAGTCCTAGACAGTGACAGAAATAGCTGTGTGCTTTTAGGAACCTAGCTGACTCTTTGCTGAGTTCCTTCTGCATTCCAGGCCCTTCTGACCAGGGACACTGTATGACTGCAGAGGTCACATGCCCATTAAAGTGGGACCTGGACACCAGGCTGTTTCAAGAAGATTCCTAAAGTGTTACATTTTTTGTGTTTTTTTTTTTTTACTTTTTATTTTGAAATAATTACAGATTCATAAGAACTTGCAAAAGTAGAACCGAGAGGTCTCCCTAATCTTCACTACATTTGCCTTTTAATAGGATTTTTTTGAAGTCAGTAGTGAAGGGATTAGTCGTCCTTCCTGTTAAGTGGGCCTGTTTTTAGTTCTCACAGCATATCTGGCTTGGGAGGCCTTCCCCGCTCAGCACAGAGTGGTTCCCTTTCTTCGTGCTTCTAGAACGTCTTGAACTCAGGGGTTCAAAGCCTATGACAGGCAACACTGCAGCTGCAGCCTGCTTCCGCCTGGCCTTGAGTGTACTCATGACCTATGCGACAAGAGGGAGTATATCTGTTCTTTTCTCAGATATTTCAAGACCCTGGCAAGGGACTGTCACATAACAGATGCTCAATAAACACATGCAGCCAGAAGGAGGCAAGCAACCCAGCTAGCTGGCTACTTTGTGTGGTCAGGGGATGATCAAAATCCCACCACTTTTAATATTCTTGTTTTATTGTCGTCCAGATTTGCAAGCATTCTTTATGTGCGGTCTATAAAAGTTAGATTCAGTTTATGTTCACAGCTTGAAATTCACAACTGAAAGCCATAGCAGGTGCCTAGGAATGTGGATGGTACAGGGGGCTTCATTGCAAATAACCAGTTGGGTCCCAGTTACAAAGCCTATACTGTCTTCTTTCAGATATTTGCAGTCACGATTGTTGGCATAGGCGGAGGCAGATACTAGAGAAAGAGAAAAATAAGAGCTGTGATTCTTCTCGTGGCTTAAAAATTATTAAAATCCGATAAGAAGCAGGTTTTGAGGTTTGTAAGCCATCATAATGCCTGAGCAGGAAAGATGATTCCTTCACATTAAGTGGGTTAACTTCCTCTTATTGTAAGAGAGAAATAAATAAAAGGTCAGATGAGCTATTTTTATTTATTCTCAAGGTGAATTCATAGTCCTTATCTAGTTATCATCCAAAATAGACCCTGGCCATCTCACTTTAGAACGAGGCCGAGGAGATCAATGTCACCTGGAGCGGGTCTCCGCTGGCAAAGCCCCACACAAAGCAACGAGAAAAGTCACAACTCCCGTTGCTATGGGGAGTTACCAAGATCTTTTGTCTCTAGGTCAGTGCTGTTTTGGATAATCACAGAGTTATCCTTATATGACTCCAAGCAGGGCAAATCTGGGTTTTAAAGAAATGATTGTTGCTTTGACTTTTTTAGAGCTATTCATTTCTAAAACCCAGAGCAAGACCCTGTAGTTACAAACTTAAGTGAATCAGACAATTGGATAAATATACACACAAAGAACCAGACCCACTGGGAGCTAAAACGGCTACATTTTTAACACTGTAATTTATAACTTGCATAGCTACAAAAGGGGCAGTGGATCCTAAATTATCTTTCTTTCTTTTTTTTTTTTTTAAATCACAGTGCATAAAGTCATCTCCTACATTGAGAAGCCTGTGAGTGGCTGATGTTATTTCTTCCTATGAAAGGAATGGTTTCTGAAATGACCCTGCACCCCTCACACTGGTTTATGCATTACAAGCCTTCAGTGAAGGGCTGTTGCCGCTCCCAGCCACTGAGGGTTTATCCTTCCTGATGCATGATCAGAGTGAGTTTTGCAGGGAAACTAAGTCACCCTATGTCTGATTGCCAGGCACCAGCACCTCCTACCAGCTCTGTCACATTTCAGTTAATAACAGCTAGGCCATACTTCCCCAGACTGCCTTGGATCTGACCTTGAGGAACTCTGTTCCTTGCTCTGAGCCCAGCCCCAGTGCTCCTGTGGGCAGACTCCCAGAGGAGACCTGGGTTGGCCATTTGTATGCTTTCTCATTTATTGATTGCTGGGGCCCTGCATGCACCTTCTGTTCTTTCTTCTCCACATGGTTTGGGATTGGTAAATACAGAGAGTTCCTAGTTTAAAAAGGTCCTGTTTCAAAGCTAATTTGTAAATCCACTAGAGTTCAACTTTTTTTTTTTTTTTTTTTTTTAGAAAGAAAGAAATGTTGGTTAAGCCCTCTGGCCAGCTTATAAAAAGGCAAGGGGAGGGGGTAGAACTGAAATAAAACATCTACAATGAAAGAGTTAAACTGACATTGATAAAAATGTATTGTATTTCAAGTACATGTGATAAATGTTGGGCCCCACACCATCTGATCGCACTAGCAACAGCCAGATAAGACAGGGTAGGAGGTTCCTGGCAAAACTTTCAAACTCCAGACCCACAGCCCCAGTGAGGCTCTGGAGGAAAGTCTAGTGATATTGACAGAATGCAGTATTTCACCATATCTGCAGAAAAGGAAACAGCAAGATGATCCAACATGAATGATTGGGAATAAGCCAGCAGGTGAGAACAAGGTAGTGGTGTGGTTTGCATTGGGCCAATTATGTACCTGCTAACAACTAGAAAAGCTGTGGCCAGTGATTGTGGCAGAAAAGTATGGAAAGAAATGGAGGTCTGAGAAGCCCATCCCTTACCTGGTGACCGTTCAGAAAGCAAGCTGGTCAATTTTGTTCTGGCAAGCCTGTTCACTCTCTAACTCCTACTGTTAAGTTTTCCAACATTTCCTGATTATGAGAATTAGTGAACCACTCACTAAAGTGAAGACCCCTGTCTTCCTCCGAAATGTATTGAATCGTAATCTCACACTTAGGAGAATCCCAGTCAAGGTACAGGTGTTGTTCGATGTGGACACCTAAAGATGAGGCCTGTCCTCTGCCCGCTTCCTCCCTATGGTTTGGGGAAAACCAGAGAGCAGCAGAGCAGACCCTAGCAGGGGGTGGAGGAGGTAGGCAGAGATGGCACTGTGACAAGCTCTATTCCTTCTTCACAGTGTCGGGGGAAAGTGTCAGAGAGAAGGGACTGCTCACCCAATTCTTTACACAATTAATAGGTTTTAAATTCTTCTATGCAAGTTATATGTAAATTCACTTTTTTGTGTGTCCACTGATTGGATTGTACAATGATCCCCTTTCTGTGTTAATGATTCTGTATGGAATTCCAAGTTTTTTAATATTTCAACAAGATTGTCTATATTTTTTTTTATATTGTAATTTACAGGGCCTTTTACTCTGAATGACCTCATGGCAGCGTTTCCACCGAGTTAAATATTAGCACAACCCTACCATAGTCAACAAACATTTGTTGAGCACCTACTATATTCGAGCTCTGGGCTGAATATTGATGGGATACAACAATGAATAAGAACATAGATATTAAAGATTCTGTAGGTTATTTAGAAGTGACAGTAGAGACCTAGGCAGTTAAGAGGGAGGGTACAAAGAAACTTGTGATAAGAACAAATGAATGGCCTAAGAGTTCAAAGATGGGAAACACTGCTGGGCTGTGGCAGGGCCACCTATATAAGCTGCTGGCCTCATGTTCCAAGATGATGACACTGGTGCCCTTGTTCAAGTATGGGGCCCTTCCAAGAGAGGAGCTCTGTGTGCCTGCTTGTGTCACACACATGGAGCTGGCTGCAGGTGACAGACATCTCTGAGAATCTGAAGACTTTGAACTGGCTTTTGAAAGAAGGGTTAGACTAACAAAGAGAGTGGGAGGAAAAGACTCATTACTGCTTGAGAAACAGGAAAGACTGCACATTGTGGCCCCGGTCGTCCACCAGAATCAGCACCATTGACCAGGTGAGCAAGGTTGGCCTCCACAGTGACAAGTCATATTTTTACTTTTCAATTTTTTAAAGATTTATTTATTTATTTGAGAGAGAGAGAGAGAGAGAGAGAGAGAGCCTCAGTAGGAGGGACAGAGGGAGAGGGAGAATCTCAAGCAGATTCCACACTGAGCACCAAGCTGCTCACTGGGCTTGATATCACCACCCTGAGATCATGACCTAAGCCTAAACTGACTGCACCCCCCAGGGGCCCCATAAGTCATGTCTGTAGAATGTACTTTTGATAAGCTGTGATGAAGTTTCCACTTTACTTCTTTGAACTTCCTTCCCCCAAACACATAACCCCAACCCCATCATGAGAAAAACAGACAAATCCAAATTCAGAGACATCGCACAAAAAAAGTCTGCTCAGTGTTTCTCAACCCTGTCCAGGTCACCAGGAAGGAAGGAGATGCTGAGAAACGGTTTCCCATTGAACACATACAGTTGGAGTTTATTTTCCTAATTCACTCTAATGATCTCTTTTAGCATATTTAAGCCATTGTTTTAAAATTTTAAAAATGAAAAGTAAAATAAAGTGATAAGTGATACAGTTGGATTCACATCTTTCAGACTTACAATCTTCCACCCATTTGTTCATTGATTCTTTTTTCCCTCTCTTCTGGTCTCTCTGGTTTTCACTGAGCATTTTACATGATTCTATTTTTATGTCCTAAACCCATCAATTGTTCTTTTAAAAATTTTCCTTAGTGAAGCTCAGTTTCTTCATCAAGGAAACAGGATACTTTCTAGGTTACAGGCTTCTTGTGAGAATTAGAAGTAAAAGTACGCCAGAGACTAGCTTCTTGTTCCTTCCATTACAGCTGGTGCTTACTCAACATTGGGAACGTTCAAGCAGAAAATCTGCATTGACTCCCTTCGTCTATGTAAAATCCATTGAGAGATACCTACGAATGCTTTATAAATGGGGAAACTAAGGCATAGAGAAATTAAGGAACATGCTTCAGGTCACACAGCTGGGAAACGGTAGAGCTGGCATTTGAATCCAGGAAATGTGACCCCAGAGCCTACACACATCCTCTACATTCTGAAAAGGGTTGCCATTAAAAGACAGGAAGAAGGTTAATTTGGTTGACAAGTGGTTTTTGTTGGAGTAAAGTTAAAGAAAAACTCACATATATTCACATTAAATTAAACTGAAGATTAATAGAGGATAGGGATATTCTTAGAAATAATGTCTATATAAAATTTTTAAAAAGTACAGTTGTTTAAAAATCTGTGGGACTTTTAGCCTGCTGAAATGAATTGATCTTCAGCTGAAAATCTTGTATTGTACATGGGTCTTCCCCAGGAAGCCCACCTTGGCATTCAGCCTTCTGTGAAATTCTTATTAGATAGTCTTATGTGTTTATTAGAATAAATGATTAATATTGAGTTCATTTAAAATATTCTGAATTTGATAAGCTTCTCTTATATAACTCTATTTGAACTGTGTACATAGTTTGAGTATATTTATTGAGGAGACATATTTTAATACAATCAGCCATTTTGGGCAATATGGTAGCAAGAAGTCATTTTTAATGACTTTAAAAATGTCTGACCCATGAGGCTATGAGGCAAAGGGAAAATGTTAACCTGCATAAAGCTAATGTGTAATTCTAGTTTTTAAATATTTAGAAAACCAACTACCTGAACTCAATTAGTTATACCTCTCATTTCAGTTATACCTCTCATTAACCCATGACAACACATTATCTGCTGCTTAGATAACAGAATAATAGTTAACTATTCTTTATAACATATTTTTTTAAAGATTTTATTTTATTTATTTGACAGAGAGAGATCACAAGTTGGCAGAGAGGCAGGCAGAGAGAGAGAGAGGAGGAAGCAGGTTTCTCAGTGAGCAGAGATCCAGATGTGGGGCTTGATCCCAGGACCTTAGGATCATCACCTGAGCCGAAGGCAGAGGCTTTAACCCACCGAGCCACCCAGGTGCCCCATAACATCTTAATTGAGGTGACTATTCATTATGAAAGCATTCTCTAATGGAATTCAAAACTCAAGTCTCAGATTTCAAAAACTATCTTAAATGAAAAAAATGATTTTATTTAATATTCTGAAATGATAACTCTCTGGCAATGTAGCAAATTATCAAAACTAAAATTCCTTTGCAGTAGTCATTTATGTTTTACTTGCCATTCCACTGCAAATCATGTTAAAGCAGATGCCTTATCAGATGGCAAGATTTCTGTGTGTTTGGATTATAAGTGTGTAAAGACTAAAATAGGTTTCAAAAGCACTCTGAATAATGATTTAAAATCAAAATGCTTTTTGTACTTAATGGAGTAATATTCTACTAATAGAGTCTTTTGTTGCTTACTGTTTAGGGAATTCCAAAAGACTTTCTTGTATCCAAAACATTATTGAATTTCCTCCAATGAGACCTGTGATACAATCTGTTCAGATACCTTCATTATACAAAAGAGTCGTCACTGTAAAATGTATGGCTCCATCATAACCTAATACAACACAGTGATTTGCAATATGGTGATTACCACTGTGATTTGATTCATTAATTCTCAGTAACAGTTGTTAATCAGCTCATTAAGCAAGTATTGTACAGAAGATTTCAACCAGGGGAACCTCTTAAAAACCACTAAATATCTTCGTTTGCAGGGGGAGGAAAAAAGAAACAGGTTTAATGCCACAGAAGTACCCTATAAATATGGCGGTTTTTTAACTACAGCAAAGTTTTAAATAATTATACTTTTATAAAACTATAAATACTAAGCTCTCCGTGCCTTTTCCAAAAATGTGTTCACAGTCAGAAAACTCCTCTTAATTTGGCCTTCTTGGATTTTGCAATTATGTCATTATTAAGAATAAAAAGGAATTCTAGCCACCTCACACTTCTCCAGGAGGCTCATTCTTTCTCTTGTTTCTAGAGCATATAATTCAATCATGTATTTCAGGTTTTAGAGACCTTGGGGGCTAAATTTAAATACAATTTTAATATTGCATTAGCTGATTTTCAGCAACTTGTTTTATCTTGAAATATGCAATATGGAAATGCATACGAATGATAAGCAAATAAAGTGCTTTCACTGGCAATAACAAAAATTCATAACATGGCCCAGTTTACAAAGAAATTTCAAGTGCATGACTTAATTTGATCTGTACAAAACCTGAGAGGATGTTATTATTAGCTTAAAATTACCCACAAGAAACCTGCAACTCCAGTGAGCTGCCCAAGTTGAAGTGTGCCTGTTCACTTTTTTACAACCACACACCCCACGCTTTTTCTACTGAAAGACTAATTTTCTCAATAACCAACCAGAAGCGAGCAGCTTTCCTGATGGACATATGTCTTATCCATACCCAGAAGAAGGAGGTTCGAGACACAAAGGGAAAGGAGATCTGGCTCGTGTTTCGAGGCAAGTGGTAGAAAATCAAAGTTGGAGAAGAACTTGGGTGCAGCCTCTGGAGCAACGGTCCCGTCCATCCCCTGCCCAGCACTGGAAACCATCTGTCCACGGTCAAGCATCCTGACCGGCTCAGGAGGCTCACCGAACGAGTGCGCATCCAACCTGTGCCTGACGTTCTGCAAGTGCAACTCCAACACCAGCAACACTCTGGCCGCAATGGCTCATGAAGCATGGCAAGCACTCGAAGTGTTTTGCTCTGCAAGGAGGACACAGTTTCTTCTAATTGTTTATGCATGCATGTGTTCCTTGGGTGCTTCATGATTCACTTGGTCACTTCCCTCTCTTAAGTGGTCTGAGGACAGACACTGGAGATAAACTGATGATTTGCATGAAAAACAGGACATCGATGAATTCCAAACAAACCTACCTACTTACATAAACCACTCCAAGGAGACAATTACTAATTCAATTGAATTGAATTTCAGGTTCTTGGGTGTTGATTGAATTGATCAGTATTCATTCAGGATGGTCGGTGGCTGGACCTGTTGTATATTAGTTCTGCTCTTTGTCAGTCTGTTAATTTCGGCAACTAGTGCCTCAGACATGCAAATGAGTAAAGTGTTAATTGGTGATGACATCAATATGGAATATTACTTTACTATCTGCTTTAAACAAACAGACCATATCACATTTACAAACATATTTATACTCCTTTTTTTCTAAGATTTTCAGCCTGTTTATACAAGGTACAATTTTTATGTTAATAAAATGGAAATAGGCAAAACATTTTTGGAAAAATTAGCTTCCCGATGTTAATGAGGACTGTTCCTACAACCTTATGAAATCATACCATATTTGACTCTTTCCTCAAATATAACTGTAATGGAACAATAAGGCCACGACTTCTCACCAGGCTTAATTAGTGTGCTTTCAAATTTCTGAAGGAAAAAAAAGATAGTGCTAAAATTTCCTAAGTGACTCCTGTGCTTCTCCCTTTGTATTCTTGTATTCCATTTGCTATGTTGTCATGATTTTATTGCAAGTTATATGTTGTCCTCTATCTTAAAGGTATTATCGTTCTCTTTGACTCGTGATCAAACCAAAAGCTCACATTCCATAGAGTATGCTTTGGGAAATTCCATCTTAGAGGAATAGCCCATCAAGACACCATTTTTTCTTCCAGTGTGGTTCCAGAGAGGCCATTGGCCACATCGTTGCCAGTTCTGGAACGCAGATTTCACAGAATCACTGAGCACATGAAGTATATATATTTGTGAAAACAGTCAAGTTCAGACCAGAAGCCTACATGATATTCTTTGGAAATTGGTGAATGGGATAAAAAGAGTAAAACTTGATCTCCACTCTGGGAGATCAAGTCAAGGTGGCCCACGAACCCAAGGACTCAGAAACAGTTTGTCCTTGTGTGGGAATTCAGGATGTTTTCCTCATGAAGTAGGAAAGATAAAAGGACATGGAGTGGAAGGAATTCAGTTTTTTGGGGTTTTTTTATTACAAATCTACATCTCTCAAAGGCAAATCCTAGAACCATAATGAAATTCATGGCAAACATGCTTTGCATTCTGAGCCTTCTCCTGGAGCACTGCATAAGAGAACTTTGTTGCCATAAGGAGGCCTATTCCAGCTGTTGTCTGTTATATTCAAAAAGATGACATAGTTTGACCTATCCAGCTAGTCTTACAGATTTATATAATGTAATTATATATTTATAACAGCTGCTTGAATAATACCATTAAAACTTGCAAATCTGTTTCATCTGAGCTGACTTTTTTTTATTATGGTGAACTTTTATGAATCTGCAGATCAATCTGTCAGCAAAAGGCCAGTCTGAGCTTCAGTGGACAAATGGCATGCTGTTGCTAGAGATCCTAGCTTTGAAATGTGGAGAGAAACAGCCCAGGGATCTAAGCTTTGAGTGGAAGGATTTAGAAAAACTCTCGCTATAGAGGAAATTTAAAATAAGATCCATTACTCAGGTAGAAATTTGGCAAATTCTACCTGGGTGCCTGGAGGGGGGTGAAGCATCATTGGGATGGGGTGAGTAGAATAAATAACCAATGAAAATGCTGTTAAGATAGGTTTTTGGTGGTGGGGGGGCTCTAGTTTAATCTAGAATGTAGGAGAAGCTCAGAATCAGACACTTCTCTGGTGGAATCCATTTTTCAAATGGACTCCTTCAGGCTTCAGTGAAACACAGCTCATGTAGGATCATGTAACAAAGTCCCTCAATTTCAGAGAAATAAGTATTGTTTAAACTTATTTAGGTTATTTGGTCATCTACTGAGATGATTATATATAGTAAGACCTTTGTCAACTAAAACCAAACCTAAATAAAACCTTCAACTAATCACTATTCATTTTGCTTCCACTTTCAGGAAAAAAAAAAAATAGGTCAATCTTAAGAAAACATGCTGAGATCAAAGATGTAGTTAAAAAACAACTTTGAGAATTCCTGTTACATTTTTCTAAATCATCAAAAAGGATTTCACTTTATGCCAAATTATATCCATTCTCAGTTTTAAATAATTTTCCACAAGAGAAGAAATACAAAATTATATTAGTGAGGACCCTTTTGGATGTAAATCACAGGAAAGCCAACCCAAATTGACCCATGTAACTAAATTCCACAAGGATCAAAAACTGTTGGATTCAACCCATCAATATCTATCCTTTATCTTTTGGTTTAGCTCTTGTCCATTTGGTTTGAGCCTCAGACTTTGAGTTGTGACAAAAATGGCTGCTAGCAGCCCCATAACCAACTCGTTTCAATCCAAATCCAGAGGAAGGAGTTGCTACTTCTGTCTCTGCAGTTACAACAGCCCCAGATTACATCAGATAGGGTTTGAGTCTCTGTGCCTAGGAGATTATGATTTTCTGATTGGCCAGGTCATGGACAGCAAAAGACTACATATATACTAAAATTGCTAGGTATTCATTGGGCCCAAAGATGAAGGAACTCATGGGCTTGGTTCCTATGCGTATGTTTAGCCCTATGACTTTACATAATACCTGGCACATAGTAGATACACAATAAACATCTCTTTAACTGTTGTGAATTTCAATTTTTGTCATAAATTAATAATTATAAAAATTGTAAGTCTATTTGGAAAAAATATTTGATCTTCAATTGGTACCAAAATATCCAAATAGAAATGAATGAAAGATGGTGATTGCATGTAATCAGAACAGTTATTTAAAGCCTGTTCCATGGAACACTAGGTCCTCGAAATTCTCCATGAGGAAGCGAGGTTGGAAAAGGATGATTACTATATCCCTCTGGTGTGGATTCCCAAGAATAATTGTCCTATTAGGAACCTCAGGAATCCATGAGTAATAACGACACTGCTTTCCTTTGGTTTTCATGTTTCTCAGATTTACATGTCAAAGGATTTGTCTGTCATAGAATTCACCTTGAGAGGCAGTAGGCTGGAATTTTACAAAATAAAACCACAGATCTGACTGTTGGAGTGATTGGTTTAGCTCGAAAGTGGGTTTTCAGACACATGCCACCATTAAGAAAACTTTTCAAACAAGATAAATGTTAAGAAGTAGAAAATTATTTAAATTAATTGTTAAAGTATGGTACACACTAAAAACATAAAAATTATAACATTATATATTTACCAGCATGAAATCAGTGGTATATTATATATATATATATATGTATATATATACATATATATATATATATATATATATATAACAGGTTGTAAAATAAATACATAATGTCTCAATTGCATTTTCTCCATAAAATTGAGGAAGTAGATATTTGTATACAAAAAAAAAAATCTCTAAAGTTGTACCACTAAAGGATAACAAATGGGAGAGGTTGTTTATGGTTGACTTTTATTTTTCTTAGAGCCTCTCATTTCTCAGAATGTGTGTGTGTGTGTGTGTGTGTGTGTGTGTGTGTGTATTTGTTTTCAGTCCATAAGCATGTATTGCTTTTACAAATTATTTTAAGTTATTTTCATTTGTCTCCAGAAACTTACACATTATTAAGTGTTCTTACACTACTTCTCCATCTTTTTCCCTTTCTAATCGGAACATCAGCTGATGCAATTTTAACATCATATACAATTTCAAACTCATAAGCCTTTATTCTTTTCTCAAAAATAAAACTACTTCTAGGTGCTACAGAAGTCAAAAAGAAAGGCTTGTAGGCAGAGAACTTCAAAAACTCCTCATCTGATTCATATTTCGGCTGCCTCAGTACAAGATTTCAATAGAACACATGAATCAGGACAACTTGACATTAACATCAGTCCAATAGAGATCTCAAAAAAGTATAGGGTGCAATTAGGAGCAGGAGAATAACCAAGGGATGGAATATCATCAAATCACAGCAGAGAGTGTAATAAGACTTGACACCACTCACCTAATGAAGCTGATTGAACTATTCAACAGCTTTTATTTCAGGAATGAAGTGGGGGTGGGAAGGACCTTACTGAGCAGTGGGAAGATGGAGTCTCTGATACAATGTCCTCATGTCCTCAGAGGGACTGTCTTCAAACTGCTGGGGTGGAATCACACCATCACATTCTAGGGCCAGTATTAGCTTGCACTGTGCACCACCAGGCCAAGGATGCAGCAGGCAGGAAGTTTGGAGGTTTCCATCCAGATCTGGGAGGTATAGTCAGTCAGTGCTTTATCATCCATCATAATGGAAGGCCCCAGAGGCAATAGAAACACTTCTCTCCCTTTACTCCCTTTATCTCATTTTTTTTCTTTTCCTCTGAGTCTGATGTTATGTCTGGATAAAGAAAGAATTCCCAGGTATGAAAGATAGAGGCAGATACTGCCTGGAAATTGTCTTGCATTCTTTCCAAAGGCGGCAGGGGGTTATGGGGGAAGGGGGCGGATGAGAAAGCCTTGGTACAGGGTAGATCAACAAAAGTGTGTTGGGATCAGTTCTCACCCAGAAGTCTGATAGCTGTTGCATGGGCAAGTGATGAAAGCATGCTTTTTCTTTGATGTCTTATCATGGAAATTTGCAAACATATACTGAAATTGATAGAATAATACAGTAAGCACTCTTCTGTCCATCACCTAGATTCAGCAATTGTTTGTTTCATATTATCACAGGTGATTTATTAACATCGATGTCCAATATCTCTGTGTCTTTCTGAACCACTTGAAAATGGGTTACAGGCACCATGGCAGTTGACCTCTAAATTCTTCAGTATGCATCTCAAGGAGGAAAAAAGAGCACCTTCTTATCTAAACAAATGACCATTATCATGCTTGGTAAAATTAACAAACAAGAAGATAATCCTAATGTCATATGGTCTTCTTCCCTATACGAATTTCATCACTTGTTTTGATTTAAAAATATCTATAAAGCTGACCTTTTGGAATCAACATCCAAAGTTTTTACACTGCATTTACGGATAACTCTTTAGTCTATTTTGATCTAGAAAAAGCTTCTGCACTTTTTGACTTGATGAAATTAACTTTCTTATGAGTCCCAACCAACTGTGTTATGGAATGTTACACACTTTGAATTTGTCTGATTGTTTCTCCCTGATGTTTAATTTGTTTCTCTCTATTATGTTTCCTATTAGCTGGCAGAAGCTTTGATTAGATTCAGATAAAATATGTTTTACAGAATACTTCAGACATGAAGCTATGTACTTCATATCATATCAGAAAACAAAAGTAGCACGGTCCCTTACTGCTGGTAACACTAGTTTGATCACTGGAGTTAAGCATTAAGATCATTTTATTTGGAATATATTTTTCACTTTGTAACTAGCAAGTAATCTGTGGGGCTGTATATATATTCTATGTTGACTATCCTACTCCAAAAAATATATTATTCATTGATGATTGGTGCCTGAATCAGGGAGTTGCAAAGCATGATTTCTTAATTTTATTGGTATTTCTACATTTTTGGGGTGACAAAATTGAAGAATGTAACAGAATCCAGGGTCTCTACAATGTAGCATGAACCTTGTCCAGACCACCGTTCAAGATTCGTTGATAGAGAAAAAAACAAAAAATGTGACCCATATTAAAGAGAAAAAAAAGTCATAGAGATCAACCCTGAGACCCTAAAAATAACAGATAAGAGTTGTAAAGCAGCTAATATAATCATGCTCAAGAACATATAGAAAAATATATTCATGATAGACAGATGGAAAATAGCAGCAAAGAAATGGAAACTATTTTTAAAACTATGAAAAAGAACCAAAAAAGGGAACAAATTTGGAGGAGTAACAATCCCCAATTTCAGAACTTGCTACAATCAAGAGAGTAGGATACTGGCATATGAATAGACATCTAGATAAATGGAACAAAATTGCGAGTCCAGAATTAAACCCCTATTTTTATGGTCAATTGATTTTCAACAAACATGCCAAGGCAATTGAATGATTTAAACACAGTCTTTTCAACAAATCATGCTGAGACAACTGGATATCTACATGCCAAAAAAAAAAAAAAATTTTAGAACCTTACCTCACAGAATACTCACAAATTAATTCAATATGCATCATAGACCTAAATGTAAGAGCTCAAACTCGTAGAAGAAAAGTAGGAGTAAATATTTGTGACCTAAAGTTAGGCAAAATTTCTTAGCTATGACACCAAAATGTCAAGCAATAAGAGAAGGAAATTAAGTTAGACATAACCAAAATGAAAACTTTTGCACTTTAAAAGATACTATTAAGAAAGAAAAGATAAGCTGCAGAGCAGGTGGAGAATATTTGCAAATTATATATATGATAACAGACTTGTACCCAGATGATATTAGGACCTCTTATTCCTCAATAATAAAAAGATAAATAAACCAATTTTAAAATGCACTAAAGAATGAACAGATATTTTACCAAAAAAAGACACATGAATGGCCAATAAGCACATGAAAAGATGCTCAGTATCAGTGGTTATTAGGGAAATGCAAATTGAAACCACAATGAAATACCATTCTACATCTATAAGAATGGATAGAACAGCAATAATTTTAAAAAGTTAACCACAAGAGTTTGGGGGGATGCAGAGAAACTATAACCTTCATACATTGTGAATGGGAACATAAAACGGTATAATCATTTTGGAAAACAGTTTGACAATTTCTTAAAATGTTAAAGATAAATTTACCATATGGCTCAGCAATTCTACTCCTAAGTATCTACTCAAGAGAAATAAATACATATGCCCACAAAAGTGTACATGAATGACCATAGTATAACTATTCATTCTAGCCCCAAAATGAAAACAACTCAAATGTCCATTAACTTGACAATGGTAAACAAAGGGTGGTATATTCATAGGATTGGATTCTATTTAGCAATCAAAGGAAATGAAATACTGATACATGTAGACATGAATGAACCTCAAAAACATGACACGAAGCCAAAGAAGCCAGACACAAAAGGCCATACCCTATGATTCTATTTTAAAAAGTATCCAGGGGCACCTGTGTGGCTCAGTGAGTTAAAGCCTCTACCTTCAGTTCAGGTCGTGATCCCAGGGTCCGGGGATCGAGCCCCACATCGGGCTCTCTGCTCAGCAGGGAGCCTGCTTCCTCCTCTCTCTCTCTGCCTGCCTCTCTGCCTACTTGTGGTCTCTCTCTCTCTGTCAAATAAATAAATAAAATCTTTAAAAAATAAAAATAAAAAAAAATAAAAAATATCCAGACTACAAAAATAAAGACGGGAAGTTAAGTGTTTACCTGGGGATGGGGTTAGGAATAGCGAATGACAACAAATGAGCACGAGATTTCTTTTGGGGATGATGAAAATGTTCTAAAATGTTAGTTTATGGTAGTATGCACAACTCTATTAGCTTACTAAAACTTGTTACCTTGTATAGTTAAAATGAATGAATTTTATTGAATGTAAATTATACCTCAATTAAGTTATTTGAAGAAAGACTAAATGTAAATTCTAGAACAGAAAATATAGTAAAAAGTGATGCATCGGTGATGGCAAAGAGTCATGAGCATGGAGATAGAACAGTAGGAAGTATCTAACTGAACAATAAAAGTGGAAAAGGGAAAAATAAACAGAGCCTCAGTAAACTGTGGGATAATATCAAAACTAGAACTGGAACTAGAGGAGGGAAAAATGTGGGGAAATATTTGAAAAAATAGCCATAATTTCCTAAGTATGACAAAAGATACAATTTTACATATTCAAGAAGGTAAGTGTATCCCAAAACAGATGAGATGTATAAACACAAACAAAACCACATCACATCCTAGATACATCATTGTCAAAGTGCTGAAACCAAAGATAAAGAGAAAAACTTGAAAACAGCCAGAGATAAAGGAGTCAGTCTTCTCATTAGACCAAAGGCCAGACACAGTGAAATGATCTGTCAAGATGCTGGAGGGAGTGAGAGAGAAAGTAAATCCCAAAATTCTTTGCATAGCAGCAATATCCTTCATTAATGGATGAATAATAAGGATATTTGTTGATAAAGTAAGGCTAAGAGAATTCATCACCAGGAGACCAGAACTACGAATAATTATAAAAGACGGTGAAAGCAAAATGAAGGAAAGTTACATTTTCAGGAAGAATAAAGAGCAATAAAAATGATAAGCATATGAGCAAATATTAAAGACATTTTTCATTTTTCCTCTAAATACCTTTAAAATATATGATTTAACTTAAGAAAAACCATAATATTTAATCATGCTATTTTAAAATATACATTTGCATAATAAATATGACAAACAATAAAAAGGATGTGATGGAGATAAATGGCCTATATATTTCCAAGACTCTCACATTTGGCATAAAGTAGTGCAATATTGACTCTATAAAACTGTGAAAAGTTAAAAATATTTATCATAATCTCTAATCACTAAAAATAATGCTAAGAGGTATAGCTTTTTTTTAAAAGATTTTATTTATTTATTTGACAGACAGAGATCACAAGTAGACAGAGAGGCAGGTGGGGGCGTGGGAGGAGCAGGCTCCCTGCTGAGCAGAGAGCCTGATTCGGGACTCAATTCCAGGACCCTGAGATCATGACCTGAGCCAGTCAGAGACTTTAACCCACTGAGGCCACCCAGGCACCCCAAGGTATAGCTCTTCAAAAAGCTATAAAAAATTACAAAAAACAAAAATCATTTAACCACAAAGACACCAAGAAAAGAAGAAAAGAAAAACATAAAGTACATGGAAAATCAAAAACAGTAAAACGGTAGCTATAAATCCAAACATATCAGCCATTATGTTAAATAGGAATTGAGTAAGCAATCCAATTAAGTGGCAAAGACTAACAGAATGGAAAAGCAGTCCTCCACTCTATGCTGTCTACAACAGACACACTGAATCTAAAGACACAAATAGGCAGTTAGTAAAAGGACAGAAAACATACACTATGCAAACATTAACTAGGAAGAGCTTCCATGGACATATTAAAATGACATAAAGTAGACTTTAAAATGAAGAGTGTTATTGAAAGTAAAGGAGATATTTTAAAATGATAAAGCGGTCCAGTCGTCAGGAAGATGTAACAGTTCTAACAATTACATGAGTATGTACCTAATAACAAAATTTAAAAGCAAAATTGAAGTAAACATGACAGAATGTAACGAAGAAACAGGTACATCAACGATCACACATGAAGATTTGAAATCTATCTCCTTAAGCATCGGACATCCAAGGGAAAAAACCAGGAACAACATAGGCAATCTGAAAGTCACTGTCAGCTACAATGACTTCATTTTTTTCTGAATCCTTTTATTTTATGTTTAATGAAATTTGTATATATTCAAGGTATACAGCATGCTTTGATATACATATACGTACGGAAATTATTACTAGTCAAACTAATTAACATATTTCCTCACATAGTTATCATTTTTGTATGTATGTGTAATGAGAGCACCTGAAATCGACTTAATATATATATATATAGTTAGCAATAACACTAACTATAGCCATCATGTTATATGTTGGTCCTCTATGCTTACTCATTCTATATAATTGTAACTTTGTGTCATTTGGGTAACATCTCCCCACTTCTCTCTGATAACTACCACTAGAGTCTCTGCTTCTGTGTATTCAACATTTTAAAATTCCTCTTAGAGGGGCACCTGCCTGGGTGGCTCAGTAGGTTAAGCGTCTGCCTTTGTCTGAGGTCATGATCCCAGTCGATCAAGTCCTGCTTATGGCTCCTTGCTCAGTGGGGAGTCTGCTTCCCCCTCCCCCCTTCTCTCTTTCCTCCTCTGCTCATGCTCTCTCTCTAGCTCTGTGCTCTCTCTCTCTCTCAAACAAATAAATAAAATCTTAAAAAATAAAATAAAATTCCACACAGAGCAATATATCCAACCACTTCATACTAAATTTCATTTAAGTAGGCATGTATTTTCATCAAGATAGACTGCATACTGGGCTATTAAGCAAGTTTTCATTCATTTTACTATATTTATTTGTTTTTATTTATTTATTTATTTGTTTGTTTATTTATTATGATTTTATTATTTTTTAAAAAAATATTTCTGAAAGTTTTTACACATTTTAAAATCTCTAACCATAATGGGATTTTATTAGAAATCAATAACAATGAAATGTCTTCAAAAAAACCACCTATTTAGAAATTAACACATCTTAAATAACCAATTGTAGCCATTAAAGTTTTCCTTGAGAGTCTTTAAATTGACTTACCAACTAAATTACCAATTAATTAATTCTTTAAATTGACTTACCAATTATCTTTTAAAGATTTTTTATTTATTTTTTTTGACAGAGATCACAAGTAGGCAGACCAGCAGGCAGAGAGAGGGGGGAAGCAGTCTCTCTGCTGAGCAGAGAGCCCGATGCTGGGCTTGATCCCAGGACCCTGGGACCATGACCTGAGCCGAAAGCAGAGGCTTTAACCTACTGAGCCACCCACATGCCCCTGAATTACCAATTATCTTAATCTACTCTTTACTTATCTGTCAGCTGGTTCAACTCAAATGTTATCCTCTCCCTGAAGATTTGTCTGACACCTCTCCAGCCTTTGGCCCTTATTCTGAAAAAATGTGAATTCCTTCAACTGATATTGTCTTAGATAACTTTATCTTCTTTTTGGCACATATTACTTGTCTTATTTGCTGATGTATTTTTCCATCCCAGTGGAGTGTGCCTTTCATGTGTTCTGTTTTTAATACTCGCTTCCTGGTACATAATAGGCCCTTGATAAATGTTTGTTTAAAAGAAAGATAACACGGAACAAAGAAGGAAGGTGGAAAGAAAGGGGCAGAAGGAGAGAGCAAGCAAAGGATGGAGGGAGGAAGGAAGAAAGAAATCTGTGTTTTAACTCAAATAATTCAGGACTTTTTGACTATAATCATTTAATTCTAAGCCCTCAAAAGACAAATGTTTTATTTTTTTTCCTAATCTAGTAAGTGATTTGGGACATACTTTTTAATAGCTAAAAACATTCTCCCTGGTGGAAAAAGGGTAGGACCTAAAGAAAATTGTCATAACAGATTCAACTTTTTTAAAAAAATGTGGTTTTGCATGCATATCTCATGCATATAGTAGCTACATCATTTCACAGCCAACATTGTTGAGCAAAATAATTTTAAGGGCATCTAAGGGGCAGCTACCAATACTAATTTCCATTATTAAAGGATTAGCTGGAACATGTAATAAGAATTTATTCCTCCAAATCTTAATATAGCTTCTTGGAAAACAAAACCAAAACAATCGCAGTCTATTAGGATTATGGTGGAACCCAGAGAAGCCCAGAAAAGGTCATATATGTCTGAACTGATTGCACTTTAAGTATCAGCTCATTGACTTAAATGTTGAGAGGAACTGGTTGTGCTAAGATTTTATCCCTACAAAGCCTGGAATGAGAAGATTGCAACCTTCTGCAACATTTCTCCAGGACAAGCTCTCTGAGTTTTAAAGGCCACTCTCTGTGTGTATGCAATGATTGCTACAATTATTTAAAAACAACTTGTGTGATTGTTCTAGGAGGAATTACACTTAAATCTCCAATCAAGGTGACAGTTTTATTGATTATTTAATAATTAGCTTTTATTTATTTCCATCCTTGAGAGAGCACTTTTAGACTTGGTTGAGAGCAATACTTTATTCCTTAAAATCTGCTTAAAGTCCGTATCAGTTCTGTTGACAGAAAGCCTTTACAGAAACACACACACACACACCCCAATTCATTCAACAAATATTTGTTGTGAATACTGAGCCAGGCACGGGGGTGCTCTGAACCTAGACCCTGACTTAGGAAGTGGTAAAAGGGAACACAGGCACATAAACATAATGGCAACATCATGTCGTAAGAGCCATGACAGGGGAACCTCTGAGTATCAAAGTTTCTTAGGAAAATAGCGTCTAAACTGACCTCTCTCACAGCAGGAATAATCCAGCCAACGGTAATAATTCTCTGGAAAATTCTCTCTTATCCAATCTCTAACCTTCCCTGCACCTCTCACTTTTGGATGGCGATGGTATTTCATATTCACAGAGAAAATAGAAACAAATAGTTACGACTTCTCATCCCCAGTTCCATCAACTGCCCTGCTTCTACAGCCATGTAGCTCCCCCAAACACGTGTGCTGGAATCTATCCCCTCACACCTTCTCAAGGACCTTGCTCACTTCCTCCTCTGCACAGTCAGTCAAATCATCTTTACCGGGTCCTTCCCCAGGACGATCGGTCATGTCTTAGTAACAACCATCTCTCAGCACAAGGTCCACCTGTTCCACTTCTCCGTTTAGACGGTTAGGGATCACCACCCTGTTCTTTTACTTTCCCAGCAAAATTCCTCAAAAAGATTAACTAACTCCCTGCCTTCTCTTCCTCGCCTCCCTTTCTGCTTTCCCTCCATTTTAATTGGCCCTTCCTCTCCGCCACAAAAAGGAACCAGCTGTTTTCAAGATCACAGATAACAAGCATCTTGCCAGAGTCACACCTGCTGGACTGCTGGGCCGAGGGTGACGTGGTTGACCACTTTCAGTTTCTCGAGGCTTTCCTAATGCTACTTTCCCCCTTTCTCCTCCTCCTCCTCAGCCACTCCGTTTAATCCTCCTTTTTTGGCTCCTTTTTCTGTACCATTTCCCTAAATGTGGGAATATCTACAGGGTGGCCTTGGCTTCTCTTACCTATAAACCTACATCCTAGCTTTGAGAATCTCAGTAAGTCCTGTGGCTTTAAATGCCATGAGTATAGTGATGACTCTCTATGTCATATCCAGACAGCCCTGCATGCGAGACCCTTGTAAACAACCTCCTGTTTACTGTGTCCACTGGCGGATTCACTCACCCCTGCAACTCACAAGCAGAGTGCCTCCAGGCCTCTTACTGCCGCACTGGGAAGAACACCATCGCATACGTGTCATCTAGGCCCTTGTGAGAGCTTCTCTGGGATGTCAGTTCAGGAGCCAGACTGCTGGATCATGTGGTTTGGGTAAATATAATTTAAGTAGGGCCAACTGTTCTGCAGAATGTCTACATGGGCACCAGTACCCTGAGACAGTTCTGTTTTGTTTTGTTTAATCCCAGTTGCACCCAGCTATGTAGGCTATACTTTGAATTAATTAAATCAGAATTTCTGTAGGTGGAACTGAGGCAGGGGTAGCACTTAAAGCTCTCCAGGTGACTTCAACATGCACTTAAGTTTGAACACCCCTGCTCTAGTTCCATGCCTTTCCCCAACACTCAGTGTTTCCCAGCTACTTTTGCCAATGCAATAGGTGTTAGGTGTGGCATCATTATAATTTTAATCTGCATTTAATTTGTAGGTGTATTTGTTATTTTCAGTATAATCAACCAGTTTTCCCAATATTGTCTTCTAAATAATTTGACTTTTCTCCATTCATTTATGGTCCTATGGATTACCAAGCCCTTTGAAACCAGAATCTAGTAAATCCATTAACTTCACAGTTGGACACAGAATTCTGAACAAAATTTCAGACAGAATGTGTCTGTCATAATTGTTAAAATATTGAGCACACATCGTACCTGCTACATGTGCACAAATTATTACACATGCACAGTTTATTTGTGGACATTATAGTTTTATGGTGGACCTTTGATACTAGAGATGGTGTAGGTCAGTATTTGAAGGCTGAGATTTTGATGTCAGGCAGATCTGCATTTGAATTCTAACTTCACCTTTTACCAGATCCATGACCTCAGGCGAGTTGCTCAATCTCTGTCCGAACACTGGGCCCCTTGCTAGCGTATGAAGATATATCAACCACAGACGCTTGTTGTGAAGAGTGAATAAGAAAAGGTAGCGAAAGCTGGAAACACAATGTCTGACACCTTACTAATACTCAGCAAAAATGATGGCTTTTGTCTTTACTGTTCTTTGTGATCTCACGTCCTCTTGCCATGGGAAGTGCTACATGACTCCGGAGTTTGGCACTGTTCCTTCAGTTGTTGGAACAGCTTGAACCTGTCCTTCACGGTGAAAATTAATGTATGCATATTTTGTAGCTACCCCTGTAGCTCATTTTGGTTGACAGCTTGACATTCCATTCAAGTAACAATAAAAGCATAGTCTTCTATTTTTACAACAGAAAGACAACTGTGCAATGTGCACGTCTCCGATCTACAAATGAGGTACTTTTGAAAAACCGAGTGTCGATGCTTGGGGCTCATTAGGGCATTTACCCATTACAGGAACCTGCTCCATAAACACCACGAGTTTGCCTGGAAGTCCTGGATTGTCGTGGGAGACCATCCAAAGCAGTGGGTTTCCAAACCTAGACAATCAACATGCTCCATCAATTGTTGCTGTGTGGTCCAGGTCTTCCTGTTTTCAAAGAAGCCAGACATCCAATTTTTCAATTATTTTTCAATGTTAAATCATTGTGTAAACAAAACTGGTCAGATTAGACCCAAAGACTGTTAATTTGCAACTTCTGCTTTGTTCTCTAGATTGACCCTAGTGCTGCCTGTTTACCAGGAACAATTCCAACCCAACTGTGTAACTTTAGCTCATATTACATCCTATCTCAAATCCCGTTTTAATGTTATGTGCTGGGCTAGGCTCCGTATTTCTCAGGCTCTACCCATTTTTTTAAAATTATTGTACCTACCACATTTTATGATAGTATCTGTCTTAGGAGTTGTCTTCCACTAACCAGAGAGTTCTTTGAAGACAGGAACTGCAGCTAAATCTCAGTAACTCGCATGCACAGGGCTCGATATCCTTTAGGCACTAAAAAAAATCTTGTGGAATGAAAGAATGACTAAGCCCATAAATGCCCCAATGTACTTTCAGGAACTTATTTCAGAAATGTCCACTTCTGAAACACATCAATGTCTTTCACAAAACAGTGATCAAAGAAATTATCAATCCCATTTCTTGAACAGATACTATGTTCACACGGAAGGTCACATGAAGAATTCACATAAAAATCCTCCTAAGTTTTACTTGCAGAAAGAAATTCTACTCTTCAGGTGAAGTAAAGTTTTTTTCCCTTTTCTCCAACACCAACCATAAAATCTTTTTTTTCCTTGGCTGCCAGTAAGCTCAGAGGTATATTTAGCACTCAATTGTAATAATTAACTCATTGCTGAAACTAAATCTTTCCTTATCCTTCTTTTTTCCTCCAACATTTTCTGTTATGTTTTAATTGTCCTCTTCTCTGCTTGTTAATTGTGTCACTCAAGTAAAATATTTTATGGAAGCAGGCAACACAGAAATCATTAGAAAACAATTATGAAGTAAAATATACAGCAATTTGCTTTAGGACAAATACACTCAAGAGGCTTCATCCATTTGGCAATTAGCATCCAGCAGGTTTTAGCACCCATTTGCCACCTGTTCAGTAGTCTTAACACTGCATGGCATTCATGGTTACAATGAAGGGCTTGGTTTCTGTCGTACCAGTAAGCTAGATGCTTGGAAGTCGAGGGCAGATGAGAAGAGTGTGGGATGAGGGCCTGCTGTCATGGAGGTTGTCATCTCATTGAGGAAAATGGGACATGAACACAAAGCAGCAAAGAGTGAAAGATGGTTGGTATGTTAGTTTCTGAGGGCTACTGTAACAAATCTTGGAATCTTAGAAATATATTCTCTCACTTTTCTGAGGCCAGAAGTCCAAAATGAAGGTATCTGTAGAGCCATGGTCTCTCTGAACATTCTAGAGAAAAATCTAGTCTGTGCCTTTCTCCTAGCTTCTGGTATTTCCAGCAATCGTTCTTGTTGTGTGGTATATAGACTCACTACTCCAATCTGCCTCCAACGCTATGTGGAGATTTCCCTGTCTCTGAGTATGTCCACCTCTGTGTTCCTTGTCCTCTTGTTATAAGGGCACTAGTCATAGATTAAGGGCCATCTCTGCTCCAGGATCATCTGAACATATATTAATAACGTCTGCAAAGACTATTTCCAATAAGGCCACATTCACAGGGGCAACGAGTGAGAACTTCACCATATCTTTTTGAGGGAGTCAATTCATCCACTCAGTTGGCAGAGGAATAATTACCAAGAAGTATAGAACAGACAACTGGAAGGCTCTTGAAGAGGACAGTTGGGTCTTAGCAGAGAGCCCGTCCAACCACAGAGCTATTGAACAGACCCCCTTGCTGAAAGCTCTGGGATCTTTGTGTTGTCTGTGTGTCTTTCTTTCACTATGGCCCTTCCCTGTTATCCTGTCACTCCCCCTACCTCATACTTTGTCACAAACTGACTCTCCCAGATATCATTCTGTTTGTTGAGCAATCTCATTTCAGCCCTTGGCATTCTTGGTGTGCTCCGCATGTTGAGTTTTTATCAGTTTTTGTGTGATGAGAAATTTCTAAGGCACTTTTTATAGGATGGCCTTCCTTTACTGTGTTCTTATCTCTTACTGCTATCACAAGTTTGTGTGATGGACTGTGCCAGCTTTAAATTCACAGGGTTCTCAGAAATAAAGGGAAAATGCCCACATCTGATTTTTTTGTTGTCTCTGCTAACTTTATGTGTGCAAATATAACAGAAACCATCAAATTATACTCCCAACTATCAGCCTTCCTGCAATTTACATGGATTGGAAACAAGACTTTGTTTATCTCTTTTTCCTAATGGATTTTTTAAAAGTAGTCTTCGCTAGATTTTCTCTAGGGATAAGATGTTCACTTTTTTTTTTTTTTAATATAAGGTCTTATCATAATAATCTCCATTCCCTTGACTGGTCAGGTAGAAGAACCTTAAAATGTGCTTCATCTCTTCCCATGCCATGTCTGATGAGCAACCTAGATTTGGAAATTCCTTCACTTTCCCCCCTCAAAGGAAAATAACAAAGCTAGAGCATGATAAACTATTGCTCTAGTGGCCATTTTAGCTCATTTTAAATGTAGGAACCTTGCTAGAATACGTATTTTGTAAGACATAACCATAGCTATCGTCAATTAACATTTTATTGGGTGTTCGTTGTGTGGTATTTTGCTAGGCAATAATTGAACAAGTTATGACAAATGGTATTTTAACATAAAATTCCAGTGAATATGGAGTCACAAGTTTATGACCTAAAGTATATTTGGAGATTTACAAAGTAGGAATGATACTTGCCTCCACAGATGGAAGCCTGCAGTTAAAATGTGCAGGATTAAATCATTCCAGTTCCTACATCGAAGTCTTTGATTCCACCTTGAGTCATTAATGAACGTGACCAGATCCTCATTCCCTCACACATGAGTGCTCTTAACCACTCTCTGCTTACCTTCTTTACTCCTGTCAACACTACTCCCAAAGAATACTGAAGCATCACTACATTATATGTTCACAATGATTGATAGTTCACCCAAATTTCTACATCCTTTATTCACATTACTCAGTGCTGAAGCATTAGGTAGCTCATCCTGAACAATGCTGGTCATGAGATGCCAACATCGAGTTCTACCCTGATTTAGGGGATTTAAGTCTAGGATTTGTCCCATTGCTCTGCTTTGTTCCCCCACCAGCTACCATCCTATTTCTATCCCATTCAAAAATCTTCCCAAGGTGTATGTGAGTCCTCATACCAAACTGGATCCTTGGCATTGAAGGCCATCATAACATTTCTTCTCAAAATATTTATATCTCCCACCCTGCTTCAGCATTGGTAAACCCCAAGCCTTCACTACCACCCCAAAATGCTAACCAGATAAATGTTCTTACTCCTTATCCTTGCCAGTTCCCTTCTTACCATCTTTCCTGACTATTTCAAGACTTAGTCCTCTGTGATACCATACACAACAATAGTAGGTCATACTGACACCTCCTCTAGGAATTTGTGTCACTTAGCATCTATGTTTTACACCAAACTATTTATCACTTACGCCCATTTCCTTAGCATTTAAATGTTGGCGATTCCTGTTGCTTTTATTCTCTGAACAAGATTATAATATCTTTGCAGTAAGGATCTTATCATAGATTTCTTTTCTATTTTACACATTTAAATACATACTTTGATAATTGATCATTGGTATTCCTTAATTTCCTAAACTTTTGGCTCAAAATTATAAGTGTATACCATTTAAGAGTAAAACTTTTAACTGCAAACCATATTTGGGTAATAATTCTAAATTAATATTAACATTCTGCTCTCCAAAATTCTGATTAAAGTAACCTTTTTGAAAAATACTAAATGTTAGAATGGTTTTGATTCCGTATTTTAAATAACACTTAAGAGAGAGAAAATTACAGTACCATTCAGGATTATTTTGACAATTTTTTATAGAAGAGGATCGTTGTCCCTGCTCTTTCTGCCTTATCTGACTGAACATTTCTGTAATCATTAATCTTTACAAGACTATATTTACAGTTGGTCCAGAAAACCTTAGGTTCTGCATATTTTCTGTGCTCTTCATGTATTGTTTATCAGGCTCTCCCATTTGGGATTGCACCATTCTATTGAGGCAAGAAATTGAGACCTCTGTTTTGTTGGTGCATTTGAGGAGTAGCAAGGAAAATGCTTTTAAGTAGAGTGACCTTAACTAGATAGAAGCTCTTTGGGCACCAAAGGGAAAAAAAAGTTAATTCCTACCCAAAGCTTCATTAAACGGATGCTTTGTAAGAGAGGCTAATAAAAGTATGGTGATCCCATTAGTTTCGGGAGAACTCTATGCCACAATGCCTCAGACAGAGCTGTTGGTCCTGCTTTATCAGTAAAGCATCTTAGATGCCCAGTTAAATGGGACTTCTTTCTCAGGCTCTAACCGATGCTTTAGGGATTTTAGAACATTAGCCAATGGCTGACTAGCTTTATGGGATTTATGCACCACTGCAACCACAAAATCAAGTTTCATCCTCTGAATGTGTGGAACGTCCCTAATAAATTAAAGTTTCCTCCTTCCCCTGCTCCTACAGTCTTGAGGATTTCAGTCTTCAGATAATAACATTTGGAAAACCACGTTGTGATGATTTACTTCCAAAGAGACAAGGCCATGTCAGGATATTATAAAGTCATTTCAGAAAGTTTCCTTATAATTCATTAGATTTCTTAAATTTTTCAGTTGAAGTCTGGTTTATATAGTGAAGTACATTGATCGGTTAGTTTGATGAATGCCCATCTAGCTACCACAATTTCATTTTAGAAAGTTTCCTTTGACCTTTACCAGTTCTTTCCACCACTGGACTTTCCACCCCCATGTCTCTTAGGTACATAACATAGCTTTCAGAAGCATCTCTATAGGCTGAAATCATTCACACGTCCATCTCCAATAGCATGTTGATTTCAGAATGGCTCAGCAAGTATACTTACCAACAAAACTTCCCAGACATGCACTGTAATTTATTTGCATTTTTGAAATTGACATCCCACAGGTCTGACTCCCACTGCATAGATATCTACCTGACCTCCTTATACTAACAGCTAGATAAATGAGTATGCAGATAAACATTGCATCTCATTTATCTTATTACCTTGAAGTAGCTGAACATACGATGGTTCAGCTTCAGATTTATATTTCCAACACCTGTATGCTACAAGAACCAATTTAATGTCAACAAACAGTGGCATTTAAGATGCTCATTTTTAATTTACACTGGAAGTGTACTTATTTCATACATGGTAACATCAAGATGGTTTTGTGTTAAAAAGTCCAAATACTTGTATTCCTAATGATTATAAATTTTAAACATCAAAGTGCATGTCTACTTAGATATAAAATATCGTATATAATGAAGGGCTAATGTGGGCATGATACCTAACTTAGCAAAGGGCTTATACAAAGACAAAGGACGAAGAGCCTTTTTAGAAGACATCTTTGTTATGGTTAAAAGATAAAGGAGGAGGAAGCTAACCCCATCCGCAGATCCCTGCAGTGTGCAGGAAATCAAAAGAAATAAAATGAACACCTCTGAACCACAGCACCACAAACACTGGTCATGGTAGGTATCTTCAAATATATGAAAGACTGTCATGTGAAACAGGAGTTAATTAGATTTACTCTGTTAACTCCACAGGACAGCACAAAGAACAATAAAAAGAAGTTCTAGGGGAGGCTAATTTTTTCCCTGAATACTGGGAACTCTTGAATGTTTGTAAGTCTTTATAAATGGGTTGAGCCAGATTGCTTTGCTACGTAAGAAACTCCCAGTTTCTAGAAGTGTTTTCAACAGTCAGGATGACCTCTAATCCAGAATATTATAGATGGAATCATTGCTCTCATGCAAAGATTGCTTATGTGACCTCATAAATTCATTCCAATTTCAAGATTGATTCCTCGTACTTGGTTGATGAGAAGGTATAATCTCTTCCAAATCAGCTTGTTTATTTTTCAAATTCTCTGATGGTTAAGGAAGAATTTTACTCTTATTTCCTGCTGTCTTATGTATTCCCTCAAATAGAAAAAAAATTCAGAAGAGCTCTTCAGTATTTTCTGTGATATGATTACCTTAGGCAGTGTTACAAGTGTAATTAAAATTCTGTTTGCATTCCTTGAAATATAGATAAGCATCTCAGAATGTGATCATTCTGAAACATCCGGTAGTTTTAGATTCCGGTCGTTATCCAGCCGAGGCTGGAAACAGTCTGAGTTATTCTGGGTCCTTGATTTTGAGACTAAGACTAATTCCCTGTAATCATTGTTATACTTAAGGCTATAAGGTTACACATGTTCTAGAACAAGTCTGTGGTCCCGCAGGAAAAAACCAAGCTGAGGAAATTGTGGCAAGGATTTAGCTATTTACTGTGTGTAGATGCTTGTTCTAACAAAACAATCTGGATTTTATTTTAAAATAAACATTACAAATGCGTGTTCCAAAGCCAGGCAGAGACCCACTTCCATATCAATTGAGTAAAACCGAGCTGAGAGCTGTAAGAAAAAAAAAAAAAAAATAGAAGCCTATCGCTGCCTTCCAAGAGTCAGTAAGAATAATAACTCACATTATCAGAAAGGGCAGTGCAAAATTACTCGTGCAAAGAACAAGTAAAGACTTCTTGCTTTTCCTCTTTGGCTTTCTTGCTACCAATTTAAGATCAAGATCTTAGAAGGAATTACATTCCATCTTAGGTAGAACTGACAGAAACACATTTTCAATTACCAGCAGGTGACAATAGAACAACAATGTCAGTGGTTTTTTAAACAAGGTTATTTCTTGCTTTACAAAGGTGACTATTTATAAATGACTGAACAAGATCTCTAACAAATAATATTACTCTTTTCAAAAATATAAATGCTCTATCTCTGGATACTGGTACATTTAATTTATACTTCCCTGGTTTCTTATGGTTCCAAAGGGAGAAAGAGGCACTTTAACAGAATTATTTGACTTGAAAAATATTAAATGCTAAATACAACCCAAGGACACCTGTTATGATAAACATGGTTATTACTCATTTCCATTTAAGGAAAACAGAATGCATGATTCCATCTTGTTGTTCTGCAATGGTCATACTTTCTTAGGACACATTTAAACATGTGAATGTAAATGAATGAATGAATGAATAAAATGATGAAGGAAATTAATACAAGTCAATGATGCCACTCTTATTAGGCAGTCTTATGGCCAAACTCCATAGTTTTATTTCTGTCATTTCCCTCTCTCACCCCAAAAGCCCCCCAAAATACCTGGAGTTAAATTTTGGTGAGTCAAGTAAAAAACTCATTTTTTCTCATTAGTCTACAAATTGAACTTAAACTCATTTAGTATTAACTCTTGTTTTCTTGGTAGACTTGGATTTTCAGTCAAGTTATTTGTAAGTTAAAAGCAGCTTCGCCAGAAAGGGATTTCAATGGGCTTCACATTATCCTTCTAAAAGACAGATACAAAAATCACTTCTGCTCTTCTTTTCTTAGAATATTTTTCCTAACAGGTCCCAATTGTTTGGAGCATTTTAAGACATGAGTTAATGTTCACATAGTTAACTTACATTATCTCCCATCTAAGTTGAAGGTTTTAACGATGCCAAATTATCTCACCACCTTTTCTCTCCCGTGATTCCATTAACCTTAGGATTTCAAAGCAATCTAATTTTGGATAAATTGCTTTCCTGTGTTTTGGCTGCTAGCTTTTGACAAACGTGTTTTAAGTTTCACTCAAAGGCTAATTTTTTTTCTTATTTTAACCACTGAATGCTTTACAAATTATGCTAGCAAGATGTCTTTTACTTCTCAAGTTTTCGTTACTCAGAAATTATAATTTTCTAAAGCTAAAAAAAGCTTGAAAACTTGATTCTGAGCTAAATATCATTGACTAGATTAAATTGTTAGGAATTTATTATTAAGAAAACTTGTTTTGCATTATTTTCTAGCTGATAATACTCTGGAGCAATTGGCACCCTTAAAAACATCTCGTTTATAAGTAAGAAGGGCCAATCTTTAGAAGCCTTCATATTTTTACTGTGGGAATACAAAGTTAGCTGACTCTCTGTTCCAGAAGTTCATAAACACACACACACACACACACACACACATACGTAAGAAAGAAGAATGGTTGGAATTTTTTACTCTTTCTTTTCTTCTATCTCTCTTTCTTTCCTTCTATCTTTTTAAATAGCCACTTAAGGTGCTAACAGAAAAACTATCAACTAAGAAATTCCCATGACACAATATGACATTGTATTAGACATTGTGATGGAATAAAAGCAAAGAAACATAGGACATTTTTTACCAAACCATCTAGTTAAGGAAATAGACTTGTCCTCTCCCAACTAAAACAATGTTATAGATCAATTGAGAAGAGTAGTAATAACATCATAAGAGCTACTAACCTTGAGCCCTTTGTATGGGACTGACCCTGGACAAGAATCTTACATAAATTATCTCATTTGGTCCTCACCACAGTGAAAGGACTACTATTATTCTCATCTTAGAGATGAGAAAACAGAGTCTGAGAGGTCAGATTGTTTGCCCACATGTAGCTAGTGCTCAACTACAATTTAAATATGACTCCAAAGCTCATGTTTCTATCCGTTTCATTAATGCTGCATTTTGGAATATTCTAAATGTAGCATTTCAAGGATGGGAGAAATCACTTTCTGGAAACACTTCACAGAGAGGCTGGTATTTGTGTTGAAAATGAAGGGTGAGCTGAATGATGGTAAACATAAATCCTGGGGAATCTATTTTAGGCAGTGAAAACAGATGAACCAAAGCATGAAGTTAAGAGTATAGGGATGTCTGGGGACAGCTAGAATGTTTGGGGACAGCTAAAATGTCCTGTTTAGCTAGAATGTAGTAGATTAGAAAAGCTGAATGGAAAGACAATGGGTAGTAATGTTAATACGTAATGTGTGTTCATTTGTTAAGAATTTGAGTAATTAGAGGTAGGACATGAGAAATAATAAAAAACTTAGCCCTATATAACCGGAGTTTAGAGAAATCTCAAATTATTATCTGAGGCCAATTATGTTTTTAATGTTCTTTGTTTTCCTTCTCAAGTGAACAGTCATTACTGTAGGGAGAGATCTCCAAACTAATTTATATTTCTTTGGTAAGAGAATATAAAAATTTAAAATGCTGTAGTAAATCAATTAATTCTTGATTGTGTGTTGTTTTAGACTATTAAAATATATTTAACATACCTAGAAATTTTATACCAAAATGAAAGATGGATTGTTTATTCACACAATCTCATTATTTATAATTCTCTGGAAAGAATTTGTCCATTTTCACTTAATATCATGCTTTGTTATCTACTTCAAAAGGTCTACATAAATATCAGGGAATAGTATTTTATTCATGGCAAGATCGAGTTCAATTTTTACTGATCGCATGGACCTCTTGAATATCCAAATCCACTTGGAACTATCTTACTGTTCTGTTTTGCCATTACAAAGATAGATTTTTTTTTTTTTAAAGGGTCAACATTGTTATTCTCAGTACAAGAGTTGAAAATACACAAATGCTTTTGTATATATTATTTTCTCACTGGGTTATTGATGATTATTTAAAAATGCTTAATCAAACCTTTATCAATTCTAGGAATTCATTTGCTCCTAAAATGAAAATGTCTGCAGTTCTCAAACACTTTTTCCCCCCTCCCCTTTTCTCATTTGGAAACACTTAGACATTATTTAGCAAGGTTAGAACTTGTTTGCTGTACCACTGAGTCAGGAACAGATTCCAGATCCAAGTCATTTGATTGGAAAGGAAGAACATAAACCAGCTCAATCATGCATGAATGCTTCTAATGAAATTCAAATATCGATGTAATTTACGAGTGCCAGAAGTGTAAAATCTGTATAATTTGCATGGCAAGTGTAGGGTTAATAGACGAAAAGGGAAAAAAAGAGAAAAAAACAGAGAAGCAGAGATTCTAGCAGGAAGCATTTTGCTGAGCGTCTTGGAAATGGGAGTTGATCAAGCAATTAATATAGTTAAAAACACGAAAGCACACTTGGATCTTAATCTACCTAAGGAAAGTGATCCAAACCAAATACTTGAAACTGATAGACTAAGACGACTTTCCAGTGAGGTGGAAAAGTCTCATCAAAATCCAGAAATGGGACACAAGGACCAAGGTCATTTGACTCATCCTGTCAGCACTGAATTATTTCCCAGCGATTAAACTCAGTTCAGCTGACCAGGAAGGGAGTTCATTTGTACTAATGAATCCACATGGAAATTCTGGCTAGAGCAATAAACTTTTCTGTTTTTTCTTTTCTTCCTATCCCACTCCCCATCCTCAACTACACCCATGTGGACATTTTTGACTGTAGGAGTGAGAGCGTCAGTATTAAAGATCGGGAAAAAACACTCCGTATTAAGGATTCTGAAAACCGTAATATTTTCCTTTTCTTATGAGTTTTAATTATTAAAAAAAATTTTTTAAATGGTATTGTGCTTTGTGATTCCAGTGAGACACTGCTGGTCTTACTTCCATCCTTCATCCTGGGCAATGCTAGACTGTAAGCTTTGGAAGTCTAGAAACAAGGTCTATGTTTGCTTATCCTTGTACCCCCAGTGCCCCGCATGCTGCCTCGATGTCATCAGTGTTCATTGAATATTTGTTGGAAAAATTAAACATTGAAGGCATAAGATGCATGTACACCTTGACAAATCAGGTGGGCGCACTAAGGAAAGCCCTAGAATAATTATGAGGATCACATTTCCTGAAAAGTTGGAGAGGAAAGTTAAGTAATTTAACAAGGCTAATTAAAGTAGATCTATAATAAAACAAATTGGAATAATTTATGGATAAAATGCAAAATTCGCATGAATTTGTAAGATTAAAACTTGAGACTTCAAAGCAATCTCACCAAGGGCACTGCTTCCGGTGTTGCCCTCAGATCCATTTCCCGTCATGAGAGGACTCCAGGGGGATGCATGTGGATCACAGAGTAGATGAGTAAAGAAGACCTAAGGTAGGAGACTCAGAGAAGACAGATTTGTGATCATCAGGACATCGTTGGATAATTCAACTAACGTTTCAGAATGCAGATCCTCTTGCTCATTTTGGGCCCTGGCACAGGCTCACACTTGCACACGAGTGTTTTAAAAGGCACTAGTTTCAGTGATTTGGGGAGATTGAATGAGGGAGAGATTCCTTTTCTTTCTGCCATGCTGGGCTCTCTAGTTGGGGCCCATAAAATTAGACTCCTGAAAGACAGATTAGTAAGAGAAAAACATAAGTTGACTAACAGGTATGGTACATCATGCTGGAGAAACCTCATGGTGTCCAAGTCAAAGGCATGGTTAGAACTTAAGATTCTGTAGCTTTTTTTTTTTTTTTTTAAGATTTTATTTATTTATTTGACAGAGATCACAAGTAGGCAGAGAGGCAGGCAGAGAGAGAGGAGGAAGCGGGCTCCCCACTGAGCAGGGAGCCCGATGTGGGGCTCGATCTCAGGATCCTGGGATCATGACCTGAGCTGAAGGCAGAGGCTTTAACCCACTGAGCCACCCAGGTGCCCCTCTGTAGCATTTTTGCAAAGAACAATAAATTTGTAGAGAAGTGATAAGACAAAAGAGAGGTTTTGGGCTTCCAGGTGTGGCACACTGAGGAAAGGTAACTGTATGAGGGAAACTAGCGAATTTGCTGGGTCCATCTTGATGCCAACTTCCTCTTATTTCCCCCATAGCAAGGGAACTTCCCCAGAAGAGGAGATTTATGGTAGTCCCCATTTTTCTGAGGTTTCTGCTTTTCATCAAATAAGAGAAGCTCAGGAAAGATGTCTTTCTGTATCTATTGATTTTCATTTGCCTCCAGCTCAAAATAACCCTTCTGCCCAAGTGGCATATTGGGGGATGGCATATTCTTATCCCCGGTAAGAAAGAAGTGAGAGTGTGGATAAATCCTAGACACTGAGAGCCCAGGAGGAGCAATGTTATGAGACATTCAGATGCGGTTGGAAGCCTGTGATTGTATCTGATACAAATGAACCAGGCATGGCTGCTTGGCGGTCACTCGAAGACAAGGCTACATATTCTGACTACCTCACTACAGGGCCATGGGACCGTGAGCCTGGCTGGGGAGTATCCACCTTCACAGGCTTTGTCATCTGAGCGCTGAATCCTTGTGCACGCCAGGGCATGTGTGTGTTCACAACAGCAGCACCACGATCTGGTAGGATGAGGGCCTGCTGAGGCAGGAGTGATGCAGTGCTGGTATGGCTGTTTACAGCAGTGAGCCTGGAGCTGTGGCCCTCTTTGGAGTAACCAAATGCCTAAGGACAAAGATATATAGTTGGTTCTTGACCGCTGGAGATTCATGACACCGGGTCTCATCCTAAATAGAACCAGTTGAGGGCGCCTGGGTGGCTCAGTGGGTTAAGCTGCTGCCTTCGGCTCAGGTCATGATCTCGGGGTCCTGGGATCGAGTCCCGCATCGGGCTCTCTGCTCAGCAGGGAGCCTGCTTCCCTCTCTCTCTCTGCCTGCCTCTCCGTCTACTTGTGATCTTTCTCTGTCAAATAAATAAATAAAATCTTAAAAAAAATCCTTATAAAAAAAATAGAACCAGTTGAGGAAGAATGAAATGACATTTAAGAAGGTCACTTAGGTGCCACTGAGGAGCCACTAGGACTAAACAGAGGGACAACTGTGAGCCTGTGGGAGGCTGTATAGTGTCATGACTATAGCAGGATGTGGAGAAGACAGAACCTAGCACTAGCAAGGAGGGGCTTAGAGCAGATCGGTTGTCACTGTCTGATGAGCTCCTCCCTGCTGCCAGCGGCTCCTGAAGACGATGGAGCACAAGCTGGTACATGGAAGCTTCTCTCAAAACACTGGAAGCAAAGCTGCCTTCATGGGCAAGTGGCCTGTACTGAGGCCCGGGCCTTCCCTTAGAAGGACCCCACATGGTTTAATGCTCTGCTGGTGCTATTCCAGAAACCTTACTAATTTTATCTTTGATCTGGTGTTTTGTAGGTGAAATTGGATGGGACAATGCAGCAGGCACACAAGCCGGGAAGATGGGGCAATAGCCGTGTCTGTGGTTGAGCATTCCCAGGATCCCATAAGCACAGAATTTCAGTGGATCCACCGTGCATAGAGTTGACTGGCGCTAGTACGAGTGCAAAGTCAGCCTGCTGTGTCCACTACTATGAACGTGGGGGTGCTGCTGATAAGAGCCACTCTTTTCATTTGAAAACAGCTTGCTTCGATGCAGAAAGAAGGTGAGCGTGGTCTTTAAGAAACATGAAGGACAAAGGATCTGTATTTTGTTCTTTCTCACACATGTTAACTCCCTCTCTTGGCTGACCATGTATGATGACATAGAAGGACAAGGGAAAGTAGGGCAAACCATGGTTCCCTTCCCTTTCCATCCTCCCTCACTCATCAGTGACCTGAAGGGAGAGTGTTGTGAGAATATGCACATATCAAAGAGTTTTGATTTAGTTTGTTGAAGAATTTCTACTGTTCTGGTAAGAACAAAATACGTGTGCATGTATGATTTTTGTAATTTCAGTGATTCCACGTACTAGTTAAATGCTCTAATGTTTGCATTTAAAACTGGTAATACACAACACAAAGATAGACAGTACATGATAATGATTTAACATTCTAATTTTTCACCACTTAGAAAAACATTAAATAACAAATAAAAATGCCATGGCAAGTTGTGAGAAGGATCATGGAAGAAAGGAAAAAGCTGTGTATTTTAGGACCTCTAATGGCACTTTTTTCTTGTTTTCTGAACAAGGGACCCTACATTGTCATTTTGCACTGAGTCTTGAAAGTTCTGTAGCTGGCCTTGTCTGGAAGAGATGATAAGAAACCGTCTACTTACTCCTCTACAGCCCTATGAATGTGATTATATAAAAACCTTCAAAAGAAAGAATTCATTAGTATGATTTCTTCTCAACCAAGAAGCACCAGCTTCTAAGAGTAGATACTCAAGGCAGATGTGGGAAAAGAGAGATTAAAGTTCAAGCCAGCTCACTGAGTTCCCTTTAATTTTCTTGGACATTTCCCAGAAAATAGATTATTTAGTTTCTCTTCAATTCACATATGTTGCTCCAAATACTTTTAGACGTTGATATTTTAAATGGAAGATTTTAGATCTTTCAGCATGGTAGTGTAGAACCTGTAGTTTCTCCTAACTGCACCCATGCTATTCACAGATGCCTGAATGTCAAAACGCATCACTGGGGAGCCTGGGGCCATGGTGGAGATGAGGAGCATGAGTGCTTCCTATAGCATTTAGCAGGGAGCCTGGTTCAGACCTCTCTATTCAGCAACCATCTTCAGTCTTCTAATGTCTTGTGCTGACTCCCAGCAACACTCTGTGTCTTTTGTCAGTTTCACAGCTTGATTTTTGTTGTTGTTGTTGTTGTTCTGACATTTCCCCAGATATGCACAGTCTTCTGACGCTACCCGCCATGTTTCAGCCTCTCTAAGCATAGTTGGCCCAAATTGAGTGAATGCCTCCAAACCAAAGATGATATTCTATTTAATTCATATTGTAATGGGGCATTGATTAGTGAGGACACCATCCATCTTGGTAAAATACCTTGTGTTTTTCTTCCCCAGCTTTTGTTTCCAGTCTACATTGGAACTGATGAACTTACTTTATAGCCATCAGACTTTCATTCTCCTAAGGGTTGCAAAAATCAACAGAGACAGATGAGATCTTAAAGCTGTCTTCTTTACTCTTCTTAGAGTTGACATTTAAGAAAAATCTCGACAGTGTCATGCTTCTGTGGTCGAAAGTAGGAGTCAGCAAGCTTTCTGTAAAGGGCTGTAAATATTTTTGGTTTAGGTTAAGGTTTTTAAATTTCAAGTTTAGAGTTAGCCTGTGCAATTTTCTTTATAAGGTGGTTAAGACTAATAATTTATACAAGGAGACATACTCACCTTTTTAAATAATCACCCAAAACACATTTCCATTGCATACATTTTAGGAGGCATTAAAAAAAAAAAAAAAAACATAGAGAAGGATTTGGCCAAGATTTTAATAACATGAAAATTGCCTTAGACACTCTATCTTTCTCCCCATGTAACATTTTTAGAGTTTTGTGACTTCTTCAATGTGCCATATGTTGAGAAAAATAGAATGTTAATATGGAAAAGCACTTTGCTTTTGCCCTGCTTAAAGGCCTCAGTCAGTATGTTGAGACCTCTATTCTACTTTTACTTTCTTGATAATCTGATGGTTGGCATCATTGATCATCATCTTGTTGGGATTATCTGTCATTGTTTGTCTTGATGGTTTCAATCTTTAAGATGTTGCCTGTATCGGGCCCTTGGGTGGCTCAGTGGGTTAAGCCTCTGCCTTCGGCTCAGGTCATGATCCCAGGGTGCTGGGATAGAGCCCCGCATCAGGCTCTCTGCTCAGTGGGAAGCCTGCTTCCTCCTCTCTCTCTGCCTGCCTGTCTACCTACTTGTGATCTCTCTGTCAAATAAATAAATAAATATTTAAAAAAAAAAGATATTGCCTGTACCTGTATTCTTCGTCTAGTGTCACCAACCATGCTGGTCAGTTAATTGTGTCTTTAGATTTACTTATGCTTTTTATTTCCTGATGGCCAATCCACCCTTCTCTGATGTTTATAAACTTAGACAAATAAATAGTAGACTAATGTCTCATTTCCTTTCTATGTTTTAGTTTTCCAAATAATTTTTACAATGTGAAATTGATATGTTTTCTAAATATTTGAATTTATGAGATTGTGGTGACATCATATGATGTATAGTACTTTTATGTTCTTTCCTTTGAAAGTGTTTGTTTAAGATGATACAAATAGCGGTAACTCTTCTTCAATACTTATCCGTGTAACACATTAACTATTTTTTAACATAATCATTGTTTACATTTTATTTTCTGTCAAGTAGAAACTGAAAATAGGTACATTATAGAGAACGATACAGACTTTCTTAAAATTTTTAATCTTCCACTTTTTGATTAATTTTCCCACTTACATTTGCATGGTTATAGATAATCCATTTCCATTAACATTTTTTGGGTTGTATTTCTCTCAAGCATTCTTCACTTCTTTTAACGTGTATGTAAATGTAATAGAGCAAGCCCAATAAACAGGATCATCTCTTTTGAGGAGCTAAGTTTCACTGGCCATTCATTAGGGCAGTTTCAGTTTTTCACAATATGTAGCTTTTCATTATCTATATTTTAAAAATCTGTCAAAGGGCAGATGAAATTCAATTATTTTCTTTATAACTGATGTTATTAAGCTATGAGGATAATATACATTCCTTTCTGGGAAATGTTACTTTCTGTTTCTTCAATGGCTCTATCACACAAAGATGTGTTTTCACTAACTACTAAATTTCTTGTCACTTTTTAAAATTGTTGAAATAGATTTTATAGATACTAAATGAATAAATCCTTCTCTGGTAATTATAACTTTGTAGTTCTTGAAAATTTAGAACAATGTTATTTTATACACTTCCTCAGTAAGTAGCTTAGTTCATTCATTCATTCATTTACTTGAAATCTTATCAAATACTCATTGTACCTACTTCCAATAAGCAATAAACAGTGATTAAGTCTATAAACTCTGGAATCAAACTCAAATCCTTACTTCCCTACTTCCTAGGTGGGTGAGGACAAATTATTCTAAGTGATAACAGTCATCCCTTCGTGGGATTATGATGAATGCTGAATGTGAAACTACCTGTTAAATGTGCAGTGTGTGCACAGAGCAAGCTTGAGCGCATGCTAGCCGTTATCAGCATTGCTAGATGCCGGATGCGAGGCACATTAATTTCTTTTTCATTTCCTCTGAGTAGTATTTCCAGAAATCAGCATTTCTTTCTAAGTTCCACAGCAAAGCTATTACTTAAATGCCTTAAAATTGCCACTGTTTGGGGAAAAAAAATCAATTAGGCAACAGGAGTCCATTTCCTATATGACTAGACTGTAGCCAATATTCTGGCTGCATTAAGTGGCATTTGACATGAAGGTCATCCAAACCGCAGCTCCATCCCGGGTTGATACATTGCTGGCATGTTGTCTGGAGGCTTTCCCCAGCTGTCTACCCCAGTCTGCAACTTTTAAGTCTTGTCCTTTGGGGCGGGGGGGAAATAGCAGCATCTACAAGGCCAAGGTTCATGGTGTTTTGGAACAGCCATTTCTGCTCTCCACACCCAAGGAATTAAAAATATTCAAGCTAATGACTTGAAAACATAGTTTTCTGCCCCTCTTGAGGATTCAGCCAAAACATCCCAAGCCTGAGAAACCATGTAGAGTATCATTTTGCTTTAGTGCAATGTTTTCTTTGCTATAAAAATGTAGAGACACTATACACAATTATTGTTACATAGATAAGACTGACTCTTTTTTTTTCCCTAAGCTCTAATCATGCCTTATATAAGTTCTAGAAATAATGGTTAATCCTTTGAAGGAAAAAGTTTTATTTGGAGTTGGATCTTATTCTATATACAGTAATACATTTCAGTTAGATTTATGAGTTAAGTGTAAAAAAGAAAGAGAAAAAATATTTTTTCTTTAAACAATTTCAAGGAATTAAAGTGCTAGGAAAAGAAATTATCTTTGAATAGATTATTGGTCTTTGGATGCGGAAAGGCTTTCTAACTCAGAAACAATGGAAAAGATCCTAACGGAAAATACAACCAAATATGCCATACGATACGCTTTTTAAAAACTTAAATTTGGACAATTTAAAAATTAGCAGAAAAAAAGGATTTGTCTAAAAATTATAGCGAAGGCTTGGTATCCTTAATTGATAAAGTGTCTTCACAAGCCAATAATAAATTACATTATTCTATATTATAAATGGCTTGTTCTAAAGCAAAGCTAAAGAATGTAATTATTTATTTTCAAAATCAGGCTGTTAAAACTTTTTAGTGCCATCAAACTAAATAAATATGTAGAATTGGGCTGTTAAGAAATGGGAATATTATCACCTGCCTCAAGAGTTTTCATGGAGATTGAAATAATTATGCCTGTAAAGTACAGCACCTAACTAGTATGAAGGGAATTAAAAGAAGAGTTTTCCAGGGCACCTGGGTGGCTCAGTCGTTAAGTGTCTGCCTTCAGCTCAGGTCATGATCCCAGGATCCTGGGATGGAGCCCGCATCCCGCTCCCTGCTCTGCTGGAATCCTGCTTCTCCCTCTCCCACTGCTTTGTTCCTTCTCTTTCTGTGTCTCTCTCTGTCAAATTAAAAAAAAAAAAAAATCTTTAAAAAGAAAAAGAAAAAGAGAAGTTTTCTGTTTCCTATGATTTTAGAGTATGTGTAATTTCATATTTCTATAGTTCAAGGTAGTCCAGACTAAGCCAACTGTGTTCTAATTATAAGCAGTTGAGGCAGTTGAGGGGGGGGGAATGTATAAATAAATGTATGAATACATTCTACCTGAGAATTTCACTCAGGTCCTCACTAATTGAAACACAAATGATTCAATGCCCCAAGAAGCAAGCTCTGGTATTATGACTCAGTCAATGCATGAAATGAAAAGCAAAGCAAGCCCGCCTCCCATCTGTGTAGCAATGATAGTGACTTGTTGGTTGTCTCAAGCAGAAGCAGCAGGAAAAGGAATCCCTGGGCTTGACTGAAAGCATCCCAGGATATCTCCAGTGATTGCAAAGATGGCATGAGCTTTTCAGACCATTCTTGGAAAATTTTTATTTTAATCCAATTTGTTTTAAATTGAAATATGCTTCTTTAGTCCTGTTAGGAGAGGCTAAGAAGGCAAAAGTTGACAAAGTACTAGAACCACCACTTGAAGAAGAAATGGAATCATTGGCTGGGTAATAAAGTGAACCTCAACAGTTCAACACCAATTTTCTTACCTAATGTATTCATTATATTTCGCTACATTTCCATTTTAATTATAATGAAGAAAAGGCAGCAACCCTTTTGCCATGTGCTGTAATTTATCCTTGCTCTAGCAAGATAAGCAATACTACTCCAGATACATCATAAACAAAATATTTATTAGGAAAGCCTCATTAGCATGCATTTCATTCTGATAATAAGGTTTAGGAATTTAAATTAATATCAGTGTTATTCGAGAACATGGCTATTAACATTTAATAATATTTAGCATTTATATAGTCCTTTGTGTTTCCAAAGTACTTTAGTCATTAATTAATTAAACCTCAAATTATCATTGTGAGCAGGTTCAGCTCATGGTTTTTTCAGTTACATAATTGTATTCATAAGTATTCAAACTTTTCCAACTAGAAGTTCTAACAGTTGTTTTCTCAAAAGTTCTTTCGTGCAGCATGAGATTGCCAGTGTATCCAGGGAGACATCTCTCCATTGCCATCTGTCAGTGATATTTTGCTTGGTAACTATGAGGACAAGAGATAGACCGCTGGCAGGAGGGCAGAGCTCTCTTTAAGTCTTCTCTAAATGTCTTGTTTCCTACTCTGCTGCTGTTGCACATGACCCAGCCAAGGGCTTAGAGCAGATCCCATCCTTAATTATCCATCTAAGACTATGTCACAAACGTGACCTTTGATTCAAAAGGAAACAATCTGAGTTAGGAAACATACACACCTTGGGGTGGAAGACCCTACAACATTTAACGGTTCCCCAATACCTATTTGCAATAAAAATTCCCATTCCTCAGATATTTAAACCTGCAAAGTCATCTTTGTCTTCCCACTCCTTTGCAGTCCCCAGCTTTATACATCCCTTCTCAACCAGAGAACATAGTGATGTCTTGGTTTTACCTCATCACAATGAGCATGGGCAGGTCCATCTGGACAGGTGTGTAAAACACGGACTTGAAGGGGTGGCCCGGCTGCTCTCAGAAAAATTGCACCCAGGGAGATCCCTTGTTCGGCCTTGGTTCCCAGAAGAATGGCACATCAAGGTGGTGAGTGTCTACCCCCACATGGGCCATCAGGCTCCGCTGTCATTGGATTCCTGATCTGCCCCAGTGCCTCCTCAGTAGGAACTGTTGTCTTCCGCTTACCCTTTTGGTCCTTGACTATGGCTCTGGATTCCTTGCTTTTATAAGGGAATACCCAGCTTTGCTAAGTCTCAAGCCTGGTGTTTTGCCTTGTGTTATGAGTTGGGCAGAAGCCAATCCCTGAAGTCCATCCCCAAGGTATGAAGGCAGAGAGCTCTATCTCCCTCCTCCGAAGGATAATATTATCAAGGCTCAGCTGAGAAAAACTCTGAAAACATTCACACACTGGTAGAAGAAAGCATACATTTAAAATCAGCAGGGAAAAAGGAAATTATTATCATCCATCAGAGTAGCAAAGAAGACAGGAAAAGATTCTTAATGCAGTCACCCTGTGGGTCTTAGCTGTGCTTTCTCTTGCTGGCTACTGGATTCATAGCTTGGTTTTTAAAATACAGCCTGATTCATTGGAGTAGTCAGGATAACGGTTTACACCTTCAGTGGCTCAGAGGTTACCAGGTTGGAACAGCTTTTTATTCCAGATCAAACGTAACAAATTTTATAACAAATGTAACAAAATTTGTTCAAGTAATAAAATGTACTCAGCATCATCTGGCCACATAATCCCCAAACATGCTACAAAATTATCACAGGGGACTGCATTTTCCAGATTATAGAGATGGCTCATTTTCCATGGGTCTTCAGTACCCTGCTACTAATTTAAAAGTACCCTTGGCATATTCAGTAAACATTTGAAAGAGAGAGAGAGAGAGAGAGAGAAGTCAAATCTTACTTAAACCTTAAAATTCTATGTATAAATTCTGAACTGATATCCTGACACAAATACTCATTTCCAATCTGAACCCTAACTGTACAATATTGTATGGCTCCCTATTACCTACGTACAATACAAATCCAAACATCCTCAGATCTGATGTTTAAATTTTCAGCAATGTCATATCTGATATCCCAACCTCTAGCTTCACATATTCCCTCCCGATCCCAGCACGTGTTTCAGGCAGGAGTAGTATATTTGACTATCATATAAATACATTGGCTGATGTCCCAATCTCTTGGCTTTTATTTGAACCATTTCTACTATCCAAAATATTTATATATTCTTTCCAGTTCCTCTCTACATTGTGAGACCCTTGAGTAGATGTACTAGGTATTATTCATTTCTTTATTTTCCCCAGTGCTTATGGAGATTTTTGAACACAGAAGACATTCATAAAATACTTCCTTAAAAAGAATCAAGTTGAGGGGCGCCTGGGTGGCTCAGTGGGTTAAGCCTCTGCCTTCAGCTCAGGTCATGATCCCAGGGTCTTGGGATCAAGCCCCGTGAAGGGCTCTCTGCTCAGCAGGGAGCTTGCTTCTTCCTCCTCTCTCTCCTTCTGCCTCTCTGCCTACTTGTGATCTCTCTCTCTCTGTCAAATAAATAAATAAAATCTTTAAAAAAAAAGAATCAAGTTAAAAACAGAAGCCAGGTTTTTGTCTTTTTTCTGTTTTTCATTCTTGCTATCAAAAAATGGCACTGAACTCCGATATATTTTATCTAAAGAAAGATGTACAGCATAAAGATTTTCTTCATTTTTTTCTTTTTTTTTAATGTGACCCTACAGACATATGATGTCTTCTGGTCATAAATAGGATGGATTCTAGTTACAGAGTCACCAAAATGTGAAGAAAATAGTTAGAAAAAAATTTTAATTTTTTTAATGTTGCATATGTTTAGGAAACTTCCTGAATAAGAAGTTCTATATATACATATATGTATACATGGAACTATATATATATATATATATGCTCATAGATAAAAGGACCAATCATATGTATGAACAGGAACTTGCACTTTCCAAAATGTGAAACATTAAATTGCATAACATCCCACTTATGAGCCAGACGGTCTCTGTTTCAAGGATCCCCCATGTTAGACTCACAGCTATTATACCAAACTCAGTCAACAGGCAACAAAAATGTAAAATATATATATATATATTCAAATAAACTTGAATTAATATATATTGATTAAATATATGTTATTATAGAATGTGTTAATATACTAATAAACATAATATATAATAAATATATTTTATTAGAATTATAGATAAATGTTTTGGTTGGGTTTTTTTTTAATTTAGCATTAAGTTTATGGGATTTTTTTCTCCTAAATAGAATAAATGCATTGTGTTTTTAAGAATCAATTTAATTTTACATTTAAAAATTGTATTTCAGGTTCCCGCCTTGTGTAGGGCACTGGACTAGAGGCTGAGGACCAAAGGACGAAAACTGTCTGTTGTGGATTTGAGGAGCTCACCGTCTCCCAGAAGGGCCAGATGTGCAAACAACTAACGATATGATGCTTTCCTGCATTCCGTAAGGGCGAGGAAAAGCGCTGCAGGAACAGAGCAAGGAGCAACGCATCCCGCTCGCAGAGACATAAAGGGAGACAAGCCGGGCTCCAGAGCTCACTGTGGCATATCCAGGCAGAGAGCCACAGAGCTTTTTGCAAGAATAAGGGCACAAGAAAGAAAAGTTTACGGAGTTTGGGAGACAGATGGGGCCTTGTGTCCGAGGAGAGGGCACACGGAGCCGCAGGGGTGGTGAATTCAGAAGCGGGACATCAGCAAGCCCTGTGGCGACTACGCCAACAGCCCAACATGCGCTTGTCAGGAGAGGCTGGCAGCGCGCAGCGGCGACAAATGCGTGGCTGCCAACTCAAGTGCCGCCCCAGCTTGCCAGAGTTTGGGATTAAAAAAAAAAAAAACAAAAAACCAGAAATCTGGATTTTCCATGAAATCTACCAGTTCTTCATTTTTGAAGACTGACTTAAAAATTTCAATGCTGTGGAATAATCAAACAGAATACATTCGCGGGTTAAGTCCGACCAGCAGGTGACCGGGGTAAGGATCTTATCACACAGGAGAGGAGGCTGGAAGGTGGGCTGGGGACAAGTTGTAAAGGGCAACTGTGGAGTTCATTATCTTGCCTGTGATCACCTGTGCATACGTCAAAACTCACCGTACACTTCAAAAGTGCGGGCTTCATCGCTTGTCAAATGTACCTTGATAAAGCTTTATTTTTAAGTTAAAAAAAAAAAAAAGGAAATATGCTTCCCAACACCAAAAAAAACAGTGAGATTAAGCTAAATGTGTTTCTTACAAAGGCTTTCCAGCCTGGCTTGCCTCATGCATCTGATTCAAGGTAGCTGCGGACGAGCACACGGGGGAGAGGGGGTGCGGTCTTTCCAGCAGTCTCCCTGGACTGGTTCCAAGAGTAAGCTGGAACGCACGGAGCCACGGAAGTAAAAGACAGGAGGCCTGCCCCCTTGGCCTCAGAATTTCTTTAGTGTCCTGTTTCTAGGAAATGAAGAACTAAGAGAATCTACACGATCGAACAAGAAAGACAAAATGTAGGTGGAAGGAACGTGGGCAGTCAAGACAGCGCACCATCAGACCTGGTTTGTTTGCACATCCTGTGCTGTTTGCAGGAAACACGTTTGGCAGTCGGCTCTTCCACACACCTCCTGACGGCCTGATTTTGAACCCAATGTAAAGAGTGTAAGCCATGGTGTGAATAAAGAACGAGTCTTGCTTTAAAGCCAGGCAGATTATTGTTAATCAGCTCACTCTCCACGCGATTACAAATTCAGCAGCGGCTATGCCCACTTAAGACAGGAAGAAGGTCCAGGACTGATTTGTGGTAGTGAAATTTTCTGATGAGCCTATTTTCTTCTGTTTCATAAGCTAAATTAATGAATTAATTAATTAGCATAGTATTTTTCATGCGATTATATATAATACGTGTGTGCTCTCTTGAGAAATATATGCAAGTCAAAGAGAAGGCTTACAACTGATCTCTCTGGTGAGTGGTCCCTTCGGGAATTTGTACTATCCCTTCTTTCATGTGAAGTTAAATTCTGTAAGAGAAGAAATTATGCATTCTCCTATAGACAACGGATTTTTTTCCCTTCTATTTTTCTTCTTGAGTGAAAAGGCAATGACAGAAAATAAAAAGTAAGGTTCAGAATTATATTGAACCCTTGTAATTTGTGAGCTGTTATGTTAGTGATGAAATTGTATCTGGTATAAATTCTCAGCACAATGGATACAGCTCTGCTCGATGACTCCCATTAGCATTATTAAGAGCTGTGCTGTTAAGTTGCACGAGTCACATGACAAATTATCTACACTGGATGTTAAAGATGGGAAAAGACAGCAAGTAGGAGGAGGACTGGAAGGTCAAGTGATAGGGAGTGGAGCATATCAAAGTTACACAGCACGGAAGATTACCCAGCAGTGAGTCCTGGCCAGAAAAATTGCACTTACTGATGTAGAGCAGATTGGCTGAGAGCATAGGCTGTCCACTCAAGCAGAACCGTTTGACCCCTTAGATCTTACACTTCCTCATTTCTCCATCTTGGAGAAGTCACTGATTTCACTAAGTCCCATCTGATGACATAAAGGGAGTACAGCGTTTGGGATTCTATAAACGTACAGTAAAAGATAGCTGTTGTTATTACAGATTGATAGGAAAGATCTTAAATATCTTCTATGACCAACCCATTTTACAGAAAAGTCTATCGAGACCAGAGAGAATGTTACTTACCTAAGCTCACACAACTAGACACAGAGGTGGGAATGGAATAGAACACCATGAAATTATCCCCTTTTATTTGTATTTTATTTTATAGTCAATATCTGTCTTCCTTTTCATTACAGCTTTATTGAAGTGTAATTATCATACAATAAGCCATATTTATGTAAAGTGTACAATTTGATGAACTTTGTTATATATATATATATCCATGCCCACAAAATAATCACCATAATCACGATAATGAACTTACCCTTCATTCCCAAAAGTTTCTTCCTTCTCCAGTGTCATCCACTTCTGTTTCCCTTAACTGCCTCTGGACAACAAATTCCATTATAGATTTTTATTCTAGATTTTTATTTTCCAGGGTTTTACATAAATGGAATCAAATAGTACACACATAGATAGTACACTACTTTTTTTGGTCTCATTTCTTTTAGTCAGAAAAATGACTGGAGATTCTTACGTGTGGTTGCATTTCCCTCAGTTTTATTCCTGAGTCGTCTTCCACACCGTGGTGTTTTCATCCGTTAACCTGCTGATAAACATTTCAATTGTTCCCAGTTTTTGCCAATTAGAAATAAATGTGCAGGGAACATTTGCACGCAAGTCTTTGTATGACATATGTTTTCGTTTCTCTTGGGTATATATGAGGAGTAGATTAGCTGTGTCTTCTGGTAGGAGGATGTTTAATTTTTTAAGAACCTGCCAGGCTGTCTTCCTGAGTGGTTGTGCATTCTGGATTCCTACCAGCAGTGCATGAGGGTTCCTCTTCCGGACTCCGCAGGCATGTGTAGTAGCCATTGGATTCATTTTCTATTGCAGGGTCACAGGTTTCCAGAAACTTAGCTGCTTAGAATAACATACACTTACTAACTCACAGTCCTGTAGGTCAGAAGTTCAGGCCCAGTGTGGCCAGATTCCCTTCTCACATTCTCACAAGGCTCAAATCAAGATGACATCCACCCGCATTCTGATATAGAGCTCAAGTCTTCTAGGTGCAGGGCGTGCAGCAGAATTCAGTTCCTCCTCGTAGGAGGCAGGAGAGAGGTCCCCGCTTCCTTGCTGGCTGTCAGCCATGAGCTGCTCTGAACTCCTCAAGCTGCCCACATTCTTGACATGTGGCTGCATTCCATCTTCAAAGCTGCCACTGTGCATGGAATCCCTCTCTAGCTTCTGATCTCTCCGACTTTCCCCACAGTGACCTCTAGATCCAGATATAAAGGGCTTAGGCCAATGAACTTTGGTCAGGACAATCCAGATAGACATTCTACCTGTCATGAGGTCAACTGCCTTGGGAACTTAATTACATTCACAGAAGTCCTTTTCCCAGAAGTATTATATTTCAGCATAGTCATAGCTCCCACCCACACGTGAAGAGAGGAGATTATAAAAGAGCATTACATGCAAGGGTAAGTAAGGGCCATTGGTTGTGATCGAAGAATGATCGCCATCATATTTTTAATCTTAAGGTAACAGTATTTCATGGTGATTCTAATTTTCATTCCCCTAATGACTGATGAGATTAACCATCTTTTCACTTATAATCCCCTTCGTGAAGTATCTGTTCAAAACATTACCCATTTTTTGGTATTATTTGTCTTAAGTCAAACTTTTTCATTTTGATAAAGCCTGATTTACAGTTTGTGGGAGTTTTGTGCCATATTTAAGAAATCTTTACCAAAACCAAAAATTAATTGTCTCCTCTTTTTTCTCACACAAGTTTTATAGTTTTAGTTCTAACATTTAGGTCTATGATCTATTCTGAGTGAATTTCTATGTACAGTGTAAAGAAAGGGGCAAGATTCATATTTTGCATATAGAGACCTAATTGTTCTAGCACCATTTATTGAAGAGATAACCCTTCCTCTATTGAATTGGCTTTGCACTTGTGTTTTATTTATTTTTTTATTGTATTATGTTAGTACCATATAATACATCGTTAGTTTTTGATGTAGTGTTCCAAGATTCATTGTTTACATCTAACATCAGTGCTCCATGCAATCCTGGCCCTCCTTAGTACTCACCACTGGGCTTGCCCATCTCCCCCACCCTCCTCCCCTCTGAAACCCTCAGTTTGTTTCTCAGAGTCCACAGTCTCTCCAGGTGCATCTCCCCCTTCAATTTCCCCCTCTTTACTTTTCCTTTCCTTCTCCTAATGTTCTCTATGTTAGTCCTTATGTTCCACAAATAAGTGAAACCATACAATAATTGACTCTCTCTGTTTGACTTATTTCACTCAGCATAATCTCCTCCAGTCCCGTCCATGTTGATACAAAAGTTGAGTATTCATCCTTTCTGATGGCTGAGTAATATTCCATTGTGTATATGGACCACATCTTCTTTATCCATTCGTCTGTTGAAGGGCATCTTGACTCTTTCCATAGTTCAGCTATCGTGAACATTGCTGCTATGAACATCGGGGTACATATGGACGTTCTTTTCACTATATCTGTATGTTTGCAGTAAATACGCAGTAGTGCAATTGACCTTGGCACTAGTTTTGAAAATTAATTGTCTTTGTATGTATGGGTCTACATCTGATTGTTTTCTGTTCCACTGATCTAGTGAATATGTTTATGCCAATACAACATTGTCTTGATTACTGTTGGCTTTGTAACAAATCTTGAAGTCAGGTAGCATTAGTTCTTTGTTCTTTTTTTCAAAACTGTTTTGGCTGGTCTAAACACTTTGCATTTACTTGTAAATTTTAGAGTCAGCCTGTGAATTTCTTCAGAAAGCATACTTGGATCTGGATTGACATTGTGTTAAATCTGTGGATTGATTTGGGTGAAGCTGATATCTAGGACATGAGTCTTCTGACCAATGAACATGCTATATCGTTCTACTCATTTTGGTCTTTTCTGTTTCACCATGAAATTTTTAGATTTAGATTGTCCATGTGATACAAATCTCTTGTCAGTTTATCCCTAAGTATTTTCTATTTTTTGTTGGTATTGTTTCTTTAATTTCAATTTCTGTTTGTTTGTAGATAGTAAATGGAAATGCAATTTATTTCTTGCTCTCCAATATGGATACTTCTTACTTCTTTTGCTTGCCTTACTGCACTGAACCAGCAGGATGCTATAGACTAAAAATGGTACGAAGACGCATTAACAAATTCTCAGTCTTTTAGGGAAAGCATCCAGGCTTTTTCCATGAAGTATAATGTAGCTGTAAGTTTTTCCTAGATTCCCTTTATCAGATCCAGGAAATTCCTCCTTTGTTTCTTGTTTGCTGAAAGTTTGTTGTTATTGTTGTTGTTGTTGTTGTTGTTGTTGTTGTTATAAATCAATGTTGGATTTTGTCAAATGCTTTTATTTACAGTCATTATGATCATGCAATTTTTCTTCCTTCAGCTCTTGATATGGTGAATTACATTGTGTTAGCCTGTTAATATGATGAATCACATATTGAATCAACCTTGCATTTCTGAGATAACCTCTACTTGGTCATGATATATTATCTGTTTACATATTGTTGCAATTTGTTGATTAAAATCTTATTAAAATATATGTCTGTGTTCATATGGGATATAGAGGTCACTGATTTAAATTGTTTCATTTCTAATATAAGCATTTAATGAAGTTCCTTTAAGTACTGAGTCATTGCATTCCCAGTATTTTTTGTGTAATACTTCAATTTACATTCAATTCAAAACACATTCTAATTTCCTTTGACTTTTGGGCTATTTAGGAGTATGTTGTTTGTTTTCCAAATATTTGAACTTACCAGATATCTACTTGTTACTGATTTTTGTTTAATTCCATCTTGATCAGAAGACATACTTTTTATAATTTCAATACTTTACAACTTACTGAAAGATTTTCATGGATCAGAATATGGCACATCTTGGTAATCATTCTGTATGTACTTGGTAATAATGTGTTTCTGCTATTGGTGGTTATAGGGTTCTGTAAGTGTCAATTAGGTCAAGTTGTTTGCTAATATTATTAAAGTTTTCTGTTTCTTTTGTTTTTCTGTCCACTTGGCTCATCAACTATTGAGAAAAATCGTTGGCTAAAATTGTAGGTTCACCTCTTTCTTTCAGTCATATCAGTTTTGCTTTAGGTATTTGCAAGCTGTATTACTAGGCACATAAACCTCTTAATGAGTCAGTCCCTTTATCACCATGAAATAATCTTCTTTATCTTTGGAAGTATACTTTACTCTGACATTTACTTCACATGATATTGTTATAGCTATTTTAGCTTTCTTTTGATTAATGCTAGCATGGTATATCCATTTCTGTTCATTTGCTTTTAATTTATTTATTTATCATTAAAATGGGTGTTTTACAGGCATACCTTATAAAATCCAATCTGGTCATCTCTACCTCTTAATTGAGGTGTTTAAAGTATATACTTTGCTGTGAAGTGTGTAAACCTGGCGATTCACAGACCTGTACCCTGGGGCTAAAAATACATTATATATTTATAAAAAAATAAAAAAATTAATTTAAAAAAATAATGCTGTCATGAAAAAAAATAAAGTATAGACCTTGAATTTGAATTTGTGTATTCATCTACCATCCGGCCATAGTTTCCATTTATTCTTTCCATTCTTTATTCTCTTTATTCCTTTTTCTGCTTCTTCCAAATGAATTGAGTATTTTTAATAATTCCACATTATCACCTTTAGTAGCTATTAATTCCTCTAGTGCATTTTTCATTGTAGACATTGAGTTTTCAACTCTAAAAGTTCAATTTGTATCTCTATTTATCTTTATATTTCCCCTTAACACATTTTCCTCTACTTTTGTGAACACATGGAGTATATTTGCAATTTTAAAAAATGTTTTTGTCTACTAATTCTATCATGTTTTCCACTTCTGTGTCTCTTCTAATGATTGCATTTTATCTTCATTATAGACTTTTTTTTTTCCTGATTCTTTGGTTGTCTCATAATTTCTGAATAGACATCGTTAATTTACTCTGTTGGATACTGAATTCTTTTAAATATTTTTGGGCTTTGTTTCAGGTTCAGTTACCTAGAAACAGATTGGTCCTTCTCAATCTTGCTACTAAGCTCCAATAGACAAGACAAGAGCAGTCGTTAAACTAGCGTTTATTTGCCCCACTACTGAAACTACATCCTTTCAAGTACTAAAACCTGTACACTGTGAGTTTTTCCACTCTGGTTACTGAAAGAAAGCGCAAATTCCATCTTGGTGGGACTCTTCTCCCTTCTCATGATTCTGCCCTTGACTTCAAGCAGTTTCCTCACAGCCAGTGGTTACGCATACCAAGGCGATGATGGGAGCAGATCTTGGGAGCTCACTCGCTGTGCCACTCTCTTCTCTCTGGCAGTCTGCCATGATAGTTCTCATCACCTCATACTTCATAAATTCTCAACTTGGGGGATACTGCCCGGCTCAGATTAGGTTCCCGTTTCCTGTGCCTCAGCCTAGAAACTCACTCTAGGCAGTTAGCAGAGACTTTGTGATGCTCACCTCATTTGTCTTCCTTCCATCAAGGATGACTGTCCTGCACTGCCTGCTGTCCAAGGTCTAAAAACTATTGCTGCATACATTTTGTCCAGTTTTTCAAGTATTTAAGATAAGTAGAGAAGGTAAATCTGGCCCCTGTTTCTCCATCATAGCTGAAAGCAGAAGAATTTGTGTGTTCATTTTTAATAAAAAAAATAAAAATAAAAACAATAACACAGGAAAATAAACAAAAACTAAAATTACTTGAAATTTTCAAACCTACAAATAATCACCCTTAATAATTTCCTTTAGTTTCTTTATGTACACACACAATGAAGAAGATATTCTATAATTGTCTTTCTTGTCTTCCAAGTCAATAAAAATAGGCTTTTTATCATCAGTTTTAATGATCATATAGCATTCTAGTGAATGGAAGCATTATGATCTATTTAACTTATCCTTGATTGTTGGACAGTTAGGTTTTTCCAATTTACTGACGTAATTTTAATGTTCTCTAATAAACTCCAAGAACTCAAACCTATAGTCTGTTGCTTTCTGCCCTGACACTGAGTGGACTTTAAACCTAAAAAAAATTTAGGCTACCATGTTTGTTCTATAGTTTCACCTCATACATATATTGCTAGAATCCTTAATAAGGAAAAAGGTGAGAAGAAAGACAATTGATTTTGACACATGATATTCTGACCTGAGATTGATAAAACATGAGATTTTTGTCCTCGGCTCAATGTGAACTCCCTTTAGGGAAATTCATGTTTGTAAAGCCTCATTTGGATGAAAATATACAGGAAGATACCTGGGCTGCTGGTTCATTGGTTAAGAAACTAAAAATGCACAGTACCTTGGCAAGTTAATTCAAGTGGGTGCTAGAGGCAATCTGAAATGAATACGGAAATTTTTAATCATGGATTGTGGCTGGAGTAGGCACTAGTGGGAGATTCACACTACAATTGAGTGGCAGTTGGTTTAGCCTGCTGCAATAACTTGATGGTCTAATCCATGTCCCAACAGACGGATATCCCTGAGTTTGGCCCTAATAGTTGTGTTTTATAGAGTCTCAGCAGAGAGCCCTGGATTACGGGATAATGAAAAATGAATAATACAGGTAGAAGTGCCATTGAGTTAGAGTTGAGATATGTTAATAGACAGTGAGGTGAATTTGTAATAGACTAAGGTAACCTACATTAATATGTTTTACATTTGCAAAGCTTAAAAAGACAAATAGCTTGGTATAGCTCCTGCAGCACCAGAAGAGAAGTAGCCTAATGTTTACACACCAATCAGGAAAATGAATTTTCTATTTATATTACTAAAAGATTATACCTTGATGTCTGGACAGTATAAATTGTGGAAAAGTTTATTTCATTTTGCAATTGGGATTGTACTTCACAAGTCTTGGGAAAATAAACAAGCTGAAGTCTACTTTTTTTCTAAGGCTCAGATTTTTAGGTCTGAGAAATTATTAATCAGGTTTCCTTTGGATATTTAAAACTTTAATAATAAATAAGGAGGGAAAGACAAGCTCGTCACAAAGAAAGATAAAATTTTAATGGAGATGATTGTGATTGGTATAGAAGTGTCAGGCTATTGAGGAATTGTGTTGAGAAAACTTATAGAGAAAGGAGAAGCTATGGAAAGACAGAGTTGTCTGAGAGATGAGAAGCGGCAACAAAGTATCAAATGAAGCCAGCCACTTTGGAGGAGTACTGAAAATTCAGCTTTGAAACTTGCCATGTTCAAAATTTGGACTAGAGGAAATAAAAAGCATTCAAAAATGAAAATAAGAACAAAAGTACGTGTCCCATTATAATAATATTAGAAATATATATAAGGATAAATGTTATGTTAAGGATAAATATATATATATATGGATAAATGTTTTCCAAATGTACATATGTACAAATATGTATATGTATATAATATATGTATATAATATATGTATATAATATACATATACATATTTGTACATATGTACATTTGGAAAACATTTATCATTCCATCTTTATGGTTTAAATTCAAGATCTTTAATAGTAGTACAGAGTAACATATATATTTACTCTTATTCATTCAGTTAAACATTTTTGAGCATAGCTACGAATCTGATGATGTACTGACCTAAGGATACAGTAGGGAAAAAACATTTTAAAAACCCACGCATAAACTGTTCATAGTTACAAATGGGTTTAAGTTTTAAAAAATGATGAAGATACCATATTATAACTTGCTATTTTATTTTTATTGTTTCCCTTGACTATTCCCAAGGAAGATAAGATCATTTTCTCAGACCAAAATCGTTCATTTGCTGCCTGGAATATTCCTGAGTGAGTTAACAAGAAGAGACTATTTTCTTCTCCATGGACTAAAATTGCAAGACCAGGCTGCATACAGGGCAGGTGACAAACTAGGCCACATTTCATACCATTCTTTCAGACCTTGAAAACTTGAAGTACTATTTATCTTAATGAATTAATGTTTTCTGCCAAAAACAACAGGCCTTACCAAATTTAAGTCTTGATCATAGAAATTTTCAAATGGTACAGATAATCAATTTTCTAATTATCCATCCTTCACTTCCCTTATTTTTTTTTTAAGATTTAATTTATTTATTTGACAGACAGAGATCACGAGTAGGCAGAGAGGCAGGCAGAGAGAGAGAGGGGGAAGCAGGCTCCCTGCTGAACAGGGAGCCCGATGTGGGGTTTGATCCCAGGACCCTAGGATCATGACCTGAGCCAAAGGCAGAGGCTTTAACCCACAGAGGCACCCAGGTCCCCCTCACTTCCCTTATTGACTGGGGTTTGGACTATAACCTTGATATTCATAAAGTAGCCAAGGATTTCCTACCCACTCCAACTATTCCCTGTGCCTCTGTGTTTCTAGATATACCCAAAATTTCTATAACCTTAGCTGTGGTATAATTTCAATACTCTGAAATACTTTAAGCAAGACTATGAATGGAGCATTTTGTAGAATAAATGTTTACTTTTAAGATGAGGTAAAAAGGGAGAAAATACAAGGACTGTGATCAGCAAATAATTCAATAAACAGAATGAATTTTATAAAAATCAAGAACTGGGCCACCTAGGTCAGACTCATCCATTAAGTGTCTGACTTCAGCTCAGGTCATGATTTCAGGGTCCTGGACTGAGTCCCACATCAGGCACTGGGCTCAGTGAGGACTCTGTATCTCCCCCTCCCTGCGCCCCTATTCCCTGTTCTTTTTTTCTCTCTGTCTCTCTCTCAAATAAATAAAATCTTTAAAAAATAGGGGTACCTGGGTGGCTCAGTTGGTTAAGTGTCTGCCTTTGGCTCAGTATCCTGGGATCTAGTTCCACATCTGGTACCTTGCTTGGCTAGGAGTCTGCTTCTCCCTCTACCCCTCTCCTGCCTGTGCTCTCACTTTCCCTCATGCTCTCTCTCGTTCTCTCTCTCTCTCTCTCTCTCAAATAAATAAATAAATCTTTAAATAAACAAACAAATAAATAAATAAATAAATAAAATCAAGTACTATGCTATGTGTATCTATCTGTAAGCCACAACACCTTCCTTGGAAGAGTGCATAAGGCACGGTCTAAATAAATCCAATATTGCAGAACAACATATGCCATAATATAATTCAGGTTCTGTAAAAACTCAGAAGAGAGAGATCACAGGGAAGTTATATTTGAATCAAGGCTTTTAAAAAAGTGAGTAAGAGTTCATCAGCTGAAGAGGAGTAGGACATTCAAGTAATAGAGAACAAAAAGCAAAATGTGTGGAAATGTGAAAGCCTGGCTTTTCAGGAGACCTGCCTAGTTCTGTGTGGCTAAGGCAAAGGCTGTCCTAGGAAGGCTCTCACCTGCTCTCACATATATTCAACCTCTCTCTGGTTTTTGTTAGCTCTTTAGGTAGATCACTTTGGTTTAACTTTTCTAATTTTCATAGAGAGGTTTATCCAAATTACCTCACCTCAACTACCGAAAATTGAACTTCCTTCTTCTAGCTGTTGCACTACAAACATGTAGTCTACAAACATGTTCAGATCTCTCTAACCTTGAAAGGTAAAAGCTGAAAACCACTCCCTTGTCTCTGTGCCTTCTTCTAGCCTACTTCACTGTTTGCTTTCTCTTCATAGCCAGATTCCTTTAAGAGGTGGCTACAACTCTCTGCCCACATCTTCATTTCCTATGTTCCTTTTAATCCTCTGGGTGTTTCCATCCATCAAGATCAGAAACTGCTATAACAGCAGTCAGGAGTGACACCCAACTGCCAAATCCAAGAGACTTCTGTTATCTCGTAGCCTACTCTCTTTCACACTGAAATTCTTAAAACACCCCAACCAGGAGATCAGTGTAGTTTTCATTTGTATTTATTTTCCTTTTTTTGCATTCAAATTCTCATTAATTTATTCATTCATTTATTTGACAATTGATTGAATTATTACTATGTCTCATTTAGCATACCCAAGTGCAGGGAATGAAAGATAACTGAGACAAGATTCCTTTTCCTAGGAAGGTCATGGTCCGAGAGAGGAGGTAAAAACACAAAAACACATCCAGTGAACTACAATACAAGGTAATACATTATGTTTTAATACTCTACTAGTAGTCTATTTAATGTGCTGAAGGAAGACTCATGAGTGAAGACTAATTATACTAGGGAAAGCATCTGCAGAGACTCCAAAGAAGAGACAGTGTTTATACTTAATGTTAAAAAATGATCTTTCCAGAAAGAAAGATGTGGCAGTGGGTTGGGCAGAGGAATGGAATTTAAAAAAAAAAAAAAAAAGTTTAAGAACAAACGAACAAAACTGTGTGGAATGCAAGGCATGGTTGGAAAAGAGGAAATAGTTTGGTATCAGTGAATGCAAGGTTTCTGTTTTCTTACTGAAGCTGAATGTCCTCCTACATGTTTAAGGATTGTTTGTATTCATTTTGCTGTAAATTATCTGTTCATGTTCTTGCCCACTTTCGGGGAGCTATTTGTATATTAAAGATTTTATTCTTTGTTTTTGATACAAAATGCAGTATGTTTCCTGCTTATTATTTGCCTTTTGACATTTTTATATGCAGGTTTTAATTATTTTCATAAATAAGATTTGTTAATATTTTGGACTTTCAATTCATATATGAAAAGACAATTACGGAATTTCTGAGAGTGATTTGTGCTAAAGCAGGCTTCAGAGAAGCCACACATATTTTTGGTAGTATTTTAAAGACAAAACCACCTAAATTCCCTACTAGTCATCTTATGAGCCCCCAAGACTTCTGTCATTCTCATTTACATATGGACGAATGTCATCAGGATGGTGTTTAACTTTATCCTCTACTAGAACAAAAAGGCTTTGTTAGAAAGATCTCAGAATTTGAGGGTTCCATGTACAGCAGGTCCAAACATGTAACAATCTGCTATCCAGCCAGCCCCCAACTTGTCCCTCAAATGGCATCGGACCTTACCTCAAAGGCAATCAAGCTTCAGCCTGTTTTACAACCTTTGGAGCAAAGTATAACTGAGCTGCTCCATGCTAAACACCAGCAACCAGGAGACAGAAAGTCTCCTTGTCCACAGAAGAAAGTGGTGTAGACTAGGGAGAGGACAATGGGAACCATAACTTAGAAGATTTTATTTCATATCCCTATGTTGTCATTTGTTAGTTGTATGAGTTTATGGAGCGCTTTTACTTTCTAAGCCTTTTTTAAAAAGTTTATAGTCTGAGAATAATTATTTGACTCCTAAATTTGTGGTTGTAAGTATTTAAAAACCAAAACCAAAAACAAAACATCTTCTCTGTCCCTACTTCGATCACCTCGGTCACTTCTTTTTTGCCTGGCAGACATTTTATGCTTTCTCTTTCCCCATGGCATGTAGGTTTAGTATCTTATAAAGAAAAACACCACATGTACAAGAGAGTTGAAAAGATAGTAATGATGGAGATGTATGATTATATTATAAAATGAATGGGAAGAGTTGTGTTGGATGTCTCAAATAAATCATAAAGTGGGAAGTTTGAAAGATAGGAGGAAATAAAGAGACACTGAATATTTTTAGAATATAATTGAATCTGGGGAGTAGCAGAGTCTTACGGGATTTGCCTAACATAAGAAAGTTCAGGGTAAAGAAAACAATAATTCTTTGAATGGAGTGGAGCATTGAAAGAAAGAAAAAAGAATCAATCATGAATAAATAATCAATCAATCATTTTTCTTAAATAATGGAATAAGAGAAATTAATAATAGGCCAATCCAAATGCTGGTTACTCCATAGCAAAAATGCTAAGATAGTGCTATAATACAGGGAAGCCGGACATTAACAGCCTTGCTTATAAAAATTGGGTAAGTAAAGGAATAATTTCCTGGACACTAAAGGATTACTAAAACATAAAATAGTGTATTTTGAGATCGTGAGACAAGTCATTAAACCAAACAGGAAAATCTTTAATAAAATAAATCTAATAGAGAGTATAGCCCTGGTTAAAAGGAAATATTTTTACCTTTTACTTACTAAAATTTCATATTATAAAAAGCAGCTAATGTTCTAAAATGAAAATCATCAATAGTCAAATAATAATAGGGGAGAAATTATTATAATGCGAATTTGAATGTTTTATAGTGCCCCAACTTATTTCATGGTTCATACATTTATTTCTAATGAAAAGAATTTTAAAGAAAAAATTCTGTAGTAAACAATAGCAAGATGTCTTTGCAATGTTATAAACCCCTTTATTTGTGTAAAAATGGAGTTTCTTTAATGGATATGCTTAATTTTTTTTTTTTAGTCTCTGTAGATATTCCTTTAAACATATATTCCTAGAAGTCATTACACTCCTTTGAGCTGTGCTTTGAAATACATTATGTGCAAATGTTTTCAATAATTGTAATGGAGGAGGGATAATGGTGGTGAGTAATTGTTTGACGTGCCATATACATTTGCCTTAAATAGTAGTTCAGTATTAATAGATACTCTCAGATACAGTGTGTTAGGACATATCAAGTGGAAATAGTAGGAAAAAAAATAAGTCTTAATGACTTAAATGTTACTCCCAATAGAAAAATCTTAAAATATTTCGTTTAACAGAAAATATATTTAATTGAGGCATTCATTTCCACTGAAGATCAGACACATCCGCTCCATGGGCTGATCCTCCTTCTGAACTCACAGTTCACACCTGATGTAACACCCACTTGCTAAACACATTCATGAATACCCCTAAAATCCCCAGGTCCCCACCGGCAACTTCCCTCCTGGGAGGCCTGAGGAAAGTTTTATTGCTTTCTGGATTATGTCAGATATCATTATCACTGAATATTTCAAAACCTTCTCTTTCCAGGTTAGACCCAGTTAATACCAACTGTCTTCTACAATCATCTGTATTCTGATTATATGCTTTCCTTTTTGTCCATTCTATCTTCCTTTATCCATGTATAAAAAGCGAATTGTCATAGTTCCACTATGATATGACAGTTCTCCCTCTGACATTGTAAAATATCACCCACAGATGAAAATAGATTCATCAACTGTCCAAATTTCTTAATGCTACCATTAAATAGTTCCCCTTAAGTAACTTAGTTCTTCTTAAAATATGAAAACCTGTTGTATTTTTCTGTTAATAGTAATTTAGAGTGAACTCAGAATTTCGATTGCTTCTGTAGTCTAGTATTATAAATAAAAATCTGATTCATGATCCAACATTATGCATAAATAAAAGGTATTCAATTTGGTAATGTGAATCTAATCCAAATTGATTGTGTTCCACACCAGCTTTCCAACCACTAAATTATCATTTATCTTTATCTGTTAATAAACACTGCAGATTCTGTCATTGTGCTTTTAAGCCTTTTGAGATTACTGTGTCAACCTCAGGCACCTTCAAATGATGATGCTGAGTAAATAATAATATTAATTCATAACGCTAATATTGCATCTCTGCTTTTACTATTTCAGGGAAGCTCTGTCATTCTGTCATGTTGGGTAACAATGTGTGAGGCAGAAAGTAATGTAGCCAAATATTCAGGGATCCAGCAATCCTGTGAATATGTTACAGACCTTCTGAAGTAAATGTGGAGGGAGGGAACACCATAAAAAAAAATGAAAGGCCGCCAATGTAGCACGATTATTTAGAGTGAATCACCCCTGCAATTCATAGAGAGACCAAGAAAATTACATTAGTAACTAAAAATATTTTGTGTGATACAAGCCAATCACTGTATCAGGGTGGTACAAATAATTCATCAGTCAGTAAAAATGTGAATATATAACATGCTACTCATTTGAAATTTTTAAAAAAATGTAAAAACCTTACAATAATGTTTGTACAGAAAGTGGGCTAATAATTGATCACCAAATGTTCTGCATTGACTAGATTTAGTTAAATAGCTAATCAGTCTAAGTTTAAAAACTGAAGCCTGGGGGCATCTGGGTGGCTCTATCAGTTAAATACTGGAATCTTGTTTTCAACTCAGGTAGTGATCTCTGGGTCATGAGCTCGAGCCCAGTGTTGGGCTCCATACTGGGCATGGATTCTGCTTAAGAGAGGAGAGAGTAAAATAGGGTGTTTTGTCATCCAAAGACAGTCCAGAGACTGGATCCTTGCCTCAGGTAAGGACAAGATTCAGAGATCTACAGGAGATGGGGTGGTGTGGGGAAGACACAGTTGGGTAAACGACACTTTCTCTCACAGTAACACTTTTCTAAAAGAATGAATATTGCTTTTAGGTTATCAAAACATTCTTGGATATCTAGGAAAACAATAGAACTAGGATAAATGGAATCCGTTTTATGAACACAGTTTAAAGAATAAGAATAAGAATAAAAAGAATAAGATGCAAAAATCCGTTACAGGGTGCCTGGGTTGCTCAGTTGGTTAGAGATCTACTTTTAGCTTGGGTTGTGATCCGGGGTTTTGGGATAAATCCCAGCATCAGGCGCCAGTCCCTCATCAGTCTCCCTGCTGAGGTGGTAGTCTCTCAAATAAATAATCTTTTTAAAAAAATCAATTACATTTCTATACACTAGCAATGAACTATCCAATAAATAAATAAATAAGTAAACAATCTCATTGACAATAGCATCAAAAAAATAAAATACTAAGAATAAATTTAACAACAAATGTCAAAAAGCTGTACACTGAAAACTGGAAAACTTTGATGAAAGAAATTGAAGAAGACACAAATAAATGAAAAAGTTTTCCATGTTCAGAGACTGGAAGAATTAATATTGTTAAAACATCCATATTACCCAAAGTGATCTACACATTAAATGCAATCTCAATCAAAAGTCTAATGGCACTTTTCACAGAAATAGAGCAAAGAGTCCTAAAATCATATGGAACTACAAAAGATCCTAAGCAGCCAAAAACAATCTTGAGGAAGAAGAACAAAGCTAGAGGCATCACACTTCCTTTCTACAAAATATGCTGCAAAGCTATAGTAAAGAAAACAGCATGGTACCAGCGTGAAAACATATAGACCAATGGAATAGAATAGAAAACTAACAGATAAACCCATGCATTTATGTTCAGTTGATCTTCAACAAAGGTGTCAAAAACACATGACAAAGAAATGACAGTCTTTTCAATTAATGATATTGGGAAAACTGATTTTTCATATGCAGGAGGATGAAATTGGACGCTGTATCACTCCACATCAAAAAACCAATTCAAAATGGATTAAAGAGTTTAGTGTAAGATCTGAAAACAAAGCTATTAGTAGTAATCATTTCATTATTTAACTGTATCAAATCATCATGTTGTAAAAATATGTACAATTTTGGGGGACACCTGGGTGGCTCAGTTGGTTAAGCAGCTGCCTTCGGCTCAGGTCATGATCCCAGTGTCCTGGGATCGAGTCCCACATAGGGCTCCTTGCTTGGTGGGGAGCCTGCTTCTCCGTCTGCCTCTACCTGCCACTCTGCCTGTGCTCTCTTGCTCTCTCTCTCTCTCTTTCTGACAAATATATAAATGTACAATTTTTGTTTGAAATATGTAAATAAATTAAGAAGAATGATAAAATTTAAAAGAAGCATAAATGTGAACAGAAAAATGGACCTACATGAAAAAAAGTATAAGGAAACTTCTAAAAATAAATTTATGTTTATGGAAGGCCTTATTTAGTAACAAAATCCTCCTTTTATTTAACAGATTACCCATTCCAAAAGGGATAACAGAAAAGAAGTATCTTGGGTATTCATGTGTCACAAGAAAAATGGAGACAAAGCTTTTTCTTTTCACAAAACATGTAAGAGTCAAAATTTCCTAGTGATAAGGGAAATGGATCAGGAGACAAATGATGGAAACCTCATTCTGTCACAGCTCAAGACTTGTTGAATTATGGTTGCAATTCACACAGATGGTAACTAGTCTTTTAGCTAGGGTGAGCATGCAACTTACCATCTACACTATGGCACTCTGGAGCATGAAAGGAAGTGCTTAATAATTATAGGGAAGCAGGCATAAACTAGGCTATCCTCAGCAAACTGGAGCATAAGGTTATCCTTCCTATGCTCACTCCCACAATAGGAAGGTCTGGGGACAGGGGAGGGGACTGGTGCCACAGGGCAGCCAGCTTCTGGGGCTGAGCTGAGCAGCCAAGGTGTGGGCTCCACATGTTTTGGCAAACTTGAGTCAAAGTTCAGGAAAACTTTTGGTATAGGGACCCAAAAAATTGCAAAGTTAAGAGATGGAAAAAAGGGATAAATGTGTTATCATTATAGTAGTGAGATTACCTTTGGGATCTGGGATCCTGGCTCTGGCCCAAAACTCAAGAAGTGGAAACATCAGAAAAATGTCTCCAGTCCCATCAGTGGAGTGGGGAATCTCCATCTCTATCTCACCTTCTCCCTTTCTGTCCATATAGATAGATATAGATATTGATATTGATAGACAGATATAGATTGGAGAGAGGAACTCCCATTTATTTAAAGTGATGGCTTAGCAGCTCCAGGTCAGCTACCAGCTGACAGATGTCAAGCAAAGCTTCTTCTTGCTTTCTCACCTCTTAAAAAGTAGGAGTCTGATGAGATTGTCTGAGGAGAACATTGAGAGACATTCAAGTCATCAGAGCATATTTACAGTGATTTCTCTGAAAAGCTCAAAGGTAAGAGTGCCATACTGTCAGAAATATGGAATTTAATTGTTGAAGGAACTTCAAGACCCTCTGGTCTCATCTGCATGTTTGATAAATGAGAACACTGAGTCTTGGAGGGCTGTGGTGACAAGGGTCAGGTTCCACTCTCGTTCTTGGGCCTCATCATTTCTGATGTCGTCAAAAATCATTCTACAGCCTTCTGCTGAAGCCCATAATAGCTGCAGGAAACCTTACCCCAAAATGAGCTGAGCTTTTTATAAGGTTAAAAAAAAAAAAATGTCTTTCAGAGCTGTTTCAAAATCACAGAGAGTGAAATATGGACAGAAGACTGGTGATGAAAGAGGATGATGGATATTTGTAAGGTTTTCCTACTCAGCATCCCTTTTGTTCCCTTTTCTGACAACAGCATCCTGATTTTTTTTTTTAAACCATCCCCTCCTACCATTAATCCATGTGGTGCAGATGAAGCTGCCTTGACTTCTTGCCTCTCAGTTTTCACTGCTGAGGCAGACATTATAATGTTAATAGATAAACAGTAGGCAGATTTATTTAGCTTATAATTTGCTTACTTTCATGTCAGTATTTCTTTGTTCATTCAACACTGGTTAGCTTTCTATTTCATCAAGAATTCTCTTCATCTAGGGTGCCTGCATGACTCAGTCAGTTAAGTGTCTGCTGTCAGCTCAGGTATCAGGTCATGATCCCGGGGTCCTGGGATGGAGCCTAGCATAGGGCTCCCTGCTCAGCTGGGAGTCTGCTTCTCCCACTTTCTTTGTCCCTCGCCCCACTTGTGCTCCCTCTCTCTCTCAAATAAATAAATAAAATCTTAAAGGGAAAAGAATTATCTTCATCCAAAAAAGATAAAATAAATATGTTTACCAGGAAGTTGAGGTCCAAATTAAGAGGCCAGGAATCATAAGGTAAGGAGGATCTGAATGGCATCTGCCACCTGTTGGCAACCTGCCATTGATTCTGCTGGACTGGATGGCCTAACAGTGCTCTGTTGGACCTCACCACTCTATTTTACCACTCCCATAGTGAGATGTTTAGTCCAGGAGGAAAGGTCTTTCCCAGACAGGGGAAGATCATTCTTCAAGCAAGATTATGGGAAGGAAGCTCAAGGCCTGATAAATTAAAGCTGTTGGCTACTGAAAGAAGTACCAGCTCAATCATGCAACCTCTAAGGGAAACCTTCCAAGGGTGACCTTCTGTGGGAAACCTTCTGAGAGAAAACTTCCAAGAGAAACTTTTCAAGGGAAAGCTTATGAGAGGAGGCTTTACTGGGTAATATTCCATGAAGAACCTTCTGTAGGAAACCTTCTGCAGCAGACCTTTTGAGGAGAACCTTCTGGGGAAATCTTTGAGGGCAAACTTCTGGGGAAATCTTTTGAGGTGAACTTTCTGAGGGAAACTTCTGAGGGAATCCTCTGGGGAAATCTTTTGAGGGGAAACCTCTGTAGGGAAACTTCTGAGAGGAATCTTTTGGGGAGATCTTTGAAGGGAAACTTCAGAGATAAACCTTCTGAGGTAAAATTCCCTTCTGGGGGAATTTCTTATGGGAACCTTTTTGAGGTAGCTTCTTTGGTAAACTTTTCAGTGGGAATCTTATGTGGGCAACTTTTCAGAATCACAGACAATGAGCTATGGACAAAAGAGTGGTGATGAAAGGGAATGGTGGACATTTGTAAGGTTTTCCTGCTCAGCATCCAGTTCCCTTTTCTGAAGACAGCATCCTGAAGTTATTTTTTTCCCTTTGGAAACTAACCCTTCTACCTTTGATCTATGTGGCGCAGATGAAGCTGCATTGATTTCTTGCCTCTAGGAGTAGACACCAGACTCAGACTTGACCAAGCAGGCGATTCTACCTCACTGGCCAGAGCAATTATTTCAGAGGTAGGCAAGTGAATCTCAGACATGCCAACAAAACTCAATTCTGGGACATTTTTTGAGTTGTTGGCATTAAAAAATTTCCTTTTTTATTGCACTGACCTTGATGCAGGTAGAATATTGACCTGGAACTGCTGGAGATCACCATATGGAGATATTCAGCCTGGGCTCCAGGTCCATGGAGTCAAAGTAGAGCTGAAAGATAGAATGAATAAGTATCAGGTATTTCTATGTCATGTGTCCACATCCTACCATCTGTGAAATAAATCCCTAAACTAAAAGAATTATATTTTTGTTTCTGTTTGCTTAAGCCAGCTTGAAATGCATTTCTGGCTGAAAGAAAACAGCAAAATAAAGAGAACCAAATTGAAAATAAGAGATAAATTGGAAGTTATCAAGATTGGACTTGTCATCTACACTTAATAGAAATCTAGCATACTATATTTAGGCCAAGGCTGCTAAACATTTTTTTTTAATTCACTTACAGAGAAAGAAGGAAATATGGAAAGTTAACATTTACTAAATGTCTACTGAACAGAGATTTTTAAAAACCCATGTCAATACAGTTGCACAAAGATAAAAAGTTTATCTTATTTGTAACTGTGATCTTTATGAGCCTCTATCCACTCATAAGTAGGGAAAAAATGTAACTAGGGATCCAACTCTGCTTGAACTTAGTTCATCGTGTTAATAATATAAGCTGTCCCTTTTTAAGGAAACACTCTTTCTTTCATTTTGCAACGGTCCCTTACTCTTGTCTCCCTAAGTAAGCTCTGACTAGAAGGTATGGAGGGCTTATGTACCCTCATGGCAGTGTGGATTCCTCAGGGGAGGTGACTTCTATTTTCTCTGGACTGATACTGAAAGTTGAAATATCAAGCTGAAGTGACTTTTGAGGTCACCACTCCTGGCCTGGTCAGTGAGTGCTCAGTGGCACTCCTGCTGGCTCAGGGCCATCCGGGCTTCCCTGTCACTGTTGGAGCATCTGGGGTCAGCATATGTCACCTATTCCCTCCCAGCTAGAGTAGTCTATTTTGGATCCCTAAGTCACAGTCACTCTGAATCCAGTCTCTGTTGTGGAAACCCACATAGACAAACGCCAAGGTAGACTTTCAACATGACTTTTGGGTCATGCCCTTGCCCATCCAGAAACAAGGACAGTGTGAGGGCACCAAATACAAGGGCTTTCACTTACCTGACCACATAAAGCTGCATTAGTGTAAGAGGGTCTATAAGTTACTTTCTGCCGACATTTCATATGAGTACAAGGAAGAGATACCTTGCTTATTTTATTTATACCATCTCCCCTCTAGCCCAAAGCTCCAAGAATGGAAATCAATATATGTCCAACATGTATCAGACTATTGTACTGTTTTTACTTCTTCCCATAAACACTAGGGCTGGAAAGAAGGCAGGATTTTTGTTTGTTTAAACTTACTTCTGTCATTTCTTCTTTCTAATGTCAGGTGGTTCCTGATGGCAGACAAGGTCTACAGGAGAATGCCATGTGCTGAGTCTTCCAATAAGCTAAAGAAGGAGAAAAAAATGTGGGAGAGCAAATAATTTTCTCAAAGCAATAGCTTGCCTGGGAAAATGGCTGCCTTGCCGTATAATCTTCTTTTGATTGGCTTTTCTCTCTGTCTTTGGGCTGAAACAAACCCCTCTGTCACTTTAAGGCAGGTAGAAGCTGAGGTGAGCTAGGGCAAAGGTCTCACCCTCCTCAAGGTACAAAAGGAAAGCACATTCTATGGTTGAAATGATGTCTCAAAAAATAAAAATAAAATAAAATAAGATGATGTCTCCATTACACTACAGAGGTTCTATTGTTAAGGTGTTTTCACATATGCTATCTTCATTAGTTTGCTCTATGCTTAAAGTTTTTGAAAATAAGGAACAATAGCCCTACAGGACAGATAGCATTTCTTTTCTGTGAATGACAAGATGAATCTAAGAAAGGATAAGAAATTATACAAAGTCACATTGTCAGCAGCAGAACCAAATTTGAGTTTATTTGAAACAAAGTCCACATTAATAAAGACTGTATGTGACTCAAGGCCAGGAAAAGGAACTAATACATTTCATGACAAAATCAAATTTACATAGTTTGCAGTAAGAATATATGTCCAAGATTTGAATCAAGATTAAATATAATAGGCATACCTGTACAGTGACAGCTTAGATTTAAAAGTAATTTGTGTACAAAATATAAAAAATAAAGTAATTTGTATATTTATACAATTAAGGAGACCTGGATTAATATCAATTCATGTGAAATGGGGTGGGCAGTAGTGGTTTGTACACTACAAACTTTATATGGACCATCAATCTGATATGGGTGCCAAGATTAAAAAAAAGAGAGAAGAAGAGAGGGGAGACATTGAGAAAATAAAGAAGACATGAGAGCATCTTCTGAATTTTGAAGGCCTGTCCTCAAAGGGATATTAGAAAAGATCTAGGACTGGGTGTTTCAAAAAGGCAAATTCTACTCAATATAAAGAGAACCTCCACATCAAGTATGAAATGGGTACTGATAAAGCAGTGAGATTCTCACACAGAAATAGGCCAGGCAGAAGCTTGGGAAACATCTCTATATGTAAAACACCAAGAAATCACTACAACAAATGCAATCGATCTAGTAGACAAACGGTACATTGACTGGAGATTCCATTTTGCCCCTCCAGATCTATTTTCCACCTCTCCCGTCCTGCCCTGGGCCTGTATGACCACAGAAATAGGCCTTCTGCTACCCTGTTGCTTGCTGGGGTAGGAACAGGGGTCAGGTTCTAATGATGGAAGCATCAGTTGGAAAGAAGAGGAGGGTGGAGTAGGAGGGAAGAGAGTTTGTTTCCCCCTCCCTCAACAAACACACCTCTTCCCTTCTGGGACTTCCCTAGGCCTGCTGCATCCTCCCCAGAGGGTCCCATTCCTACTCTGGGTGATCCCTCCCTTCATAGCTTTAGGCCTAAAAGTGTAAGTTGTAACAATACTGTCACTTGCCTGGGATCTTGTCCAACATTTGCAAATGATCCTTTTATCAGAATCTCCTCAAATGGCCCAGGATGGGTGCCATCTGTCTCCTTCTGGAACTCTGACTGATGGAGTCAATGACTTAAAGAGGCCCCTCACATTCCAGGAAACCCACGAGGCCAGGAGACACATGGCAAGATGCTCAACTGTGTGATGAATCATGGAAATGACAAATAAAACCAAAGGGATTTCATTTTACACCCCTCAGATTGGCAAAAACTAAATATTTAATAGTAAAACATTCTGGCAAGAATGTGGAAGAGTGGGAATGTCCCTAAACTAAACTAAGTTGATACAGCCACTTCAGAAAATAATTTGACACGTTCTAGGAAAGTGGAAAATGTGCATATCCTGTGATCCAACTCTTTATTTGCAGGCATAGACAAGAACATACATTCTTGCAATGTATATAATAACAATTTTTAAAAACCCTTGAAATAAACAACCCGAATGTCCATGAACAAAAAAATGGATAACTACATCTGCACAAAATGAAGAAATTTCCTGCAATGGAAAAAAACTAATAGTCTAAAGCTACACACATCAACATGATATTGTTGCTCAAAACACGGTATTGAACAAGGAAAGCAATTTTCAGAATACCTGCAGCATGATTCATTCGTATAAAGTACAAAGGAACGTAAAACAGAATGACACCTTGTTTAGAGGATCTACACATAGGTAGCAAATCTCGAAAGATGAGGAAAAGAGTGATAGACAAAAAAGCAAGATATTGTTTACTTCTGGTCAATGGGAGATGGTGGAGGTGTGTGTTGGGGGACTGGTAATGACAATCTCTTCAGCTGGGAGGTATTCGAATTATTGTTTTACTTTCTATAACTTTACATAAATTTAAATATTCATTTATATGGATTAAAATTTGAACAAAAGAGCTAAAAAGAAAGTCAAACAAAAGAGCCCATAATACAATATTTATGTAAAATAGTTATTAACAGATTATAAGAAAACCATGACACTGTATTCATTTTATATGGCTGCATAACAAATTACCACAGTTTACTGGCTTAAAGCAAGACAAATGGGTTATCTCACAGTTTCTACAGTTAGGAGCGCCGGCACATCTTAGCTACTCCTCTCTCATGAGGCTGCAGTCAGAAAGGACCTCCGTGACCTCCCAGTTTGTATTGAGCTATATTTATTATTATCTGTTGTTATTGCTCATTGTCCTCATTGTACCTGTCATTATTTGCCATTATTTATTTGTTAACTTGTTAGTTATCTGCATCTTCCCAACCCACTGACTAAAGGCCGCAGGAGGACAGAATTACGGTAGAGAGTTCTGCTCACCAGCCTCCCTGTGAGTTAGTGAGGGACACATGAATTATTCTGGCCAGTGGAATGGGAGCAGAAGTGACCTGTGACATTTCTAGACCCAACAGTGAAGAGCCAGGGTGTCTCCTTTGTCCCAATCTTCTCAGCCATTACAACTGTTTGAATACTTACTTTTCAGTTAGCATAACCATGACTAGAAAGAAGGCTTCGAACCTCATCAGACTTCCATGAGCAATAAATAAACTTTTGTTGTGTGATTGACAACCCACTTGGATTCCACAGTATGCCATATACTAGCCTGACTTTTTTTTTTTCTTTTCTTCATCATTGTACCTTCAATATTTGGAAGAGTGTCTAGGACATTGTAAATCCTCATTAATGCTTGTTTAAAGAAAGGGAGGGTAAAAGAATAAAGGGAGAGAGAGAGGAAGGGTGGGAAGAAAGGGAGAAACAAATTATCATTGAGTAAATTTAACGCTCAAGGAGATGCATATGTTTACACGGTGGCTTCCCATTCTCTATGTGCATTGTGATGTACCCCCGCACACACACATAGACACTCCTCCCACAGTTTGGAGCCCTTAGACCTAACTACTTACTCTACCACTTACTAGCCATGTGACCTTAGGCAAGTCACTCACCTCTCTGATTTCCCTCTGTAAAATGGACATAATAACATTTGTCTTACCCTCTTGGCAAATTTGTTGTGGCAATAAATGTGTAAACATTTTCCAAATGCTTTATAAACTATAAAAGAATATAAATTGGAAGCATTACTACAGCTCAGTTTTCACGGGCTTTGCCTTAGGCTGAATCAAGCATAAAATTACATGATAACATTGTGAGTAAAGATATAAAGGAATGAGAAAAGGTGGAACATTGATAGTGGTCACAACAGGTTCATTTCTATACAAAAATACATATTTGGTCTAATCACAACTCATCAAGACCACTTCTTATGTGCTTATTAATAACAAAATTATAGGTTACCATTATTTACCATTATTTATACAGGAAGAATCCTGTATCTAATAAGAGCTTCTATTTTTCTTCATATCTCTGCATTGTCATCCCCAAGAAGGGGTAGTGGAATCAATCAGGAGAAAGAGCATCAGCCTGTGAACATACCCTTGGTAGAACATGGCTGGCACAGTGCCTGGTCATGGCGTCTGGCTTCTCCTCCTATTTTTTTAATTTTTTAAAGATTTTTATTTATTTATTTGACAGAGAGAGAGATCACAAGTAGGCAGAGAGGCAGGCAGAAAGAGAGAGGGGGAAGCAGGCTCCCCGCTGAGCAGAGAGCCCGATGAGGGGCTCTATCCCAGGACCCTGAGATCACGACCTGAGCCAAAGGCAGAGGCTCAACTCACTGGGCCACCCAGGCGCCCTGGCTTTCCTCATATTATTAGTAATTATTACTACTCCTGAAACAAGTTGATCAATGCACAAACACTCTTTTGTATATTTAATCTGTCTGCCCAACATGGACATAGTTACTGAAGGGTTGACATCTTCCTGAATTCCGAACGATGTGTCCTAAGTTGAGGTAATGAGTGATAGGATGAGTAATCAAAACTTTTTTATACATATTTGCAATATCTTGCTTCATATGTATTTATTCAGTACTCATTGGTGAACAAATTAGACACAAACAGAAATCATAAATTTACATATACTTTCTAAGCTTCCTTATTCATGGAGTGGAATAACTGGCCTGAACAGTTTTCTTGGCCATGAGGTACAGATATTCTTTTTTTTTAATTTTTAATTTTTTAAATTTCTTTTCAGTGTAACAGAATTCATTGTTTATGCACCACACCCAGTGCTCCATGCAATACGTGCCCTCCATAATACCCACCACCAGGCTCACCCAACTTCCCACACCCCACCCCTTCAAAACCCTCAGATTGTTTTTCAGAGTCCATAGTCTCTCATGGTTAATCCCCCCCGCCCCAATTTCCCTCAACTCCCTTCTCCTCTCCATTCTTAACAGGATAAGCAGTATCTGTTTTTCACATTATTTTCATGCACAAACACATTTTGCATTTTTGAGTCACTTGACTTCTGATCGTCATTTTGTAACTATTTCAATAGGGTTCTTGACCAAGCACAGGAGTGCTAGATTTTTTTTTTTTTTTTTTTTTACAAAATGTTCTCGTTTTATTTACCTTATTGTTAAATTTATTCATCATTTTATTATGAAGTGCTTTAGCATGGGGTGTGAGTGTGTGTATGTGTGTGTGTGTGTCTAGTGCTCACAATTCGTTTTTAGGATCTGAAATTTTAAGTCAACCCCTGACTCTGGAACTAGGATGGTAACATCAGGTGGTTTTGACATCCAGGTATGGACAGTGAACTTCCAATTTCTAGGTAAAACCAAGAAGGGTAGTAAACTTGAAAAAAAAAAAAAATGGAATGGACTTCATACCCAAATTACTGTATTTAATTTATTTGATGATAAAACAGGGTCTAAATTTATGATCCAAACTCAACTTGAGAATTAGGTCACGTGAGGATTAGGAAACTGTTGCTGATGCATTTGCCATTTGCTGGTCTAAACCAATACCTAGGCCTACTCTCACAGGTGCTTAGGTAACCTTGAGTTATCAGTGTTGCTTGCCTGGAGAATGTCTACATTACTTTAGAGTCTTCAATGGCCACAAATAGCTCTCTATCATTTCCTGAATTAAAAGTCAGGTACTATTTTATGGCTGCCCACCAGAGTCCAGGGTCTTCCTGAAATGACTCTAACTTCAGCATTGGCAAACTACAGGTAGATGAAAGGTCAGAGTTTAGCTCATTAAGCCTTTCCAAGTTTAGATGAATTCCTCGCACTTTCCTGGGGTTCCCTTTAATAATTCAATTCTTATGTGCCCCACAGGAAGTGCCTTCCAGAATCCTATTATAGCATTTTTATAACATCAAAAAGTTTTTATATACAAGTATAACTTCTATCAAGGGAGAAAAAGCCATCAAGTTTCTTGGAAATTTTATTGAGAGTTCTAGTTATTATAGCGATAATTTTTAGATACAATAACCTTTATTAACAGATTTTTGTTATATTTACAGAGCCATCTTAATAGTAATAAAAATGTATTTTAAAATTTAGATTACAGTAAATGAATTCACTTATCTGAGCTGAAATAATTTGTTTAGCCAAATAGATACTTAGTTGTGTCTTATAATTCATCACTTCTTCATCAGCATCATTATCCCAGAGTGAATGCTTCCATCAGGGAGGCTCTTAGTGGGTGTACTGGGATGGAGGTAGGGAAGAGAAATAAACCCTATGTGTTAAACAAAGAATCATACCATCCTCCAACACTTTCAGGAACCTTTCAGACCTGAACTATTGAGTACTGAATAAATACATACAAAACAAAATTTCATATATGTGAACCTGATATATAACGCATTTTTGAGGAATCATTATATTTGCTCTGAAAAGCATGGGTGCATCCAGCTTCTAAAGTAACAAAGCTAAGTCTATCCAACACTAAGTAAGGACCTCGCTGGTGACTATCTGCACTATTTGGGCAGTTTAGATTATCAAACTTGACTACCAGGACCACAGATGGAAATGAGATTTGGCTGTCCACACATCTCGAATTAACCAAATCATCTTGTAGACTACTTGACTGAGTGCTTTCCAAAAGCAACATCCAAGAACAATGATAAAGGGCAACATAATGCAGCAGCAAGTGCTTAATCTCTGACCCTAATTTCTATCATCTTAAAACTGGGTTAATACCCATCTTGTTGGGTTATTAAACAATATTTTTGTATCATTTTGGCTTGCAGTAAGCACTCATTGATTATTTGCCAAATAAATGACCCCATCATGCTTCAAAGTACATTCTTGAAGTTCCCTGTGGAAACCTGAATGTTGGGGCTCAGGGAGGCCAATATATTAAGTCATTGACACAAACTAGTTTTTCCAAATTAGGTAGCCCATTAAATTGGCTGGGCAAGCTGTGGGTATCATGTTCTATCTAAGAATCTCTGAAGTTGCTGAGAAGAGGTATTTGCTCTGAATAGCCCTTCAACTGGGATAAGTAAAGAGAAGGGATATGGAGAATGGAGAAGGAGCAAGTTTAAAAAGAGTTGAGAGGTGGAGTCCAAACTTTGTCCAGATAATTTGGTCTATGGCATGAGCGACACAAAGCATTCTCTCGAGTGTCTTGATTAGAAACATTACAATCCAAGGGAAAACACAGTCGTCCTACGCACAACTGTGAGCCTCGAGGGCTTTAATCTGTTAGATAGGAAAATTGCCTTACAATATGTTTCCCACCTTTAGAGTTAATAGAGAGTTAATAGCTAGGTTGCCTTCTTTAAGTTGTATTAAAATTATTTTAAAATATATTTTATTGTATATAATGGAAACTTCTGCTTTGTTTAAATACTAAGTTGACTCCTCATGATTTAGAATAAGAAAAAAAAATGCCTTTACTCATACTTCAGTTCTGTACTTTTCCCCTGAACTAACAAGGAGAAGATGGCTGGAAAGTAAGGCTGTGCTAGTCAATTATTAACTAGGAAGCATTTACATCACATGTCAGCGAAAAGTTTATGCTTTCCACATAAATCTCTCTAATATTTTGTGCTGTGTATCAAAAAATATTAAGCCAATTACTTTACACTTATGAAGTTGTTCATTTTCCATATCTCCTCAGTTCTGTGGGATGAGATGGGGCTGCATCTTTAATTCCAGGTTAAGCTTATTGGTATAAATTAGATAAAAATTTGTGGTCACATGGCAAATTACCTGCCTTAAGGAGCAATCCTATCATAGCTTTTTCCATTGCACCATTCTCTTGACTGCCTTTCATCTCATGGTGTGTTTTATTTAAAAAAGTTTCATATTTGTATTTGTTTTATAATTAGGAAAAAAAAGAAGCTCTAGTTATCTCTGTCACCTAGGCATCTCCCTAGCCTGACTTTGATTGTGAGTCCAACATGCCCTCTTGAGCAATGAAAACCACACCAAGTAATGGAGACAATGTCACCTGCAGTGACTACCAGGAAGCGTCACGTAACTATAAACAGCCCTTACCGAACCTTTGTTTTTGCACAGCCTCTGGAGTCAAGAGCACACGGAGGATAACAGAGCTAATGAGTGTCAACGTCAACACCCATGGAATAAACTAAACACCTCATTCTCCCAACAGTGTGGTCTTAGCACAATTGGACTATATTTTATTCTCCAGAATTTAAAGTTTTGTTTTAAATTCTGCACATCACAGCCATACTAAATATCCCCTTAGACAAGACACAGTGCTGCTGAGTAAGCCCCCTGCAAATCAGCAATGCTTTTTCATAAGACCAACATCCATAATTTATATCTGCATACAATTAGCCTGTTTACATTTATACATTTTCTGCTTCCTTTTATGTGAAATATTCCACAGGATACTTGGTAATGCATTCAGAATAACCTTTTTAAAATAAAGACTCCAGGACCAAACAGTTTATAAAATCCAATACCTAATAAATACTTTATATGAATAAAAAAGTGTTTTCTTAATCAGAAACAGTATATTTGTATTTGAGCTAGCCTTTCTTGCCTCCCAGGCCAATGGCCTGGCACCATATGGATCTTTATTTTTTAATGTATTCAGGAAAAAAAAAAATACTACTGCACTTCTTGATGGTTTCATTTGCACACAAATATCACATCCTTTCTCTTCTCCATTATTAGATCACTATCAGGATAATTTTTACAACTTTGGCCAAGTCAATCCCTTACACTGACGTGATGATGAGAGAAAAAATTCAGCCAGTTATCCAAAATTTAGTATACATGTTTCCAAATTCTGAATTCCCTCAGTATATTATGCTTGAAAAATGGATTTCACTATTGGAAAATGTATGCAGCAGAGAGGGAATTTCATATAATCGTGTACATTTGGCAGTCTACTTGGCAGTGGTCTCGATGGCTAGAAATCTGTCCATGTGGATGCCCAGTGGGTGGGCTAATAAGCAAGACCTTCTAGAAAAAACTTCAATGGTATCATCCCTTCTTTTTGCTGGGCAACTAGTATGGTATGGGCCTGAGATGAAAGGAGCCACCTGAAGCAGAGGCCAGGATCTGTAGCAACTCCCATGCCCTTTTTGGGGTAGAGTGAGACCCTATCAAAGAAAAGCCTACCCCAGAGTTGAGCTTGACAATGTTGAATCCTACCTGAGCCTTGTGATCAGTAAAGGTTAAAGGAAGCCCTCCTCTTTGTTCTGGGAAGCAGCTTACTGAAAAGTGGCACCCTTCCCCATATGACTTAGCTAATACTCACAGATGCCTGACACCTTGTTTATCCATAATGAGTCTAGGCAGGTACTCAGAATTCCCTTTCTTTACCTCATAAGTGATCGGCTGAACTGTTAATCATTCTAAACGGAACACTAACTGGCCAACCTTTGGGTAAATGTCTTTCCTTCACCCCAATGCCTGAACTTTAGCCCAGCTGCAGTGGGATCCAGCAGAAAACCCCTCCAAGGAAAGGTGGCCTTGGGGCAAAACATTCTCTCTACTATCCTGTCATATCACCCTATCCCTCACTCCACTTGCCACGCTCAATTCTTTCTAACTTTGTCTATTCCTCTCTGTAAAAGAAAATCCTTTTACCCAACTCATGAGACACCTGCAGACATTAGATCACGGCATTCACCCTGTTAAAATAATCTCCCTCTCCCTATCGCTATAGTCCCCTTCCCTATGACACTAATCCCCCTCCCTGTTGCAAAGTCACTTTCCTTTTCTTGCAATAATCCTTTTGAATAAAAGTCTCTCCTTACTAGGTTCAGATTTGTGGGGGGTTGTTTGTTTGTTTGTTTTTTGACAAGATCCTACTTACCTGAACACTGAACTAGGGAGGAACTTGAAGAAAAATATTGTTTTTGTAAGAAGGAGAACCTTGGGTTTTCAAGTGGTATGTTTACACATATTTAGAGTTCCTTTACAAATAGATGAGATTCTCAGAACCAAGAGTTGGTGCTAACTTCTTGATGGATTGATTCTGTCAGCCCTTGCCTTTCTCAAACTTCAGCTGTAGTGGCTGGTGTCCTTTCCCTAGAGGTCAGGCTTTGCTGGTCCCTGAGCCATCTAGAATCAAGCAGGATGCAGATTGAGACACTCAGCATCTCCATGTGAAGTGCAAAGTTAGTCTTGCCATCTGGAATTAAGCTCAGCATTATAGAGCTGGTGTAGGGCAGACCTTGAATTTCTCCTTGATACTTATATGTCTCATCCTTTAAATTGACAATGTCTAGACTGTGTCATATTGATCCAGGTGGAAATACAAGTTCCAAGATTGATGACTTGTTATGAGGTCACCTTTCATCTTGTAACATCCTACCTAGGTCCCAGCCTAAGTAGGGACATAACCATCACCTGTGCAATTTTGAGCATCTTGGGTTGCCAAAATTATATCATTAGTTTCTGTTCCTGTCCACATCAAGCCTGAGCTCTCTAAGTGCCTTGGGACAAATCCATTGACTTCTGGTAGCCAGCTCCAGAAACAAGCCCATTTCCCAGACCCCTGTCCCTTCCAATTCAGGGTTTTCAGTCATCCTTGAATCATGTAGCATGATTTAAGAACTTCTAGATTAATGGTACAGACTGCACCTTACTTACCAACACTAACCTTTAATATCAGGTCAGTTCCATTGCTAACGGGTTGTCATTCCATGTCCAAGTGAAACATGAATTTTTACAGAGCTGTTGCACAAAAGCCTTAGTTGACCATGGCTATTGACAAAACTGAGGAGAGAAAAAGGGACTCTCTAAGAAAAGAATAATAACGGTATGCAAGTGAGTTTTGAAAATTTGATATAAAAAAATATACACATATACAAATAGACATTAAAGAAGTCATTGGAAGCCTTAACTGGAAATATCTCCTAGAATTTTCATTAATTAACTCATTTACTTATTTATTCAAATAATTACTCTGAAGGTCTCTGTAGAGGCTAGGTACTGTGCCAATAACTTGCAACTCAGCAGTGAACAGAGCAGACCAAATACTTACCCTCACAGAGTTTGAACAGAAAGGATTTAAAGCGAGTTTTAAATAGGAATCAACGTATAGAGATTCAATATGCACAGAGATTATAAGGTGAGTTGTATCTGTCTGTGCAAGGAATAATAGTTACAACCACAATGGGATAGAACGTGTGATTCATCAGCAGGCTTCCATCTGCTGAAGAGCTCTCAGGCTTTTTCTTCCTCGTCAGTAAATCCATGCATCTCTGCATTTTCTTCTTTTAATCTAAAATCTGGAACTCTCTTCTTTTTAATTTGTGAAAAGGGGAATTGATGCCAACACTCAATATTAGAAAAACGAATGAGTGGGCATGCATGACACATCAGTGAAGGAACACAAACCTTTTTCTTGAACACAGTGCTGGTTTCAGTGTATAATATATGTCAGTAGGAAGGCACTTTAAATTCTTTGACATGTATTGGAGAGTTTCCTTTCTGGAAGTTGGAGATCTCATTTTGAGAATGTCAATGAGGTATAAAATTCTGCATAAATAAATATAGTTACAATTGATTACATTTTCCATTGGGAAGAATAAGTTACAGGGAGATGGTTTCACTTATTTTTCAGAATGAAAAATGTGTACATAAAGGAATCAAAAAGAGTCTGTTGCACTACCCTGAAGACAAGGCTACTTTCATGCTTGTTTATTTGTTGTTTGTTTGTTTACACATCCTCAGACTATCCTAGGAAGGATTTAAGGCAGCTGCTTCTCATTTCATAGCTTTCAACATACACATACTTTATTTGTTTTGTGATCAGTAATTAAAATTATTATATTCCAGACTATAGCATATGATTGTGTAGCCGTTTTTAGTTCTGCTTTTTTAATTCATCAAAACTTAGACTGAGTATGTGTGTGTGTGATTCTTTATTCATACGCACAGCAACTGTATAAAGTCACTGTGTAAGAGCAGAAAGGAAAATCTGCAGAGATTAGAGAACCCTGAAACAGGAAAAAGAGGCATATTTTCAAGAGAAAACTAGAAATAAAATCTATTTGAAACTCTAAATTCTGCTCCAAACCTAAACGGATCCAAATGTACCAGATGCGATATGAGCATAAATATTGATGCATCCTGATATTGTCAGGATGTCCCTGCGGCAGAGATGTCATTGAAGGTGGAGTGAAAGGATATCTGCACCATCCTCCTAGATGCTGTAAATAAAAGTTTGCACACTACTTTAGAAGGTACGCAGATTCCTCAAATCTTCCCATGAATCAGAGATTAAGACAAAATGACCTTGTGTCACTTCTGAACAGACAAGTAAGATGAAAATTGATTTGATTGATATCTACCCATTTTAAGATAGTTCTGAAAAGGCCCCATTTTTTCCCTTAGAAAGAAATACAATTCTACGTCCCTCAATGGGAGAAAAAAGAATTTCAAAGTAGTTACGAATAGAAACTGTATATTCTCCATATAGGTAAGTAAGTAGGTAGATAGGTAGACAGACAGATACCCTCTTTTTTTATATAGCTTATCATTATCATCACAACAATTCTAATTACAAAGTGAAATTATTTTGCTCATAATTTGTTTTCAATTTAAAGTCTTTCTCTACCAGAATATATGCTCCCTGTAAGAAAATTTTTCTTTTTTACTACCATGCCTAGAAGATAGTCTAGCATAAAGCACATATTTTAATAAATTTTTCTGAAATGAAACAAGTATGTATACTGAAGGGATAACATTGATTGTCTTTGAGTAAATGGGTGATAGATGATATCCTGTTTGGTATATGTTTATTTTAGTGCTCTTTAAAATATATATATTTCAGGGCACCTGGGTGGCTCAGTGGGTTAAAGCCTCTGCCTTCAGCTCAGATCATGATCCCAGGGTCCTGGGATCGAGCTCCACATCAGGCTCTCTGCTCAGCAGGGAGCATGCTTCTCTGCCTACTTGTGATCTCCATCTGTCAAATAAATAAATAAAATCTTTAAAATAAAAAAATATATATTTCTTTGTGTTTTTTTATTTTTTATAATGTGTATGTATTTCTTTTTAAAATAAGAAAAAAGGGATGTGAGGGTGATCTGGTGGTGACATCTGTCATCCCATTGATCGCCAGTGTTGATTTGGCTGATCTGGTTAGCTAGGCACTTGCCGCCTCCCTCCATCACTATTCCATATGTGTCAATGCAGAAACTGCTTGCTAGGTTCAAGAGGATGACCCTTCCCAGATAGAGGAGGCCCTGTTCTTTGGTCAAGGGGAATGAGTGACAGCACTTCCTTGCTAGAACCTCCAAACAAGCTCTCAAGGTCCATTTGTAGAAGAATGTCCAATAGTAGCCACAGACCAAATAGAGACTCTGGATCTGGCCCTTATCAGACCAGGTTGCATCAACAAGAGTTCCCTTGGCCTGACAAAAAGACTAAGAAGTTCATCTTTCAGATCCACACAAGCAGGGTAACGCTAGCAGATGATGGGACCCAGACGACTTGATCATGGCTAAAGATGACCTCTTGGGTGCCAACATCAAGGCAATTTGTACAGAAACTGGCGTGATGGCCTTAAGAGAATGTAGAATGAAAGTAACGAATGAAGACTTCAAGAAATCTAAAGAAAATGTTCTTTATAAAAAGCAAGAAGGCATTCCCGAGGGACTGTATCTCTGAGGGGCCAGAGCTGCCTTCAAGAAAACAGTCGGGTTTGTCACAACACCTTGAAGGGATGAGGTTGGGGAAGTTGCCCAGTGGAACCCATGTTCCAGTTGATTTTTGTTATTAACAAAACCTCCTGTGTACATTTTTGAGTGCAATGTGGAGGACGCCCCCAGGCTGCCTTCATCTGTTTGTCACCTGCACTGCTCTGTCCCCAGTAGAGAGTGCTCCTTCTCAAAAACCAAAACCAAAAACAAAGAAACAAATAAATAAATAAATAGCAAACAAATTAATCAATTTAATAAAAAAAATTCAGATCACTTAGAATTCCAAATACTGGGACACCTGGGTGGCTCAGTGGGTTAAGCTTCTGCCTTGGGCTCAGGTCATGAACCCAGGGTCCTGGGATCAAGCCCCACATCCGGCTCTTTGCTCAGTGGGGGGCCTGCTTCTCCCTCTCCCTCTGCCTACTGCTCTGCCTGCTTGTGTTTGCTCTCTCTCTTATTTACTTATTTATAAATAAATAAAATCTTAAAAAAAAAGAATTCAAATACTATTGAGCTCTGATTTCACCTTTGTGGCACACTGAAAAGAATAGTCAACTAACAATACCCTACCCTGGACCAGGAAAAGAAGGAAAAAAACTAACAAACAAACATCACAAAAACTCTCTTGCCATTCATAAATTTTGGAAGTTATTTTCCATTTTATTCAGTGTCCCTTTTCTCTCATGGGTCTTTTGATGGATGGATAGTGGAAGAAATGCAGAGAGGTGGCATAATCACAGAACTGGGAGGATGGGTTAAGAAGCAGAAAGTGTGACCCTTTTAGTTTTATTTTTGTAACACAAATCTATTCACAGCACTTTTAGAGAAAACACTTTTTTATATATTATAAGCTTGGGAGGAAAGCTTAGAAGAACATGAACAAAAATGTTAATGGTAGTTAAACCCAGACGACTTCTCCCTTTCTCCTGCCTCCCAGTACTTGTCAGGATGTTCCTCCAGGTTTTCTGTGGCTTAAAAATAGTACTTTTTAAAGAGGAAAAACTATAAAAATCAAATTTAAAAGTCAAGTAAAAGTTACAGTTATGAAATAAGATATTAATTTGAAATTTTTAGAAAAAAATCTGAAAAACACACAAAAAATGGAAAGTAGTGAAAATGCCATAATTCTGAGTTAATAGAAAAGGTTAGATGAAGATTGGTCAATGAAAAAGAAAGAGGAAGTAGAGGTGTTGAGTAAAAATTTTAATGGAAGGCTAAGAAATGCATTCACGTCTCATGGCAGGAGATTATAAGGTGTTAAAAAAGCATTGAGAAGGAGTTTCTGGAAATCTTGACGATGGCTTTCTGCCTGCTGTGGAATATATTTTATATTTATTTTGGAGATCTCTGTGGTTAAAATGCTCGCTTCTGGAACTGGGGAAATTGTGAGAAACGTGTTCTTCCCTGATGTCGCAAAAAAGGAAGATCTATAACATGTCACACTATCAAAACCAAAAGCAGTTCAAATGGAGGGGTAGGTAGCTTCTTCACTGAGTTTATTCTTTAAACCAGACTGATCAGGAATTGCATCTGAGAAATCAAATACAGTGTTGTCAAATACCACTATGTCAATGACAGAGCTTTAGATCGTGAGGAGTCAACCAGAGATAGTTAACTTAAAGGCTCTAGAATGAGTGAAACCTTTAATTAACCTAAAAATTACTAACCTAATAATATACAAATGAGCTAACATTAAGTAACCTACTAACATACAAATATTAACTAACCAAAGAATATGCAAATATTATGACCTCACCTCTGCTTAATGTTGACCCCTTTTCTAGGATGCCATGAGAGTTTGGGGATGATGTGTTCTATTAAATGTGAGTATGGCATTATGCCTATGCTGGATTCTTGCTTTTGCCCTTAGAAGAGGAAGGCATGGTGCCTGCAAGTCAGATGGTAGCAAACTGCACCGACGCATGTCTGACTGAGGCAGAGAAGCAGCACTTTCTTCATGCAGCAGAATTTCTAGACCAAAGAGCCCCTGGAGCTGTTGCTATGGAATTCAGCCTGTCACCCTGACCAAGAAAAAGAGCACCTCATCCTCTTTTGATGTTTCCTTTCCACACGGGAAAAGCCACCAGCTTAATGTTCCTGGACAATCCACGCTTGCCCTCCTCCCCATCTCCAAGGAAAGAGCAAGGAAGATTGAGAAGTAAGCAGAATTTGGGCAAGCTTCTCAGGAAAACCAAGAGAAACGAGAAGGGGCAGTTCTCCCAGACACCTAGCAAAACCATTTCACTCCCTATTGTCATTCTGTGTTATGCACTTTGGCCAAGAGTGAAAAAAAAAAAAAAAGAAGAAAAACAAACAAACAAAAAAAACAAAGATTCACTTGGTACACATAAAAGACCATTTATTACTGAAACAAATTCTGGGATGAACAGAGTCAGTATTTTCTCTAACCTAGTGTGTATTATATTTTATGCATAATCACAGTTGAATTGCTTCCCCTGCCCAAAGTCATGCGTCTTATTCCTTTTTATTACCACCCTATCCAACTGTATGCTCTATTATAGACTATATGTTAATGGCTGAATTCTGAAGGCAAATAGCACTTTGTGAATATGTAAGACTATAGAAGCTGCTGGTGCCTATTCAGTAAATCAGAACTGCTGTGCCAAGCAGCAATCGTGCTTCTCAGCATCACATCAATTCTGTCACATAAAGACTAAGCCAAAATGGCCAAGTCATTTAGAGTAAGTAGATATTGAAAGAGTTGACATTTTAATATATTTAATAATGAAATAGTAGCTAATTTTGATATTTAGTATAAAATTAGTAGAGATTACAAGATGTTGAACATTATGGCCATAATCTTATGCATCTTTATACACTCTGCAATGTAGCATACTGACCTGAAAACTCTCTGCAGTCCATAAGTGTTTATTAAATTCATTTGTAAAGATGTTGGGAGAATTTGATGTGAGATGTTTTATAAAAACATTATGTTGATATTATAATACTGGACTGTAGCACAATCTACTCTTTTAAAATCACATTCACTGGTATTTCATTTTAATAATCAAAAAAGTAATACCTGCTCAGTTTGTCAAAGTAGGAAACCTATGTTAAAGGGTAATTTTCCAAAAAGGTATGATCACAACTTTCATACAGATATAAAATGAATACTTGTCAGATATTTTATTTAACCTATTAATTAAATGAAAGAACCAGGAAAGATGTTACAATCAGTTCAAAGGAGAAGTTTAAGCTGCCCAAGTTTATATGAAGTAAGGGAATGTTTAAATAAATTTGCAAATGGGCACCAAACTTTATTGACAGAAAGAAGGACTGACAACGGCAGCACCACTGGACAGAACTATTAATGTGCATATCTAAAGACAACACAGTGTTTGCATTGCTTTCGGTTACCTGCAATTTATAGAGTCGTAATCACAGGCAATGAAAGACTAAAATCAGATACATTGGAGAATGGTGCTCTAAACAATGCATTGTTTTCCACTGGAGACACCTAGCAATCTTTTTATTTCCACTTTCCTCATAATAAAAATTAGAAGGAAAGAATAACAAGAAGAGAGGAAAGAAGGGAGGAGGAAAGAAAGAAAAAGAGAGGAAGGAAGGAAGGAAGGAAGGAGAGAAAGAGAGATAGAGAAAGAACCCATTTGAAATTTACTACACAGATAAAACCACTGATGACATTTTTGTGTATTTTTTTTCCCAGCAATAGATCTTAATAGGGTTGGACAGCATAACACTGGGTATGTTCTATGAACTCCTTTTTTCACTTAAAAAATATATTTATTTAATTTTTAATAATTTTATATTTTTATTTAATATTTTAATATTAAATATTTATATAATAATTTTATAATAATATATATCTATTTATATATTTTTATTTATATATATATAAAAAGTAGTGAACATTTTCTCATATCCAGCGCTCTAATGCAACATGATTTTTACCTGATATGGACGTACCACAGTGTGCTTAACTAATCCACTATTGTTGCATATTTTTGTGAGTTTTCTTATTGTAAATAACCACACAAGAAAAAGCCCTGGACCAATGTCTTTATAACACATCTCTGATACTTTGCTTAGGAATTCCTAGAAGTGGAGTTTCTGGGTCAAAAGATGGGTGCATTTTGATATATTTTGACAGATGTTGCTAAATCGCTGTACAGACATGCCGTACCAATTCTCAAATCCTGCCGGCTGTGTGTAATTATGCCCGTTCCTCCGCACCCTTGCCGACACAGAGCATTATCATTCCTCTTAAGCTTTGCCAATTCAATGGGCTAAGCCTGATGTTTCTTCATTGTTTTAAATCTGCATTTTAAAAACTATTGAGGTTAAATTCTTGAATCAACTAAAATAAACACTTTATGAGACTTTGTGGGAATGTGGATGGAAGGAATAAAAGATAAAATTATGGCTTCCCTCACTTTGTCTTCATTTTGGAAGAGCTAAGGAGATTTGACAAGCAAATGAACAGAAATTCCTGGTGGTGGGTATTCAGGAGGGCACGGATTGCATGGCGCACTGGGTGTTATACGTAAACAGTGAATCTTGGAACACTATATCAAAAACTAATGATGTGTTGTATGGTGACTAACATAACACAATAAAAATTAAAAAAAAAAAAAACAAAACAGAAATTCTCATTCTGAAAAGAAAGGACCAGACTAAAAGTATAATGCAGAAATTTGTTTTCAAGAAACTTGGAAGAAAAAAAAAATCAGCCATACTCAAAATGCATCCAGGAAAATAATTTCTAAACTGTGGAACTGAGAAGTAGCATCAGCATTTAATTGGGGGGAGAGGTGCATTTGGTTAATAATGAAGCTTTAACACTTCTTATTGAATTCTGATTTAGTGAGATAAAAAGCATCTGTGTACTGAATTATACATAAAGGGAACAGTTTGTAGATTATTCTTGCCTGTGTCTACTTGTGTGTACTGTATAATTTAGGCCTTAATATATTTGGAGTCCTTTTTCTTTTATTGTTCAGAAGTTGAATGAATACCTTCCTCCCCAGTAATATTTGTTCAATTTTATTTAGATGTGAAAACTGAAATATGGAAGCTAGTTTCCAGTTCTGTGTCCCTAAGAAATACACACGAATGTATTTTGGATCTTCCAATGTTCTGCATAGTTTCAGCAAGATGAAGGAGAGTGATATAAACATATATGATTTTATTGTCAGAGTGAAAAAAATCTCTAAAATGGATCCAAAGGGAACACTGGCATGGACTGAAGGAAACTGATTTTATTTCCATTACTCCTGCTTCTTGTATTTTCCTTTTACTTGGCTGAGTCAAGGGTTGGGATTAGGGACCAAAGCCATAGTCTCAGGTCCCTGGTGAGGGCAGAAGCCAGACTTAAAAAGGAGATGAGCAGGGGAGAAAGCAAGGGAGCTAAAAACTCATTCTGCCACCTAGAATTCCTTCCACGGATACCTACTGGTGACCTTGTGCAACTCATTTAATGTATCAGAGACACCAATTCTTCTCTGTAAAATGGAGTTTATAACTACCATTTATTTTTAAGGATTTAATTTATTTATTTGTTAGAGGGAGAGAGTGCGCACAAGGAGGGGGAACAGCAGTCAGCGGGCTCCCCGTGAGCAGGAAGCCAGATGCAGATGCGGGACCCTGGGATCATGGACCCTGGGATCATGACCTGAGCTGAAGGCAGCAGACGTTTAACCCACTGAGCCACCCAGGCAGGCGTTCCCCATAACTACCATTTAAAGATGGCTGTGATTGGGGCGCCTGAGTGGTTCAGTCAGTTGAGTGTCAGGATCTTCTTTTTGGGTCAGGTCATGATTTGGGGGTCATGAGATCGATCCCCACAGTGGCAAGTCTGCTTGAGGATTCTCTCTATCCCTCTACACAACCCCAACCCCTGCTCATGCTCTTTCTTTCTCTAAAATAAATAAATAAATCTTTAAAAGAGAAATAAAAATGGCTGTGATAGTGGATATAGAGGTCTTTAGCAAATTGACACACTAATGAAACTAAATTATGAGACATCTGTTTGGCACCACTATATCAGCCAGAAATGGAGCAATTCCTCATTGAGTTTGTTGGAAACACAGAAATTTCTCTGCTCAAATGACGGAAAAATGTAGAGTTCAATGCATTCTCAACTGGAGAGGAAAAAGTGCTTCTAAGAATTGATCAAAATACAGCTTCTTAAACTGATGTTAAAAGATGCTGTGTTTGTTTCAAAAGGCAGTATTAAAGTCTTATGCCAGAAATGAATTCCTGAGAAAAAGAAAAAACTTATGTCAATAGGCTCTTATTTGGAGGGGGCTGAAATCCTCACACTATACTATTATTAATTTTGTGTTAATAGGGTTTGTTAACTTAAGTTTCTACTATTATATGTGCTTTGTGGATTTTTGAGTTGAGGGATTAGCTCTAGCCTATGGCCTCTAATTGGATATTGTCTAATTATTAATATTCATTTTTCCAGAGAGATTTGCTTCACAGAATTAAAAAAGTTGATGAGTCAACAGTAGCTACTATTCCCCTCTGATTTATAAGCATGAAAGAATATGTAATTCAAACATGACCCTCATAAACTACCCTAGTATCATTATTATAAAACAAAGCTCAGTGTTCTGCTTCCAGTTCTTACTTTTCAGAATATTGAGTAAAATGTGAATTACTAACTAAGTAAATCCCATGAATTCTTTTGGAAAGTGTGTGGCTTACTATGGATTCAACAGTCTATCAATAGATCTATGTTAAAATTTTTCTATATTAAAATTTGAGTGGGAAGGAAAGGAGCTGTTTTTCTTTGCTTAATGGAGAAGGCAATTTTATTGAAGAAAAATTATCCCTTCATAACCAAAATATAAGTGGCCTATCCTCAGTGAAGAAGAAATACTTCCTCAAAAAAGGCCAGCTCTATAGAAATTCATAGCCTTTTGTCAGAACGGATTAAGAAAAGAACATGAGACAAAAAATTGGTAGTTTGGGCAGAAATCTTCAGAGTAGACAGAAGAGAAAGAAATGGGATGAGGAAAATCAACGAGGAGAAAATAAAAATTGTCAAGATGAATGATAAACAAATATTAATAAGAATTTTATCCATGGAAAGGCAAATGTACATGTCCTTATACATCGATATATCTCATTGTCCATGGTCAAATACAGTTAAAAAAAAAGTAAGAAGAAAGGTATCTCTCTTGATAGAAATACTGTGCCTGGTTTTTATTTTCACATGGTTTAAGTAAAGGTCTGTGAATTTCTGAGATCAGTCACTTAGAGAAAGAAAATCACCTCATAAATTCTAGCTGATAAGATGAAAAGAAGACAGGTCTTTACAAATTTTTTGCAGTCCAGTTTCAAAATGATTTTCAAATAACTTTTTAAAAACCTAGAAAAAATCAAATAAATGATGGAGAAAGTCAACTTATAAATTGAAATATAAATATATAGAGGAATTATTGATGAGGCTTTCTATTAAATACATGTTAAAAAATTACCTTTCCCCGTGAATTGTTTTACTCTTTATGGGAAAACTAACAGGTGTCGTATCCAAATATATCTGCAGCCTTCCTCAAATGTGTACCAACAGCTACCTGCCATCTGTGAGAGACCAAGAGCAAATGACAACAAATCTGGGACTCAGGGTCTGGGATTACCTATTTCTTCCAACAGAAGGACTGAAATTCCCCCAAATATCTGGGACCGTGATTAAAAGTCTTTCAACAATGTGTCCATCAACTATGTAGTGATGCATCTCCAGACTTACACATTTAAAGAGACCGTAATCTGGGGCGCCTGGGTGGCTCAGTGGGTTAAAGCCTCTGCCTCTGGCTCAGGTCATGATCTCAGGGTCCTGGGATCAAGCCCCACATCGGGCTCTCTGCTCAGCAGGGATCCTGCTTCCTCCTCTCTCTCTCTCTCTCTCTCTGCCTGCCTTTCTGCCTACTTGTGATCGCTGTCTGTCAAATAAATAAATAAAATCCTTAAAAAAAAGAGAGAGAGAGAGACTGTAATCTATGTCTCATCAACTTTATATATGTGCATCTATAACTCAGAGTTTCCTAACTTCTTGATTTGGAACTTAGACTCTTTTAACAACTGACAAAATGGAAGTCTAGGAAATTAACAATCACCCTAGTAAAAACTTTCACCACTGAAAAGTCTACATTTGAATTTATACTGATGGAGTTGAATCTTCTTTGTTGTCAGAGGAAACTTAACCTTCTGTGCTCCTCATGGATGCTTGGGGAGGGGAGGTAGTTTCAACCAGAGTCAAATAAGGGGGTCTGTGTCACAGATTATGAGAGAAAGAGAGAGAGAGAGATGAATTTTCTTCCCACCTGACGGGAAGATGTGTATCAACCCAAAGTTAGGATTTACAGAAAACAGTTTTCTATTGTACGTCTCCATTTGGCCTGACAGTGGGTAAAAAACAGCTCTTGCTAACAAAGTTAGCCTAATGGGTTATGAATAATGAATCTTAAGTCACCAAAGCTCCACTTCTCATTCTTAGGTTGTGAAGACCAATATAGGGGCACTTGGGTGGCTCAGTAGGTTAAGCATCTGCCTTTGGCTCAGGTCATGATCCCAGGGTCCAAGGACCCAGCCCCATGTCAGGCTCCCTGCTCAGTGGGGAGCCTGCTTCTCCTTTTCCCTCTGCCATAAACCCTGCTTGTGCCCTCTCCCTCCTCTCTCTCTCTGTCAAATAAATAAATAAAATCTTTCAAAAAGACCAATATAGGTTCTGTTAATCTCTCAGTAATAATCCAGTTTTTCTCACTTATGCCAACCCCCCTGATGTTCTAGAATGGCCTTTTATAATCATCGTGTACTCTACAAAGATCAGTTCAAAAATAATGATCCAAACATTAACATGACAGACAGTAGTGTTTTCTTTTTATTTTTAAATGTTTTTAAAAAGCCTATGAGTCTAATAATAGAACAAAACACATTATGTATATTGTCTCTGGTGACTTGTTTTGAAAATGTGTACAGCAATATGAGATTGTAAAAACAAATATTAACTAATAAAATATTTCTGTTTTACATTCTAAAATTGCAGATAACAGATAACTCATTTAATTTTTTGAAAATCAAATAACCATGCTGCCGGTAATTAATGCTTTTGATTAATAGGACACTGCAGTACCTGTAAGCTAAATTTGTCTGTAAATGTCTTGAGATACACAAAAAGTCAGATAAAAAATATTTGATTTTTTGAGAATTATTTCAAAAGACTTTGCCCAGATTCAGAGATATTAGATTATGAAAGTCCGTGGATTCCAGTTGATTTAATTTGTGTATTAGTTTACTTGTTACAAATCTACCCACAAGGCTGGTCCGTAGAGTTACATTTTTAATCCATGGTTATGTTCCATAGACTCCTCTTTATTACAAATACCTTTTATTCTTTTTTTAATAGATTTTATTTATTTATTTGACAGACAGAGATCACAAGTAGGCAGAGAGGCAGGCAGAGAGAGAGGGGGAAGCAGACTCCCTGCTGAGCAGAGAGCCGGATGGGAGGCTCGATCCCAGGACCCTGAGATCATGACCTGAACCGAAGGCAGAGGCTTAACCCACTGAGCCACCCAGGTGCCCCAAATGCCTTTATTCTTGAGGAGATTTTATAAATATTTAGAATATTGAAGCAAACTTTTTCAGTACAAACTACCTTTTAGCAGGTCTTTCCAGGTGCTTTCATTTTTTTTTTCCCAGTGTTTCAAGATTCATTGTTTATGCACCACACCCAGTGCTTTTAGACAGCATCCTTTGTCCCCAAGCGGACAGCTGATACCCTCCCATGGCATTGTGAGAAGTGTTCTGCACGTCTATCCACTACCTATTTAGTGCAAGGCTGAATACCAAAGGGATTCAGAGCAAAACCCTGGAAGCAGTTTGCAATTTCCTCACTGGCACAATAGGGGTAATAATAGAACCCATCTTGAAGTATTGAAGATTAAATGAGTTAACATAATCAGAGCTTTAGAACAGTGTCTGGCAAATAGAAAATACTTTGTAACTCTTCACGATTATAATTATTTTCTAGTAGCAGAGGACCTATTTTCCAGATTCCATTTGCTTAGAAGGTTCACATGTAATGATTAAGAATCAGAACTTTGGGGGGCTCTTGGGGGCTCAGTTGGTTAAGCATCCAACTTTTGGTTTCTGCTCCAGTCCTGATCTCATGAGATGGAGCCCAGTGGCAGATTCTGCACTCAGCGGGAGTCTGCTTGGATATTGTCTCCCTCTGCCCCTTCTCCATTCTTTCTCTCTAAAATAAATAAATCTTTTTTAAAAAAAAGTGAAAAAAGAAAGAAAAAGAAAAAGAAACTTTGCAGCTAAACTGTGTTGATTCAAATCTACTTCCTCCCATATGAGCTGTGTGACCTTGGGGAAGTTACTTAATCTTTCTGAGGAAGTGCTTCAGTTTACCTTTTGTAAAATGACACCAACAGAGTTGTTAAGAGAATTAAGTAAATTGTTATTTTTTTTAGTAAGTTGTTATATTTGAACAGTGCCCAAAACATATAATAAAATCTGAGTAAATATTACCAGCTACACCAGAAACATTAGCATTGCTATTATTATTATCTTTAATTTTTAACAACTCTGCATCTCTCAGTCAAACCCTTCAGTGACCAGGTGAGCTCTCTCTAAACTCTGCCTACACTTATCATGGCTCTATTTTACATTTCAATCTATAATACTCTGATAAGTCTCTCATGAAGCTCCATGAAGACAGGAGCCTTAAGGCTGGTCTTTGCACACCATGTTTTCCCCAAACTCTGACGGTATGGCATATGGTCAGCCCTCAATATGTCTCACAGAATGAATTCTACCGAAAACTCTAATTTCAGCGATTCATCTTGCTAACTCAAATACAGAGCTTGCAAAGTAAATGGAGTGGTGCTGAGCAGGGTGTGGGGATGACAAAATCAGAATTTGCCCTTGGGTTGAAGATTGTGCAGGCTTTATTCTCCTAATATGGTTTATCTTTGTACACTACAGGCCCTGAACTAGCCACACCTCATTGTCTTCTGTGCCCAGTTCAAAGAATGGGAGTCTTCCTACTTAGGCTGGACTCACCCTCTCCTCCCTTTCAAAGTCCACACCACCCCATGTATGGTCCAGCTTCAGTTCTGCTCAGGTACCTCCTGACTCTAATCCCAGAAACCCCTGTGGCCATATCATTTTCCCTCAGCCTACAGGTTCAGGTAACTCCAGGGTCCATCTACCCTTTCTCTCTACTCAGCTGTATGAGCTCTTCCATCTCCAGCAGGCTGCCCTGTTTCTAGGATGTCACTGTAGCCAGCAGGGGCAGACCAACAGATTAGAAAATCTAGCTTAATTGAAATTGTGAAGCTTGTCAAATTCAAATAACAGAGGTAGGCAGAAATGCTAGCTTTTTTCCACCCAGCAAAATAAACCAAGGTTAAGTAATTAAGCTAAAAGGTGTTTTTTTTTTAAATAAAACCACAGTAGAGAGAAAGGGAAAGAAAATATTTATTGAAATATTGTTCAGCAGAGGAGCAAGAGGAACAGACACCTCATTCTCATGAGCATCCAATGTGCAGTAGGCATAAAATCATACAGTTAAATTACAGAATACCAACACTTTAAATCATGCATACATACATACAAACAAGATGTTTAAAAAATAAATGTAACCTTATTTCAAATCGTCAGTGCTTCCCTCCAGAATAAATTTAACAATTTAGTCCTTAGAACCTTTGCACAGTTTCTATAAAAGTACAAGCAATTTGAGTCTGGATTTTAGATACTAAATATATAAATTATACTTAAAATGTCTATACAGCTCCTCCTCAACTTATTGGGGGTTACATCCTGATAAACTGGTCCTAAGTGAAAAATATCCTAAGTGGAAAACGCATTTAATACACCTAGCCTCCCAAACATCACATCACTGGCCCCACTTTAAGGTGCTCGTGACTCTTACATTAGCCTACAGTTGGGCACAACCATCAAACACAAAACCTATTTTACAATGAAGTGTTGACTCTCTCATGTAACTTATTGAATGTTCTACTGAAAGTGAGAACCCAAGTGGAGGTACCAGTGCAGAATGGCTATCAGATTATCTGTTGTTTCCTCCCATGGTTGCCAGCTGACCGGGAGCTGCAGCTGCCCAGCATCAAGAGAGAATCCGACCCCATGTTGCCAGCCTGGGACAAGATCCAAATTCAAAATTCCAAGTACGGTTTCTACTGAATGCATGTCGCTTTCACACCATTATAAAGTCAAAAGATCATAAGTGAAACCATCCTAAGTGGGGACAGTCTGTGTTTTAAACATCACAGCATGCTCATTCTCACAAATAAAACAAATAGGACATTATAACTCAACACAGGCTAGTTTGAATGCATTGGTCGTTGCTTGTGTTGTTTGGCCAGATTTAACACCTCTGATACTACTATTCTATAAAACTAAGTTTTAAACAAATATCCAGACAATTTGAAATATCTGCAACAACCTGGCCAATTGAGCACACAAACTTGCTTTTGCCTGGTAATTCTAAGTTGTTATAGAAGGTTCTTTCATTGTTTATTTGTTTTCACAAATGTTTCTTCTTGCTTTCATCTAAGACATGAGTCTCACCATTGTCCCCCATTCTAGGCTATGGGTGACAATCTTGCCTAACATATCAAGATAAGGAACCTATGACAAGAACTCTATGAGGAATAACAGTTAAAGGTAAAAACCAAACCCATTGCAACCCTTCCTCTTAACAATAATTAATTGAAATAGTTTAAACAGATACTGACATAGAAAAGGAAGTGAATTCTGGAGTATGTATTAAAAACATAGATTACTGACTCAGGAGACCAGAAGGAGGCCCTTTCATTATCTTGAGGAGTTACTGTGTGAAAACACTTTTGGAAAGTTTTTTAAATGAATATTATTGACCTGATAGACCACAATAGTTCCAAAGAGGGCATTAGTATCCATCTTCAAGCAAGTATTTATATTGTTTAAAACCATTATTGGCATTTGTGCAAAAATCTCTTTCAACTCTAGTGCAGAGGCTGCCTGAGAGAGTGGCCCAGTAATATCCATTTCGAAAAAAAAAAAGTCAAACTCACTTTTCCTTATCTCTTCAAAGCAATGAAACTATATACTGTAATAGATTTATTTCTCATTAAATTATATTGGATGCTTTGTTTCCTTTGATTTAGATCTTTTCTAATATAATCAAATGCCAAAAATAATGTAGAGTAGGCTTTTTTGGTAAGAAAATTAAATTGACCTGCCCATTAACTTGTTGAGTGGTTAGATTTGGTCTTTGTGGTAGCAGATTACATCTCCCATCTATTACTTAGAGCTAGAGGAGATTGAAAGTTATTTTTAATATCAGCGCTGGCCATTACTATGTGGGTAAAACCATATCTGCTTCATGTTTTACCGGTTACAAGCCCACTCCCCTGAAGTTACAGAGCAACTCAGATATCCAGTGCTAGATTCCTACTGAGTTTTATAAATGGGACTGTGTGCACTCCTGGTATTTGACAAGTATGCAATGCTGGTGGCTTGAAAAGCAGAATGCTGAAAGCGACATGATATCCCTGTCACTCAAACGTAGTCTGATCTCAAGATCTATTACGTGCGTACTAGACTGTGAGCCCCTCAGATTCAGGTTTATGTCTTTATTAGCTTGGATTCTTTGACTGCAAGCATCAGCAATGAACTCTGGCTAAATGGAAGGAAAAAGAGAAGTTAGTGGAAGAATAAGATGGCACTAACAGGACAAAACAGAAGGCCAAAAGAGCAGGTTGGCAACAATCAGGATCAAGAAATACTAGCAGGTTTCAGAGATGGGACCTACTCAGGGACTGTCCCCTCTTCCCTCCCTGCCACCAACATTGGAATGAAGGGACCAGTTCAAACCAGTTTTTGATCAGGACATTCCTTTCCTCAAAGCTTATCACTCCAGGAGAGAGTGTCCAGCTGGCTACACCTCTAGGTACTATGTTGACTCGTAGCATACTCCAGGATGATGAAAGGGAAGGCCCTCTGCATAGCCTTTGGTTTCTGGAGGGGGATAGAGGGTCTTTAATTTACCACCCAGCCAAGGTTTCCAAGAGAAGAGGGAAGTTAATATCCCAAAGGGAAATCAGGGAGCTCTTACAAAGGGGAATGGATATTGGGTGCTAGAAATGTCCACACATAGTAGACACTCAATAAATATTTTCTGAATGAATGAACAGGAGAGAGGATGGAAAGTATGAACAGTTGTGAGGGAGACATGACAACCCTTACCTCCTTCTATTATGGTCAAAAGCAAGTCAGATAATGGTGATCACAATCACAACAGGCGTTTAAATATGCCTCGCAGTGGGCAAGGAGGTATTCCAATAGTTTTCAGCAAAGCAAATTTTGAATGGACCCTATCTTCTAATTTTCTTGCATTATGAAGTCAGAGAAAATTGTCAGCTTATAATATTGATTCCTGGATATATTATATATATTTCTTGTAATAGTGACATGTTTAAAAGAAGGCCTATACCATTATTTTGTTGAAAATGTTAACTTCATAATATTAGAACTGTGTTTTCCCATCAGGTTCATATAAAGTGAGCTAACGTTTTTTTCTTTCTTTTTTTAATAAATGATAGTAAAATGAAACCTGGCATTTGCTGTTACTGTTGTTATTAAAATTATACTTATGGGAGCACCTGGGTAACTCAGTTTGTTATGCAACTGACTCTTGGTTTTGGCTCAGGTTGTGATTTCGGGGTCATGAGATCGAGTCCCACATCAGGCTCATGCTCAGCACAGAGTGTGCTCGAGATTCTCTTTCTCCCTCTTTCTCTCAAACAGATAAATAGATCTTCAAAAATAAAATAAAGTTATACTTATGAAAAAGCACATCTTTCAAAATCTTCATATTTCCTCATTTCTGCAATGTCCTTTTCTCATCCTGAGGGTAATACCTGGGTTTAGGAATCATAGAAAGACTGGTGCCTACATCATACAAGGCAGGGACAATGCTCAAACTACTGTCCAACAAGTAGGGTGTGGTGGAAATATTTAGAATGTACAGTAGCAGGCAGAAAATCTGCATCTTCATATGTAAGGTACTTATTTGCCAGCTTATTTAATAGAATTTCTGCTCTGTGCTAAATACTTCTTTGGGAAAACAAGATATAAGTTAAAATACAAAAGAAAAAGAGAAAGAGAGAGAGAAATTAAAAATATGTGATAGGAAAGCTAGAAAGATCATGGGATAGGAAAGAATATAGAGGACATCAGGATTTTACTGACCACCCACCACATCTCCACAGAGGACACCAGGGAAGTGAGATATAGCCCCTTAACTTTAAGAAGTTCCTCTTCTGGGGCGCCTGGGTGGCTCAGTGGGTTAAGCCTCTGCCTTCGGCTCAGGTCATGATCCCAGGGTCCTGGGATCGAGCCCCACATCGGGCTCTCTGCTCTGCAGGGAGCCTGCTTCCTCCTCTCTCTCTCTCTGCCTGCCTCTCTGCCTGCTTGTGATCTCTGTCTGTCAAATAAATAAATAAAATCTTTAAAAAAAAAAAAAGAAGTTCCTCTTCTGAGATTTTTTTTTTTTTTGCCCCTTTTCAGTGTGATGAAATTCTACTCGTGTTGTAACATGTTCATTCTGCTCCCATGTAAGGATATTGGATGTCATTGTCCCATGCACCCGTTCAAGTCCTCCTTGATTCCTCTCTGTCTCCACTACTTAGCACCCTGTTTCCATTTTGGCTCATTTTTGCATTCTTAGAACATTTCTTTTTCTCTACCATTCTTCCCCAGCTTGTGCTCTCCAAATCTCTCCCTGTACTGCTTCATCCTCTCTCTGTTTTCAGTCTCCTTCCCTCCCTGTTCCTTGCAAATGCAAGTTTACTGATGACACTCTCTTGTTTTAAATATGTCAGTGGGCTTCTAGTGCCCCTACAATCAAGTCCAAGTTGCCAGGATGCCTTTGGCATACCTCCTGTTCCCCGTCCTCACCTCCACGCTCACTCAATACTCAAGGCCCACTGGAGGACTTTCAGCATTCCCAACATTCGTTCCTGAGCCTGGTGCCTGTCGGTGTTCCCCTTGAGGATTTTTACGAGATGGGAATGGGTCAAACAGATGCTGTGACAAGTAAAAGCAATAGTCAAACTCTTTGCACTCAAGGAATCTGTGCACAAGACCATTCTCATTGACTCCCTTCAGTTCTGTCATTCATCAGGCACCACACTGTTTGCATTGATTTGAGGATCCTAAAGGCTCGCTGCTGGGGGCTCACGGAGGTGCTACTGGTTCTCTTCAATTCTAGAACCTAAATTAATGTGAGTTGCTAGTGGGAGCAACATGTCACTCATGGCATTTTCTTCATATAACAAGTTGAATCAGCAATTGAGCAACAGTGTTAGATAGTGTGGGGGCCAAGGGAGTGGACATGGTAAGATCCCTTATGTTAAAGACTTCAGACCTCACTTACAGGACTACTTTGGAAGCACAGAGTTATTTAGATTATTTCATTCTGTAAATCTTTTGATTCTATCTATAAGCAAACAGGTATGTGGGAAATAAAAGAAGTGAAATCCCTAGGCTCCACCAAGCAGAAGTTCCTAATATTTTGGCAGTTGTAAGAAGCTCGTCTCCATTTGTGTAAATGGTCATTTATTTATTCCACGCCCACATGTAGAGAGGTCTTGAGGGTGAACTTTAAGAAAATTATGGTTTAAAATCTGAGCACTTGGAACATTTGGGTGTCTCAGTCAGTTAAGTGTAGCCTTTGGCTCAGGTCATGATCCTGGAGACCCCGGATTGAGCTCTACATTGCGCTCCCCCTGCTCAGCAGGGAGTTTGCTTCTCCCTCTGCCTTCGTCTCCCCCTGTTTGTGCGTGCACTCTCTCCCTCCGAGAAATAAACAAAATCTTAAAAAATAATAAATAAAATTTGAGCACTTACTCCTCTGATATAGGACCTGGTTTTTATTTTCTCTTAATTCAACAAGTTTTTCAGAAATAGAGAAAACGTAATTTCTGAGAAATTCTACTGAACTTTCTGAGTTATATGCAAAAACAAGAACAAAAAACAAAAAATTTGACAGATCTATCTGGGTTTAAAAACGTAATAGCAGCTTTTTGCTCAGCCAAACTGTTAGAAGACCTTATTGCTAGAAGTCTCTTTCATGCTGAATAAGTACATGCATTTTCACAGATTTTCAGGTTTCTTTCAATAAAACTGTTTGAGAATTGAAAAATAGAGCTTCTTAGTTGTGATTCAGAATTAATTGTTCACACAAGCCTTGGATTAATTTGCATGAATTTCTTTTTACTTGGGACCCAATGTTGTTATTTTTCATTTCCAAAAAATAATATTTCCCCATCATGTAAAATACAAAAACAGGTTTAACCAGAAACTTCAATTTTGTAGAATAATAACAATCTTCATTGATTAATTTTCCCCAAACTGACAAAAACAGTTCAGTGTTTTCTGTCAATGCAGCAAAGTGTGGATTTTGATAGGATATGGAGGAAACAGTTCTATTTCAAGAAGATCTCATTAAAAGCCACCTGCTGCCTTAATAATGATGGCATAATTAAAACGCTCTCCCCAAATTTGGTATTGCTTAGACCTTATGGACAGAAAGAGAAAGCTGATTGAAACTACCTAATTTGAGACTAAGGTAGCAATTTGTAGGAAGGGTGTCCTGAATGAGTTTGGCGAATGAAATAGGAAAATACCAAAGGTGCACTTGATTTGGAAAGGAAATGGAAGTGGTTATCCAGCCCATGAGCCCCAGCCCTGGTGTCACCTACTAAAACACTGGTCTATTTTCCCTGCTTCAACCTCCCTTTGAACAGGAGATTTACCTTAATTTTGTTGTTGTTGTTGTTCTCAAGCTACTAATAAATTTCTAGAAAGGATTTTTCTTAGAAGAACCAAATTGGCCATGTCCCAAGATAATCATTTCAATAACAAAGCTGTGGAGCTGTGGAATGCGAATAAATTTAGAATTAAATAGGGGAATCGTGGGAGAACTTGTCCCAAATGAACAACTGCATGAAAACTTCATTGAAGCCAACATTCTTCTTGTATGAAAGTGACAGACCTGATAAATAACACAGAAACAATAATCAACAGATTGACAAATCGATGAATGCGATGTTTATTAAATGCAAGGAACTGTTTGGAAAGCAGCGAGTGTGCAGAGATTACTTTTCCCAACTATCTCGAAGTCTTCCTGCCTTCTCAGGTGACAGCTCTCAACCCATGGATGATTCAAGGCTGTAGCTGGGGACCTCTCGGATTTCCTTGGCTCACGCAGCCCTCCCATTTACTCTTTGCTCATTTGGGTTCTTCTGTTTCTATCTTTATGTCTCCTAAAGACAAAAGTCCACCAAACAACAAAGCAAGCCCTCCCATGTAGCCCACAGTGGGCCTCCACCTGCTCTCCCTCCCTCTCCCTCCCCCACAGTCCCACTCCCTCCCCCCCTCTTTCTCCTTCTCCTCCTCTGTATTCTTCAAGGAGAACTTGGCCTCCACTCTTCCACACTGGACCACTGTGATGAATTCCGTGACTGTCCTTCTAATTGACCACTAACATAGTCTTTATGTTATAAAACCAAATAATGCATGTTAACAATTCCTTTTGCTTCTGAGACATGTCTCTGCCCACTCATTCTTGGCTTTCTTTGGGAATTCCTCCTCAGAATGTTGTCTTTCATCCACTGTTCTTCTCCCTACTCACACAACCTAGTCTCATGGCTTTAATTTGTAAGTCCCTACCCCAAACAGGATACCTCCCAGAGCTTCTGATCCCTGACATTAAGTCTTGACATTGGCCTGTCCCACAGGTCCAGATCCAGTCTCATGTTCAAATTCACATTCTTCCTCCCCATCCTTCCTACTCTCTATTCACCATTCCTAAACAACATTGTCTGCCCCAAAATAAAAACTATGGTGTCATCTAAAACTCACCATTCTATGTCGCATTTAATTAATTTCTAAATTCAACCAATTTTACCTTTTAAACATATCTCAAATTGTAATCTCCTCCTCCCCCCACCCCACATACACTTTAAATGTTGAAGTTGAACAAATTCAGAGGTAAGCTTTATCCCATACAATACTGTCTTCCTGAGAATGTTATCCCAGTCCACAACTGTAAATTTATACACAGCTTGGAGATGGCCAGATTTATTTCCTCATCCTGATTCTCTTCTTCAGTGCTTCAGATCCAAATTTCGAGCATTTCCAACCTGTTCAAGCTCACTTTTAAATAGTTGGTTATGGCGAAGACTGCCAGCTGTCCCCAAGTAGCCTACATCTTCTGCTCTTGCACCATAACTCCCTTGAACCATAACAGGCTACTGGACCACCAGAATTAACACCACATTTCTCAGCCATCCTTACAGCCACACAGGCATGTGCCTAACTCAGTTCCCATAGAACAATGGTCGTCAGTGTTCTCCACAAAACAGTTGTGTATATGTGTATGTAGATAGATGATAGAAAGATAGATAGATAGATAGATGATTTGAAGATAGAAAGTTTGATTTTAAGGCATTGGCTCACATGATTGTGCAGACTGATCACTCTAAAAACTGGCAGGTTGAAAAGCCAAGAAAGAATTGATGTTACAGCCCAAGTCCAAAAGCAGAATATCCTTGTCCTTGGGGAACATTTGTCTTTTTTAAACTAAGGGTTTCAGTTGATTGGATGAGGCTCACCCACATTATGGAAGGTAATCTGCTTTGCTTAAAGTATAGTGACTTAAATGTAAACAAACAAACAAACAAACAAAAACCACAAAAAAAAACAACAACTTCACAGCAACATGTAGACTAATGATTGGCCAAATACCTGGGTATCATGCTCTAGCCAAGTTGACACATAAAATTAACCATCATAGGGTTATAAGCAGAAGTTATATGTACAGCTTAAGGTGTATGTCCTTAAAGGGAAAGATGCTCCTTTCTCCCCTCAGTTTTTCCTTCCAGCTGATGCGAGTATGGATGTAATAGTGTAGTTCTAGCACCCAACTAGTCCATGAGGTGACCTTGGGAACAAAAGCCACACATGTGATATAACAAGATAGAAAGAATGTGGTTTCTTTACACTGTGGAGGGCCACACCAGCTCACATCAGCCTGCAACTGTTTTGAATGTGAGGAATAAACTTATTTCTTGCTAAGAGGGTCTTTTTCTATTTCCAGCCAAAACTAACTCTAATCTATAATTTCCCTAACCTACTTCTCCTCCATTGTCTTTCTTTGGCCAGCTCAAAACATCAACATCTCTCCAGGAGGTAGGAGCAAGAAAATATGGACATCCTTGGTACCAACCTGCGTCGCTCCCTTCAAAGCCACCATTGACTTATGATATTAATAAAATAACCTTCTTATTAGCCCCCCAACAATTACTTTGCCTCCTGCTTCATTTTGCATGTGTAACCAGGGTTCTCTTTTCAAAACATAATTTGAACCATGTCACTTTCTTGCTTGAAACTCCTCAATGGCTTCTCAAGAATTCTAAATCCTTCCAAATCCTTAATTGACAGAGCTCTGTGTGATCTACCTCCACCCAGCTGTTTACTTTCACCCTATAGTTTTGCTCATTTACTAAACTCCAGTAAAGCATAGGCTAGTGGTCCCTTCCTCTTCACCTTCTTGCACTTGGTGTGTTCTGTTGCCTCTGAATGACTTCCTTTCCTCCTCCTCCTCCTCTGGACATTGAATTCTTCAAGACTCAACACAAGTTGTCTTCTCCAGGGCCTCCAGTCAGTTTGGAAAAACGACTCTCTTGTGTGCTCCCACAGAAGTCTGCATGCAATCCTGTCATTATGATATTATACTAATAATGCCAACTTATATTCACCAAGGGTTTATTATGTGCGAAGCACTGTTTACCCATGTAAGGAAACATTATTCTCATTTTCAAGAAGAGGAAACTGAGGCATAAAGAATGTAAGTGATTGCCCAAGGCTACCTAGGCAGCCTTACCCCAGACTCCATCCTGTTAATGGCCAGGCTGTACAAAACACATTACTGGATGCAGACTGACTTTCTACAATTATGTGGCTCTGTTATTTGCTCTCTCCCTCCATATTACTATAAACTCCTTTAGGGCAGAGACCGTGTCTAATATATCTTTATATTTCTAACACCTGTGGAACAGTGGTAGGTCATAATAAGTGCTTAATAAACATTTCTTAAACTAAATGGAAAACCAAGTCCCTAGACTCAAGCAAAGAGCAAGATATCCATTTATGAAAGATGAAAAAGTTATTATGAGCCTAATTCTCAGTACAGCTTTTCCTTTTCTCCTTTGTGACAGTCTCATGCATATGTTATCAAAATATGGTCCAAACCTCATCCCAGTGAGGCAGATGCCAAATGACTAGCCTTTGGTATTCCTGGAAGCAGCATTTTGCTTTGATAATCTACAGTCGTTTTTTTCAGGTAACTGATGTTGAGTGGGAATGTGTTGGGGCAGAGGTGGTCTTCGCCATTTCAATCACTGTCAGAAGGGAAATTCAGGGCAACTAACAGATATATATCCCTTGTCTTCTGCTGGTGCTGTGAAAATTGATCTCTGAAATGCTTCGTCTCCAGGTGAAAGTAGCTATATGTCATAAAAGCAGCCTCACAAAGATCTTTGCACCCAGCGTAAGTGACAATTTTCGATGGGCCAGTAGAAAGAAAACTTACCCTTATTTTACTATCTTTGGGCATTGAGGTAGAAAGCAAGCTGGAGAAATTTTTATTTATGTTGTGATCACGCACTCATCTGGATTACTTCTTTATCTTGTACGTATTTCTAGGATTTCAAGCATCATCAATTCATACATTTTCCTCCTTCAAGCCTTTAAGAAGCTCCATGGGAATGGGTTGATGCTCAGGGAAGCTCCTGGCATATTGAAGGTTCTTAATACACACCTGAAAGGGACTGATGCATCGGATACATCCAGTTACTCAGGATCAGCCTGAGTGGGTCGGTTTTGTTTTAGATAATAAACAGTTTTCTCAACCACTGAGATTATACAGGATGGAGGGGAGGCGGGGAGACATTGAATTAGGAATACTGATAACAAATCTGAGTCTTAGAGGAAAATTCATACACCCAGGTTCTAGAATTCATTCTAGACTAAATCTGAAAGTAGATGAAGTAGAATCTGGTGAGCAGCATCTACCCCAGGTAAGACCTTGTGCCAAACTTTAGGTATTAAAAGAGAATAATAAGTCATCCTCATGAGTCAAGAAACACACTATGCTTGGACACAAAATTGAGGGGGGATACCAAAAAATCCTCTGTAATCATGTTAAGTAATGATTTAATGCAGTATTTTAAAAAATCAAAATTCATGTTCAAATCAATGATTAACAAACTACCAACATTTAAATAAAGACAAGGTCAGTTACAGGGTTGTACCAAGCTGTATTGGTTCCTGAGGCAAAAAGAAAAATCAGTAATGCATATTCTGTGTTTATTTTAAAATGTTGGTGTTTTGCTCATTATGGATTTTTTGCACTATTTTTAAATTTTTTAAAATATTGCATTAATATATTTCTTTTGATTACAGAGGGGTTTTGGTGTCCCTTAAATGTTGTGCCCGAGGTTATTTCCTCGCTTTCCTCACCCCAGGCCTGGCCTACCACATGAGACTCTCTAGTGAATCTGGGACTGGAACAAATATGGAGAGTAAATGGAATTATTAAAATTAAATGCTCTTGTGGGGGAGTGTTAGAGATGTTACAGGTGCTGAGTCCCTGGCCCATCAGGATTGCAGTTGCTGATAACTCTAGGGACTGTTAGAGAATGAGTAGGGGCTAGCTAAGTGTTACATAGCATGGCAGGTGGGAGAGAATGAGCAAAACATAAGAAACTGAGGTGAAACATCTTGGTGTATACAGGGAAGCACAGGCACACGGTATCAATAGATAGGACTTATGCAACAGGGTGGCAAGGAGGAATGAGGTTGGAAGGAAAGGTGAGGCTAACTCCTAGATGACTAGTTTTCCATACTGAGGTGCTTAGACCATCCTTTCTTCCACTGTCCCACTTAGGGTCGCACCTGCAAGATCAAGGACCTTAACCCAATAGGCTCTTTGATCCACATTCAGAGATAGCCAGTTCACCTGACAAAAATTCCATCCTAAGGGATCCAATATTTTGGCCAGCTACATGCTCTTCCTTTCCACTGTAGAGCATATTTTCTCTATAGCTTTCTAAAAACAATGCTTTAATCCAGAACTGTGACTCCAGAAGTGGTAAATTTTCTGAATGTAGCAAACCTGGGGACAAGTGGAGACGCATTGTATCCACCACCAGACAATGTCCAGACTGCATATGCAAAGGACCTGTGGTGGCATCCAGTACTCTAGAGACTAGGACACCTCAGAGTTAATTCTTTTAAATCACTATGTGTTGAATAAAGAGCAAATTGTCAGCGTGGTGTCAAGTTTAAGAGGAGAATAGAAAAGAAATACAAAGTATGGAATTTTCTCTTCATTTTGTGGTATGTTAGACATAGTAAAGGAGTGAGACTGTTTAAAATGACAATATTCCTCATATGGATAATGAGGACTCTTGTATTTTAGAAAAATAGTGTTGTTAGAAAAACAAATGTCAGTGATGATACATAATTTATCTTTCTAAAACTCAGAGTTGGTCATCCAAAGCCTTTCTTAAGTGGTCCCCAACAATCCCTTACCAACATCATTTCTTAAAATATCCTATAGTGCAGCCTTGCACCAGCTCTTCAGGGTCCTCAGCATTCCCCAGTCCCCACCTGGCTCATCCATGACTCAGCTCACGCTTTTCCTTCTGCCTGGAAAGCCCTTCTCTGTGCCCCTCCGGGGGGATTTCACTCCTCCTCCACACCTATGGTCACTGGCCCTTCTCTGGGAAGTTTTTCAGTTACCTCTCCCCCAATGTAGCCAAACTGTGCTTGAGAATATTATTTTAGTATGAGTTTTTATATCAGGAACATAGCACCATTTGTCATCTGTGTGACTCCCGATTTCTGAATGCCTGGGATGACACAGGACTTCATAAAAGTTGTTTGGTTAATCTGTAGAGTTTAGCAAAGGAAATGAAAAATAATTAATGTGCTACCCATTTAAAAGGGTGAGAAGGGGTTAAATCAGTTGGAATGTTTTCATCCAGAGAAGACAAGGCTAACTAATTTACTAATAACTGTTTTCAGAATGTTGAGTGGAAAATCATGATCTGTTTGAAATCTCTCACAAAAACAGCAAACTCTTCATATATACTGTCACTCTCAAAGACGCGAGTTAGCTTCATGGAAAATATGTTTATATATCCTAAAATTTATTTTCAACCATCCACCAAAGTTCTGACAAAGCTCACAATAGAAAAAAAAAATTGTTAGAAATGTTATGGTATGAACTTAAGTCAGGAAACAAAAAACAAACAGAAAAAAAAGAGTTAACAATCTAAAAACCACATTTTAGGTCATATCTTACTTCCTTCTCCCAAACGTCACAAGCCAAGGGCAAAATGTGAGTCTTTACTTGAAATTTTCAGTCATTTGTCACTGTTTTAAATATTAGCATTATTTAAAACACCAATGTATTTTTTTTTTTTTGGCCATGAAAATGGATATGTAAGTGCAGAAAGACCATGCATATGATTAGCATAATAATGGGAAACACGCACAAAGCGTTGACTCGTCTTGACCTCTCTGACCTTCAGCACTTTAGCTGGAGTTAGAAATGGCTCTGGGTTTTTAGACTTAGTATGCAAAGGTGGGTGGAGATGGCATAATTTCTTAAAATCATTGCCCTCAGAGAGTGACAAGGTGTAAATTTCCAAAATGTTTGAAATTTCCATCCACTGGTTCTGATGTGTTGCAATGCAGAGAGCCAAGCTCTAGTTAAGGATTTATCTCAGGCTCCGAAGCCCCAGGCCAATGAAAGCCTTGGAGGCTGTGAAGGTGAACCGCACAGTCTCCAAAGCTAAAGAGCCATCCACATCAATTTGCAGCCAGCTAAGTGGCATCAGCGGTGGGAGACCTATTTACACTCCCTTCCCGGCCAAGAATTATGGTTCTGTAACCAGGAGGAAAGCGAGGGGAATTGAAGGGGCTGCTCAGAAATATAATGGTCATTTATGACTAAAGTAGCTCCATAACAGTAGGCCCCTAGCTCTCCTCTGCAGCGTGCTTGAGGAATTTGCAATGAAACACATACGCACAGAAAATACGCCCCCCCTAGAGACCTGCTGTGACATGCCCATTCGTATTGTTAAAAAACAAAATTCAACCGAGTAAATTTTAAAGGTCTTATTGGCTTTATTCAACGATTCATGAATTGCGCAACATCCCTTCTAGTAGATAGAAGGGAGCTCCCAGGGCCTGTACAAAATGGGAGAATTTATGGGCAGAAGGGGGCAGGAACAAGCAAAATTAGATTGTTTTGGGCAAGGTCACCTTTCTTTGGGGAATGGCAGGGATCTATCAGGCAGATTACCTCACTAGCGCTGACCAGAAAATTCCAGACTGACTTAGATTACATTTTTGAGAGAGGCTGAAACTGCGATTATCTTGGGTATTAAGTCTCAGTTTGGTGATGTGGGCTTCACACAAGTGACTCCATTTTGACACTGTGGTCTCTTTTTTTAACAACATTAAAGCACAAGATGGCATCTGCTTTGCTTAGCCAATGGGACAAAGCTAGGAGAACTTCCTGAATTTTATCCTCAGATGCTGGTTGAGAAATCTCAACCCACCAACGCCAACTGAACTCCTATCATCTAATAAGCAAAACAAATGAAGAAGGAGAGGGTCAGGAGAAAAAAATAATTAGACAACATTTATCATGCAATTCGTAAAAGTACCGTATTTTGCAGCCATGTAAATTACAATATTGCATTATCAAGATAATAATTTTTTTGTGACAAGAAATCACACCATTATGTGTTGCGTCTGTATTATTTTTTAAATTAGGCTTTTTAATTACAGAAATAAATTATGCATGTAAGAATCCCACTTTGAAAATTTTATACAACATGTCATCTAAGATCCCATTTAATGTTGGAAACTATTCCTCTCACATCTAAATGTTCCATAGTTGTAAGAGTTAACTCTTTCCTAGGGAACCAGGGAGCCCCTTACGCAGCCCGACCGACCTGAATCCAGGTCACCCAGCAGCAGCCCTGTTCAGGTACCTGAACCCTGCTCAGGATTGATGATACTTGTGGGCTGACCCTGCAGTTCTGGTCCAGGCAGTCATTCAAACTGGAAATGGGCTTGGTAAGGCTGACCCTTTGGCTTCATTTTGCACACCCTGGACAAAAGCTACTTTTCTCTTCCAGTTAAAATTGCCTGAAGGCTCACAGATGTCACAGAGCTCAAAAAACAAAAAAACAAATAAACAAACAAGAAACAAAACAGCAAAGAAACAAAACAAATTCAATATGAAGAAAAGGTTACCAGTATAAATGGCCCTTGCAGCCATATTTGGGAACCCATCACATGTTTGAGTCCTGGCAGGGTAAATAACCTCAGCAGGTACCATTTTCTTCATCTGCAGTCTGAATGACAATAGTAATAGTAATAGTAATAATAATTACAATAGTAATTCATGTAAAGAAGGTGAAATATTGAGTGAAACAATGTATGTGAAGGACAAGTGCAGGGCCTGGTGCATAATTAGTGCTTATAACATGGACACAGTTACTATTAATATCATTTTTTCAAAGCAGTGTTTTGGGACTAAATTCAATCAGAAGCTCTTCTTTGGAGTTCTTTGGTTTCCACATGGTTTCTATCAGAATCCTATCACTATTCGATGCTATTTATCAACAAAGAATGAGATGAGGGCTGCCCAGGTGGCTCAGCGACCAGCTCTCGATTTCTGCTCCTCATGATCTCAGGGTTGTGGGATAGAGCCCTGTGTCGGGCTTTGTGCTGGGCCTGGAGTCTGCTTGGGATTCTCACTCCCTCACGCTCTGCCTCTTTCCCCCCCACCCCACCCCCACTTATTCTCTCTCTTTCTAAAGTAAATGAATAAATCTTAAAAAAAAAAAAGAAAAAAAAAGAATAAGATGAATATGGCCCTCTTTTTTAAGTCAAGCAAGAGAAAGAGTTAACTTGGGAAAGGTGCAAGCTTAGTGGCCAGTCGGGCATCCTGAGCCATTCTAGTTGCAGGCAAAGGAGATGCCAATTCCATCCCCATCTACCATCCACTATTTGCCTCTGTAGCTGGGCGGTCAGTGTCCTGTCATCAGGAGGAGTGGACCAAAGGAAAGGTATCTCCAGGAAAACAACTGAAGAGGAGAGAGCATGCCTAAAAAAGGAGGTCATAGACTTCCCATTTGTTTGCCCAATTTTTCACAGGGTTTTTGGCCAACCCCACCTTTGAAGTCTTCTCTTGAACTTTTCACAATGTATGGTCCACTTTAAGTGGAGAACTAGATAAGTCGTGGCATGATGAAATGTTCTCTATCCCTGCCAAATAGTCCAGCTAACCAAGGAATCTGCATTCTCTCTCCATCATGCTTTTTGTAGTAAATGTAATCCCCTCCAAATTAATAAAGTACACTTGCATTTCCTCCCCACAAATGGGGAGGAAAAGGAAAACAGCACCGAGAAAAAGAATAAGCAAAAGAAGCACACATTTTCTAAAACAGAGAGTTGCTTTGGACCTGCCTTATGTGTGTATAAGAGAGGAACGTAGGTCACAAGAACCGACATTCAAACAAAAATGTAATTACACGAAGAAGTGGGTAGGAGGTGAGAGGCAGAATGTACAAAAATTCCCACACTTGGTTTTCCAACAAGAAGAGCAAAACCGGAAATAGTGATTTTGAATGAAGAATGAGAAGAGAATGATGATCTTTGTTTTGCTTCTCATGCTGGAAGTTCATTACTATGGAAGAAGGTAGACAGCAGCATCTTTAATGAGCAGAATTATTCTGAATCAAGAACCAGAGTTAAAATGGAGCTCATGCACCTGGAGAAAAGACTTGAAGGGTAGGGTCAGATTTCGCCACAGAATTACAAAGAAGAGAGAAATATTGGCTGAGTGAAGTGAGAAAATAGAGCTAATCGTGTTATGCCTGAGGAGAGTCCCCCGTTCGAGAAGAACTGTTAAGCTAAGAAGTAACTTTGCAATTAAGCTAATTTGCTGTTATAGGCTCAAGGAAAAGACATCAAACAAAATCTGTGTCAGTACAAATTATTGGAGAAAAGACAGGAATCTGATAGCCCTGGTGCAGTTTTGTAAACTTCTGTGGTCTGACACATTTCTGACATGTCTTCCTCCCCATCTCTGCTGAAGTTCTATAGCTCATAGGTCAAATCTGGCCTGCCAGCTGTTTTTGCATTCCTTATACTTAAAGAAAGGTTTTATATTTTCAGATGGTTGAGAAAAACCCAAAACGAGAATACTACTTTGTGACTCATGAAAATTATGTGAAATTTAAATTTCAGTGTCCATAAATTTGTGTTATTGGAACACAGCCATGCCCACTTACTGCTGTCTGTGATTGCTTTAGCACAAAGGCAGCAGAATCAAGTACTGGTGACAGAGACCATATGGCCCACAAAACTTTGGCAACCCCTGACCTAGGAAAAAAAAAAAACCCACAGGATTTAGAATCCGGAGCAGCAGATCCCATTTCCAAACCCCTGCCCACCCTACCATTGTCAGATCTTGGGCAAACTCACCTGTCGGTGCCTCAGTGTTCTAGTCTGCGTGCAAGTGTGATGACACCGGCTTTACAGGCTGGCTATGTCTCTCACACTGAAGAGATAGAGCTCTGGTTCCAGTCCACAGTGATTCTCACCAAGGCATTTGGCATTCTTTCCTTTCAACTTTTCTCTCTCCAGGTGCCTTTCTTCTTCCCACTGGTAAAATGACTGTTCCCTCAACTTCTACCACGGCATTCTGCTCTAGGACGGCTCCTAGAGGTCTCTCATTGTTTCTCTCCACTGCAGGTCTTCACCAGGACAGACGATTCCTCTGCTTACATTTTAGTCCCTCTTCTCTTAGTTCTGTTTGGAATTTCCCCACTGCCTCTGGGAAATCTCCACCTGGTTATCTGTTGTAGACGGAACGTGTCCCCAGCCCCATTCTTACGTGAAGTTCTAATGCTCATTGTTGTGGTATCTACAGGTAGGGCCTTGGGAAATGTGGAACCTTCACATACGGAATCAGCGCCCTTATAAAAGAGACTCCTGAGAGCTCTCTGGCTCCTTCTACCATGTGGGAACACAACAAGAAGAAAACTGTCCTTGAAAAAGGAAGTGGGCCCCCACCAGACAGGAAATCACCAAATCTGCTGGTGCATTGGTCTTACATTTCCAGCCTCTGGAACTATGAGTAATAAAAGTATTTTTTAGAAGCTGCCCAGTCTATGGCATCTTGTTATAGCAGACTGAATGGACTAAGGCAATGCCCTACGGCCAACTCAATTTCACCTTCTACCAAAGAAAATAAACTTATTCTCCAAAACCCAATAAACATAAAAAGCCAAAATTCTGTCCTACTGATATCATTAAATTGTCACAAAATTCTTAGTCATTTGGATTCTAGAATCTTGAAGATACGTTTCACTCCTCTCTCTCTTTTATTCTACTGCATATAGGCCCTCATCCTTCCAGCTCTACTCCTTGGAATTCACCCATAAGCTCATGACCACACTGGCCCCTAGAGTCTATTACATCAATCCCAGATGCATCTGGCAAAAGCCAAACTGAAGTCATGACATTCTCCCACCCAAAACTCTCTAGAGCTCTCTGTTTTGTATCAAACGAAGCACAAACTCCTTCACCGGGAACCAAAGGCCACCAATTTCATTCAATCTGCTTTTTCAAACATACCTCCTACTCTCCTTCATATATACCATACTCCAGCCAAACTTGACTATTCATTCACTTTTCCAAATATGCCTTTCCCTTCCCACAATGCCTTTCTTTACCTAAGCTATTCCATTCACCAAGAATGCCTTTTACTCCAAAATAGCTCAAACCTACCTATCCTATAAAATTCTGATTAAACACCACCACTTCAGTGAAATTTCCCTGATGATTTGGAGTCACAAGTAATGTTTCCTTCCTCTGAATTTCTCTTGAGTATTGATTTTCTCTTCTCTTAGGACATTTATTATCTTCCTTCTTGGATTATAACTCTGTGTCTGCATGTTTTATGTATAGACAGGGGAGATATATGACTGTAAGTCAGAGAGACTTCAATCTCATTCCTGCCAATCCCTAGATGTATGACCCCAGGCAAGGCATTTAGCATCCCCGCCTGAGTTTCCTTACCCATAAAATGGGGATAGTCACGCCTAGCACATAAACATTGGGAAGATTAAATGAGATCATGTTTATAAGGCACTTGGCACAGACTCTACCATAAGACGGTTTTTATGTTCTACCCTTTTTATTCTGGGTGCATCCTGCCCCATATAAAAGGTAATATGTCTTTCCCTCACAGAGTGAAGAATCAAACAACTGAGGGCAGGCCTATGTTTTAATCAAATGGTGGAATCTTCCCTGAAAATGGCCTCAAAAACATTTGTTCTAATCAATTGATATAATAATGAGATTACAATCAAATAAAGAATGGTGTTTATATAAACTTTGACATGTAGGTTGAAAATAAAATTGAATAGCTGTAGATTATAACATTGAAAATTACTCAGGAGTGTTGTGAGCATAAAGGTAAGAATATTAATTCTTTCTGATTTCATGAGCTCACTAATTAACAAAGGAAGTTACTAGACAGTAAATTAATGAAATACAATATGACCTTGGCAAAAAATTGACTATTAAATTGATCAAAACAATTCTTCCTTTGTAGGACTCAGAAAAGAGCCACAAGTAGATTGTTGAGCTTTATTTAAATGGCCATGTGGCACTTTCAAGATCAATATATTTCTTGGATCCAATGGGGAGGCTTGACAGACACAGTCAGGCACAAAGTGCATCCTTGCTCAGCCTAAAGGGTTTCCTCACACAAAACTGGGATCGCATTGCCTGTTTTCTTTGGTTTATTCTCCTACTTGCCAGAGAAAGTGAGACTGATTGTATAACTTGACACAGACTTATTAAGAAGCATTGCTTTTTAATTAAAAAGACAGAGAATTATTTATTTACTTATGGTTGCATAAAAGCCTCACATCCAACATTAGCCTGAAGGGCTGTCTAAAGACTGATGCATTAGGCACTCAAAGAGCAAAAAACATAATCCAGAGTTCTAAATATACATTCACTTGTGTAATTGTACCTTTCTTTTAGTTGACCTTGTAAATTAAAATCTCATACATCCAAGTCAGAATTTTCTGATATTTGGGTTTACAGTAAATATTCCACGGTTCATGTTTTTAACTATTTGCCAGCTAATATCCTGTTGGTAAGTAAAGATGAAGGAGCCTGAAAAGAATGTCATTATTATCCACAGAAAAATCTCAATGGACATAAACTTTGAACGGGATCTGTGGTTGCCTAAACCTTTAAGATCTTAGCCTTCCATGATGTTTTAATGTCTAGTGGGTAAAAGTAATTGTCTTTCAGTTTAGGGAAGGAGAGAAAGGGATGCTGTATTTTGGAAATAGCAAGAACTAAGTCGGGACACCTGATTGGTAGAGCCAACTCAGACAGATGAAGCAGATGACTGCAAGCAAGTTCCTAAGTCCCAAGGAGACTTTTCAGATCATGTGAACGAAAATGTCATTATTTTCAGGAATATTTAAAAGCTAAAGTGTACTTGATTAAGGAAAAAAGAAAATAAAAGAATAACTGATTTTTTAATTAGTTTCAGTTGTAGAATTTAGTGATTCAACAATTCCATATAGTACCCAGCACTCATCACAAATGCCCTCTTTAATCCCTATTAACCCACCCTCCCACCCATCTCCCCTGTGGTAACCCTCAGTTTGTCCTCTATGGTTAGGAGTCTGTTTCTTGGTTTACCTCTCTTTTTTTTTTCCTCCCTATGTTCCTCTGTTTTGTTTCTTAAATTCCACATAAAGTTAAATCATATGGTATTTGTCTTTCTCTGACTGACTTCACTTAGCGTAATACTCTCTAGTTCTATCCATGTCGTTACAAATAGCAAGATGTCATTTTTAATGGCTAAATAATATTCCATGATAGATAGGTAGATAGATAGGTGATAGCTAGCTAGATAGCCCGACCACATCTTCTTTATCTATTCATCAGTTAATGGACACTTGGGCTCTTTCCATAATTCGACTATTGTTGATAATGTTGCTATAAATATCTAGGTGTATGTATCCTTTTGAATGAGTATTTTTATATACTTCGGGTATAATACTAGGTAATATCTAGTAGTGCAGTTGCTGGATTGTAATATACCAAGAGCTTTTTCCACATAGTTAGGACAAACAATCCTAAAATATGTATGGAACCACCAAAGACCCCAAATAGCCAAAGCAATCTTGAAAAAGAAAAACAAAGATGGAGACAACACTTCAAGTTATATTACAAAGCTGTAGTGATCAAGACATTACAGTACTGGCACAAAAAGAGACATATAGATCAATAGAACAGAATAGAAAACCCAGAAAAGAACCCACAACTATATGGTCAATTAATTTTCAACAAAGCAGGAAAGAATATCTAATGGAAAAAAGGGCAGTATTTTCAACAAATGGTGCTGGGGAAACTGGATAGCTACATGCAAAAAATGAAACTGGATCACTTTCTTACACCGTATGCAAAAACAAATTCAAAAGGATGAATACCCAACTTTTGTATCAACATGGACAGGACTGGAAGAGATTATGCTGAGTGAAATAAGTCAAGCAGAGAGAGTCGGTTATCATATGGTTTCACTTATTTGTGGAGCATAAGGAATAACATGGAGGACATGGGGAGATGGAAAGGAGAAGGGAATTGGGGGAAATCGGAGGGAGAGACAAACCATGAGAGACTGTGGACTCTGAGAAACAAACAGGGTTTTGGAGGGGAGGGGGATGGGAGTTGGGTGAGCCTGGTGGTGGGTATTATGGAGGGTACGGATTACATGGAGCATTGGATGTGGTGCATAATCAATGAATTTTGGAACACTGAAAATAAATAAATAAATAAATGTTTAGGAAAGGGAAAAAAAATGGGTGAAAGACCTAAACATGAGGCATGAAACCATCAAATTTCTACAGAAGAACACAGGCAGTAACTCTTTGACGTTGGCTGTAGCAACTTCTTACTAGACAACAGAAGCAAGGAAAACAAAAGCAAAAACGAACCATTGGGATTTCATCAAGATAAAAAGCTTCTGCATGGCAAAGGAAACAATCAACAAAACTAAAAGACAACCTAAAGGATGTGAGAAGATATTTGCAAATGACATATCTAATAAAGGGTTAGTATCCAAAATATATAAAGAACATATAAAATTCAACACCCACAAAACAAATAATCCCAGTTAAAAAATGGACAGAAGAGAGGTGCCTGGATTGTTCAGTGGGTTAAACCTCTGCCTTCAGCTCGGGTCATGATCCCAGGGTCCTGGAATCGAGCCCCTACATCGGACTCTCTGCTCAGCGGGGAGCCTGCTTCCCTGTCTCTCTCTCTGCCTGCCTCTCTGCCTACTTGTGATATCTCTGTTAAATAAATAAATAAAATCTTTTAAAAAATGGACAGAAGATATGAATAGACATTTTTCCAAAGAAGACATCCAGATGACCAACAGGCCCATGAAAAGATGCTCAAAATCATTCTTCATCAGTGCACACCTGTCAGAGTAACTGATTTTTGAACATTAAGCTCTTATTTTCATTCCAGTATAGTTACCATACAGTGTGATATTAGTTTCAGGTATACGATATACAGATTCAACATTTCCAAACATCACCTGGTGCTCATCATGACAAGTGTACTCCTTAATCTCCATCCCCTATTTCCCCCATCCCTCCCAGCCCCCTTCTGTAACCATCAGTTTGTCCTCTAGAGTTAAGAGTCTGTTTCTTGGTTTTCTTCTCTCTGTCTCTCTCTCTTTTTTACCTTTCCTCATTTGGTGTGTTTTTTAAATAAGAATAACTGATTTCTTTGTATATTTGAGGAGCTTTCAGTAGTTCGCTGTGCCAAGGACCAGCCAATATTAGAGGAAATGAAGGATAAAAAAGGTGCTATGATAATAACAAATGAGGTAATTAAGCACTCACTAAGCCTGGCTCCATACTAAGGGTTTATATATAATCATCATTTAATCTTCAGAGCCTTGACTGCAGCCCCCTTTTACAGATGGAGAAGCAGAGGCTCAGAAGAATTATTTCCCCAAGGTCACAGTAGCAAAACATAGATTCAAATCTAGATGTAATGGCCACACAGTATTACCTTGTTTTCAATGAATATGTGACATTTGGAAACCCTAAGTTTTATATATATATATATATATATATATATA